>NC_047086.1:138932909-139557909 GCF_902459505.1 Geotrypetes seraphini
ACCTTAGCAAGAACTACAGCAGAACGGGACTTGGGAGTAATCATTAGCGAAGACATGAAGTCTGCCAATCAAGTGGAGAAAGCTTCATCCAAGGCTAGACAAATGATGGGTTGTATCTGAAGAAGCTTCGTCAGCCGGAAGACTGAAGTTATAAAACCGTTGTACAGATCCATGGTGAGACCTCATCTGGAATATTGTGTACAATTCTGGAGACCGCATTATCAAATGGCCACCAGGATGGTCTCAGGACTCAAGGATCTCCCGTATGAGGAAAGGCTGGGTAAGTTGCAGCTATACTCACTCGAGGAGCATAGAGAGAGGGGAGACATGATTGAGACATTCAAATATGTCACGGGCCGTATTGAGGTAGAAGAGGATATCTTTTTTCTTAAAGAACCTACGGTGACAAGAGGACATCCGTTGAAACTCAGGGGTGGGAGATTTCATAGTGACACCAGGAAGTACTTCTTCACCGAAAGGGTGGTTGATCATTGGAATAGTCTTCCACTGCAGGTAATTCAGGTCAGCAGCACGCTGGACTTTAAGAGAAAATGGGATAAGCATGTGGGATCACTTCAGGGAAGAATTTAGGGGGTGGGTCATTAGAGTGGGCAGACTTGTTGGGCCATGGCCCTTTTCTGCCGTCATCTATGTTTCTATTTCCAATTACTTCTCCTGACGCTCTCCTCTCCGGTACCAGCCCAGCCTGAGTCCAACCTTGCCAGGACTTCAGGTACCATTGATGCTCCATCAGTGTGTCCCAAGGAGTTTCGGCACCACTCCAGTTCAACTACCCATGCATCAAAGCATCGTTCCTCTAGGCACCACTTACCATTGACTCAATGTCACTCATCATCTTCTAGACACTCTGACAAGAGTGCAATGAAGTCAGGGAAGGTCTCCCGCAAACGCAAACATTCAGTGACCCCCAACATTGGACCACATGGCTCAAAGTGCAGGTCTCCTTTTCTCTTGCAGGACTCTGATCTTCAGGATGACTCAAATCCTGACCCGTCACCTTCCACTACTGATGCTGATGACTCTCCGGCATAGAAGTCTTCGAGGCATTCTCCAGCTTTCCTCTTCTCGATTTATTCGTCAATTGGGAAAGGACCTTTCAGTGAAGTTGGAGGCTGACTTCAAATATAGTGAAGAATTTCTGGAAACTTTGGATTACGATAAGCCTCCTTGAAAGATTCTCAAACTTCCATTACATGGCATTTTGAGAGAGACTCTTTTCAAGAACTGGGGGTCTTCTCTTTTGTTACTAGTGGCTTCTAAGAAGTTAGACTCTATACAAAATAATATTTCTGCCTGGATTTGATAAGCCTCAACTCTCACATCAATCCCTGGTGGTGGAGTCTACTTTGAAGAAATCTACTCCAAGGTTTATGTGTTGTTCCCTCCGGTAGGAAGGGCTGTACTATGGATAGAGTTGGTCGACGGCTCTACCAGAACACTATGTTGGCCAATAGAGCTATCAATTACAATTTCTACTTCTCATGCTACTTGAAACATCTCATGAAGCAGTTTCCTTCATATCAGAAACATATCCCTTCTCGTAAGTTGAAAGGCTTTCAACATCTCGTGAACACTGTCCTTCAGTTAAGGAAGTATTTGGTTCGTTCAGCTTATGACATATTTGAACTCGCGTCCAGGGCTTCTATGTCTGTGGCCATGAGGAGACTGGCATGACTTAGAGTCTCTGACATGGCTGTTAACCTCCAGGACAGACTAGCCAACGTCCCTTGCTTAGGAGATGAGCTTTTCAGGGATTCTACAGATAGTGCAACCCAAAAACTCATGGCTCATGAGACTTGAAGGGACATCTTAGTTAAACCTAAGTCTAAGCCCTACTCATTGAAACCTTTCAGGCCTTTTTCCTCTTATCAATGGTGTTTTTCAGCTAAGGCTTCTGCCCCAGTAAGGCCTCAGCAGAAGAAATGGAAGCAGCAGCGTCCTCCCAAGGCCCAAACTGCTGCTCCTACCAAGTCAACTCAGTCTTCTGGACCTGTTGATAGAGAGCATAGTTGCAATCCCTCTTCCTCAGCCAATTGGAGGTCATCTTCAGATCTATTTCCATTGTTGGAAACTCATCACCTCAGATCTCTGGGTTCAAAAATCATTTGGGAGGGTTACTCCATTTCATCAACATCCCTCTGGATCATCCTCCAAGAGAGTCTGCTTTCAACCCTCCCCAATCCTCTCTTCTTCTTCAAGAGGTTTATTTCCTTCTCAACACCATCGAAGAATTTCCTGTCGATCTTCAGAACCAAGGGTTTTACTCCTGCTATTTTCTAATAGCGAAGAAGACAGGAGGTCTCCGACCAATGTTAGATCTCAGAGCCCTCAAGTTTTTGGTCAGAGAGAAATTTCGAATGCTGTCTCTGGCCACTCTATATCATCTCCTGGCTCGTGACGATTGCCTTTGCTCTCTGGATCTCAAGGAAGCTTGCACTCATATCTCGATTTACCCAACTTCCAGGAAATATCTCAGATTTCAAGTGGCACATCACCACTATCAATGCAAGGTCCTACCATTTGGGCTGGTGTCTTCTCCCAGAGTCTTCACCAAGTGCCTGATCATGGTGGCAGTGGCCTTGAGGTCGCAGGTTCTTTAAGTCTTTCCCTATCTGGACTACTGGCTCATAAAAGACCCTCCCTCTCTGGATGTCATTCTTGCGATGAATTGTACCATCTTGTTTCTTCAGAACTTGGGTTTTGAGTCACAACTTCTTTCATCTCAAAGGCTTCAGTTCATTGGAGCCCTTCTCGACACAACTCAGATGAGGTCGTTCCTTCCACAAGATCATCAGAACACTTCACTTCAGTTGTCATCAAGTGGACCAACTCCAGTTCATTTCAGGCGAATGATGGTTCTTCTGGGCCATATGGCTTCTATGGTCCACATGACTCCTCTAGCGAGTCTCCACTTCAGAACACCTGAATGGGCTGTAGCTTCGCAGTGGTCTCAGGTGACCGATCCTCTCTCACAACATATTTCTGTAACATCATCTATTTGATGGTCGCTTCAGTGGTGGATGATCTCATCTAATCTCTCTAGAGGTCTGCTTTTTTGTCTGCCTCTTCATCAAAAAGTATTAACCACTGATGTGTCAACTTACGCATGGGGAGTGCATTTAGATGGTCTTCAGACTGAAGGTCATTGGTCCACCAGGGAACAGAAGTTCCATATCAATCTTCTGGAACTCTAGAGCAATTTACTATGCTCTCAAAGCTTTCCAGCATCTCGCAAACAAGCAAGGAAGCACAGGATTTGAAGTGAACGGAGTCTGTTTCTTGGTCCCCAAACCGCCCTGCCCACACCCTGTCACCTGGGTACAGATATCCGGAGGCATTCCCCTTAGAAAGAAAGGATACGCAGACAGTGTCCTAAAGAGATTGCCTAATCTTTTATTAGTTTACATCCAGCTTTTATACTTTTTTGAACATGGGTCAGTGGTATTAGCAGATGACGTAAGTACAAACCATATCTGGTGACAGGATACATAGGCTTCAAAGAAGTAATCAACACAAGAAAAGGGGGGTGGGTGAGTGAGCAGGATATGTGCTAAATCAAAAGGTGTTAAAGCTTCCCTTATCTCTCTCAACCAGTACATGGCAGTGGGGGGGGGGGGGTCGAACCTCCATTGTCTCAAACAGCTAACTTCATTAACAAGATTAAATGGCCTGTCTCAGAACATCAGCAGAATAAATACAAACTGTGTCTGTGTTTGAGCCCCCCCAGCTCAGACAGAGACAGAAAACTTATAAGATATGTGTGTCCTTTTAAATGTGTCCTTTCAAGGATCTCTCCTCCTTTGCCAGGAAGCTCAAAAGATTTGGCTTTGGGTGACGGCATGAAACATCTTCCTGAGAGCAGTCTATATTCAGGGAGAACAGAATTGCTTAACAGACAAGTTCAGCAAAATTCTTCAGCCTCGCGAATGGATGCTCAACTCTGCAGCTCTCCATCCCATCTTTGCTCAGTGGGGCACTCCTCAAGTGGACTTGTTTGTATCTCTCCACAACAACAAGTTGCCCCAGTTCTGTTCCAGACTTTACTCACCTCACTGCCTGGAGGTGGTTGCATTTCTACTAGATTGGATACGGAAGTTTTCTCTACACATTTCCACCTACACTTCTCATTCTAAAGACTCTTGTCATACTCAAGCAGGAGTCAGTCACCATGATTCTCATTGCTCCTCGGTGGCCCAGGCAGCCTTGGTTCTCCCTTCTACTTCAGCTCACTACCAGGGAGCCGATGCCTCTGCCAATATTTCCATCTCTTCTTACACAGGGTCAGGGTGCACTTCTACATCCCAACCTTCAGTCGTTAAACCTGACAGCTTGGTATCTCTCGGGTTGAATGCAGCTGGGCTTCATCTTTCTCAGCCTGTTAGAAGTATTATAGATGCATCCAGGAAACCTGCCACTCATCAATGTTATTACCAAAAGTGGACTCGTTTTCTTCCTGGTGTATTCGTCATCACTATGATCCAACATCCCTCTGAGATTCACTGGTGTTAGAAACATAGAAACATGATGGCAGATAAAGGCCAAATGGCCCATCTAGTCTGCCCATCCACAGTAACCATTATCTCTTTTTATCTCTCTGAGAGATCCCACATGCCTATCCCAGGCCCTCTTGAATTCAGACACAGTCTCTGTTTCCACCACCTCTTCTGGGAGACTGTTCCACACATCTACCACCCTTTCCTCAGATTACTCCAGAGCCTGTCACCTCTTAACTTCATCCTATGCCCTCTCATTGCAGACTCGACTCATGCGCATTTACATTATGTAGGTATTTAAACGTCTCTATGACTTCTCCCCTCTCCCGCCTTTCCTCCAAAGTATACAGATTGAGATCTTTAAGTCTATCCTCGTATGCCTTATCATGAAGACCACACACTTTCTTCATTTGTCTGACTCAGGACTCAAGTCTACATATATTAGAGTCCATCTCAGTGCTATCACAGCTTTTCATCAACCAGTTGGTAAACCTCTTAACTGTGCATCCTCTAGTCTCCGGATTTATGAAAGGTCTTATCAATGTGAAACCACCTCTCAAGCCACCTCCAGTAGTCTGGGATCTAAATGTGGTTCATGCTAAATTGATGAAGCCTCCATTTGAACCAATGTCTATGGCTCATCTCAAATATCTTACCTGGAAACCTGTTTTTTTCATCTCACTCACTTCTGCGAGACAAGTTAGTGAACTTCAAGAATTAGTGACAGATCCGCTTTTTACAGTATTCCACCATGACAAAGTGGTTCTTCACACACATCCGAAGTTTCTGCTGAAAGTTGTCACTTAATTTTATCTCAGCCAGTCGATTGTGCTTCCAGATTTTTTTTCCCTAAGCTTCATTCTCATACAGTCAAAACAGCGCTTCACACTCTAGATCAGTGTTCTTCAATCTTTTTACACCTATGGACCGGCGGAAATAAAATAATTATTTCGTGGACCGGCAAACTACTAAGACTGAAATTTTTTTAAAAAACCATCGCCGCACCGTCCCCGCGAGCTCAGTCCCACAAACCATCTGATCCCATCCGCACAAGCCTCAAATAGTTATGATTTTATATTGAACATATTTTATTAAAATATAAAAAGAAACAATATTCTATACAATTGTCATTTTATAAATACAAATAATACAGGGCAAAGATCAACAAAATCCGTCTCCCCTCCCCTTCACATATATCCCCTCTACTATCAAGAAAACTGAATAAGCCAAATTATTACAGAATGCTACACAAATATCATGTAACAGAATACCACAGTCACACATGACAGGAATGGTGTTAGGGGGAGTGGAACTAGGGCAACTGCCCCCTGGTCAGAGAGAGCCCTAAGCCAGCTGGAAGCTAAAGAAGCACTGCCTGGGCTTTGCACTCCCCAGTTATGTCTAGCAAGATACATATTTCAAATCTGATATATTTGAATCACAAGATAGAAATAAAATTATTTTTTTCTACCTTTTGTCGTCTCTGGTTTCTGCTTTCATTGCCTTTTCACTCTCTTCCATCCAGCATCTGCCCTAAGAACATAAGAATTGACACTGCTGGGTCAGACCAGTGGTCCATCATGCCCAGCAGTCCGCTCACGTGGCGGCCCTCTGATCTAAGACCAGCACCCTAACTGAGACTAGCCCTACCAGCGCACGTTCTTGTTCAGCAGGAACTTGTCTAACTTTGTCTTGAATCCTTGGAGGGTGTTTTCCCCTATAACAGCCTCTGGAAGAGCGTTCCAGCTTTCTACCACTCTATGGGTGAAGAAGAAATTCCTTACGTTTGTACGGAATCTATCTCTTTTTAACTTTAGAGAGGCCCTCTCGTTCTCCCTACCTGTCTTTATCTACCAAGTCTATTCCCTTCAGTATCTTGAATGTTTCGATCATGTCATCTCCTCTGTTCGCGGGAGAAGAGGCCCAGTTTCTCTAATCTTTCGCTGTACGGCAGCTCCTCCAACCCCTTAACCATCTTAGTCGCTCTTCTCTGGACCCTTTCGAGTAGTACCGTGTCCTTCTTCATGTACGGTGACCAGTGCTGGACGCAGTGCTCCAGGTGAGGGCGTACCATGGCCCGGTACAGCGGCATGATAACCTTCTCTGTCTCTTCAGTCCAGCATCTGCCCCTTCCATTCACTGTCTGTCTTTCCCTTCCATCTCTCCTCCTGCCCCCCCCCCCCCAATTTGGTCTGGCATCCATCATCTTCCTTCTGTTTCCCTCACGGTCTGGCATCTCTGTCCTTCCCTCCCCCCTGTGGTTTTTAGCATCTCTCTCTTCTCATTTCCTCCACTCAGATCTGATATCGTTCTCTGCTTTCTCTTCCCTTTTCTTCTCTGGTCTTCCTTCTCTATTTTCTGCCTCCATCTAAATTAAATTCTTTCTTACTATTTAGTCCTGTTTCCCTCTTTTCACTGTGTCTACCCACAGCTTGTCACCCCTTTCCCTCACCCCTCCATTATCTTACTATTTTCTTCCCCCTTTATTTATCTCCTTCTTCCATCCAGTATGTGTTCTTTCCCCACTTCCATTCAGCATCTGCTCTCCCCTCTCAACTGACATCCATCTGTCTTCTGCTCTCTCTCCCTTCTTCTCACTTCCATCATCTGTCTCCTTCTCTCTCTCATCTCCTCCATTCCATCATCTGCCCCTTCTCTCTCTTCCCCCCCCCCCCCCAACTTCCATCATCTGCCCCCCTTCCCCTCACCTTTGCGGGTCACTTTCTTTCCCCTTAGGGTAGCTCATGTCAGAGGGGAAGCTTTGGCCGAGCCGACCCGCTTGCAAGGAACAGTGGAACTTACTTGATGTCATGCTGGGGCCCGTTGCTGTTTGGAAAAAAAAAAAAAAAAAAAGGGGACCTGCAAAGGTGAGAGGAAGGGAAACCTCCAGGACAGCTGCTCTTTGCCCTCTTTCAGCGGCCCAAGAGTTTTTAGGCAAGCGGCAGTTCTGTGTGCTTTTAATTTTGGCACAGAGCTGCCCCTAAGCAGTAGTTTAGCGCGGTTTCATGAGGCAGCCTCGGGGCCTTTGCTAGGCCGGCCCGCTTCGATGATGTGATGTGGGCCGGCTTAGCAAAGGCCCCGAGGCTGCCTCATGAAACCGTGCTAAACTACTGCTTAGGGGCAGCTCTGTGCCGAAGTTAAAAGCACACAGAGCTGCCGCTGTTGGTCTGGAGGTGCGGAGACAAGGCAGGAGGCATAAGCGGTGGAAGGCAGGAGTCCCAAAGAAAGGCAGGAGTTCCGGCACAGCAACGGCAACAGGAAGTTGCAAGTCAGCTGACGCCGGCACCTTTCCTTGTGGTGCGGACCGGCAAGATTTTTTTGCGGACCGGCGCCAGTCCATGGATCGGCGGTTGAAGAACTGTGTTCTAGATTGCAAATGAGCTCTGGCTTATTATCTTGACAGAACAAAGCCACACAGAACATCTCCTCAACTTTTTGTCTCTTTTGATCCTAATAAGTTTGGACATCCGGTTTCCAAGAGAACGATATCCAACTGGTTGGCTGCATGCATTTCATTCTGTTATACTCAGGCTGGGCTGCAACTGGAGAGTCGTGTCACAGCCCATAAAGCTAGAGCTATGGCAGTTTCAGTAGTTTTCCTCCGAATCTCCCCTATTGAGGACATTTTTAAAGTTGCTACATGGTCCTTGGTTCATACATTCATCTCTCATTACTGTCTGGAATCTTTTTCCAGACGGGATGGGCACTTCAGCTAGTCAGTATTACAAAATTTATTTTCCTAAAAGATCAACACTCGCACCATCCCATTCTGGTTAGCTTGGAAGTCACCCACATGTGAGAATATGCTGCCTGCTTGTCCTGGGATAAAAGCACAGTTACTTACCATAACAGGTATTATCCAGGGACAGCAGGCAGATATTCTCACAACCCACCCACCTCCCCTGGTTGACTTCTTACCTGGCTTACTGAACTGAGGAGCCACATGCCTACATCAGGCGAGAAAGCACTCGCGCATGCGCGGTGTGGGCTATTGCAAACTTTCTGAAATCTTAAAGTGGCGATGCACTTTTGAAGTGTTCGTACTGGCGCTCCGTGGATGACATCACCCATATGTGAGAATATCTGTCTGCTGTCCCCGGATAACATCTGTTACGGTAAGTAACTATGTTTTACTTACCTATAGCAGATGTTCTCTGAGGACAGCAGGCCAAATATTCTCATATGCCCACCCATCTTCCCAGGTCGCGGGGATCCTGCGGGATTGGAGGCAGCTTGAACTGAGTGGCTTGTCTTCTTTTCCTGCCCTTCTGCAGCGCTCCCATGTAGCCGACCTGGAAGTCTTCCCCCGATGTCAGAGCTGATGTCGGAGGAAAGGCTTTGCATCAGCCATGTGCAGCGTGCATGCCCCGCTGCCCTGCGAAGAAGTACAGCTCTGATGTCGGGAGAGGTACAGTCTTGCGGGTGGGGGGCAGAAAAGGAGGGAAGGAGCGGGCGGGCATGCATGCGTTGTAATTAGGAGGAAGCGCGTTGGTACATGGGAGGGATCCAAATGTGGGACACAGAAGGGAGGGAATACGTTTTTGCTTTTTGTACACAAGGCATAAACTTGGAAAACAGGACGGAGGAAGGGAGGGGAAGAAATGCTGAGGTGGGGAAGGGAATAGAAAGGAAGAATTGGGTGTGTGTGTGTCAGTGAGAGGGAAAGAGAGATGGTGTACATGGGGAATGGAAGAAAGGAGAATTTTTGGTCATAGTGAGGGAGTGAGGTTCAGATGATAGGGAAGCAAAAGATGAGAGGGAGAAATGTAGGGGAACGGGATCTGTGGGATAGATTGAAAGGGATGCAAGAGGGAGGAATTCTGGACATAGTGGTGAAGAGACTGAAGGGAGAGATGTGGCATGGTGCTGGAGAGGGGTGATAGAAGGAGAAATGTTAGGCATGGGGCTGGTGGGCAGGGGTGAAAGATGAGAAAGGGATAAATTCTGGACCATGGTAGGAGGAACCAATAGACAGCAACAGAAGAATTTACAGAAGACGGGAAAGTGGAAAAAAAAACTGGGACCAATTTGATGGAAAAATAAGTCTTCAGACAACAAAGGTAAAAAACAGAATTTATTGACTAAAATATGTTAGCTTTGGGAAATGTATACAGCAGATGTCTTTGTATAGTGTTCAAAAGAAAAGAAAATGGATTTCTGGTTTTATTTCTACAGTGTTGAAGTACTTGCTGACTCTGTGGATCCCCAAGCACCGCCAGCAGAGGACCTCCTCTAGAGACGGCCAGAACTCCCCTCCACCAAGCGCAGCAGTCGCTGGCAGCATCCATGAATCACTGAGGTCCCAGCATCTCTGACTCAGGGATGCTTTTGCTGCCTGCCAAGCTTGGCAAAAGGGACACCCGGCCAACTGCAGAGGAAGTCCTCAGCTAACAGCTTGGAGGGTCATCATCTGCTGAGTATTTATATTTTATATTTACATTAGAGGCTCTGGTAGAAACCCATTTACAAAGTATATATTCTTCCCAATTAATATTTCCAAATTAATAAAGTGTCTTTGCTTATTTGTAAATAGATTTCTATCAGAGCCTTTAATTCAGTAGCATAATTAAATGAAATAAATACTTCTGAAGTTTATAGGGATGGGCAGGGACGGATTTGATTCCAGTGGGGAGGGAGACAGGTTTGATTTCTGTTCTCGTGCAACTCTCTATTTCAGAGCATTTTCCTCACCTGCCCACTGTAGAAACCTCTATTGCGGCTTTGTAAAAAGAGCCCTAAAATATATAAACCACTTTTATTGATTGTGCCCACACAGAAAAAGTGGTATATCAAGTCCCTTCGCCTTTACCCTTTAATTTCAATTATTATGTATCCCTCTTCCTTCTGTGATTTACATTATCCCAGGACAAGCAGGCAGCATATTCTCAACATGTGGGTGATGCCATCCACAGAGCCCCGCAGCAGATAGCCTTGCAAGCAGACTTGTAGAACTTTCAAAGAGTTCACGAGTGCTGCACCACTCATGTGCGAGTGCCTTCCTATCCGAGTCAGGTCGCACTTCTTCTCAGCGTCTCCTCAGTTCTTAGTTTTCCGTGGAGCCAAGAAGCCCTGCTTCTACAGCTCTGCCGTTTCTAGTTGCCTTCTCGCACCACGGCTTTCTTTCTTCTTTTCTTTTATTTCTTTTACAAGTCGCTGTGTAGCGCTTCTTTACTTTTTTAAAAAAAACTTTAACTTTTTTCCGCCGGTTTTTAACTGGCGGCCCTTGGGCTTAGGCCCTGCAGCCAGTCCTTGTTCGGCTGCGGATAACTTACCGGGTTTAAAAAGTGTAGCCAGTGTGCCGGGCCATTTCTTTGACTGACATACATCATTGGTGTATACAGTGCTTAGGACCGGAACATTGTCCTGAGTCCTGCCCACGCTGTACTACCCTTCAGAAATGAGTCCTTCGCAGACGTGCCAAAATTCTTGAGCTTTATGGCCCTATGGAGCAATCTGCGGAGAAGGCCTCAACCTCGGCCTTGACCCCAGTGGTGGCCTCGTCTTCTAAGACCTCGACCTCGAGCAACCTTGAAGGCCTCAACCTTGAAGGCCTCGTCTGCTGTGCTTCTTAAGGTTCCGTCCTCAGGCAAGTCTCCTCTTTATTCCCCAGGTACGCTACCTAAGAAGCCTCCAGCTGAGTATCAGGCAATCCAGGCAATGAGTGCAGTCGTGCCAGCCTCTACGAGACCTCCATCCAAGCGTGCCTCCAAACATAGGGAATACTCATCTTCCAGGTCGTCCTCAATGGAGCGCACTGTTGCGCCTATTAGACCAGATCCATTGGTTTCAGTGCCTGTCTTCGAGGACATGCTGAAAGCCATATTGACCATGTAGATTATCTCGGTCTTGGCTCAGCTTGCTCCTTCCTGCTCGCCAGCCTGAGCATTCTATCGAGGCACCTCGAGACAAGCCTCGTCGGTCTCGACCATTGTCCACCAGTGACTCCTCTCCTCGTCCTTCCAGGTCCGAGTCTCCAGCTACTCATCCTGTTCGTGAAGAGGTAGACAAGCCTCGCTCGAGGTATCAATCGAAGCATACCTTGTCCTCAAAGCACTTGACTTCGAAGAAGAGTAAAGAGTCTCCTTGTAAGAGTAAAAAGTTTATTCAGAGGGGTATAGAGTCTCCTCTGCCTCGATTGTCGAGGCCCATTGAAACCCCTTCGAAGCCCAGGCATAGGTCTCGACCTCCGAAGCCTTCAACACCTCTTGCTTCCCCACCTTGAGATACGTTCAGGTCAAGGACTCGTCCCTCAAGTACGAGTTCAAGTTCAAGTTCACTTTATTTTTGATGAATCGCCTATTTAAAACATTCTAAGCGATGTACAATTAAAAACAAATTATAAGAGAACATACAATCATATTAGTAATACATTAATAACAGCAAAATAAAAATAAAAATCTGTTAAATAATTACATAAAACAGAAAAGATCTCTATACATAATGTTAAAAACAAACATGAAAAGAGGGAAAGGGGGAAAAAGTTACAAATTTTTCTCTTGGTGGAGGAAAAAACATATATTAGGGAAAAAAAACAAAGGGAGGGGCACAAGTCGAGGCTCTCAATTCCTCGTATTCCTGGGACTTCTCCATCGAGGCTTCTGAAACATAAGCACTCTCTGACTCCACCTATATCACAAAGCGGAGCTTCTTCTGTGACTCTTACGTTGGATACAGACATGCCTTCTCAATACTCCAGAGAAGCTTCTCCATCCTACTCAGCAGCACCTAGGTCTTGCTCCTCTTCGCCTCCTGAGGAGTCTTTGGCCTCAAAATCAACATCTTTTTCAAGATTCATCTTTGATATGAGTAAGGCTCTTCAGCTTGATCTTCAGTCTACTCCTGAATATTTGGCCGAAATGCAGTTGCCTCATATGCCAAAGGAAACTTTGAGACTTCCCATGAATTGAAATAAACTTTCCTCGGGAATCTCGAGACTCATTATTCAATTCCGGCTATTCTCTCTAAGATGAAATCTCGTTACCGTACGGTTCCTTGCAAGGGGTTTGAAAAGCTGCAATTGTCTCACCAATCCTTGGTGGTGGAATCATCTCATAAAAAATCTAATCCCACCAAGGTCTATGCTGCAGTACCTCCAGGCAGGGAGGGACGCACCATGGATAAATTTGGACACCGTCTTTATCAAAATTCCATGATGGCGGATACAATCCTGAATTACAACTTCATCTTTACTTCTTACTTAAAGTACTGCATTAAAACCATGCCCTACTTTTTTCCTGACTTGGCTGTGCACCGCCTGCCTGCATTTCAACAACTTCAGCAGACTCTTTCACAAATACGTCTTTTCATACTCCAAGCCTCTTATGATGCCTTTGAGATGTCCTCTAGGGTAACTGCCTTTGCTGTTGCAATGCGCCGTCTGGTTGGCGAACATGGATCCCAACTTACAAGACTGTCTAGCTAATTTACCTTGCCAAGGTTATGAGCTTTTTGACGATTTCATCGAGGCTGCTACCAAGCGTCTGTCTGAACATGAGCGGTCATTTGCCTCTTTGGTTCGGCCTAAGGCTAAAACTCCAACTGCTAAGCCTTATAAGCCACCTCCACATCGTTACCCTCAAAAGTTTACTCCGGCTTTTTCCAGGCCTCTGCCTAGAAGACAACAGCAGCAACAGCGTCAACAAAAATCTCAGACTCCTGCTGCTGCTAAGCCGGCACAATCTTTTTGACAATCTAAGTCTGAGCATAACGTCCACCTGCATCCATCAGACTTCTCTCCTTCCCATAGGAGGTTGGCTCCATCACTTTTACCAATAGTGGGAGCAGATTACATCAGACCTTTGGGTTCTCACCAACATTCGGGAAGGTTACTCACTTCAATTCCTTCAAGTGCCACCAGATCTCCCTCCAAGAGAGTTTCCTTCCAGAGTGTCGCAACTTCCCCTTCTTCTTCAGGAGGCTCAGGCCCTTCTTCACCTTTGAGCTGTTGAGGAGGTTCCCTTGAACCAACGGGACAGGGTTTTTTATTCCCGTTATTTTCTAGTCCCAAAGAAGACTGGGGATTTGCAACCTATTATGGATCTCAGAGCCCTCAACAAGTTTCTTGTCAAAGAAAAGTTTTGGATGCTCTCTCTTCCAACCCTGTACCCCCTGTTGGATCAAGGGGATTGGTTATGCTCTCTAGATCTCAAGGAGGCTTATACTCATATCCCAATTCATCCAGCCTCATGCAGATTCCTGAGATTTCGGGTGGGGAATCTCCATCTTCAATATTGAGTTCTTCCTTTTGGACTCATCTCATCCCCCAGGGTCTTCACGAAGTGCCTGGTAGTGGTAGCTGCAGTCCTGTGGATGCAGGGCCTTCAAGTCTTTCCATACTTAGACGACTGGCTCATCAAAGCGTTGTCTCAACAGGAGGTTATTATAGCGACCCAACGGACTATTACGTTTCTCCAAGGTCTGGGTTTCGAAATCAATTTTCCAAAGTCTCAGTTACATTCCTCCCAAACTCTACAGTTTATTGTAGCCATCTTGGACACTGTTCAGCTCAGGGCATTCCTGCCTCACTCATGTCAGGACACTCTCATGCACCTTTGCCAACAAGTGTCTTCCCTCTCATCAATCTCGGCAAGACAAATGATAGTTCTTCTTGGTCACATGACTTCTACAGTTCACTTGACTCCTTTTGCCAGACTTCACCTCAGAATTCCTCTGTGGACCCTGGCATTTCAGTGGCAGCAATCTTACGACCCACTCTCTCAACATATTACAGTAACTCCTTCGTTGAGACAGTCTCTCCACTGGTGGATGCTCTCTTCCAATCTTTCCAGAGGTTTGCTATTCCACATGCCCCCTCATCAGAAGATTCTCACAACAGATTCTTCAACCTACGCTTGGGGGGCTCATCTCGATGGTCTCCATACTCAAGGCCATTGGTCCAGCACGGATCGCCAATGTCACATCAATCTGTTGGAACTCAGAGCGATCTTCAATGCTCTCAAAGTTTTTCAACATCTTCTTCACGATCAGGTGGTCCTCATTTGGACGGACAACCAAGTCGCCATGTACTATGTCAACAAGCAGGGAGGCACAGGTTCTCTCCCTCTTTGTCAGGAAGCTCTGAAGCTTTGGAATTGGGCAGTTGTTCACATCTTCCTCAGAGCTGTCTATATTCAAGGGCAGCAAAACTGTCTGGTGGACAAATTGAGTCGTCTTCTACAACCTCACGAATGGACACTCAATTCCTCGCCTCTAAGTCAAGTGTTTGCTCATTGGGGGACTCCTCACAACAACAAGCTGCCTCAGTTCTGCTCCAGGATATACTTTCCTCATCGCCTCAAGGCAGAGTTTTCCTTCTGGAATGGACGAATCAGTTTCTCTATGCATTCCCTCTGATTCTCAAGACTCTTGTCAAACTCAAGAAGGAACATGCCACCATGATTCTAATAGCTCCTCGGTGGTCCAGACAACTGTGGTACTCCCTTCTACTTCAACTCAGCACCAGGGAGCCTCTACTTCTGCCAGTATTTCCCTCTCTGCTTACACAGAGTCAAGGGTCTCTGCTTCATCCTAACCTGCAGTCTCTACACTTAGCAGCTTGGTACCTCTCAACCTAACTGCCACTCTACAGTTCTCTCAATCTATACTGGACGTTCTAGAGGCTTCCAGGAAGCTGTCCACTCGGCAGTGTTACAACCAGAAATGGACTAGATTTTCTACTTGGTGTGCTACTCATCAGAAGGAGCCGCTATCTACCTCCTTTGTCTTCAGTTTTGGATTATCTGCTGCACTTATCTCACTCTGGACTCAAATCCACATCTATTCGAGTACACCTCAGTGCCATTGCTGCTTTTCATCAACCTATTGAAGGGAAATCTCTCTCTGTTCATCCTGTGATTTCCAGATTTATGAAAGAATTTTTCAATGTCAAGCCACCTCTCAAGCCACCTCCTGTGGTTTGAGATCTCAATCTTGTTCTTACTCAATTGATGAAGTCTCCATTCGAACCAATAGCTTTGGCTCATTTAAAATATCTCACTTAGAAAGTGGTTTTTCTCATTGCACTCACCTCTGCTATACGTGTCAGTGAGCTACAAGCTTTAGTGGCAGATCCACCTTTTACAGTATTCCATCATGAGAAGGTGGTCCTACGTACTCATCCAAAATTCTTACCTAAAGTGGTTTCAGAATTTCATCTCAATCAGTCCATCGTTCTTCCAGTGTTTTTTCCAAAGCCTCATTCTCATCCTGGAGAAATAGCACTTCATACTCTGGACTGTAAACGTGCTTTGGCTTTCTATTTGCAACGCACTCAACCTCACAGAAATGCTCCTCAACTTTTCATCTCCCTCGATCCAAATAATTTGGGGCATCCTGTTTCCAAGCGAACCATCTCCAACTGGATGGCTGCTTGCATCTCTTTCTGTTATGCTCAGGCTGGTTTCCCTCTGTAGGGTCGAGTCATGGGCTATAAGGTTAGAGCGATGGTGGTGTCTAGCTTTCCTCAGATCAACTCTTATTGAGGAAATCTGCAAGACTGCCACTTGTTCCTCGGTTCACACTTTCACCTCTCATTATTGTCTGGATACTTTTTGCAGATGGGATGGCCATTTTGGCCAGTCAGTTTTACAACATCTATTCTCCTAAATTTCCAACTCTCCCACCATCCCATTCTGGTTACCTTGGAGGTCATCCACATGTTGAGAATATGCTGCCTGCTTGTCCTGGGATAAAGCACAGTTACTTACTTACCGTAATAGTTGTTATCCAGAGACAGCAGGCAGATATTCTCACAACCCACTCACCTCCCCTGGTTGGCTTCTTAGTTAGCTATCTTAACTGAGGATATGCTGAGGAGACATGCGACCTGATTCGGGTGGGAAGGCATTTGCGCATGCGTGGTGCAGCCCTCACGAACTCTTTGAAAGTTCTACAAGCAAGTCTGCTTGCGAGGCTGTCCACTGCGGGACTCCGTGGATGACGTCACCCACATGTTGAGAATATCTGCCTGCTGTCCCTGGATAACAGATGTTACGGTAAGTAACTGTGCTTTAGAGTAGACTGCTTGCCTGTGAGCTTTTCTGTATTTTATTGTTTGAAATTTGAATTAAAGATAGGTATTATGGGTTTAAAAATTTTTTTTCTTAATCTAAATAGTGCTGCTTTTTGAGCATAGATGGGAGTTACACTGTAGGAAAGCATAGAAGACATCCCTGCACCTTTCCCTTAAGAAAGATTTCTTAATATTGTACCATTGAGAAGATGCATCCTGTGTTTACATTGCAAAGAAATATCACCTTCTCACTCTTCTTCCTGCAGGTGTTTTTCTTGAGTAGCCGTGTCCATCCTGGGGAGACACCATCTAGCTTTGTATTCACTGGCTTCCTGGAATTCATTTTGCGCCCAGATGACCCACGTGCACAGATGTTGAGGCGCATGTTCATCTTTAAATTAATCCCCATGCTGAACCCCGATGGTGTAGTGAGAGGGCATTATCGGTAAGAGCAATGTGGAAATACTTTTTGTTAGATTGAATAACAAGTAAGAAATGAAGATGGCATTTTCAGGTTTTGAACCTGAGTGCTGTATAGTTCAGAGAGTTTGGATTTGCAGGTTGAAAGGGAAGAGGGGTTGAGTGTGTGCAATTTTTTCCACAAGTCACTATCATATATTGGATTGTTTTTTATTCAGAAATGGAATTTTATGGTACCTGGACCTGTCAAGCTTACGTGCATTGTAAGCTTTATTTCCCTTACCATTCCACTGTGTTTGGAATTGGCTTTGTTGGGGAAGGTTGTGCTGAGAATTTGTCTGTGATGGGAGAGATCATAAAGGAGAATTTAGAGACAGGTAAGAAGAAGGAAAGTCTTGAGTAAAATTAGAAATGAGAGAACAAGGCCTGTTGTAACATCACACATGTATTATTAGTGATTCTGCAGTGTAGTAACCCAGACCATGTATTATTAGTGATTCTGCAGTGTAGTGACCCAACCCACATTTACTATTAGTGCTTCTGTAGTGTAGTGATCCAATTCTGGTCTGGTTTTGACCTTTTTGTGTTAAGAATCATAAGGATGTTGCATTTTAACATGTGCAGCACTAGAATAATGATAATAACTTTATTTTTATATATTTTATATATTTTGGGTTTCAAAAGGGGATTGGACGAGTTCCTGAAGGGAAAGGGGATCCAGGGGTATAATTAGAGGGTTACTATACAATACAAAACGCCCTTGAGTAATAGATCACTACAGGTCCTTGACCTGGGGGGCCGCCGCGGGAGCGGACTGCTGGGCGTGATGGACCTATGGTCTGACTCAGCAGAGACAATGCTTATGTTCTTATGTTACCGCCATACCACAAACAGTTCTAAACGGTTTACAAGGGAAGAGACTGTTTACAGACAGCGACATTACAGAGAACTTTCAAAATTACATTGGCATATTAAGTTTAGTCAGGTTTATCTGGAAGTGTTTTGGAAGTACATTAGGTTGAAGTACTTGTTTGTCCACCTGCTTGCAGGCATTTAGGCCCAGATTCTATAAAAGACTCCATATCATTGTTATACAAGTTTTAATGTTGTATAAAAATTGTTTGAACTTAAGACGCCAAAAGTTAGACGCCTAGATCGGCACGCCTAGCTGATCTAAGTACTTAACTTAATTAGTTAAAAGCTTAATTGGCACTGATAATTGGCTTAAACTCAAATTAATTGGCTGATTAGGTTCCTAGCCCAAGGCGCCTACCAGAAAGTGGGTGTGGTTAGGGACAAATCATGGGCAGATCTTGGGCGTGCTTTGCTTATAGGTGCTTAAATTGGATTTAGGTGCCAGTAGTTGCGCCAAGAAAACCTTGGCATAAATAATAATAATAACTTGATTTTGTATACCGCAATACCACAAAACAGTTCAGAGCGGTTTACAGGAGAAGAGACTGTGCATTTACAGCGAAGATACAGAGAGTTAGATTAACCAGTGTAATGTAACCAGTAGCAATAACAATATAATCCAGTAACAATTACAAGAGAGTGCAGAATGGGGATAGTAGAATCCGGGGGAGATGAGGTATATAGGTGAGAAGGGAGAGGAAAGGGAAGGAAGGGAGGCGGTGTAGAGTCGGGAGGGATGGGGTTAGAGAAATTTATCAAAGAGGTATGCTTTGAGAGATTTTCTGAAGGATAGGTAGGAAGGAGCAAGAGAGATGAGGGTGGTCAAGCAGTCATTCCATTTGCCAGCTTGGAAAGAGAGGGTTTTGTCCAGGAATCTTTTGTAGATACATCCCTTTGGTGAGGGGTAGGCAAACAGGTGGGCATTGCGAGTACTGTTGGAGCCTGGGAACACAAAGTGGCGTGACAGGTATATTGGGGATGATAGAAGGTGCCTAAAGTTTTGATGTCTACCAGCGCTTAATTAAGTCCAGTTTAGGCACCGCTAGAAGTAATTCTATAAACGTCATGTAACTTAAGATTGACATGTGCTATGCATTGCGTTTCTCAGCGCCTATGTTTTAGACACCATTTATAGAATCATTTGAAAGGAAACTCTGCATTGAGAAAACATAGGATGAGTGATGTCTTGGCGAAGCCACTGTCCGCGCTCTTCAACCTCTCCCTTAGTACAGGCAGCGTCCCGTTGGACTGGAGGACGGCTAACGTCATTCCACTCCACAAGAAAGGCTCAAAGATGGAGACAGCAAACTACAGACCAGTGAGTCTAACATCGATAGTGAGCAAACTAATGGAAACTCTAATCAAATACCAATTGGATAAGATCCTGGATGAGGAGAATCTACGGGATCCCCGACAACATGGATTTACTAAGGGGAGATCATGCCAATCCAACCTGATCAGCTTCTTTGACTGGGTGACGGAGAAGCTGGATATTGGGGAGTCCCTGGACATAGTGTACCTGGACTTTAGCAAAGCATTCGATAGCGTACCACACCGCAGGTTGCTGAGCAAGATGAGTTCTATAGGATTAGGTGACACATTGATGCAATGGGTTGGGAACTGGCTTGGAGGTAGGCTCCAAAGGGTGGTGGTGAACGGCACCCCCTCCAAAATGACGGAGGTGATTAGTGGAGTACCACAGGGCTCAGTCTTGGGCCCAATCCTATTCAACATCTTTATAAGAGACTTGGCAGAAGGGCTTCGAGGTAAAATAACATTATTCGCCGATGACGCCAAACTAAGTAATGTAGTGGGCAAATGCACAACAGACGAAGATTCAATGCCCGACAACATGATGCACGACCTACTCCTACTGGAGCGATGGTCTAGGACATGGCAACTCAACTTCAATGCCAAAAAATGCAAAGTTATGCACCTGGGCAGCCAAAATCCATGCAAGTCTTATACCCTTAATGACGAGATCCTAGCAAAAATGGTAGCAGAACGAGACTTGGGGGTAATCGTCAGTGAGGACATGAAGTCTGCCAATCAAGTGGAGCAGGCTTCGTCCAAGGCAAGACAAATCATGGGCTGCATATGAAGGGGTTTCGTCAGTCGTAAGGCGGAAGTCATTATGCCATTGTATAGATCCATGGTGAGGCCCCACCTGGAATACTGTGTGCAATTTTGGAGGCTGCATTATCGCAAGGATGTGCTGAGACTGGAGTCGGTGCAAAGAATGGCCACCCGGATGGTCTCGGGACTCAAGGATCTTCCATACGAAGAACGGCTTGACAAATTACAGCTATACTCGCTCGAGGAGCGCAGAGAGGGGAGACATGATCAAGACGTTCAAGTATCTTACGGGCCGCATCGAGGCGGAGGAAGAAATCTTCTTTTTCAAGGGTCCCACGACAACAAGAGGGCATCCGTGGAAAATCAGGGGCGGGAAACTACGAGGTGACACCAGGAAATTCTTTTTCACTGAAAGAGTGGTTGATCACTGGAATAGTCTTCCACTACAGGTGATTGAGGCCAGCAGCGTGCCTGATTTTAAGGCCAAATGGGATTGGCACATGGGATCTATTCACAGGGCAAAGGTAGGGGAGGGACATTAGGGTGGGCAGACTAGATGGGCCGTGGCCCTTATCTGCCATCTATTTCTATGTTTCTAAGTTAAGAGGTGATACATTCTGGAGTAATCTAAGGAAATACTTTTTTACAGAAAGGGTGGTAGATGCATGGAACAGTCTCCCAGAAAAGGTGGTGGAGACAGAGACTGTGTCTGAATTCAAAAGGGCCTGGGATAGGCACTTGGGATCTCTCGGAGAGAGAGATAATGGTTATTGCAGATGGGTCATTTGGCCTTTATCTGCCATCTATGTTTCTATAATCAGGGCCCAATTCTGTATCCTTTTTGCCAAAAAGGATTGTATTCATAACTTGTGAGAGACTGTAAGCGCACTGATAGGTCCTCAGGATAATTTATCTTGTGGTTTATTCACACTAAAAAAAATTATTTTTTGAGGGGCTGGGGGGGGGGAAGCAAATTAGACTACGAGCAGAGTGTACATGAATACAACTTTAACAGTACTTTTTGCTTGCTTACATTTATTTTAGAATTTGCTTGCTTACAGTTATTTTAGAATATTTGCAATTTATAGTAAACAGTACGAACATTTACTGATAATGCAGTTGGATTGAAAAGGACGAGAGATGGATAGAGTTGAGAGCCAGAATCCTCTACACTTCAGCCTTTGTGTAACTCAATCGGGTTGTACGACTAACAATGTTTCTGGTTGGCAACTCAGCTCTCTCTATTCTCAGTCATAATACTATGGGAACACAGTAAGATCAAAGGATTCAGGAGAAAGGATAGAAAACAGCATAGGTTTTGGAACGGGGGTGTGGGGGGTGTTGGACACAGGGGCCAAGGCCTCCCCAAATTTGGTGGTTGGAGAAGAGTCAGTTATAGCTCTCCTGATTTCCCCACCTACCTCCTCCCTGGCCACTTTAATTTTAAATCTTTGGACAGCTGGCAGCGGCAACAAGGTGAGCCTGCTGCCGTCAGCCTGCCCTGGAACCCTTCATTCTACAGTGTCCCGCCTACGCAGGAACAGGAAGTTGCTGCAGAATGAAGACTTCCGGGGCAGGCTGATCGCAGCAAACTCACTTCTCCCCAAAGATTTAAAATTATAACGGCCAGGGAGAAGATAGATAGGGGAGTCAGGAACTGGAGAGAGAGGTCATGTCACAGATGCTGCATGATCTGGGAGGGGGTTGGGAAGGAAAGATGCTGCACAGGCTGGGAGGTTAGGAAGGGAGGGAAAGAGATGCTGCATGGGTGGAGTGGTAGGAAGGGAGGGAAAGAGATGCTGCATGGGTGGAGTGGTAGGAAGGGAGGGAAAGAGAGATGCTGGTATCTAATACCTCCTGCTCTCTCGTACCCTGGCCCTCTCTACCCTCTTAGTTCCTTTCCTTTAACCTTCATTGGAGTTCCTTTCTATCCTAACTCTGTAAACCGTGCCAAGCTCTACGCTTGCAGAGATGGCGCGGTATACAAATCTAAGGTTTAGTTTAGTTTAGGGGAGGGAAGGGAAAAGGAAAATTGGACATATGTATGTTGAGTGAGAGGGAATGAGAGATGGTATACATGGGGAAAGGAAGAATTGTTGGACATGATAGTGGTGGAGAGGAGGGAGATTATAAGCCGCCCTGAAGGTTTCTCCTAGGGCACGGTAGAAAATTTTTAATAAACTTGGAGAGTGAAGTATTGGATGTTGTGGTGGAGAGGGAATGTTGAGAGAGATGGATAGGGATGCAAGCAGAATGAATGTTGAACATGGTGGTGAAGGGAGTAAGAGATGCAGCATGGTGTTGGAGAGGATTGATAGAGAATTGTTGGGCATGGGGCTGGTGGGGAAGGACAAAAGATGCTGTTCAAAGTAGAAGCCAGGGGAGAGAGAGATATGTCTCTGCGGTATAGCACAGTGTCCCAGACATTTTCCTCGTTACACCATGTTTTTGTGATGCCGATGATGTCAAGGTTATCTTTTTGTGCCATAGCTTCCAATTTCCCCATCTTATTCATTAGGCTCCTTGCGTTCGTGTACATACCCTTGAGTTTGCAGCCTGTTATTTTCTTGCATTTCCTTCCCTCTTGTGTCCCTTTCGATCCGTCAGGATTTCTGTCTTGCCTGTGATCTGGTGAGTCTTCCCATTATCTTCCTGCACGTTATCCTCTGGGTATACCGGTTTCCGAACCATTGACTCTTGGTCAACTGTCGGCTTTCCTCTTCTTCCTAGTTTAAAAACTTCTCAATTTCTCTCTTGATGTTGCTTGCAAGTAGCCTTGTTCTGTCTCCACTGAGGTGGAATCCATCCTTCTTAAATAGCTTGCTTTTCCCCCAGAATGTTGTCGAATTTTGCATGAAGTGGAATCCTTCTTCCTCACACTAGCGCCTCATCCATGCGTTGACTGCTTGCAGCTCTGTCTGCCTCTTCTTGTCAGCCCAGGGTACCGGCAAGAGCTCCGAGAATGCTACCCTCGGCGTTCTGGTTTTCAGCTTCCGTCCTAGCATCCGTAACTGGTCCTTCAGTCCTTCCCTGCTGTAGTTCCTGTTGCTCATATTGTTTGTCCCCACATGGATCACCACCACCGTTTCTTCCTCTTCCACGCTGTCGATGATCCTGTTGATGTGGCTCACTATATCTTCTACCTTGGCTCCCAGTAGGCAGGTCACCAGCCGATCCTGTCTTCCTCCTGCTATGTGGCTGTCGACTTGTCTAATGATAAAGTCCCCCATGACGATTGCTGTCCTCTCTATCTTCTCTTGCCTCTCTAGCCACAGGTCCGTGTCTCTGTTGTTTGACCATCTCTCCAGCCGTAGGTCCGTGTCCTCTGTGCACTTCCATGTTCCCTCATCCTGACGTTGGCTTGCACCAGACTCATCTTCCTTGTGGTTGGTCTCCAGGTGGTTCTCACTCATTGTAGGTGTATCTTGGTTTTTGCTCACTATAGGTATATCTTGGCAGCTCCACTGTTGTTGGTGATTTTCCATGGCCTCCCTGTATGCCTATTTGATGAACTTCTCTAACTCCCTGACTTCTTCCTCAACGGTTTCCTCTGTCATGAAGTTTTCTGCCTCTTTGTCCTCCTCTTCCACTGCTCGAAGTGCTTCCAGTTGCAGTATTCTGTCCTCCAGGAGTCTGACTTGCTTCTTCAGGCCCTCCAATTCCTCACATCGAGTGCATACATAAGACCGCCTCCCAGAGGGGAGGTAGTCATACATATAGCAAGCGGTGCAGAAAACTGGGTAGTTCAACATCCTGCTTCTGTCTTCTACATCCATTGCTGTCCGCTTGCCGGTCTGTCATCTGAAGTGGCTTCTCCTTGTGTAGGAATCTGTGTAGCATCCTCGGTGTTACTGTGAAGTCCTTTTCTTGATTTTAAACCTTCTACCCCTGTTGCTTGTGTGTGTCCTCCGTGTCTGTTGTGATTGCCCTCTGCTACTACTGTGTTTATCTACTGCTTGTCTGTCCTGTTGCCCATGTGGTACTTGCCTGTGTAGGTGTCCTTCCTTAGTGTTTCTTCTTTGCTCGTCCCTTCTTAAGGCCCTTTGCAAAGGCGATCTTGCTGAGTGCCATTGGCCCCTCCTTTTTTAAGGAGGAGCTCTGGTGGATGTTGTTGGGGGTGGGCAGAGCTACCTCTTGCCGACGCCCCTAGCTCTCTCCTGCCTTCTCTTGCTCCTTCTTCCCCCCTCTCCTGTTCTCTTCTCTGCTTTTCTTTCCTTTTGCTTTTCTTTCCTTCTTTCCTGCCTCCTACTTGCCTGCCCAGAAGCGAGTGAGAAATAAGAAAGTAATCCGATCTCATGGCCAACGAATGAGGTGCCGAATAAAATGTATATTCAAGAGCTTTTGGATGAAAAAGGTGCCAAACATCGGCTAGACTAGGGGTGCCCAAAAGGTCGATCACGATCGACCAGTAGATCGCAAAGGCAACGCGAGATGATCGTGGAGCCCATCCCGGGCTCCATGATAGACTTGCATTGCCTTCGTTCTACCTGCTTCCTGACGCTGTAAAGAGGACGCAGAAGCACCAGGCCGAGCAGGCTTCCCCACTCGACGTCAATTCTGACTTCGGAGAGGAAGTTCTGGGCCAGCCAATCGCTGCCTGGCTGGCCGGAACTTCCTCTCCGACATTAGAATTGATGTCGGTTGTGGAAGGGTGCTCGGCCCGGCGCTCCTGCATCCTCTTTACGGTGTCGAGAAGCAGGGAGAGCAGAACTCGGTGGCGGTGGCTTGGGGGTCTGTTCCCTGATGGTGGCGGCGGTGGTTTGAAGGAGGGCAGGAAGAAAGAAAGGGGGCAGGCAGGGAGACACAAAAAAGGGGGGGCAGGGAAACAGAAAGAAAGGGGGTATAGAGAGAGAAAGACAGACAGAAAGGGGAAGGCATGGAAACAGAAAGAAAGGGGGGCATGGAGAGAGAATGACAGAAAGGGGGGGCAGGGAAACAGAAAGAAAGGGGGAAAGAAAGAAAGGGAGAATGGAGAGAAAGACAGATAGAAAGGGGGCATGGAGAGAGAAAGACAGACAAAGGGGGGCAGGGAAACAGAAAGAAAGGGGTAAAAAAAGAAAGAGGGAAAAAAAGAAAGAGGGGGCATGGAGAGAGAAAGACAGAAAGTGGGCATGGAGAGGGAAAGACAGGCAGAAAAAAAGAAAGAGGGCATGGAGAGAGAAAGAGGCAGAAAGAAAGAAAGGGGGCATGTAGAGAGAAAGAGGCAGAAAGACAGAAAGGGGGCATGGAGAGAGAAAGACAGGCAGAAAGAAAGAAGGGGCATGGAGAGAGAAAGACAAACAAAAAGAAATAAGGGGCATGGAGAGAGAAAGACAGACAGAAAGAAATGGGGCATGGAGAAAGACTGAAAGAAAGAAAGAGGAGGGGGCAGGAAGAGAGGATGAAAAAGTTGGGGGAGGAAATGAGGTCTGTAGGAGAGGAAGCATACAGGAGGCTGAAAGAAGGGAAGAAATATTGGATGCACAGTCAGAAGAAGAAAGTGCAACCAGAGACTCATGAAATCACCAGACAACAAAGGTAGTAAAAATGATTTTATTTTCAATTTAGTGATCAAAATGTGTCCGTTTTGAGAATTTATATCTGCTGTCTATATTTTGCATTATGGCCCCCTTTTACTAAACTGCAAAAGCGGTTTTTAGCGCAGGGAGCCTATGAGCATCGAGAGCAGGGCATTCAGCGCAGCTCCCTGCGCTAAAAACCGCTATTGCAGTTTAGTAAAAAGGGAGGGGGTATATTTGTCTATTTTTGTATAGTTGTTACTGAGGTGACATTGCATAAAGTCATCTGCCTTGACCTCTTTGAAAAAAATCTGGAATATAAATAATTAACATTTTCTCTGCGTACAATGTGCTTTTTAAAAAATTTATTATTGGTAGATAATTTTGACTTGGTCATTTTAAAAGTAGCTCGCAAGCCCAAAAAGTGTGGGCACCCCTGGGTTATACCATAGGCCTGGATAACGTTCAAGAAGTCAGGGTGTGGATTTGGAGGCCGATAAGAGGCCTGAGATTGTCTGTCCAAGTGATCATCCAGAACCAAGTTCCAGTCACCACCCAGAACAAAATAAGGCAGATCGGGGAAGCAGGAGATCGGGGCTGACAGGGCTGAGAGCAGGGCGGCAGAATGCAGTCGGAAAGGGCTTCAGCAACTGGTCTTCAGCAGTCGCCTTTTGGGTTGATTGGCCAGCACAGTCGAATTGGCAAATTTGTTTAGTGAATTGTGTCCCTCCCTACTTTACATGCAGTTCCCCTCATTTGCATGCACGGATCGGAATTGGATCGCAAAACAGGTTAGTGAATACTGCAGGAGGGAAATCGGGTCGCAAAGGGCTCGTAAACCAATCGGTTTGCTTAGTGAATCTATCCCATAGTGACAAAACCCTTAATTTATTAACTGTCCATCCGCTGCTGATCTTCTTGTTCACGCAGGAACCGATCCACCTCCTCTGGATTAGTGCAGGGTTTTGTCCGGTTCTGATAGGTGATCTTAAATTGCGCCGGTGAAAGAAGGCTGAAGCACACCTTAAGCGCGCGCAGATGAGGCCGCAGGGCCAAAAGCTTTCAACATTTTTCTGCCTTAGCTTTGGTGAAATCTTCAGATATGTAAATGGTTTGGCCCTGCAATTCAATTTTATGAAGAGTCTTCATCTTATCCAAAATCGCCACCACATGTGGAAAACACAGTATTTTCAGCACCATCGGTCGCACCTGCTGAGATCCTGAAGGATACTTGGTCGGCACCTGATGGGCCCTCTCCACCTCTATTACCCTGTCAAACTACAGCGAGAGCACCTTAGGAAGCCAGGCATCTGAGCCCTCCATGCCCTCATGTAATCCACTAAGACGTAAATTGTTCCTGTGGCTTCAATTGCCAAAGTCCTCCAACTGCACCTCCATTGCATGCAGTGCCCGCTGATCCATTTTTTTGATTAGTGGCGATCTCATCAATGAGCTTGCTTTTCCTTTCCAGGTAAGCAATTTAGAGTCCAAAGCTGACATCTTCGCTGTGAGATTTATGATCTCAGTCTTAATGTCTCAGTAAGCATGTTGGAAATATGCTGTAGTTGATCATGTACCATGTCTGCAGTATCATCACGCGGTCTGCCTGCATCGCCTTTGGTGGGAGACGGCAGATCCTGTTTCAGTCTCTTGGCGCCAGAGGAACTCGCAAAGGCAGCCTCAATTTTTCCCAGTTTAGGATTAGGCATCATTGCAGCAACAAATATCACACTTTCTCAAAAAAATATTGAGTGAAAATGTGCAGTTAGCGGAGCCGTTGGCGGGAGCTCGTGCTTCAAACCTCTATATTGTTCGGGCTCTCTAGCGCGACCCGGTAACATGGAATGTTGCTACTTTTTGGGGTTTTGCCAGGTACTAGTGACCTGGATTGGCCACTGTGTGGACAGGCTACTGGGTTAGATGGCCCATTGGTCTGACCCAGTAAGACTATTCTTATGTTTTTGTGTTCTTGTGCAATGACTTTAACCCTTTTGAAAAGAATTTGGCCTTCAAACCAGGATGTCGCAGTTTCCTTGATGTCTTCATCACTTAAAAACCGCTGTCCACTGAGAGATTTCTTCAAAATTCAGAACAGGAAATAATCCGAGGGAGCCAGATTTGAACTATAGGTTGGATGGTTCAGCTGTTGAAATCCACATTCTTGGATGACAGCCTGTCATGATGTGCACCAGCATATTGCCGTTAAGAAGCAGCACACCTGCTGTGAGTTTTTCTCATCTCTTCTCTTTGATTGATTCCCTCAAAGTGATCATTGTGTTGGCATAACTCTCCCGGTTATGGTTGTCTTGTGTGGCATTAACTCCAGAAGCAAAAGGCCTTCATTATCCCAGAAGACAGTTACCATGACTTTGCCTGCAGATTTTTCAGTCTTGAACTTTTTTGGGGTAGGGGATGACTTGTGCTTCCACTGCATTGACTCCATTATCCCAGGACAAGCAGGCAGCATATTCTCATATATGGGTGACATCATCCATGGAGCCACGATGTGGATAGCTTCACAAGCAGACTTCCTTGAAGAACTTTTAGAAAGTTTGCGACTGTCGCACCGAGCATGCGCGAGTGCCTTCCCACCCGACGTAGGGTGTGTGTCTCCTCAGTTCTAGTTTTTCCATGGAGCTGAGAAGCCATCGCTTCGAGGTTCTGCGTGAGTATACAAACTAGTTTGGTCTTTTTTGCCTTCTCTGCTGTGGCTTTTGCTTGTTATTTTACTCTGAGAGTTGTTGCGATATGTGTCAAAAAAAATAATCTACCTTATTTTGACTTCTGGTAATTTGGCTGCAGCCATCTTTACCTCGATGTCCCGTCCAATCACTGGCTTCAAGAAGTTTAGTCGGTGTCAACGTGCGATCTCCATCACCGATCTCCATCATTGGTGTATTCAGTGTCTGGGCCCAGACCACTGCACAGAGTTGTGCATTCGCTGTGCTACACTTCAGAAGAAGTCTTACTTTTTTTTTTTTACATTACATTGTGCTTGTTAACCGCGTAACCACAAGTTTAAGAAACGGCTTCAACAAGAGAAAATCTTTGGAGGTATGGATCTGACTTCGGATAAACCTTTTACCTTGACATCGACTAAATCTTCCTCGATGGTAAAGGCCTTGGCCTCAACACCTACCTCTGCCTCGACTAAACCAGTCTCGATGGCCAAGTATTAGACCTTGGGGGAAGTCGTCGAAGACATCTCTGGATGGGGCTCCGTCCAAGTCGATGTCTCATCACCCAGGCATGCTGGCTAAGAAGCCACCAGCCCTCCAAGCTGAGTCTCTGGCCATTCAGGCAGAGAGTTTAGTCCTGCTGGCCACCCAGAGGCTTGCAGATAAAGAAACCTTTCTAGATCGAGGTCTTCCTCGCCAGAAGGCACACCTGCATCAAAGATACCAGCTCCATTGGTGTCAGTGCCTGTTTTTCAGGATATGCTGGAAGCACTTTTGCACAAGGAGTTTGGCAATATGATTGCAAAACTAACTTCAACCTCGACACTGCTACCTGCAGTCCAGCCTGAGCACTCTTCTACTTTACAAGGAGTCAAATCCTTTAGAGTGTCCCGAAACCAACATGAGCACTCATCTAACAGACAAGAAGTCAAGTCGTTGAGAATGTCTCGATCTCGATCCTCATCGAGTCATTCCTCGTTGCATCAATCCAGGTCACCAAGGTCTTGAACTCCAGCTCTGCTTTCGCACCATCCATCGAAGCATTCATCGAGGCAAGTCTCAAAGTCACCTCGACAGACTCGGGACCTTTCTGAGTGTCATCATTTGAGGCAACATCAGGATGTTTCCCATTCCAACTCTTCCAGGAATAGGTCTTCCTCGCCAAGACACCATTCACCGAGGCATTCTTCATCATCTCCAGCTCAATCCTCTAAAAGGAAGCATTCCCTTTCTCCTGTTCCTTCCAGGAGTAGGTATTCTTCTACATCACTACCTCCTGAATCAGATCTCCAGTATCAATACTCATGTGAGGCTTCACTTTTTTTCTCTGCATTTCAAAGATCTCGTCCTACTTCTCCTCACGAAGAACATTCTTCGGTTGATCTGGTGTCCTTCTCGAAGTTCCTTTGCCAAATGTCTAAGGATCTGGATGTTCCTTTGGAGCCTGATTCAAAATACACTAAAGAAATGTTGCAGGAACTGGAGATGCTTCATCCTCCCAGGGAATCTCTGAAGTTGCCTGTGAATGGCATTCTTCAGCACACTTTCCAGCGAAACCTTGATACACCTGGATTGTTTCAACTTGATACACCATATTCCATTCCAGCAGTGCCAACAAAATTGGAATCTCGCTATAAGACAGTACCTTGCAAGGGATTTGAGAAACCACAACTTTCACACCACCTCTGGTGGTCGAATCATCCTTGAAATGCTCTCACCCTTCTAGAGTCTGTGCAGCGGTCCCACCAGGCCGGGAGGGACAAATTCGGACAAATTTGAACGTAGACTCTTATCAAAATTCCATGGTGATGAATAGAATCTTGAACTATAACTTTGTTTTACCAAATATCTCAAGCACTGGGTGAAGACCCTGCCTTCATTTTTCAAGTACTTACCTCCGCATCGTTTGACTGAATTTCAGCACATGCATTCTACTCTATCTCAGTGAGGTTAGAGAAACTGGGCCTCTTCTCTCTTGAAAAGAGGAGACTGAGAGGGGACATGATCGAAACGTTCAAGATAATGAAGGGAATAGACTAAGTAGATAAAGACAGATTGTTCATCCTCTCCAAAGTAGCAAGAAAGAGAGGGCATTCTCTAAAGTTAAAAGGGGATAGATTCCGTACAAACGTAAGGAAGTTCTTCACCCAGAGAGTGGTGGAAAACTCGAATGCTCTTCTGGAGGCTGTTATAGGGGAAAACACCCTCCAGAGATTCAAGACAAAGTTAGACAAGTTCCTGCTGAACCAGAAGGCTAGTCTCAGTTAGGGCACTAGTCTTTGACCTAAGGGCCACCGCGTGAGTGAATTGCTGGGCACGATGGACCACTGGTTTGACCCAGCAGCAATTCTTATGTTCAGCTATGGGTTCAAATGGTTGAAGCAGCATATGATGTGTTTGAAATGTCTTCATGGGTGACTTCTTTCTCAGTGACAATACGGCGCTTTGCCTGGCTTCGCATTGTGGACTTGGATCCAAATCTACAAGATAGGCTGGCAATCATCCCATGCCATAGCACTGAGCTCTTTGATGACTATTGAAGCAGCTATGAAACGCTTATCTGAACATGAGAAATTATTTGTTGCTCTCATTCGACCAAAACCTAAACCCCCATCAACTAGGAGTTTCAAGCCTTCTGCATCTTACCAGAGGCGTTATTCACAAAAGTCAGACGTCAGAGAAAGGGCAGGACCGCCGGAAGAGGAAGCAGCGCAGGCGCAGGGCTCACAGAAGGGCCGGGACCGCCGGAAGAGGATGCAGCAGACGCAGGGCTCACAGAAGGGCCGGGACCGCCGGAAGAGGAAGCAGCAGACGCAGGGCCGGGACCGCCGGCAGAGGAAGCAGCAGGACAACGGTAGGAGCTTCTCCATGATGGGGGTGGGGGGTGGGGAGGCTGTGGGGGTGCGAGCGGTCCTTCGGGGTGCGAGTGCGAGCGGTCCTTCGGGGTGGGGGTGCAAGCGGTCCTGCGGGGTGAATCGGACGTCGGGGGGGGGGGGAACTATGTAAAAAAAAAGTTGTAAAACGCGCTCACGCCTATAACGCGCATGGTTATGCACGGTTTGTAAAATCGTGTATAACTCGCGCGTTATATGCGTGAAAATACGGTACTGACTTTGGATAGGCAGTATGAGCAAGCCAGTGTTGGTAGTGCCAAACTATTTTAATTTTACAGTATTTGACCTGCCAGTAGCTTAACTATGCTGACAATTTCTTATAGCCGTCCCATAATCTGTACCCTTGAGTAACTTTATTCTGGATTGTTTCAACTACTCTGTGTTTGGCATATCAGGGTGTTTGGTTCAAATTCACTTCATAGAAACATCTTGATTCCTTATCCTAGATTGTTTTTCAGGCAGTTTTTTTTTAAAATTGAGCTAATCTGAGTTTGCTGTGACAAAGGGTATGAAGATTTTAATAAATCTAAACCTTTTGGCTTCTTATGCTTAATTACTTTATAAATATTTCTATATTTGTTCCCTTTGAAAATGCAGATTATGTTATGCTAATTGGTGAAACAAACTCCTACATTAAAGCATTTTGACTTGTATTTTTTAAACAGCAGCTTGTGAGAAATGTACAGGGGAATTGAGACTTCCTAATTCAGGTCTGAGATCCAGGTATCTTTATTTGAATCACAGTTGAAGAGCTAGATATTAAACAAAGCCAAATAAACATAAAAGACAAATCAATAGGTTTGCAGATTTTGCATTTTGAATTGTAGTCAAGGCTCTCCTTATGTTCTTTAAACTTCTCTATCTCAGCCTCCCTATGGGCTTCAGTTTTTAATTTAATGTCTTATAGATGGTTTTATAGTTTTTACAGATATGAATATTAGTGTATACACCATCTTAATGTTATTTAGCGATTGAGCTGTCTACCAAATCTGCTATTAAATAAAATAAAGTACAATACAGGCAGTCCCCGGGTTAAGAACGAGTTACATTTTTAAAGCTGTTCTTAAGTCAAATTTGTATGTTCAGTAATTCAGAACTTGAAGATTTTAAGATTCTTGCTGCAACATGCAGAACTACACACTGTTCATATTGTGGCCATGCAGCATTCCTGAATCTGCTACAGGAGACGTGTAGGAGTCTTTGCCACTGGAAATACTGCTCAGTGAAATCAAATGAAGCTTAAACTGTGTTCTTAAGTATAAGTTGTATTTAAGTTGGGTGTCTGTAACTCTTGGACTGCCTGTAATCACTATATACAGTTGGGCTAAGCTCTAACATATTGTAATCTTATTTATATAGATATTTAGTGCTCTGATACACTTTAAAAGGGGTTGGGTGATTGTGAAACTGATGACTTGGTTTATTGCAGTGTATCGCAAACGGTGTGCTTTTTGAGATTTTAAGTGTGCCATTGCTCACAGGGCAGGAAGACAGGCTCCGACGCCTATGTCAGCTGACTTTTACTGTCGCGTTGCACGTATCTGCCAGGACTCCTGCCTTCCTTGTCTCCTTGCCCCCGGACCAGCAGTGGCAGCTCTGTATGATTTTAACTTTGGCACAGAGCTGCCACTATTAGTAGTTTAGCCTGGTTTCATCAGGCAGCTTCGGGGCCTTTGCTAGGCTGGCCCGCATCGCATCATTGAAGTGGGCCGGCCTAGCAAAAGCCTTGAGGTTACCTGACAAAACCAGGTTAAACTACTGCTAGTGGCAGCTGTGTGCCAAAGTTAAAAGCACACAGTGAGCTGCCGCTGGGAGTGACAGGAGAGGTATTGCTGGACAGGGAAGGGATAAGGGATACTCTTGAACATGGGGAGCAGGGAAGGGAGAAGTGGTAATGCTGGTCATGGGGAGCAGGGAAGGGAGAAGGGGTACTGGAGGACATGGGGAGCAGGGAAGGGGTACTGCTGGACAGGGGGGAGATAAAAGGAAGGTAGAAGAGGTGCTGCTGGACCTGGCAGAAAGGGAGGGAAAGGAAAGGTGCTACACACTGGAGGGGAGGGTGAGATGGTGCATGGGGAGAGAGCATGTTGGGTTGGGGGTTGGGAAGGAGGGATGCCACTTGAGGAAAGAGGCAAGGACAGAGAGAGAAAGTGTGCAGGAGGGAGAAAGTGTTGGACTCGTGGAGATGGTGAGATGGATGGGGAGGACAGAAAGGAGGGAAGGAGAAATGTTACACTCTCGGGAATGGGGAGAAGGCAGAGAGTGAAAAGTTGGACTCATGGAGAGAGAGAGAGAGATGTTGGTTAGGGGAGGGAAGGAGGACCAGAGGAGAAGCATGCAGGAGGAAGAGAGAAAAAAATAGACTGATGGAAAGGAGGGAAAAATGTTGGACTGGTGGAAAGGAGGGAGGACTGTTGGACTGGGATGGGGGAATAGAAAGGAGGAAGGGAAGGGAGATGGACTGCAGGGGGCAGAAAGGAAGAAGGGAAAAAGAAATGTTATACTGGGGGGGAGGAGAGATGACTAAAGGAAGGGAGAAATATCAGACCAGGGAAGGAGGGGAGTCTAGTAGCGCTATAGAAATAATAATAGTAGTACTGTAGTAAAGAGAGATGCCAGATTATGGGAAGGAGAGGAGAAAGATGCCAGACTGGGAAGGGGGGAAAGGAAGGCGAGAGATGTCGTCGGACCACTGGGGGGGAGGGAAGGAGAGAGATGTCAGACCATGGAAATAGGGAGGGAAGGAGAGAGAGAGAGTAGATTTTGAGCAGAAAACAGAAAAATGGAAATATTGAATGTTAAGTCAAAGATGGATGCAAAATAGAACAAAATACAAAAGACCCCCCTCATCAATACTGGGCAAGTTTCTCAAATAATATCATGTAACATTTAAAGGCTTTTAAATATTTAAATGTGCTCATAAGCTCTTCAGCAAGGCGCCACAGCAGCAGGGAAATGTCGCTGGAAAGGTGCTTGAATGTTAATCATAACACATTGCATGGAGCAAGGATTCTTGCTTCTACTGGAGTGGCAAATGTTATGGCTCTACAAAAGCTGTTTAACAGTAGCCCACTTATCTGAAAAGGTTAGTTCACGGCTCCAACACAGTCTGTGTTTTCGCTAAGCTACATCAGGAAGCCGGAAGGATAAGCTTTTTTCAACATCAAGTGTGTAGACCAAAGGACTCAGGCACTGCACACTGCAAATAAAATCAATATAAAAAGCTTATCCTTCCGGCTTCCTGATGTTGCTTAGCGAAACACAGACTGTGTTGGAGCCGTGAACTGACCTTTTCAGATAAGTGGTCTACTGTTAAAGTGCTTTTGTAGAGCCATAATATTTGCCACACCAGTAGAAACAAGAATCCTTGCTCCATGCAATGTGTTATGATTAAAATTCAAGCACCTTTCCAGCGACGTTGTACCGCTGCTGTGGCGCCTTGCTGAAGAGCTTATGAGCACATTTAAATATTTAAAAGCCTTTAAATGTTACATGATGATATTATTTGAGAAACTTGCCCAGTATTGATGAGAGGAGGGGTCTTTTGTGTTTTGTTCTATTTTGAAAGTATTGCCCCCTCGAGTGGACTGTAATTCAGAACCCCCAGTCTGTTTGGATCAAAGATGGATGCAAGGCAGACAGTGAAGACGGAGAGAAAAACAGTCAATGGATAAGAAGGCCTTGGAAACATAGTTTATAGCACAGAAAAATAAAGTCACCAGACAACAAAGGTAGGGAAAATGATTTTATATATAGTGATTGAAATGTGTCAGTTTTGAGAATTTATATCTGCTGTGTATATTGTGTGTATATGAAAAATGAATGGAAAAAAATTACATTACAGTTAGTAAAGGGGGTGGGATCTGGGGAAGAGCTTAGGTGGGTCTAGGGTGGAGTTTTGGAGTTCAGTGGTTGGGGGTACTCAGTTGATATTTGTTAGAATTCCCTGCTGGCACACCCTACTGGCATTTCAGGGCCTGTCTGGAGGGCCTCTGCGCATGCGTGGATGTCAGCATGATGATGCCACGCATGTACGTGATGTCATCACGGCGACGTCCGCACACTTCTGGGTGCCTCAAGTCGTGGCCACTACTTTTAGTGTGCCCCAGCTCGAAAAAGTTTGAGACACACTGGTTTATTGGTTTCTTTTGCATTCTCTCTCCCTTTTACAGAACTGACTCAAGAGGTGTGAACTTAAATCGGCAGTACTTAAATCCAGATTTTGAACTTCACCCAGCAGTTTATGGAGCTAAAGCAGTACTCATGTACCATCATGTTCACAACCGTGTACGACCAAACTACCCAGACTGGCGAACCTTTGTTTCTCCGCTTGTCTCTAATATAACAAATACAAAAACTTCTAATCATTCCATTGAAAACTATACCTTCACCTGCAAAACCTCACTGTCTGAGCTAGAGAAAACCAACAATCTCCTCAATTCTGTAGCTAATGAGGATGATTTCATTATGCCATCTCAAGCCTTACAGCAGGTAGAAGAAGTGCCAATGCTGGCTGATGATGTAATTGAACAGTCCATGCCAGATGGCTTTATCAACAATACAGTGATGTGGACTATGGACTCTAGCCCAAAGCTCAATAAGGAGGTGCAGTGTGAAAACCAAGAGTGTGAAAATCAAGAGGAGACGCCACCATCTGCTGATCCCACTGAAACTATTAACCCGCAGGAAAGTGGAATTGCATACTATGTAGACTTGCATGGGCACGCATCCAAGCGTGGTTGCTTCATGTATGGGAACAGTTGCAGTGAGGAGAATGATCAGGTGATAGAGATTTTCTCTCCTTTCTATAATAAAGACAAAAGTTCAAACTCTTACATAACAGGAACGTTGATTTTACTCATTTAGCTCTGTATTATTTATTTAGCTTTGGCATGACTTGTCTTTGGTGTATATGGGAATATCTTTTAAAGACTGAATCCTATCTACTTCTCTCACTTCCATTGATAATAGTGTTGAGATTTGTCTGGAATACTGTGGCCAGTTCTGAAGCCTGCACCTTCAAAAAGATATAGACAGAAAAGAAGCAGGCTAGAGATAAGATCCAAAAATAATGCAAATCGTGGCTCAGAAACCACGGATGGGCTCCTTTTACAAAGCCATGGTAGTGATTCCCGGCATGGCAAATAAGACGAAACCCATAGGAATTGAATGGGCTTTGTCACATTTACAGCATGGGGGTCGCTACTACAGCTTTGTAAAAGCAGCCCCATATGAATTAAAACTTAAAGATATAAATGTGCATATCCCAGGGCAGTGGTTATCAACCCAGTTGTTGCAGCATTCACAGCCAGTCAGCCAGCTTTTCAGGATATCCACAGTGAATATGCATGAGAAAGATTTGCATACACTGACTCCTTCAAATACAGATTTATCTAATGCATATTCATTGTTGAAAGCCAACTTGTAGCTGTTGTGTGCCTCAAAGACTGGGTTGAGAACACTACCCTAGAGGAGAAATAGATGGGGGTTAATATGTTTGAGAAATTCAGATACCTCAAGGATTAATGCAGAGAAAACAAATGAATTCTAATAGGTGGGCAAAATTATTATTATTTTGATAGTGGATTATATTAATGACTATTGCTGGAATCAGGAACTTGGAGAGGAGGCTCCTCCTTAGAACTCTAATTGTGGGACAGGAGGGAAGGAGAGAAAGAGGGTAGAAGACATTCTCTTTCTGAGAGGAGATGAGTAAAAGACATATCTCTGGGTAAGTATCATATACATTATTTTGTTCTGAGCTTTGATAGGTTTGGGGAGAAAAGCTAAATTGTAGGTTCCCTTACATAAACAGTTTAGATTTTAAAAGAGCAAACTGTACTTAGCTAGTCTCCATAGAATAATAACCTTTTATAGTTCTACAGTTTATACGCTTGAACTTTCTGCTAGTCTCTGGCATAGTATAGGCAAAGTATAGTCTGGCTTAGACTCCATTCCCTCCTACCCTACCCCCTCCCACCCACTCGTAGCTCATTTCTTTACTTATAGTCTTAATTTATAGTCAATTATTCTAATTAGGACAAGGGGAGAACTCTTTATTACATATTCTCGTGCAATCCCTCTGGAGGCTGAACTAAAGGGTTCTTGTATGTTTGATAGCTTCTGCTGCAGGGCAATAAAAGATGATCCCTCCCTTTTGAGCTACCTGCCCAGGAGTTTCCTGTCTTGCTCAGTTTTGATCCTGCAGCTTCACTCCATGTTTGAAATCAGTTTATTTTGCTTGTGATTTGTTTTCAATTCCTAGTCTTTTTTTATTTATTTTGCGGTTTTGCCCACGTGCTGCGGATCAGCTCTATGTGAGTGATCCTTTGATAGGAGATCGCAAACATTTTAAATTTTTTCTGCTTCTGGAGGGTGCTGTGTAAGCCTGAAACTGCAGTAAGCCCTCTGGACAGCCAGCAGAGTGGATCAGGCCTTCTGGATTGGGAGCCATCTCTCCCCTGGTTCGTCTGAAAAGAGATAGAGCGCAGGCTGCTGCAGTTCCAAGGAGGTACGCTGGGATTGGAACTGCGTTGCGTGTTTTCCCTGATTTCTCTGAGGGGTCCTGGTGGTCGTGATCTAAGGTGACAGGAAAGGTGAGGCGGTCAGAAGACCTGAAAAATCCAGTTTAATCAGCTCCTGAGGTACTGATCTCCCTATGCTTGCACTATGTATTGCTGGCTACCATTGAAATGCATTGCAGCACACGTCTGTGAATCACAGAGTTTGCTGATTTTGGGGGGTGCTCAAATTGAGGTTTTGGGGAATTTCCCTGCATGTCCTGGTCCCCCCCACCTATAAAATCCTAAAATTGTCATTTTTTGCATTTTCCTGCATTTTTAACGGGTGTTTTTATAGGCAAAATTGGCACCCTTGGTGGCCATCTTGGATTTTCTTTAAACTTTTTAAAGCTATATTTTTTGGACTTAGAAGCTTCGTTTTTGCTCCAAACTTCATAGATGGCCACCTCAGGACAGGATGGCATAGATTCATGCTGTAATGCGGCAGATGGCTTGCAGTTTCGCAGCCGTGTATTCTGTACACCACGGCCCGCAAAGGGCATAAACCGTGCATGGATTCCGCACTAACCTCCTCTGGCGAGGCCCTGCTTTCCTTCGATTCTGCCGGAGACGCAATTCCAGTGTCCGGGTCGCCAAAATTGGGCGAGGAGGGTGCTTATGCGAAATGTAAATGCAGTTCCATGGAAAGTCTCAAGTCTTTAAACCATTCCAAATCTCAGTCCCGTAGATCGGCTCTGGCCGCCGGGGATTAATTTCCGCCGGAATTTGTGGATATGATGTATCGGGTTTTCATGAGAAAGTGGGCTATCCCTGTGTCTCCCTATCAGACTACGGTGCAGCAGCCTCTGCAGCCTTTGGATTCCAGCTTGTCAATCTGCTCCCTTGCTGGTCTGCCTGAAAGCTGGAGGTGACTTCCTGCTATTGCCTTGATGCCTGCGTCAATTTCTGTGCCGTTGCTGTCGCCCGGCTCTTCGGTGGGCTCCGCTGACATGGCTAGCCTAGCGGATCTCGGGGATTCCCAGAACACTGTTTCCCACGATGTGGGAGAGGATAAGATGGTGTGCAGGCTAAGTCCAGTTGCCTTCCTGATCTTATCTCGGAATCCCTGTGGACATTGGAACTTGACTCAGACTAAAAAAGGGATGGTTAACAAGATTAAGAATGTTTTAATGCCCCTGTATTGCTCCATAGTGCGACTTCATTTGGAGTATTGTGTTCAATTCTGGTCTTCTTATCTCAAGAAAGATATAGTGACGCTAGAAAAGGTTCAAAGAAGAGTGACCAAGATGGTAAAGGGGATGAAACTCCTCTCGTATGAGGAAAGACTAAAACGGTTAGGGCTCTTCAGCTTGGAAAAGAGACGGTTGAAGTCTACAAAATCCTGAGTGGAGTAGAACGGGTACAAGGGGATCGTCAAAAATTATAAAGACTAGGGAAATAGTTTTAAAACCAATAGGAGGAAATTTTTTTTCACTCAGAGAATAGTTAAGCTCTGGAATGCGTTGCCAGAGGATGTGGTAAGAGCGGATAGCGTAGCTGGTTTTAAGAAAGGTTTGGTCAAATTCCTGGAGGAAAGTCCATAGTCTGTTATTGAGAAAGACACGGGGGAAGCCACTGCTTGCTCTGTATCGGTAGCATGGAATATTGCTACACCTTGAGTTTTGGCCAGGTACTAGTGACCTGGATTGGCCACCATGAGAATGGGCTACTGGGCTTGATGGACCATTGGTCTTATCCAGTAAGTCTATTCTTATGTTTTCAGAGATTAGGAAAGCTGGCAAATTGGGTAACAGTATAATAGGTGATTTCAATTACCCTAACACACAGAATATTTTCGAGATCAGAGTAGGCAACTTATCATAATACTTAGACCAATTATACTCTACTCTTATCCTAAGGGGTAATCAGACTGCTGCTACATAAATAACACATTCAAAATGAAGAAAAAAAAAGTCTTCAGTACATTATAGTTTTACACTAAAAAATAGTGATTGCAGCTTAATCATTAGTCAATAAAACTCCACTGATATTATTAGTTTAATGCCACAAACAGTCTCATACCACTTATGGGCAGTTAAGAAATTCAATACTCTCTCTTTATATTTCAAATCATGCAGGAACCTAATAAAGTCCTTAGCTCAATACATCAGCTCGGCCATCTTCTTTTCAAAAGTCCTGCATCACATATGTCTCATGTCGGCAAATTGTGTCTTCGGGAGAAATCCAGAAGAGTCACAATGCTTTACAAGTGGCTTCATCAGATTTTTTTGCTGTAACACATTATCTATGTTGCACTAATCTTGTTTTTAGTTGTCTAGACATCTGCCTAATATCCGAGTAAGTTTCAAGTTTCAAATTTATTCTAGTTCTGATTTAAACGCAATATCAAGTATTTTCAATGCGTATAATAATAATAAAAATTTTGGGGAACAAATAAAATCATTTGAGACAATAAGCATACAAACCTATCCAGTTAATTAAAGATACATAAGTAATATCAGGAAAAACTAAATTTGTTTTAAAAGAAAAAAAAACGAAAATAAAAAAAACATTTAGGAAAGGAATAACATCAGGAAGGGTATTAAAAAAATTTTAATGAAATTTGGTTTGGAAAAAATGTTTAAAAAAAGGCTTACTCTAGAAGTAAATAGGAAAATCAGAAAAGATTATCTGATCTAAGATTCATATGCATCTTTATAAAGATAGCTTTTTAGTTTGCTTTTAAATTTTTCTAAGGAGGTTTCAGCGCACAGAAAAATTGGAAGTTTATTCCAAAGCTGGGGTCCCAAGATAGAGAAAGTTGTAGTTCTTCTAGTGCCAATTATTTTCAATGATGGAATGGTCAACAAGTACTGATCTGCTGATCAAAGGGATCTAGCTGGGGAATATAGTATTAAATATCAATATAAGAATATTGGAGTATTAGTTTTCTGAATTTTAAATGTTAGTAACGCAATTTTATATGCTATTCTGTGTGAGATCATCAGCTAATGTGCTTCTTTTAAAAGTGGAGTGACATGATATTTTTTGGAGTTAGTAATAATTTTTATTGCTGTGTTTTGTATGATTAGCAGGGGCTTATCAGTGCATAAATAACATTACAAGAAGTGTACAATGTTATCAGTTTCAATTTTATATGACTGAGTGTTAACATCAAAAAAATTCAGAAGTCTCCAACATTATGATACATACGCAGCAATGCCCGCATTTCCAGTGCATCCCATGGTCTACCCTCACCTGTCCCTCTTTATGCCACACTGAAGCTGAACATAAGAGATCTTTCAAATTTGTGGTATTCTTGTATGAAAATAACATTTTTGATTCTCAAAAAATTGGGTATGCATATAGTATAAAACACAACAAACAGATCGAATAAAGTCTGCAGTACAGTAGTCATATAGCACAGTGTTCTCCCCAGAAATTTTTTCCAGCCGGGTGGCATGAAAAAGTAGCCGGGTGGGGCGGGACGGGGAAATTTGGTGGTGGGGAAAATTAAGGGCTCCTTTTACTAAGCTGCAATAGCGTTTTCAGCGCATGCAGAATTGCCGCGCTACACGGCTAGAACTAACACCATCTCAATGCTGGCATTAGTGTTTAGCACATGCGGCAATTCTGCGCGAGCTAAACGCGTGGTAAAACTACTAGCGCAGCTTAGTAAAAAGAGCCCTAAATGTGTACTATTTGTATTAGTTAATTATTATTAGTTATTTTCCAATGCTCAATATGGCAGCCTTTCTTAAGGTTTGACACTTGTTCCATAATTTTTTATTAAATTTAAGAAGTATGCAATTCTAGAAGTGAATAATTAGATATTTGCCCTCTTTCAAATGGTATAGAGCAGCGTCTCTCAAACTTTTTAAACTCCGGCACACTAAACAGAGCAAATGTTTTTTGTGGCACACTAAATGCAGCAAATAGTTTTCATGGCTGGAAAAAATTTCTGGGGAGAACACTGTTGCCGTTAGTTTTCAAGATCCAATCACGTCAAAGACTGATGCTTATCTGGGCAGTTGTATAATAAAAAGAATGGATAAGATAACATGAGAAGTGAAATTGTCATGAATCAGAGGGATCCTGTAGGTCCTAAAAGCAGGCTTGTGGATTAGATATAAACTATGAAGGCAGTGGTGTACCTAGCATATGTGACACCCGAGGCCCATCATTTTTTTACACCCCCCCATCTGTATGAAAAACATGATTTTTAGTAACAATCCACACATCACACAAGAGTGTACCTAGGAAAAGGCAGCATCTTTCATACTGCACTGAGCAGTACAACATCAATACACCCATTGTAAAACTAAACAAGCCAGACTAGTACAGATCAATCCTACACAGTGAATCCTAACTGAAGACCATGTCTTTCGAACACACAGAACACAGAAAACACCTTCGCCTAGTATGGAATATGTAATCACAACTAACCCCTCTCCTTTTTACAAAACTATAATGTGGATTTTAGCCATGGTGGTAACAGCTCAGACTCTCATAGAATTCTGAGCAGTTACCACCATGGCCGGTGCTAAAAAAACCCTCTACAGTTTTGTAAAAGGGGGGATAAAATAGAAAAACGTAGACAAAGGTTAAATTGAACCACCAAGAAGCTGGACTCTGCATACAATGCAACATCACAGAAACAGCGATGCATCTCCCCTAAAGCAAAAAAAATAAATAGAATTTTTTTCTACATTGTCTTCTCTGGTTTCTGCTTTCCTCATAGTCTTGTCACTCTCTTCCTTTCATCCACTGTCTACCCTCTTCCCCTTCTATATGGCATCTTCTCTCCTTGTATTCCCCTTCCATCTCTCCCTTCACCCCTATTATTCTGGCATCCATCTTCTTCCCTTCCCTCCTCCAATGGTCTGGCATCTCTCTCCTGTTCTTCCCTTCCCTCTCCCACACGCCCATGGTCTGGCATTTCACTCTCTCTTCTCCCTTCCCCCCACTTCCATCAGCATCTGCCCCCTTTCTTTCCCTCCAACCCAATTCCATCCAGTATCCTCCCTTATGTCTCTCTCTCCTTTCCCTGCACACCAATTCCATCAGCATCTACCCCCTTTCTCTCCCTCCACCACCATTCCATACCATCCTGACCCCCTTTTTCTTCCTCTAACACCCTTCTATGCTCCTCTTTCCCTCCAAACCAGCAAGGTCCCATGATGACTGCTTCTATTGTCTCTGCCTCTGGAAGATGTAAGTGATGTTGGAGGGGGTGGGCCGGCAGACACAGGGAGTTGTGGCAAGGTTCCGCAATGACTGCAGCTGCCAGTCCACCCCTTCTGACGCCACTTACGTCTTCCGGAGGCAGAGGCGGCAAATGCAGTCATCGCAGGACCTTCCTGCACTTCAGTGTGGCTGGCAACTATGCTTCGGAATAAGTACGGCAGCCGCGCTGAGGTGCAAGTGCCATTTAGAGCAGCTCGGAAGTTCTGGATCCAGCCAGCTGTGTACCCCTCTAAGGCTGGCACCCGGGGCGGTCTGCCACTGTATGAGGGGACAAAAAATAATAAAAAGAATGGATAACTTGACCGAATTAGACATGTCATACAATTATAACCACAAAAATATGTCATAAAATGTAATTCTAAACTCAAAAGACTCCAGACGAAAAGCAGACTATAGAAAGGAAACCAGAAAAGACCGGGTAGATGAAAAGTGAAACCTGGGAAAGATCTAAATTGTTGTTCAAATGAGCTTCTATTAAAACCAAAGAATAAAACCACAGCACTCGGGAAAGTAAAAAAGGGAGAGTAAAATGGACTTAACGAAAAGGTCTCTGCATTGATAAGATAAACTCGTAAGCAGAATAAATGTGAATAAGCGACAGTGGGGCTATGATATTTGATCTGTTGAAAGAGGCGCCAAAATAGTGTCGGCAGTGGATTGAATGCACACTGATAGGGGAGGGGCATCGGGCTGTTAAAAAAGGCTGCTTTAATAAATAAATACTGGTGAAAAACTAAATAAAAAACCCAAACCATGATAAAATGCCGAACCTGACTACAAGTGGTAGTGAAAGTATCATAAGGCACCTGTAGCACTGTTAGTGCCAGAGCTGTTTAGAATAAAGAACCGTGCTGTACATGAGGAGAAAAAAAAGAAAGAATGAGGTGATAAGATGTAAAGTGCTGGCTCCTCACTGCACCACTTGATAAAACTAAGGAGCGATGTTCTAGAGCAGGGGTGCCCACACTTTTTGGGCTTGTGAGCTACTTTTAAAATGACCAAGTCAAAATGATCTACCAACAATAAAATAAAAAAAAAACACAAAGCACACTGTACGCATAGAAAATGTTAATTATCATTCCTATTCCAGGGTTTTTCAAAGAGGTCAAAGCAGATGACTCTATGCACTGTCACCTCAGTAACAACCATACAAAAATAGACAAATATACCCCCTCCCTTTTTACTAAACCACAATAGCAGTTTTTAGCGCAGGGAGCTGCTCTCGACGCTCATAGGCTCCCTGTGCTAAAAACCTCTATTATCCCAGGACAAGCAGGCAGCATATTCTTAACGTATGGGTGACGTCACCGACGGAGCCCCGGTACGGACACTTTTAACTAGAAAGTTCTAGTTGACCGCACCGCGCATGTGCGGGTGCCTTCCCGCTCGACGGAGGAGAGCGTGGTCCCCAGTTTCTTCGTTTCCGCGGAGCGAAGAAGACGCATGTGTTTTCAACGGCCGTTGAAAAATCAATTCCTGCCTTCCCGCTCGCGTAATTTTTCGTTGTTTTTCTCTTTTTTCCCTTCGGGTTACTTTCCCTTTTATTAAAAAAAAAAAAAATCGTCGGATTTTCTTTATTTTTCAGGCCGGCCCCAGCGGGGCCTGTTGCCACCATACAGGCCTCCGACTTTGATTTTGCGGAGGCCGTGTTTCCCTTCATGCCCCCTCAACCGGGCTTTAAGAAGTGCCAGCGGTGTGCACGCCCGATCTCTCTTACCGACCCGCACAATTGGTGCCTGCAGTGCTTGGGTCCAGAGCATCGGGCGGACACCTGCACCCGCTGTGCTACGCTTAAAAAGCGCACCTTAAAAAATAGGCAGATCCAGCAAAATATTCTATTCGGTACCGGATCTGCTATGGAATCTGCCGCGATGTCGACGGCACCGCAAAAGTCGACACCGACTACTTCGACTCCACCGGATCCTTCTTCGGGGTCGCTGGCCCCAGGTAAGCCGGCTAAGAAGCCTTCCACTTCCCTTGAGCGCCCTCCTGCCACGGTTGCGACACCGGCAACCCCGACACCGCATCGACCCCGCAAACGCTCCGCTCCGATATCGGTGAGTGCCTCGTCATCGGCCTCCTCATCGCCGGAGCGTAGAGCGGCACCTATGGTACCGAAGAAGAAAAAAGCGGTACCGGTGCCTCCCCTGGATGACCGCATCGCGGCCATACTCCAAACACAGTTACAGGAGCAGCTGCAACAACAGCTCCAACAACTGTTGCCGGCGTTGCTGGCACCGCACCTTCCGGTACTGGACCGGTCCGAGCCTCGCACTGTTCCATCGGTGTCGACCCCCTCGGAACCGCTCAACACTTCCATGCCGGTCCTCTCGGCTGAGCCACATCTTTCCCAACCTACGGTACAGACCCGCTCTGATGCCGATCCTCCTCGGTACCAGGTTCGGCACCGGTCTTCCTCACCCGGTACCGCCTCGGTCCGCTCTGGCAAGTCTCTCTCCAAAACCCGCCATGCCGAGCCCTCCACACCGATGTCCTGCCGTGCGCACCCCGACATCAGGGACCAAGACTTATGGGAAGAATCCCCACACGGTACCGAGGAAGACGCTTCCTCCACGGACGAGGAACCTTCAGTGACTGATAACCGTCTCAAAACCTGAACAGTCCTCGTTCACCAAATTCCTTAGGGAGATGTCTGCTGCTCTTTCCATTCCCTTAGAGTCCAACTCTAAAAAGTCACAGGCCTTTCTCGATGCCTTAGACTTTGAGCAACCTCCTAAGGAATTCCTCAAGTTACCCATACATGACATCCTACGGGAAACTTTTTATAAGAACTGGGAGAACCCCCTCACTGTCCCGGGGGCCCCTCGCAAATTGGATAGCTTGTATCGGATCATCCCCATTCCAGGGTTTGACAAGCCTCAATTGCCCCATGAATCTCTCCTGGTGGAGTCCACCTTAAAGAAAACTCAGGGCTCCAGTGTCTATGCCTCCACCCCTCCTGGCAGAGAGGGAAAAACTATGGATAAGTTTGGCAAGCGCCTTTTCCAGAATGCAATGCTGGCCAACAGGGCAAATAATTACACCTTTCACTTCTTCTACATGAAGCATCTGGTGCAACAACTCTCCGCCTTACAAAAATACATCCCTGAACGTAAGGTGCCTCTTTTTCAACAAAAAATTTCCAGTCTGCTCCAACTCCGGAAATTCATGGTGCGCTCCATTTATGACTCATTTGAGCTGACCTCTCGAGCGTCTGCCATGGCTGTTGCCATGCGGCGTCTGGCCTGGTTGAGAGTTTCTGACCTCGACATTAACCACCAAGACCGCCTGGCTAATGCACCTTGTCTTGGTGATGAACTCTTCGGGGAGTCCCTGGACTCAACAACCCAAAAACTCTCGGCTCACGAGACCAGGTGGGACACCCTGGTGAAGCCTAAAAAGAAGACCCCCGCTTGCTCGCCCCTACAGACAGCAGTCTTCCTACCAACGCAGGTTCTCGGCCAGACCTCTCATCCCGCCTCAACAGCAGCCTCGCCGACCTCGTCAACAGCATCAAACTCAGGCTCGCTCACAGTCTCACCAACCTGCCAAGCCTCTTCCTCCGTCAAAACCTTCTCAGCCCTTTTGACTTTTTCCTCCAGGGCATAGCCAGTCTCCCACCATCATTGCCTCTTCCTCAGCCTATCGGAGGTCGCCTCCAACTCTTCCTCAGCCGTTGGGAGGTCATCGCATCAGACCAATGGGTCCTCAACATCATTCGCCACGGCTACTCTCTCAACTTCCAAACTCTTCCACCAGACAATCCTCCCGTATAGTCTGCTTCTCACTCCTCCCAAACCCCCCTCCTCCTGAGGGAGGTCCAATCCCTCCTTCTTCTCAATGCCATCGAAGAGGTGCCTCCGGACCAAAGGGGTCAGGGATTCTACTCCCGCTACTTCCTGGTTCCCAAGAAGACAGGAGACCTCCGTCCCATCCTCGATCTCAGGGACCTCAACAAGTGTCTGGTCAAGGAGAAGTTCAGAATGCTCTCCCTTGCCACGCTTTACCCTCTTCTCTCTCAACACGACTGGCTATGTTCCCTGGACCTCAAAGAGGCCTACACTCACATCCCAATCAATCCGACTTCACGTCGCTACCTACGGTTTCAGATACAGCACCGTCACTATCAGTACAAAGTGCTACCCTTTGGCCTCGCATCATCACCCAGGGTGTTCACCAAGTGCCTTATTGTGGTGGCGGCCTTCCTCAGGTCTCATGACCTCCAGGTGTTCCCCTACTTGGACGATTGGTTGGTGAAAGCTCCTACATCTCCGCTTGTGTTACAAGCCACTCATCACACCATCTCGCTCTTCCATCTACTGGGGTTCGAGATCAACTACCCCAAGTCGCACCTACTTCCCACACAGCGACTTCAATTCATTGGAGCAGTTCTGGACACCACTCTGATGAGGGCGTTTCTTCCCATCGACCGACAACGGACCCTGCTCCATCTCTGTCGTCAGGTGCTCCTTCATCACTCCGTCCCAGCTCGGCAGATGATGGTCCTCCTGGGCCACATGGCCTCGACGGTCCATGTGCTTCCTCTGGCACGACTCCACCTCAGGACACCTCAATGGACTCTTGCCAACTAATGGTCACAGACCACGGATCTTCTTTCTCATCCCATCTCTGTGACATCGTCTCTTCAGCAATCTCTTCACTGGTGGTTGAACTCCTCAAATCTTTCCAGGGGTCTACTCTTTCATCTACCCCCTCACTCCATGATCATAACCATGGATGCCTCCCCCTATGCGTGGGGAGCTCACCTGGGAGATCTACGCACCCAGGGACTCTGGACCCCTCAGGAGCGTCAACATCACATCAATTTCCTGGAACTCAGAGCCATGTTCTATGCTCTCAAGGCCTTCCAGCACCTTCTCTACCCTCAGGTTCTTCTCCTGTGCACAGACAATCAAGTCGCCATGTATTACATAAACAAGCAAGGCGGCACCGGATCCCCCCTCCTCTGTCAGGAGGCCCTCCGAATATGGACCTGGGCCACGACCCACAGTCTCTTCCTCAAGGCTGTATACATCCAGGGCGAACAGAACTCCCTGGCCGACAATCTCAGCCGCATCCTTCAACCCCACGAGTGGACTCTGGACCCTCCAACACTCCACTCCATCTTTGCTCGCTGGGGCACTCCACAGGTGGACCTCTTTGCAGCCCCTCACAACCATCAGCTGCCCCAGTTCTGTTCCAGACTCTTCTCTCCTCATCGTCTGACCCCAGACGCATTCCTGCTCGACTGGACGGATCGGTTCCTCTATGCCTTTCCTCCTCTACCTCTGATATTGCGGACGTTATCCAAACTCCGCAGGGACAGGGCCACCATGATTCTCATCGCCCCTCGGTGGCCTCGCCAACACTGGTTCTCCCTCCTGCTTCAGCTCAGCTCCAGGGAGCCCATTCCTCTTCCTGTGTTTCCTACTCTACTTACGCAGCAGCATCAGTCTCTACTACATCCCAATCTGTCTTCGCTCCACCTGACAGCTTGGTTTCTCTCGGGCTAACCTCTTCAGAGAATCTGTCTCAGCCCGTCCGTCGCATTTTGGATGCATCTAGGAAACCGGCCACCCTCCAATGTTACCATCAGAAGTGGACCAGGTTCTCCTCTTGTTGTCTTCTGCGTCATCACGATCCCACCTCATTGGCGGTGGAAACTGTATTGGACTATTTGCTCTCTCTCTCCGACGCTGGCCTCAAGTCTACCTCAATCAGAGTCCACCTCAGTGCCATCACTGCGTTTCATGAGCCTATCCTTGGAAAACCGCTTACGGCTCATCCTTTGGTTTCCCGGTTCATGAGAGGCCTCTTCAATGTCAAACCACCTCTGAAGCCTCCTCCCGTCGTCTGGGACCTGAATGTGGTTTTATCAGCTCTCATGAAACCTCCTTTTGAGCCTTTTGCCACAACTTCGCTCAAACTTCTAACATGGAAGGTGCTTTTCCTCATTGCCATCACCTCTGCCAGGAGGGTTAGTGAGATGCATGCACTGGTTGCCGACCCTCCTTTCACTGTTTTTCACCATGACAAGGTGGTTCTGCGTACCCATCCTAAATTCCTTCCCAAGGTGGTCTCGGACTTCCACCTCAACCAGTCCATTGTGTTGCCTGTCTTTTTCCCTAAGCCCCATTCTCATCCTGGGGAACAGGCGTTGCACACGCTGGACTGTAAGCGTGCCCTTGCATACTACCTTGACCGTACCAGGGCTCACCGCTCTTCACCTCAGCTCTTTCTGTCCTTCGACCCTAACCGTCTAGGTCGCCCTGTCTCTAAACGAACGCTTTCCAACTGGCTTGCTGCCTGCATTGCGTTCTGTTATGCTCGGGCCGGTCTCTCACTGGAAGGTGCTGTCACGGCCCACAGGGTCAGAGCTATGGCTGCTTCTGTGGCTTTCCTCCGTTCCACGCCCATTGAGGAAATCTGCAAGGCTGCCACTTGGTCCTCAGTTCACACGTTCACTACTCAGTACTGTCTGGATACCTTCTCCAGACGGGATGGACACTTCGGCCAATCTGTGTTACAAAATTTATTTTCCTAATGGCCAACCATCCCTCCTCCCTCTCTGTTAGCTTGGAGGTCACCCATATGTTAAGAATATGCTGCCTGCTTGTCCTGGGATAAAGCACAGTTACTTACCGTAACAGGTGTTATCCAGGGACAGCAGGCAGATATTCTTAGGACCCGCCCTCCTCCCCGGGTTGGCTTCTTAGCTGGCTTATCTTAATTGGGGACCACGCTCTCCTCCGTCGAGCGGGAAGGCACCTGCGCATGCGCGGTGCGGTCAACTAGAACTTTCTAGTTAAAAGTGTCCGTACCGGGGCTCCGTCGGTGACGTCACCCATACGTTAAGAATATCTGCCTGCTGTCCCTGGATAACACCTGTTACGGTAAGTAACTGTGCTTTGCGGTTTAGTAAAAGGGGACCTTAGTGTAAAATATAGACAGCTGATATAAATTCAGACACATTTTGATCACTAAATTTAAAATAAAATCATTTTTCCTACCTTGTCTGGTTATTTCATGATTCTCTGGTTATTTCATGATTCTCTGGTTGCACTTTCTTCTTCTGACTGTGAATCCAACCTTTCTTCCCTTCTTTTAGCCTATATGCTTCCTCTCCTCCAGACCTCAGTCCCTCCCCCAAACTTTCCTTCCTCTCTCCCTGCCCTTTCTTTCTCTCTGCCTCCCTTTCATTTTTTTCTGTTTCTCTTCTTTCCTTCTGTCTCCCTGCCTGCCTTTTTTCTTTCTTTCTCCCTGCCCTCCCCCAAGCCACTGCCACTGCCATCGGGGACCAGGACCCAAACCGCCACCAATAACAGGCCCGAAAGCCGACGACGCCCCAAGCTCTCCCTGCTTCGGCCGACCAGTATTCCTCTCCCCGAAGTCAATTCTGCCGTCGGGGAGAGGAAGGCTGATTGGCCCAAGATCGCGATCCACCTATTGGGGGAAATGCTGTCGGGTCCTGCTTTCGCGGAAACAGAAAGTAGGCAGGACTCGGCAGCAAGAAGAGCAAATGCTTCACTAACCTGTCTCCCGCCTTAGCCCGTAGCGAACGCTTGCTTCAGGGCTCTCAACATGTGCGTGCCGGCTTCCCTTCTCTCCCCCCCCCCCCAAACATAACTTCCGGTTTTGGAGGGAAGAGAAGGGAAGCTGGCAGCATTTCCCCCAATAGAACCCCGGAGCATAAGTTAGCTACGGGCTGAAATCTCCAAGCCGGATTTTTTTGGTTGTTTTTTTTTAATGTTCAGCAGCGGCGAGGCAGCAGATGATAGCCGGGCGCTGGTCTAAATTAGCTGGGCGGACCGCCCATCTAAAAGGCCCTAGGGAGAACACTGTAGCATATCAAGTTATTGTTTTTTTAATTATTTGTACCTTTTCGGGAGTATGGACATTATATTTAAGAACACATGACAAAATGTTAGACTCTTTATCCTCTTCTTTCTTTTGCAATAAATATTCCTGATGATTGTATCTTGCTTGTTTCGCGGCACCTTGCAACAATGACTTAGGTAACCTCTCAAAATAAATTTATTAATGGCCACAGGTAGTCTGGACATTAGTATGGATAAATGGACTAAAGCAATTGATAATCAGACTTTAATTAGATTAGAACTGCATAGTTCTGCTTTAGTTGTATATTGTTTACAAGAAATTATTCTTCATAGGCTTCAGATACATCATGGACCAACTGTGTTTAAGGAAGACCCTGAGTTTATTTCATAGTGGAACATGATATTGAACAGATGCTCCTTAGATTTAATATTATTACTAATAAAAGGATTGCAGAAAAATATTGAGATGAAAAATGAGTAACTTTTGACTCTGTTAAAAACGAAAGGGGATTTTGAAATACAGTTACAGGATCTTACTAGAAGAATGGATAAATAAAGAGAGCGTATTGAACTTCTGAACTGCCTGTAGGTGGTATGAGACTGTTTGTGGCATTAAATTAATGACAGTGGAGTTTTTTTGACTAATGATTAAACTGCAATTACTATTTTTTAGCATAAAGCTATATTGGTTTGGTGCAGTAGGTACTGAAGTCTTTTTTTCTCCACTTTGAATGTGTTGTTTATGTGGCAGCAGTCTGATTACCGCTTTAGATAAGAGTAGAGCGTAACTGATCTAGGTATTATAATTTAAATTACCCCAAAATTGACTGGTTAAATGTTACATCAGTGAGTGCTAGGGAGGTAAAATTTCTACGTGACTAAATGACTGCTTCTTGGAGCAATTGGGCCTGGAAATGACAAGCGAGAGAGCTATTTTAGATTTGGTTCTTAGTGGAATGCAAGGCATAGTACAAGAGGTAACTGTGTTGGGTCTGCTGGGAAACAGTGATCATAACATGATCAAATTTGAACTAATACCTGGAGTGACATCGCAAAATAAATTACCATAGCGGCATTTAATTTTCAAAAGGACGACTATGGTAAAATAAGGAAAATGGTTAAAAAGTAGCTAAAAGGACCAGTTACAAAGTTTAGGACTATAAACCTGGTGTGAATGTCATTTAAATATACCATCATGGAAGCCCAGACCAGATGTATTCTACTTATTAACAACAGTGGAAAGAAGAGGAAACGAGAGCCGGCATGGTTAAAAGGTAAAGTGAAGGAGGCTATTATAGCTTAAAAAAACATCCTTTAAAGATTGGAAAAAGGATCCGAATGAAGAAAATAAGAAGAAACATAAGCACTGGAAAGTTAGATGCAAAGCATTGATAAAGAAAACTAAGAAAGAATATGAAAAGAAACTTGCCAAAGAGGCAAAAACTTATAAAAGGTTTTTTTTAGGTACATCAGAAGCAGAAAACCTGTGAGGGAATCCGTGGGACCGTTGGATGATCAAGGATCAAAAGGGGTGCTCAGGGAGGATAAGGCTATAGCGGAAAGACTGAATTAATTCTTTGCTTCAGTCTTTACGGAAGAAGATGTAAGAGATCTACTTGAACCGGAAATGGTTTTCAAGGATGTTGATGTGGAGGAACTGAAAGAAATTTTGGTGAATTTGGAAGATGTACTAAGCCAAATTGACAAGATAAAAAGTGATAAATCATCTGGACTGGATGGCATACATCCCAGGGTACTAAAAGAGCTCAGACATGAAATTGCTGACCTGTTAGTGATCTGTAACCTGTTACTAAAATTGTCTGGCCACCCTCCAATCTTCAGGTACTACAATGTTACACTGATTTTTAAAATGGGTTCCAGGGGATATCCGGGAAATTACAGACTGGTAAGCTTGACTTCAGTGCCGGGCAAAGTAGTGGAAACAATAATAAAAATTAAAATTGTGGAACACATAGTCAAACATGATTTAATGGGACAGTGTCAGCATGGGTTCAGCCGAGGGAGATCTTGCCTCGCCAATTTGCTTGACTTCTTTGAAGATATAACTAAACATGTGGATAAGGGTGAGCTGGTTGATGTAATGTTTCTAGATTTTCAGAAAGCTTGTGACAAAGTTCCTCATGAGAGACTCCTGGGAAAATTAAAAAGTTATGGGATAGGTGGCAAAGTTCAGTTGTGGATTAGGAATTGGTTATTAGATAAAAAAATAGAGGGTACGGTTAAAGGACCATTTTTCTCAATGGAGGAGGGTAAATAGTGGAGTGCTGTAGGGATCTGTACTGGGACCAGTGCTATTTAACTTATTTATAAATTATCTAAAAATGGAACAACAAGTGAGGTGATTAAATTTGCAGGTGACGGTAAACTGTTCAAAGTTGTTGAAATTAATGCAGATTATGAAAAATTGCAGGCAGACCTTAGGAAATTGGAAGACTGGGAATCCAAGTGGTAAATGAAATTTAATGTGGACAAATGCAAAGTGATGTACATTGGGAAGAATAACCCAAATCATAGTTACCAGATGCTAGGGTTCGCCATGGGGGTTAGCGCCCAAGAAAATAATCTGAGTGTCATTGTAGACAATATCATGAAACCTTCTGCCCAATGTGTGGTGGTGGCCAAAAAAGCAAACAAGATACTAGGAATTATTAAAAAAGGGATGATTAACAAGACTAAGAATGTTGTAATGCCTCTGTATTGCTCCATGGTGCGACCTCAGTTTTGGTCTCCTTATCTCAGAAAATATATAGCGGAACTAGAAGAGTGACCAAATTGGTACAAGGGAATGGAAAGACTGAAAAGGTTAGGGCTCTTCAGCTTGGTAAAGAGACGGCTGAGGGGAGATATTATTGAAGTGTACAAAATTCTGAATGATGTAGAACGTATTTAAGTGGATTGATTTTTTAATCTATCAAAAATTACAAAGACTAGAGGACACTCGATGAAGTTACAGGGAAATACTTTTAAAATCAATTGGAGGAAATTTTTTTTCACTCAGAGAATAGTTAAGCTCTGGAACGTGTTGCCAGAGGATGTGGTAAGAGCGGATAGCGTAGCTGGTTATAAGAAAGGTTTGGACAAGTTCCTGGAGCAAAGTCCATAGTCTGTTATTGAAAGCAAAGAAAGCACATGAAAAAAATATATAGTTTGCATACATAACTTCATTTGCAAAAGCTTAAAAACTGAGAAAATAGATACAGACCTTAGTATGGCTTCTACTTCATTGCAAATGGAGGTGTGTAGTTGCACAAACTGACCTCATTGTGAGATCATCAAGGTGCACCTGCAAGGTAGAATTGCCACAATTAAAATATGTGCTGGTATTTGAGCCTATGACCTCTGGAAGATGGGAACAGGGCTTTTACCCTTTGAACCGCAGCAGCTTCCACTAATATCTTTCTTCTTCACATATGATATGATAGCTTTGGGATCTGCTAAGCTATGATCTTCTCAGGTATTTTCACCTTCACATAGCTAGGATCACTAAGCTCTCATGATAGGAACCCCCACAACCAAAAGGAAGTAGCTGTGGCTCACCAGGTAAAAGCCCTGTGCTTATCTTCCAGAGTACATGGGTTCAAATCCCAGCACACATTTTAATTGAGGCATTCTTCCCTGCAGGTGCACCTTGATGATCTCACAGTGAGGTCAGCTTTGTGCAGCTGCACACCTCCATTTGCAGTGAAGTGGTTTTTTTTCCAGTTTTTAAGCTTTTGCAAATGAAGTTATGTATGCAATCTATATTTTTTTTCATGTGCTTTCCTTGCTTTCAGTAATGAGCTGATTGGAGCACTGTTTAGTTAGAAAAAAAGGGGTAGCTTTTTAGCAAGAAACCTAAAGCTGTATTTTTTTCATATGCTCTGCTTCAGTTAATGGATGTTTTCCTCTAATTAGCAAATAACATTGCTGTTTGTCCACAAAAATAGAAGGTTTTGCATGCAATATATCTGTTTTGATGTGCCCTGTTTATGTGGGGCCTTATTAAATGTATTTTGAGCTTAATAAAGCAAAAATAAAAATCCAGAGAGCTATTTAGCAGATCGCATTAAGGATGTCCAAACTGTGCCTAAGTTCCATCCATAGAACTCAGGTCTATCTGAAGCCCAAACTATGCTGAAAAGTAGACTTCCTTTACAATGCTTTACATAGTACCTAGTTTACAATTGCAATGCAACTTGCTAGCTCATTGTGTAGCATACTGGTTAAACCTATAGCCTTCTATCCTAATGTTGCTGGTTTGAATCCCAGTCAGTCTCTCTGATGGAAGAGAAATAAATAAAATGATTAAACAGATCCAACTCCCAGTATCACAAGTATAATGAAAAACATCATAAAATCGCCATTCTAATAACGTCATAATAATAAAATATTATAACATTAAGGACATTGTTTGGACGTCTAACTCTCACCTAAAATCTGATTCTCTAAAGGATGGCTAAAAATTTAGATGTCTAAACCATGCTGAGCGTCACTGAGCGTAATTCTACAAAGGACGCCTATTTTAGACGTCCAGATGGCGCCTAACTTTAGACGCATTTTGCAGAATCAGGGCCATAGTGTATATAATACCATCAGGATAGTGTAACAGAAAATTTATGCTCATATGAACTCAGTCCTTAGAGGGAACATTGCTGTACAGTACAGCTTTGTGCCTGCAAAGAACAAAATAAAGAGAAAATTTATACCAAAAAGACAAAACTAGACAAAAAAAAATACTAAATAGCCAGAAAAAAAGAGCAAAAGAAACACCTAAAAATGAAACTTCCCTGGTTTATAAAAGTTTTAGGCATTTATTATGTTACAAAAATAAAGAAATACAACTGTCAAGCTTCTTCCATGCGGTAGCATCGGTCAAGAGACTGAAAATCTTTCTGCCAACTCTAGTCACAATTGCTCTGGCTCCCACTAGAACAGGGATCTCAAAGTCCCTCCTTCAGGGCCACAATCCAATTGGGTTTTCAGGATTTCCCCAATGAATATGCATTGAAAACAGTGCATGCACATAGATCTCATGCATATTCATTGGGGAAATCCTGAAAACCCGACTGGATTGCGGCCCTCAAGGAGGGACTTTGAGACCCCTGCACTAGAACAATACTTCTTTCCAAAACAAATATAATTATGCCCTTGACTTCACTCTTTCTCCTTCCCTTAACCTTTACACTCAGTCTCAGAGAAGATCAACCTGGAAGGGTTCCGGCAATTACCCGGACTTCAACCCCTCCCCACCCACTTTATGTCACTCAAGGGTTAGCATAGTATTAAATCAATGTTCCAAAAGAAACTTATATAGGAAACAATTGTTCAAGAAACTTCTTTATATTAAAAAGCCTGAAAAGGTTATAATAGGTTACCAAAAAGCCTTTGGGTCAAGTCTAGTACTGGTCTGCCCATCTGCCACCACCCCCATAATTTCTAGTTACGGCTGCATCCAACCTCTAGCAAGAACAGTTCTACACAGTACAGTATTAATTCAGTCCTTTTTCAAGTAAGTAAACAAATGAAAATAGGACTAGATTCACTAACCTGCCCAAATCGGAACAATCCGTTTCCGATTGGGGCAGGTTCGACTGATTCACCAATCAGTCGTATTCAAAAGGTGGCGATCGGAGGAACGCCCCCATTTGCGAGCAGGGATCGCAAATGTGTGATCCCCGCTCATGCGCAGACCCTGACAGTAGTGACAGGAGAAGCAGCCTCCTGTCACTGCTGTTAGGGCTGTGCCCTGATTGCTCTTGCCTGCCCTGCTCTGCCCCGATCGCTCTTGCCTGTTTGAGGACTCTCCTGCTCTCTGATGCCGTTCTCTGCAGTGCAAGCCCGTGGTTTTAAAGCGGGCCTGCACTGCGGAGAATGATGGCAGAGAGCAGGAGAGTTGGGCGAGCAGGCAGGAGAGATCAGGGCAGGCAGTAGCCCGACACCCCCCCCTGAATCAATCCCGACATGCCCCACTGCCTCACCCAGTAAACTAAAATAAACTAAACCTTAGGTTTGTATACCGCACCATCTCCGCATGCGCAGAGCTCGGTACGGTTTACAGAGGTTAAGAGGAAAGGAATTACAAAGAAGGGATATAGGAGAGGGACTGAGAAGATAGAGAGGGGCAGGGTACTAGAGAACGGGAGGAGATTAGATTTTTGAGAAGAGCCAGGTTTTCAAGCGTTTACGGAAGGATTGGAAGGAGCTAGAATTTCTGAGCGGGGATGAGAGGTTGTTCCAGAGTTCCGTGGTTCTGAAGGGGAGGGATGTTCCAAGTTTTCCTGCGCGGGATATACCTTTTATAGATGGGAAAGATAGTTTCAGTTTTTGGGAGGGTCTAGAAGAGAGCGGGTTTGATGAATTCCAGAAGAGTGGGATAACGGGAGGAAGGACGCCATGTAGAATCTTGAAGGCTAAGCAGGCACATTTATAGAGGACTCTGGAGTATACTAGGAGCCAGTGAAGCTTAGAGAGGAGTGGGGAAATGTGATCGAACTTGCCTTTTGTGAAAATAAGCTTGGCAGCGGCGTTCTGAATTAGCTGAAGTCTATGGAGGTTTTTCTTAGTTAGGCTTATATAGATGGAGTTGCAGTAGTCTAGTCTAGAGAGGATGGTGGATTGGACGAGGATGGCGAAATGAGAATGATGAAAGCAAGATCTTACTTTTCTTAACATATGGAGGCTAAAGAAGCATTTTTTTACCAGGGAGTTGAGGTGATCGTTGAAGGAGAGAGAGGAGTCTAAGATGATGCCTAGGACTTTGCTTGAAAACTCAAGATGAAGAGTGGGGCCGGAAGGTAGAGGGATGGAGGTGGGTAAATGATCTGAAATTGGGCCGAGCCAAAGTAGTTTGGTTTTGGACTCATTCAGTTTCATTTGTACAGATTGGGCCCAGGATTGGAGATTCGTAATACATGTGGAGATGTTCTCAGCGAGGTTCGAGAGGTTCGCGTCGGTTTCGAGGAGGATGAGGATGTCGTCAGCATAGGAGTAGAGAGTTTCTAGGGGGGATAGATGAAGGAGTTTCAGAGAGGACATGTAGATGTTGAAAATAATAGGAGAGAGGGGTGAGCCTTGCGGGACTCCACATTTCGGCTTCCAGGCAGGGGATGAGGAACCGTTTGTGTTAACAGTGTAGGAGCGGAAGCGTAGGAATTTCGAGAACCAATCAAGGACTGTGGAGCTTATGCCTATTTCGGAGAGTTGGAAGATAAGGATGTCGTGGTGAACGACATCGAAGGCTGCGGAGAGGACGAATTGAAGAAGAACAGCGAATTTGTTTCAAGAATGGAGTTGTTGCACCTTAGAGATTAGTGAGGCCAAGAGGGATTCGGTGCTGAAGTTGGGTCTGAAGCCGAATTGGTGGGGTAGGAGGATAGAGAATCGTTCTAGGTAGGATGAGAGTTGGGTGGATATGATGGATTCTAATAACTTGGTTAGGAGAGGGATATTTGCTATAGGACGGTAGTTAGATGGAATGGTGGGATCAAGGTCGGCCTTTTTCAGTAGAGGGGACAATGAAATGTGTCCCATGTCGGGGGAGAAAAGGCCCGATGTTAGGGCAGAGTTTATGAGGTCGGTGAGGGAAGCGATGGCCTGTGTAGGGATATTCTCGAATAGATAGGAGGGGAAAGGATCCAAAATGCACTTGCAAGTTTTTAGTTTGAGGCAGAGTTTGGAGACTTGCGGTTCAGAGACAAGCTCGAAGGCGGTCCAGGATCTGTCGGCAGGAATGGGGGTGGATACAGGTGAGGTAGGGTTGAGATCAATAGAGGTCAGGGAATTGTAGGAGACTGTGGGAGGGAAGGAGCATCTTAGAGTGGTAACCTTTTCATTAAAGAAATTTGCAAGGGCATCGGCTGATAGGGATGGTGGAAGCGAAGGTGGGTCTTTTTTTGTAGTTAGGAAGCGCCAGATGTTGAACAGCGCACTGATCTGGTTGTTGGATCTAGAAATCTTGTCTCCAAAGAAGTTTTTCCTGGCTTTTTTTAGTGTTGAATTGTAAAATTTAATATTAGCCCTCCAGGTCTGTCTATCAGAGGGGGATTTAGATTTTTTCCATTTGCGCTCCAAAGCGCGACATTTCTGTTTCAATTCTCTGTGAAGAGGTAGGTACCAGGGGGCCTTTCGGGGGTAGGAGATGGTTTTGGTGGTTAATGGAGCAAGGGAGTGGTAGGTGGACTCGGAGAGGGCTGTCCAGTTGTGCCAATGTGATTCGGGGTCTGTAGGTCTAGGGTTGGAGGAGAGTTTGTTATATTTGCTATTATGGAATGAGAGGAGTGGGGTGGGGAGTCAAGATGTGACATGAAGACGGGGAGACAGGTAGTCCCTAAGAAATGATCTGACCAAGGGACTTGTTCCCAGCGAGTGTCGTCGGTTGAAGTTTTGAAGGCCCACCACCCTACGTACCTTTTAAATTGTTCGGAGCAGGAGGGGTGCCCAGTCCCTCCTGCTCCTTAGGGCAAGCCTCCTCATCGGGAGCAGGAGGGGGTGCCCGGTCCCTCCTGCTCCTAGGCCTCAATCTTTGGGAGCAGGAGGAAACGCAAAGTCCTCCTGCTCCTGCATCCTCGCTGGCCACTGCGCAAAAGCGGCCTTAGGCCACGCCCCAGCGCCTCATTTGATGCACGGGGAGGGGCCTAAGGCCTTGATTGGCTGAGGCACCTCGGGTTCCTCCCCCCTTGGGAAGGGCGTGAGGCACCTGAGCCAATCAGGGACTTCCTTAGGCTCAGCCCTCCTGCTCCCAACTTTTTGGGGCCGTGCCAGTCGTGGGGGAGGGGGGGAGGGCTTTGCCAGTCGGAGGAAGGGCAAGGGCCGTGCCGGTCAGGGGGGTGGCAGGAGGGAGAGTTGGCATCCCTCCTGCCATATTGGCGTGAGATGGGTGGGGCAGCATTGTTTTTTTGTTTTGAATCGCCAATGGCAGGAGGGAGTTGGCATCCCTCCTGCTTTTTTCTTGGGGGGGCGCGTTTGTGAGTGGGGGGGCAAATTTTTTTGACAGGCCTGCCTGTCTTATTAATTTTTTTTTATGGGGCAGATATTTTGCGTGTGTAACACACGCAAAATATTTGTGCCATGGAAACAAAATGAATAAAAAAGACAGGGAGGCTTGTCAAAAAAATGTGTAAAACCCAATTCGAAATAGCCAAGCAATTGTCTTCTAACCAAGAAAAAAGACTTCAGCGGATCCAGAACACTAGGTTGATCTTCGCAAAAAGCAAATTCGATTCTATTTCCCCGTTTCTGTCAAAACTTCACTGCCTTAGGTGATTTCTAGGATTCACTTTAAATGCACCTACCTAATTTTCAAGATCCTACATGGCATTCTTCCTCCCCTAATCATACTATTCTGGAATTCTTTGAGACCTGACACTACCAGATCCGCCCACATACTCAAACTATCTTTCCCCTCGTTAAAAGGCATCATGTATGCAGGAAAATTAGGGAAATCCCTTGTCTTCAAATTCACTGAGCTTTGGAATAACCTCCCTGCCCCGCTGCGGAACCTAGGCTCATTCCAATTATTCCAAAAGCATCTGAAAACCTGGCTTTTCACTAAAACATAAAGCTATCTATTTAAAATGTTAAACTAGCTATCCTCTTCATAACCTTTAATTTCTTATTATGTCCTTCCCTCATTTATTGAATTACCTGTAAACTGTGCCGAGCTCTATCTTTATGGAGATGATGCGGTATACTAACTTAAGGTTTAGGTTAGGTTAGGGTCAGGATCAGATCACTACAGGCTTTAGTGAATGGGGTTGGAGGGAAATTTGGTCACAAAGGGCTCGCAAACCGATCGGTACACGATCGGTACATTACCGATCGGTAATGAATCTAGCTCATAGTTTGGTAGCTTCTGCAGGGTGTAATCTCCAGTCTCTGGCTTATCTCCAACCTGTGTATGTTTGTTCTCCTATGCTGGAAGACTCTGCTTTTTCCAACTACCTCCTCTTATAGGGCAGTGGATCCTCTCCTAGGTCTACCCTTACCTGATTGGAAGGGCCTAAATGCCTGCCTTCCTTACTGGAATAATTAGTGTCTGCCCATGGGATTTATTTATTTTATTTGGTTCTTTTATGTCCCATCCTCTTCAATGAGCTCAGAATGGGTTACAAGGTTGATATACATAATGCATAGACAAATAGGTTATAAATTTACATGTGTACAGTACAGTTTGATCATCTTAGGTTAACATACATAGAATCAAGTTTAGCATACAATTCGATCATCTTCACTTAACATAATGGTTTTTATCATCTTAAGTTAACATACATAGAATGGATCTAGTTCAGTGTATGTTTGGTATATGTTTAATTGGAAAGGAGTGATTGGATAGATGTTGAATTAAAGGAGGTGGGATGATGGATGTGATGATCCGTTGGTCTATCACAATGATGAAGACTAAAATGTTACTGGAGTTTAGGTATTATACTTAGGTGGATTCAGGCGTTTCTCTTCTTTGTCTTCCTCCAAAGTGCTTGATTTTATGATTAAATGTTTTGGCCCTTTCTGTAACTCCATACTAGATTTTAAGACTGATGTTTGGAATTTGAACCCCACCTTCACTTTTTTCCAGATTCCCCTGCCTTTCTCAATGTTAGAGACCTTTCAGCAAGATTTTAGAAGTCTGCATAGCACTGAAACACTTTTAGTCTCTCTAACATCATCAACTAAAGGTCATCAGTAAGGGAAGTTGGGCAGTATTGTTGCAATTTGACTTGTCTGCTGCATTATACATGGTCGAACATGATCATCTTCTGGCTTGACTGAGAATGTGGAACAGAGGGAACAGTTTTGGAGTGGTTCAGAAAATATTTGGTTAATCGCTCTTATTCTTTAAAAGAGGTAAACTTTCTAATTTTTGAAGACCTCTGTGTGGAGTACACCAAGGCTCCCCCTTGTCCCCTCTTTTATCTAATATCTTTGTGTTCTTTGAAATATGTGGTGTTGTATTAATAAGACTGTGTTATGATCTCGTCAAAATCACTTAAAATTAAACCCAGCTGGGCAATGGTCTGTTTACTCATTCTTTGAGTTCTTTGAACAGTAAGGACAGTTTGACTATAGTAAACTCCACCAAAGTTTTAGGTTTCATACTTGATTTGGCCTTAAATTGAGAGGCTCAAATTAATAATTTATGCAAGAAATGTTTTTTGTTTTTTTAAAAGTTAAAACAACTGAAGACAGTTCGCCTGTATTTTTATGAGAGCCGATTTGCTGTTTTAGTATAGATATGTTGATGAAAAAATTACAATCACTATGATAGGGAGATATCTAATAATCCTCTGTGATATTTGAGCACTACTAAGTAATATCTTTAATCACAGCTCTAAAATATTTATTTAAATATATAAATGTTATAAATATTGTGACTTAATTGTGAATAGCTCAAACCCTTTAACCCGTGATTCAGTGATGACACCAAACTGAGGTTAACTGGGGGACCATCATCGCCTTCACTGTCCCCTTTGCCATCCAGATAATAATTAAAAAACAATCACAAAATCAAAAAACAAAAAACAAAATAAAGAATGAAAAGTATAACTTATCTGAGAAGATTGTTGACTATTGCTAAACCTCAGAGGTGTTAAAGTGACTAGTGCCTGTGAGTTTCAAACAAACATTTTCTTTATCGCACCATTCTGTTATCCCTGTCCCTGTTTTTTGATTTTGTGATTGTTTTTTAACTATTATCTGGATGGCAAAGGGGACAGTGAAGGCGATGATGGTCCCCCAGTTAACTTCAGTTTGATGTCATCACTGAATCACGTGTTAAAGGGTCTGAGCTATTCACAATTAAGTCACAATATTTATAACATTTATATATTTAAATAAATATTTTAGAGCTGTGATTAAAGATGAAAAAATTACAGCCTGCAGTAAGGCTGATTTTTAGACTCAGTTTGAACATTGTTTCTCTGTTGTTAATTGTGGTTCATTGGTTCCCTATTAAGACACATTTCTAGCCCCTGAAGGTTTAACTGAGTTAATATAATTTCCTCTAGCCAGAGAAGAATCTAGGTTGAAAGATACTTATACCATCATTTTTCCTTCTTGTAAAGCTGTGAGATATAAGAAGATATTAGAATTCTTATTCTCTTATAAGGTTGTTGAAATATAGATGTAGAGGAGGAAAACAAGAAAAAAACCATTCAGAACCAAATTCTCCCTGCCAGGCTCTGCACCCAACTCCACACTCCTTGCTAAGCTCTGCACGCTGTCCCCCCTCCCTGCCAGGTTCTGTACCCTGTCCCCCCTCTGGTGGTCTAGTAGTAGGCTGGGACAGTGTAGTTAGGCCTAGTGGCTGGCAGGCAGGTAGGGACAGGGCAGGCAGGCCTAGTAGCAGGCAGTTAGAGACAGGGCAGGCAGGCAGGCTTCCCCCCTCCCAGGCCTACTCCCCAAGCAGGCAGGCAGGCAGGCCTCCCCCCTCCAGGCCTCCCCGCAGGCAGGTAGGCCCGACCTCGCTCTCCTTATTTTTAATTCGGCCGGCAGGCAGGCCCCCGCCCCCCTGTACCTATTTTTAATTAGGCTGGGCAGCTCCCGGCCTCCCTCCCCCACCCCTGTTATCTTTTTTAAATTCCGAGGCCCTCCCTCGCTGGATGCGGCTGCCTGGAGCACTGACAGCTGATGTGGCTTCCTCAGAGTCTTCTTCCCTTGTGGCAGAGTGGCGCACAAGGCTGCCGGCCTGGTCCTGCACCGCTTCCCGCGAGAACTCTACTATTAAGAACTCTTGCGGGAAGCAACACGGGACCAGGCTGGCAGCCTTGTGCGCCACTCTGCCACAAGGGAAGAAGACTCTGAGGAAGCCGCATCAGCTGTCAGTGCTCCAGGCAGCCGCATCCAGCGAGGGAGGGCCTCGGAATTAAAAAAAAGTAATGGTGGTGGGGGTGGGGGGAGGAAGGCCTGGAGCTGCCCTGCCTAATTAAAAATAGGTACGGGGGGGGGGGGGGCGGGTGCCAGCCGCATCAGCTGTCAGTATACCAGGCAGCCGCGTCCAGCAAGGGAGGGCCTCAGAATTTAATAAAAGGTAACGGGAGGGATTTGGGTATTCGCTCCAAAAGATGCACCTTTATTTCAACCCCCTTTTTGGGGTGGAAAAAGTGCGTCTTATGGAGCGAAAAATACGGTACGTACTTGGCATTTCATAAGAGCCTTAAAACTGAACCATTTCAGCAATCTTGGATTTAATGTTGAGTTTTAGTCTTCAAGTTTCAAGTTTATTAGGTTTTTATATACCGCCTATCAAAGTTATCTAAGGGGTTTTACAATCAGGTATTCAAGAATTTTCCCTATCTGTCCCGGCGGGCTCACAATCTATCTAGGGCGGAGACGAGGATTGAGCTCACGGGGATGGGGCAGGGACAGGGACTGAGCTTGCAGGGACGGGCAGAGATGGGGTCCGAGCTCATGGGGACGGGGCAAGGACGGGGACGGTGATAAATTGTTTTCCCATGTCATTCTCTAAACCCCTGATCAAGACTTCAGAACTGTGCGTCAGCAAGGTGGCAATATTACTAACATTAAAGTAGTTACCTGGTAATAAACACCCTGAACCTGGTGAGAAAGAAGGCAGGCTTAGTGTGCCACTTTCCTGCTGACTCTGAAAGACTATTTGAACAGCTGATTTTAAATTTTGTTTTATTACAATGGTGATATAAAATAATAAGATTAACTGTTTGCATTAGCAGTTGATTATAAAGCTGGCAGAAAAGAAGTATTGAGAGGTTCTGGGGACAGAAGGCATGCCATGGGCCAAAATACATCGAGTCACTGCAGAACAGAAGGAAAACATCATGTACTGTTTTTAGCCCACAGGCCACAGTTTGAGTATCTTATTCCCAGGATAAGATGTCCATAAGTACATAAACATCATTGTAATGGGACAGAGCAAAGGCTTGTCGGGCCCAGTATTTTGCTTCCAGTAGTGGCCAATCCAAATCAGGCATATCTGGCGATCCTAAAAGGGTAAAATAGATTTAATGCAGTTTATTCCGGGAAATATGTAGTACATTTCCCTAAGTTCACCTTAGTAATGATTTGTGGATTTTCCTTTTATGAACTTGTTCAAACTTTTTTTTAAAAAAATCCAGATATGCTAACTGCCTCTACCATATTCTCTGGCAACAGATGCCAGAGCTTAATTACATGTTGAGTCAAAAAATATTTTCTCCGATAAATGTACTACTTAGTAACTTCACTATAATCCTTGTACTTTTGGAAAGATTGAACAAGCGATTCACATCTATCCATTCCAATTCACATGATTTTTTTAGATCTCTCATCATGTCTCCGCTTAGCCATCTTTTCTCCAAGCTGAAGAACTGTAGCCTCTTTAGCCTTCCCTCATAGGGGACTCATCCCATTCTTGTACAATCCCACTCTATTCCTGGACTAGTGAGTTATTTTCACATTCTCAACAGAAATTGCATGAAGCGTCATTACACAGTCTTGAGCCCCTCCTCTCTTAGCACAGGACTGTTCCCTAGGAAGCCAATTTCTTTCCTACAATCCACACTGTAGGAGCTTATCTTCTCTGCTCATGTTTATTTTCTTTAAATTCAGTCTTTTTATTTGCGAATTCTGCCCTTGTATTGCAGAAGTTCCCCGCAGGGACAACTCTGGCTGTGGGAGATCACAGACTTTGGTGAAAGTGTGTATCTAGGAGGTTGGTTGCCTGGTAGTGCACCCTCTGGACAGCCTACACTTTTGGATTGGAGCTCAGGGACCGTTCCCTTGAGAGCTGGCTCACCACAGGCTTGTCCGCTAGTGGGTTTGAATGCAGGCTTTGTGTCTTCGTGGAGGTGTGTCTGGGATCGTGGCTGGCTGTGCCCCTCTTGTATAGAAAGGCCTTAACCTTGTGTGTGTGAAAAACTAGATTGAAATTACAATCTAGTTTTTCACACACACAAGGTTATTTATTATTTAATATTTTAAAAGTATTTAAGATTAGCGCTTATAATAATAGTAGATTCAATAAATTAAGTAACTATAATTATTAAATGTAATTAAAATTAAAATAAAATACTAAAACTAAACTAAACTAAGCCTTAGGTATATATACCGCATCTTCTCCACTGAAGTGGAGCTCGACACGGTTTACAGAGTTTAAAAAATATGGGAAGAGAGAAGAGAAAGAGTTTACAAAGCATAAAAAGAGGGGATGTAATCAGGAGAAGAGATTATTATATGCTAGAGAAAAGCCAGGTTTTCAGTTGTTTTCGGAATAGTTGGAGGGAGTCCAGGTTCTACAGCGGGACAGTGAGGTCGTTCCAGAGGCCGGTGATTTTGGAGAGGAGGGATCTACCCAGTTTACCTGTGTGGAGGATGCCGTGTAGAGAGGGGAAGGATAGTTTAAGTCTGTGGGCAGATCTGGTGGTAGTTGGTGTCGGGGCGAGGAAGGATAGAGGGATTAGGGGCGGAAGGATGCTGTGAATGATCTTGAAAGCCAGGCAGGAGCATTTGAAATGAATTCTGGAAAGTACTGGGAGCCAGTGAAGATTGGTAAGTAGAGGGGAGACGTGGTCATATTTGCGTTTAGCAAAAATCAGCTTAGCCGCAGTGTTCTGGATAAGCTGGAGTCTGCGAAGACTTTTTTTCGTTAGGCCTAAGTAGATGGCGTTACAATAATCGAGTTTGGATAGGATGATGGATTGTACAAGGACGGTGAAATGCTTTTGGTGAAAATAGGATCTAACTTTCCTCAGCATGTGGAGGCTGAAAAAACAAGATTTTGCCAGGGAATTCAGGTGATCGTTGAGGGAAAGGGAGGAGTTGATAGTGATGCCAAGGACCTTGCTTGAGAACTCAAGGTGTAGAGCAGGGCCTGTGAGTAGGGTGAAGAGGGCGGGCAGGTGAGCTAATTTTGGGCCGAGCCAGAGTAATTTTGTTTTTGATTCATTTAATTTCATCTGTACTGCGAGGGACCAGGCGTGAAGTCTCATTATGCATGATGTGATGTTCTCTTGGAGGTTTGTAAGGTTTGGATCTGTTTCGAGGAGGATGAAGATATCGTCTGCATATGTGTAAATTGTTTCAAGGGGGGATAGTTTAAGGAGCTTCAGGGAGGTCATATATATGTTGAAGAGAATAGGGGATAGGGGAGAGCCCTGTGGAACACCACAGGATGGTGTCCATGAAGCGGATTTGGAGCCGTTTGTGTTGACAATGTAGGAACGATCGCGAAGGAAGTTTGAGAACCACTTTAGGACAGAAGAGTCTATCCCAATCTCGGAAAGTTGGTAGATTAGTATGTCATGATGCACGACGTCGAAAGCCGCAGAGAGATCAAACTGTAGGAGAACAGCAAATTTGTTTCGGGCGTGTAGTTGTTGCACCTTTGAGATTAGGGAAACTAGGAGGGACTCGGTGCTGAAATTGGGTCTAAATCTGTATTGGTAGTGTTGGAGAATGGAGAATCTCTCTAGGTAAGAGGAGAGCTGAGTGGCGCCTATGGTCTCTAGAAGTTTTGTTAAAAGAGGGATGTTTACTATGGGGCGATAGTTCGATGGTGAGGAAGGGTCAAGATCGGGTTTTTTCAGAAGAGGGGATAAGGCAATGTGTCCCATTTCGGTGGAGAACAGGCCCGATAGTAAGACTTTGTTTATGAGGTTAGTAAGGGAAGAGATGGCCTGTGTAGGGATTTTTTCGTAAAGGTAGGATGGGAAGGGATCTAGGATGCACTTGCAGGATTTAAGTTTGAGGCAAAGTTTAGAGATCTGGGTCTCGGATACAAGTTTGAATGTAGTCCATGATCTGTTGGCAGGGATAGCGTCGGAGTCTTTCGGGGGGAGAGAGTTGTAGGAGATAGCTGAGGGAAACGAGCTCTTTATGGTAGTGATCTTCTCGTTGAAAAATTTGGCTAGGTCATTTGGAGATGGGAGGGGGGAAGGGGCGGAGTCATTTTTAGAAGTTAGGTTCCGCCAGATGTGGAACAGTGTACTGTTTTGGTTTTTTGACCTGGAGATTTTGTCTCCATAGTAATTCTTCCTAGCTTTTTTTAGTACGGAGTTGTAGGATTTGATGTTTTCTCTCCAGGATTGCTTATCTAGGGGGGATTTTGTTTTTTTCCATCTCCGTTCCAGGGCCCGACATTTCTGTTTTAATTTTCTGTGGTAAGGGAGGTACCAGGGAGCCTTGTGAGAATAGGAGATGGGTTTAGTGGTTAGAGGGGCAAGGGCACGGTACGTGGATTCGGAAAGAGTCACCCAGTTGTGCCAGATTGAGTCAGGGTTCATATGAGTGGGAAGGGGAGGGAGTTTGTTGAGAAACTGGGACCAGAATAGTTCATTTGAGATCTTTTTGCGGTAGGTGATGGAGTTTGTGGCATGGGTTGGGGTATCAAGGGCTAACATGAAGACAGGGAGGCAGAAAGAGCCTAGGAGGTGATCCGACCAGGGGACATGTTCCCAACAGGTCGTATCTGTGGAAGTTTTATGCTCGGTCAGGTCAAGAAAGCTAATGATGTCAATGGAGTGCCCCTTTTCATGGGTAGAGGTGGGCGGGGAAGCAGTGAAGCCTAAGGAGGTGAGGAAGTCTTTGAACTCAGTTGAGTCATTGTTGGTGTTGTCGTCTAGGTGAAGGTTTATGTCACCTATGATCAGTAGTCTTTGGAATTTTAGATAGGCCTTTGTTATGGTCTCAAGAATACACAATTTAAAAATTTTTTAATAGGCAGGAGGTGGTGGACATAAATGATTACAACAATATACAAGACAGAAACTTGGAATGGTATATATCATAAGAGGTTCCAAAGATTGAGGTCTGTATAATTTATGATATGTCCACCATAGTTTTCTTCAAACACTTCAATACTCAATTAGGATTATGACTTAATTTTAGTTATATTTGTAATAATATTTTGATTTAGATTTCTTACATTAGATGTTATAGTGGCTTTCATTTCAACTTTGAATGGTGTTAGTTTTGATAATTTGATTACCCCATATATTTAATAGATTATCTTCCCTCTATTTATTTTGTTGGCTGTGCTCTTCTGCCAGGTCATGCGCATATTGAGTCCTGGTGGTGGAGGTCCCTGGCTGCAGGACTCGGGCCAGTGGGGCAGTCAGAAGATCAGTAGTCCAGTTTACAAGGCTTCTTGAATCAGAGGATCTTCCTGTAAGATGATTCAGCTTCTTTCTGCAGCCTTCCCGCACACAGCATAGCACAAAGAGTACAGAGCTGACAATCTGTCAGAGATTTTTGATTTTTTTTGGGGGGGAGGGGGGTCTTTAAAAGTGGTTTTTGGGAGTTAGCTCTAGTCCCCCCCATGCCTAAAGTCCTAAAATTGCATGCTTTTTGGGGGGTTCCTGTGCTTTTCATGAGATATTTTCTTTTGAAAATTGCACGGCAGCTATCTTGGATTTTTCTTAATTGGAATTTAATCTAATCTAATCCTTAGGTTTGTATACCGCATCATCTCCACGTTCGTAGAGCTCGACGCGGTTTACAGTAGGAGAAATAGGAAGGAACTACAACAGAGGGTTAGAGGTAGAAGTGTGAAGAAAATTTAGAGGACTAGGGAATTTGAAGTTATTTTTTACCTTTCCATGCTTTTTTTTGCAAGAAAACCACTTAGATGGAGTTCCCAAGATAGGATATTTTGGATTCATGTCTTGTTTGCAATGGATGGTTGTCAGCCTAAGTACCCTTGATCTCTGAAGAGGGTCCTACTGCTGTTCTTGCACACAGGCACGAGAAAATGTCAAAAACGGGCCCCGAGGAATGCACAATTGCCGCCCTGGCGAAATGCAAATGTGATTCAGCAGCCAAATCACTCTAGTTCTCCAAGAGCTCTGAGAAGGGTCCGCAGGAGGCGGCTTCTGCTCCGGATGATGGGTTTTCACTTGAATTTATTAACATATGATGTATCAGGCTTATTTGACTAAGAAATTGATTCCAGTTGCCTCTCCGCAAGAATCCCAGGGCACAGGGATTCTTCTTTGCTCTCCCACTGTGGTCCTGGTTAGTCTGCTGGCTATATCTGTGGTTGACCTGGATGCCCTGACCATGCCTTTAATTACACAGGAGGGCACCACTACAACAGGGAATGTTGCAACCCTTGTGGATCTCCAGGACTAATATCTGGGTGAACCCCCGGATCTGGGGGAGGATCATATGGAGCAGAGATTTTTTTAAGCCCACGCATTTGGTGGATTTAATCTCTGAGCCCCTCCAGGAGTTGAATTTGGAGGCTGGACAGCCACCTTTCCTAATCATCCTGACATAATTAAGATATGGACATTTGGAAGGTACCTGAGGGCCCCTTGAAATGTGCTAGGGCCATGTCTTGGCTCTATGCGATGGATACTTTTAACCAGCACTTTGTATCCCCGAAGGTGAATTCCTCGGTGGCATAGGTTACTAAATGCACTTCTCTCCCTGTGGGGGAAGTGGAGGTAGACCTGAAGGATGTTCAGGAGAGTAGATTTTATCCTCAAGCACCTTTTTAACTCTGTGGCCACCAGAATTAAGGCAGTGATGGCTTCCTCCTTTGTGGCCAGGGCTTGCTATTCTAAGCTACCAGAGGTTCCATGTTCTGCAGCAGCATTATTAGTTTGCGGTGCTGCCCTTTGGATAGGCAAAGGTGCCCAGGACAATCACTAAGGTGATGGTGGTAGTGGAAGCCCATCTGCGCACCCTGGGAGTTCTGGTTGATCCGAATCTGGACAACTGGCTGATCAGAGCCCTGTCGTCTTAAGAAGCATCAGGCGGTTCATCAGGTCGTTCAGTTGCTTCAGTGCCTGGGCTGAGTGATCAACTTCCAGAAGAGTCATCTTGAGCCGGCACAGGACTTGGAATACCTGGGGGTTCACTTCTACACGGGTCAGAACAAGATATTCCTGCCCTTGTCACATCAGGAGAAGTTGCGCCAGGTGGTTAGGGATTTCCTTGCCACTCTGGTTCCAATGGACTGACAGTATCTCCGGGTTCTTGGGATCATGGTGACAACGATCGATGTGGTTTCTTGGGCCAGGGCCCAAAAAGGGATGCTCTGCATGTTTCACTGCCATAGACGATAGTGGCTATGTCATGTCTATCCACGGGTCTTTAACTCTGGATTTCCAAGTGGATTATCCTGATGACGGATGCCAGTCTCAGAAGCTGGGGGCTGCCTGAATGGAGGTTCCTGTTCCGAACAGAAGTGGTCAATCAATCGCCTGGAGCTTCGGACAATTTGACTGGCTTTCCTCCACTTCGAAAGTCGTCTCTGGCATCAGGCCATCTGCATATGCTTGAAGAACTCCATGGCGGTGATGTACATCAATCGCCAGGGGAGCTTCTATTCCAATGGATGGAGAGATACTTCTTGGCGCTTTGAGCTGCGCACGTTGCTGGAGTAGACAACGTCCAGGTGGATTATCTCAGTCGTCAGACTCTGGACCATGGGGAATGACCACTGTCCTAAAGAGCATTCGACTGCATAGTGAAATGCTGGGGTCGTCCCATTTTCAACCTCATGGCATTGGTGGCTAACAAGAAAGCGGATTGGTTCTTCAGTCGACGTCACAAGGCTGGCAGCGAAGGCCTGAATGCTGTTTTCAACCCTGGCCGCTGGAAGGTCTTCTGTATGTCTTCCCTCCATGGCCCATGATTGGGCTTAATAGCGGCTCATAAGATCATTGTTACGGCCGACTGACCGAGGCATGCGTGGTATGCCGACCTGGTTCGGTTGCAGCAGGATTAGGGGCTCCAGCTCCCTTGTCATCCTTGCCTTCTCACACAGGGCCCGATTGAGCTGCAGGATCCAGACCGGCTTGGTCTTAAGGCCTGGCTATTGAGTGCACGGCCTTAGTTAACTGGGGCTATTCTTCAGCCATTGTTGCCACTCTTCTCCACAGCAAAAAGAAGTCCATGATGGTGGCCTACACGAAGGCTTGAAGATGTTATCAGGCGTGGTGCTTCCAGAAGCATGACGATCAGTCTATCCCGTCGGTTCATCATATTCTGGAGTTCCTTCAGGATGGCTTAATGAAAGGCCTTGTGGTGCTTCTCTCCGAGTCCAGATTGCTAGGCTTTCTTGTATGGGCCTCAATCCCCTGAGGGGCTCCCTAGCTACTCATCTGGATGTCATCTCTTTTCTATGGAGCGCTCTGAGGCTTTGGCCCTTACTGTAGCTCCCCTGTCCAATTTGGAATCTCAACCTGGTTCTCTGGTTCATCCACCTTATGAGCCTCTGGAGCAAGCACCCTTAATGGATCTTACAATAAAGACTGTTTTTCTGATGGCTATTACCTCCACCTACAGAGTTTTGGAGCTTCAGGCTCTTTCCTGCCGAGATCCCTTTCTGCGTATTACGGATTCTGGCGTGATGCTTAACACTGTTCCCTCCTTTCTTTTGAAAGTGGTCTTGGCTTTCCACGTTAATCAGTAAGTCTGGCTTTCTGCTTTTGCTTCTTCTGGTTCGAGGGAGCAACACCAGATGTTGCAGACCCTGAATGTGTGCAAGATCCGGTTGTGGTACCTGGAGGTTATGAATGATTTTTGTGTCTCTGACCATCTTTTTATTCTTGCGGGTCATGCCTGCAAGAGCAGGCTGGCTTCCAAGGTTATCATTTCTAGATGGATCTGTATGTCCATTTCCTCTGCTTATATAGCGGCCAAAAAGAAGTCCCCTCTCCCCCACTCCCCCCTCGCATTGAGGGCTCTTTCTACTTAAGGCATCTCATCCTCTTGGGCAGTTGTCGTCAATCTATTTGGAGGAGATTTCCAGGGCTGCTACCTGGTCCTCTTTACGTACGTTCACCAAGTTTTACAGGGTCAATGTGGCAGTCAAGTAGGATGCTGCTTTTGGTTGGTTTCTTTGGGCAGCAGGCTCATCAGTCCCACCCTGACTCTCCAGGACTGCTCTGTTATGTCCCACTAGTCCAGGAATAGAGTAAAACTGTGCAAGAGCGAAAGATTAGGTTCTTATGTTTGCTAATCTTCTTTCTTGTAAATCCACACTCTATTCCTGGAACCCGCCCTGGGATTTGCTGATTCACTGATTGTCTGTCTTTACAAGTACTGGTAAGCTGGATTTCTGTTTTCTGAACAGCCTTTATAAAAGTACCATCAGAATGGGTTTAGCACTTAGTTATGTGGGATCCCTAGTTCAGGCGCGCCCTTCTGACAGTGCAGGCTACGTCTCCTTATAGCACTGTTTTTTGTCATTCAAGTTACTAATGTTTAATGACCTGTTTCAACTGTTGCTGTTCTAAATTTCTTGTTATGAGCAGATTAGACTTATTTGTTGGGGAGTGTCCCTGTCCCCATCTCTTTTGCCTTTGTCTTCTACAGATGTTCCTGGCTGCTTTGTTAGACAGGATTCGAGGGGGGAAATCCTGAGGTAAGAGGGGAGGGCTCAAGACTATGTAATGAGGCTTTCCACAAGCATTGGCGAGTATGGGAAAATAACCCACTAGTCCAGGAATAGTGTGTGGATTTACAAGAAAGAAGATTAGCAAAGGAAAGAGCCTAATCTTTCGTTCTTTTTATCATTTTGGTCTTCCTTCCCTGTACTTTTTCTAATTTCACTAAGGGGTTCATTTTCAAAAAAGAAAGATGCTCAAAAAATGACATAATGGGGAGATAGACAGACATCTGCCCACAAATTGTCCAAAGCATATTATAAAGCCAAAATAAAAATAGGTCACTGAAATCAAGACATCTGCAAAGTTTCAAGTTTTATTTTAGTTAGATGAATCGCTTATTACTAAGCGAGATACAACATTAATAAAAAATATAAGCATATATTTAGACATACCATTTAAAATTTTAAATAATGGGTTAGACCAACAGACTTTCAGACTAATCAATACACAAGGTAAAAATGGACAGAACTACAATTCTGTAAGCATGACATGAACAGCATTACGGGATGTACGTTCTGCCACCATAATGGATAGCAAAATCATTTGTTTGGGTGGTCCGAAACACATCCAGATTTAGACCTTTAAAAGTGAATAAGACGAGAAACAAATTGTCTTTTGATCCATCCACTAGTGATTTGGTTGTGTTGAAGACTGGAGAGCAAGAAACGAGCGTTTGTCTGACCTACTGGAGAGTTGCTGAGTGCTGTGTTGGTTATCTGTGTCCCTGTATGATCCCTCACCTACCAGCCCTGCTCCTCTGTCTGCTACCTCTCCTACCTCACTCGTGTTCCTTCGTTCTACCTGCTTCCCGACGCCGTAAAGAGGATGCAGAAGCGCCGGGCCGAGCAGCCTTCCCCACCCGATGTCAATTCTGACGTCGGAGAGGAAATTCTGGGCCAGCCAATCGCTGCCTGGCTGGCCGGAACTTTCTCTCCAAAGTTAGAATTGACGTCGGGTGTGGAATGCTGCTTGGCCCGGCGCTCCTGTGTCCCCTCTTCGGCGTCGGGAAGCAGGGAGTGCAGAACTTGGTGGCGGTGGCTTGGGGCCTGTTCCCCGATGGCGGCGGTAGTGGCTTGGGGGAGGGCAGGAAGAAAGAAAGACAAAGAAAAGGGAGCAGGCAGGGAGACACAAGGAAAGGGGGGCAGGGAAACAGAAAAAGGGGGAAAGAAAGAAAGAGGGTATGGAGAGAAAAAGACAGACAGAAAGAGGGGCAAGGAAACAGAAAGAAAAGGGGGAAAGACAGAAAGGGCATGAAGAGAGAAAGACAGGCAGAAAGAAAGAAAGGTAGCATGGAGAGAGAAAGACAGAAATAAGGGGGCAGGGAGAAAGAAAGGGGAGGGGGTAGGGAGAGAGGAAGAAAAATTTGGGGAGGGAATGAGGTCTGGAGAAGAGGAATCATACAGGAAGAAATATTGGATGCACAGTCAGAAGAAGAAAGTGCAACCAGAGACTCATGAAATCACCAGACAACAAAGGTAGTAAAAATTATTTTATTTTCAATTTAGTGATCAAAATGTGTCTGTTTTGAGAATTTATATCTGCTGTCTATATTTTACACTATGGCCCCCTTTTACTAAATCGCAATAGCGGTTTTTAGCGCAAAGAGACCATAAGCATTGAGAGCAGCGCAGGACATTCAGCGCAGCTCCTTGTGCTAAAAGCGGCTATTGCGGTTTAGTAAAAAGGGAGGGGGTATATTTGTCTATTTTTATATAGTTGTTACTAGTGCTGCCCGATTCATGATTCGAATCGATTCACCGATTCATTTTAGGTGAATCTGTTCGAATCGATTCAAAAACAAACAAAAAAATCGGTCTCCCGATTCGCTGACTGACCTTCCTCCCTCGCCCCCTAAAGCAGGATCGGCAGCGCTGCTTCTTGCTGGCCAGCCGCTGCCGCTCCTGCTTTAGAGGGCCAGTGGAGAGTGTCAGTCGGGAAGTGCTTGTTTCCGGCTTCCCCCCTGGCCTCCCGTCATTAATTTACCTAATTTCAGCAGCCTAGGATCGCAGCAGCATAGGATTGCTGGTGCTAACGATCTTTGCAAGCTGCCATAGGAGGAGGGGCGGGACCGCGGCAGAGAGAAGACAGCTCAGAAGACCTATGGCAGCTTGCAAAGATCGCTAGCACTAGCGATCTTATGCAGGCTGCTGAAATTAGGTAAATTGATGCCGGGAGGCCAGGGGGGTGGCCTTACCGGGGGGGGGGGGGGGGAGGGGCTCAGTTTTGTCTAAGAAAGGGTTAAAACCTGATTAAGGTATCCTGCTAAAATCAAGGGGCTCCCCAAAAAATCTAAACACTTCTTAAATAATAGAAATAAATCATGATTCATATGCTAAGAGTGCATGCAGTATTATGTATCTGCCTTCTGAATTTTTTTTAAATTTTATTGTATGCTTTTAAGCACTACCAAGTTACTCACTACTATTGTTCAGGCCTTCAGGGGGGACAGGCAGGCCTTGGGTGCAGGCCTTCAGGGGGGATTGGCAGGCTTTCGGGGTAGGGTGTAGGCTTCCAGAGGGGGTGCAGGTCTTCAGGGAGACAGGCAGGCCTTGGGTGCAGGTCTTCAGGGGGGACAGGCATGCTTTCGGGGTGGGGTATAGGCCTTCAGGGGGGATGCAGGCCTTCATGGAAGACAGGCAGGACTTCAGGGGTGGGATGTAGGCCTTCAGGGGAGGGGACCCTGGTGTAGAAGTACACAGGGAGGGAGGGAAGGTGGGGGGGTTCAAAGAGATGTGCATTTGCCGGACTTTGGGGGGAAGAAATAATGGGCCTAAAAATAGAAGAGAGGGAGAGAGATGATGGACAATGGGATTTAGGGAGGGAAGGAACAGAAAGGGAGAGAAGTTGGACACAAGGGATGGTGTGGAGGGGGGATAGAGATACTGGATAGGAGGGTAGTTGGGAAAAGAAAGGGAGAGATGGTGGACCCTGGGGTGTTGAGGAAGGCGGGAGAGATGCTGGATGAAAAGGTGGAACTGTGGATGGAGAGGAAAAAAAAGGAAAGATGCCAGACCTCCGGGGGAGGGAAGGGAAACGGAAGGGGAGGACAGAGATAGAAGATGGATGGTTAGCACAGAGAAAGAAGAAAGAAGGAGACCCTGGCAAAGCAAGTTTTCAGAAGACAATCAGAGCCTGTGACCAACAAAATTTGAATAATGACCAGACAACAAAAGGTAGAAAAAATCATTTTATTTTCTGTTTTGTGATTACAATATGTCAGATTTTAAACGTGTATCGTGCCAGAGCTGGTGTTAGACTGTAAACGTGAGCTAGGATTTAACAGAGAGAGGAAAAGTCTTTTTTGTTTGTTTATTTTGTTTACACCACAGCGCCAGCGTGGTTAGGGGAAGGCAAAGAGGATGAAGAGGCTATAAAATAAACCCACCAGGTTGTTTGAAAAAACACCCAATTGGGCAGGAAAATTGAATTGAATTGAATCGAAAAACCAATTCAATAGGCTGAATCGAATCAAAAAAATTTTTTTTCCCTGAATTGGGCAGCACTAGTTGTTACTGAGGTTGAATAGTTGACATTAAATAGTTGACATTGAATAGTCAGCTGCCTTGACCTCTTTGAAAAAACCCTGGAATATAAATAATTAACATTTTATTTTCTCTGCATATAGTGTGCTTTGTGTTTTTTTTAATTTTATTGTTGGTAGATCATTTTGACTTGGTCATTTTAAAAGTAGCTCGCAAGCCCAAAAAAAGTGGGCACCCCTGTCATAGATCGATACTGCTTTGACGGGGCTGCCATGCAGAACCTCTGTGAGCGACTCAAACCCTCCTTCAGGCCCACCCCCACAAGAACAGTCTCATATCTGTTCAACTCAAGGTCACCAATATCCTCGCATTCCTTGGCACTGAGAGCTTCTAGTCTGTCTTAGGAACTAACACTGCCATCACCCAACAAACCAACAACTGCCTCACCCAAGTCCTTCAAGCCCTGCTCAAGCTACATTGCCTTCCCACATTTCTCAGATCCTCCAGGACATCATGGCACAGTTCTTCACATAGCCTGCTTCCTCTTGGTCATAGGCATCATTGACTGCACACAAGTCATAATCAGACAGCCTCGGGCAGACAAAGCCACCTACCACAACAGGAAAGCATTCCACCCAATGAATATGTAGGTTATGTGTGACACTTAGGTGGGGGGGGGGAAGATAGTGGACATGTGTTCTGATACCCAGGTTCCACTCATGATGCCTACATATTCCAATACTCAGGAATCTACAAGAAATTAAACCTAGGGAAGATCACCAGTGGCTGGCTGCTAGGTAAGCACAACAGGGACACACCAACCCTAGACCCTGTCCTCCTTACCATCCCCCAACATACATCCTCCTTGCTAGGTGGGTCCAACCTCCCCCTTCCCCAAGGTAACTACAGCTGACAATACCCCCTGTCTGTTTCTCCCCCCAATAACAGAGGCTATACTCAGTGAGCCTGGGTCTTGACCCCCCCATCATGCACCTCCAGAATGAGACAGAGGAGGAGTCCAGTCATAGAGACCAGAGTACCTGAGCCATCATCGAGTGCACCTTTGGTCAGCTCAAGAATAGATTTCAGTGTCTGGACCATTCCAGGGGACCTGAGAAGATGACCCAAATCTTCATGGCACGTTGTATGCTGCATAATATGGCCCAGCAAAGAAGGCAGTTTCCCCCACAGCAGCAACAGCAGCATCCACCAGATCCTGAGGATGAGGATCACTCTTCACCACCCTTTACCCACAGAGCTGACCAGGATGTATTTCAGCAGGGGGGTCTGTGCCAGGCAATGTTTAATACAGACAAATTTCTTGTAAATGTGAGTAACAGTTTTATTTGTGCATTACACCTCTCACAAATCCCATCACTACTCCTCACTGTGACACCCCCAGCATACCCACCCATTCACCCTCTCTCCCTCCCCCTCCTCCTGTCCTCCAGGCGCATACCCTCCCTCTCCCCCAAACTAAACTTTGTATACCGAGTCATCATTCTAAGAAGGCTCGACTCAGTTTACAGCAATTAAATAAACAGGGAATGATTTACAAATGATAAATAGAAGATAATAGCAAAATTTCAAAAGAATTCATTTTCAAAATGTTTGACAAATAGAGTAGTTTTGAAAGATTTATGGAAAAATTGAAACAAACTGGAACTCCTTAAAAAAAAGGGGAGCTCATTCCAGAGCTGAGAGAATTTAAAGACCAAAGAGTGACTGAAGATCTTGAGTCCTTTAATCCCTTTTTTAGAAGGAAAGGAGAGAGACCCATATCTGGGACTTCCCCGCCTACTTCCCCCTCCCCTTGCCCTTGCCTCAGCCTCTCCCTCTTGCACACCCCCTCTGGGGTTTCTTTCCCCCCCACCCTGTATCACAGTAGAAGCTGAGAAAGCTGCCTCTCCATACCTAGAGCCAGTGCCTGAGTCCCCTTCATCTCCTGTACTGCTGTCACTGGTCCTGAGAATGCCAGATGCTGCTGCAGAGTGGGATGCCCTGCTGAAATGAAGCAGTTAATGACCACAGTGACCCCTGCTGATGGCTGATGTAACACTGGCTCCAGCCTTACCTGGCTCTGTTTGACTGGGTTGGCCTTTTCCAGCTGCTGCAGGGAGGGGGGGAGGAGATGCGGATTTGTGCTCAACAGGGGCTGGGTGGTCTCCCCCAGCTGTAGTGAGGTCCTGCACATCTTTGTGCAGTCCCATCAGCTGGTACCAGATGTTGTTGCAAGATTCACGCAACTCCTCACTACACTTCTCCCTCCGTATTCGCGGTTTCAGCATTCACGGTTTTGATTATTCACGGTTTTAGTTTGCTGACTCCTCCCCCCCCAATTACATCAGCTTGTATAGAGAAATCTCTGATTCCAAGCGTTTACAGAGAAAATAGCTGATTCCCAGCACTTTCTTCACCGTGTTTTGCCTCTCCTTCAGGAACCTGCCAGGTCTCCCACCATGTTATTTGCGGTTTCACCATATTCACGATGGTTTTTAATAGAAAACATCGAATAACATATGAAAAAGTTATTCACGTTTTTTCTGTATATGCGGGTCTGTTAATGCCCTATCACAGCGAATACAGAGGGAGAAGTGTAATCTGCTCAGTGGCCTGGAGGATGTTCTGCTGTAGCTCTTTCAACTGTCTTTGGACATCAGCTGTCTTTGGTATAGGAATGGCAGCTTCTGCTGTCTGTATTCACCCAGATTTAGTTTATGACCCAGGAGTTTCTGGACTCGATGGATAAGCTGTCACCTGTGTCGTTGAGGTCCTCTCCGGCTAGGCTGGCCTCCCTCATTGCCCTCATCTGGCTCCCCACCTTGATCTGAGAAATCAGAGTAGGGGAGGAAGAAGGTGCTACTGATGCTCTGGCCGGTTGCTCTCCTCCATTATACCTGCTGCTGCTGCTGCCTCCTCCTCCTTTGCTGGTGTTGCAAAAAGCTCTTGCTCATCCTCCGTGTGACTTGCCTCCAGCTGCTGGGCAATCGTCATCCTCCGCATCCCTTGCCACAGGTTGGGTCTGTGGACTGGTTACCTGAAGGCCGCTCATTCCTGGCTCTGGCTCCAAGTTGTACTCCTCTGCATAGGGAAAGTAGAGGAGATGTAGTTGGTCATCTCTCCATCATAAGAACATAAGAATAGTCTTACTGTGTCAGACCAATGGTCCATCCATCCCAATCCTGTTTTCACGGAGACTAATCCAAGTCACTAGTACCTGTACCTAGTCCTGTACCTGTCACTAATACTAGTACCTATCAAAAACCCAAATTGTAGCAGCATTCCTTGCTACCAATCCAGGGCAAGCAGTGGCTTCCTGTCTGTCTCAACAGCAGACCATGGATTTTTCCTCTAGGAACTTTTAAAACCAGCTACATTAACTGCTCTTACCACATCCTCTGGCAACGCATTCCAGAGCTCTGCGTGAAAAAAATATTTCCTCCTAATGGTTTTTAAAGTATTACTCTGTAACTTTGAGTATCTCCTAGTCATTGTAAATTTTGATGCAGTAAAAAAATCGATCCACTTGTACCCATTCTGCACCACTCAGGATTTTGTAGACTTAAATTATATCTCCCCTCAGCTGTCTCTTTTCCAAGCTGAAGAGCCCTAACGTCTTTAATCTTTCCTCATATGAGAGGAATTCCATCCCCTTTATCATCTTGGTCATTCTTCTTTTAACCTTTTCTAGTGACACTATATCTTTTTTGAGATAAGGAGACCAAAACTGAATGCAGTACTCAAGGTGAGGCCGCAACATTGAGTGGTACAGAGGCATTATAACATTCTTAGTCTTGTTTACCATCCCTTTTAAAATAATTCCTAGCATCTTGTTTGATTTTTTTGGCCACTGTCACACATTGGGCAGAAGGTTTCGGCATATTGTCCAGATGACAACCAGATCTTTTTCTTAAGTGCTGACCCCCAAGGTGGACCTTAGCATCCGGTAACTAAGATTTGGATTATTCTTCCCAATGTGCATCACTTTGCATTTGTCCACATTAAATTTCATTTGTCATTTGGATGCCCTGTCTTCCAATTTTCTAAGATCTTCCTGCAGTTTTAACAACTTTGAACAGTTTGTAATGTCATTTGCAAATTTAATCACCTCACTCGTAGTTCCAGTATCCAGATCATTTATAAATAATTTAAATAGTACACATCATAAGAACAATCCAGACAATAGTGTGAGGTAAAGGTATGAACCGAGGACCAAGTGGCAGCTTTACAAATCTCCTCAATCGGAGTTGATCTGAGGAAGGCTACAGAAGCTGCCATCGCTCTGACCTTGTGGGTTTGTGATTTTTCTGTCAAGGGGCAATCCAGCCTGGGCATAGCAGAAGGAGATTTGTAAAGCTGCCACTTGGTCCTCGGTTCATACCTTTACCTCACACTATTGTCTGGATACCTTCTCCAGACGGGATGGACAGTTTGGCCAAACAGTACTACAAAATTTATTCTCCTAAGTTGCCAACTCTACCACCATCTCATTCTGGTTAGCTTGGAGGTCACCCATTAGTGAGAATACCTGCCTGCTTGTCCTGGGATAAAGCAATGTTACTTACCGTAACAGTTGTTATCCAGGGACAGCAGGCAGCTATTCTCACGTCCCACCCACCTCCCTTGGGTTGGCTTCTCTGCTAGCTAGCTGAACTGAGGAGACACGCCCGGTGCATCGGGCGGGAAGGCACTTGCGCATGCGCGGTGCGGGCGACTCGAAACTTTGAGTTTTCTTCAAAGAAGCGTCCGCATTGGGGCTCCGTTGGATCACGTCACCCATTAGTGAGAATAGCTGCCTGCTGTCCCTGGATAACAACTGTTACGGTAAGTAACATTGCTTTCTTGGCTGTAATAGCCTCCTTCACTTCACCTTTTAGCCACGCTGGCTCTTGGTTTTTCATCAGTATTCCTGTTCTTGTCTCTCCAGATGCTCTTCCAAGCAGTGCCAGTGTCATCCAACTCAAGGATGTCTGCCTCTACATGCATGCCTGCCAGAGCCTATTGTGAAGGTGAACTGTGTCTCTCAGATGATAAGGTGCCTGACAGCAACATAACAAGGTAAGCACAGGCAGAAGGAATATGGTGGGGTACTGAAGACACAGAGTTGAGGGGTGAAGGCATGCACACTGTTTGGGGGAAGGAGAGATGTTGGATAATGGTAGGTATTGGACACTTTAGTTGCCTAGGAACAGGGCCACTCAGCTGCCACAGACTCCCACTTTCCATTGTGCTCTGCTACTCTGCCACTCAGGAGGGGCCCTGGCCTGCTGTCCTACCCCCTCCTCCACCCACCTAGGAACCTGGCCCTCACATGGTTGCCCTGGGAGTGAGGCCTTTCCTTTTCCCTGCCTGGGGGAGTGGGTGCAGCAAAGGGATATACATAGTATGGCTTCCATCCCCCAAATGTACATAAGAACATAAGAATAGCCTTACTGGGTCAGACCAATGGTCCTTCAAGCCCAGTAGTCTGTTCTCACAGTGGCCAATCCAGGTCACTAGTACCTGGCCAAAACCCAAGGAGTAGCAATATTCCATGCTACCGATCCAGAGCAAGCAGTGGCTTCCCCCATGTCTTCCTCAATAACAGACTATGAACTTTTCCTCCAGGAACTTGTCCAAATCTTTCTTAAAACCAGCTACGCTATGAGCTCTTACCACGACCTCTGGCAATGCGTTCCAGAGCTTAACTATTCTCTGAGTGAAAAAAAATTTCCTTCTATTGGTTTTAAAAGTATTTCCCTGTAACTTCATTGAGTTTCCCCTAGTCTTTGTAATTTTTGACGGAGTGAAAAATCGAACCTCTTGTACCCGTTCTACTCCACTCAGGATTTTGTAGACTTCAATCATATCTCCCCTTAGCTGTCTCTTTTCCTAGCTGAAGAGACGGCTGAGGGGAGATATGATTGCAGTGTACCTGAGCTTTGTGCTATAGTTAATGTGTCTTGGGTTCCCAACCCATGGATGCTTGCCTGGGGGAGGAGGCTGTGGACCATCTGTTCCACTGGGGTGACGTCTGACATGTCAGTCTCTGGGGGCCTGTCCCAGCCTTGTGGAGGACATACCACTTCAGTTGCCAGCATTTACTCTTGCAGTGGACTGCATTCAGGTGCTCACAAATGGCACCACAATCTTTCCCCTTTGTTTAGGTACAAAGCCTTTGACCTTTGGAGGCAAATGGGCATGTGTAGCATGCCTGTGTCTTGTGCACCAGCATGTCAATCTCAAGAAAAGAGAAGTTGACCTTGCAGCTGGGAACCTGGGCCTGTTCATGGGGGGCCAGCTCCAGTGAAGCCTAGGAAGGTTTGAAAATCTCTTGCAGGGTGTTTATCTAGGCTTTTCTGGATGTTTCAGCTGCAGGTATTTGGATGTTCAGGAGATGGATGTTTCAAGTTTTTATTATGGACAATCTGATTACCAGAGATCTTGCCTTAATCACTACATTCAATTTTTCCACTTATCTGAATGTTCACACCCTAGGAGGGTCCTTTACAGTTTGCAATCTGCCATTCCTGGACCACAAACTTTCACTCCATTCTGTCTCCATATGTCAGCCGCCTGATGCTGGGGAAGCCATGAGTCTGCTGGACCTCCCTGCTGTTCCTGTCTTCAGGTAAGCTATCACCTCTATCTACCTTGTTTTCCTGTGCTTGGAAGAGAAACTAGTTCTGTTCTGTGCTAACGATGGACTCCTTACTCTATTGCAGGACCTGGCTACTGAACAGGAGATGCTACAGCCACTAGCCACCAAGGACACAAGGGAAGCTGTGGACTCTGAGACCAGTGTCTCCTCTCTGTACCTCCTCCATCCCTCTTTGTCTGTCTTGTGCCCTTTCTGTTCGGCATAGGCATAGCAGGGTCACCCTCCCCTGATCCTAGAGCCATCCCCACAGAACAATTGGTGTGTAGGCTGCTGCACCCCTCAGCTGATGCAGCTGCCTCTTGCAGCCCTTGCTGTTCCAGTTGTCAAGGTGGACTGGGTTGAGGTATTCCCAGATGGTCACCTATTGTTTCCCCATGCTGCAGGAGCATCCTGGCTGTTGCTCACTCTGGTCCCCTGAACACAGAGTAAATTCTAGTCTTTCGACTGGCTAAGTACACCTGCTGGCTCGTGCCTGATGGGTTGCTATGGTGAGACAACATACATGCATATAGATATTCTTTGCCCTCCTCTTGTATATATCCCTTATTTGTGTCCATCTCCTCCCTATCCCTGCAGTGCCCCCTTTTATCTGCCCACGTGTATAATTTCAGATCTCTTCATAACCTTTTAAAACTGAGATAACATTATTCTTATCTGTATTTATTAATTGAAAGGCAGTATCTGTTAGCATCACCTTGATGTGATGTCACAGTTTTATCATCTGTATGTATTCTTTCAAAGCTGTATATTTCTTGACATGTACAACCTGATGTTACATGAGTATCATCTCTTTGCTATTGCCAATCTGAATATCTCACCATGACCTTCCCCCTCCCGGACTGCTGCATGAGTCACCCAAAAGGTCTCTACAGGCTTGTAATGAAGAACACTGTAGTAGTGCGTCTGCGGTCACATGAAGTCCTCAAAATATTGGTGGTGCTTGGGCACCCACAGAGCTGGCGCCTACATGCAAAATGATGCATTTGTTGTATCTCTCAATATATATAGGCTGCTGCTCGAGCCTCATTTCTTTACATCTCATTCAAAAAAAATTTTTGTTCCAAATGTTCTTTTTCTTCTTTTGGCACACCAAAGGAGGGAGGGTGTTGGGTACAATTTTACATAATATGTTATAATATATTCTATAATATGTGTATATTTTGATTGAAAATATGATGAAGGTTGGGAGGTAGGGGGGGGTAAACGTATCACTAGATTTTTATGTAGTAGATATCAAAGTGCTATTGTGTAATAACTTGTTGAAATATATTATTTTGTGCACTTATTGTCAAATTTGAAAATGAATAAAGAAGGAGAAAAAAAATAATTTTTTTTTGTTGATTTGTTAATAGGAATAGCTGTTAAGTTACTGACAAATCGTAAGGTTTTCCAAGGATCCATTAAAATTCTATTTTCTTTATATAATCTGGGCATCTTGATACTGAGAACATGAGAAAGATGTAAAGGAAACATGAGTCGCCATTCCAAATATAACCAATCAGGAGTGTACTCAATGAGCTCCGGGAGGACCCAATACATACCTTGACGTAAAATATAGGCCTGATGGTACCTATAAAAGTTTGGAAAATTTACCCCACTCTCCTTAATTGGCTTTTGTAAAGATACTAAAGCAATTCTAGGAGTTTTACCAAGCCAAATAAATTTGATAATAATCAAATTCAATTTTTTATAGAAAGATCCCTGAAAAAACACTGGTATCATACCCATTTGATAGCAAACCACAGGCAATATCATCATTTTAACAGTTTGAACTCTCCCCCTAGCCTTTTGGAATTCAATCTGGGATCAAATAAATTGTTTATTGGAAAATCATGTAGCGTTATCTTAATATACTATGATATTTGGAATGTCTATGAGAAAAAAGATTGTTCTCGCTATACAAGCTGAATATCTTCAAAGATAATAAACCACACAGAATGATATTCATAAATTCCTGATATCAGAAATCAAGTGCTTCTATTCTTCAATGTGTGACTGCGGAAGAGACCTCAGTGTTTCTCAGGAAATACCTATGAAACCATCTATGGCAATATTAATTTTGTCATAGAGAAATACATCCTTGGTCTCGTCTAACTCCGCTACAAATTCACTATTTTCACTTAATTTTTTCACTCTTAATTTATCACTTTTTAATTTTTCAAAATTTTATCTTTTGTTTCTTTAGGAGGAAATCATTGAAGCGGTAGCTCACACTTTAAAATAATCCCCTGATGCAGCCTTAGGGCGAAACAGGGCCTGTCGGGATATCTCTGTGGAAAAGAGGTTGACTCTGGGAAAGGAGATTGACTTCTCTAAGCGTGATAGCTTGTCATCGCGCTAGATTTTTGTAACTGCATACTGCGGTGATTTTACATTATCAGAAGAAACTATCAAGATAAGTGCTCCTTCTTCTTTTTTTACAAAAGATAAAATTTTGAAAAATTAAAGAGTGATAAATTAAGAGTGAAAAAATTAAGTGAAAATAGTGAATTTGTAGCGGAGTTAGATGAGCCAAGGATGTATTTCTCTATGACAATATTAATATTGCCATAGATGGTTTCACAGGTATTTCCTGAGAAACACTGAGGTCTCTTCCGCAGTCACACATTGAAGAATAGAAGCACTTGATTTCTGATTTCAGGAATTTATGAACATCATTCTGTGTGGTTTATTATATATGAAAAAAAAAGAGTCAGATATCATCGTGTAACAATAAACTTTTATTGATCATGACAGGAGTTGCCATCCAACATATTACTAATAACTGGAAAGACCACAGTAGACTTAATTTTTTAATTTCTGGTGGAATTCGTTGTGTCACCTATATAGAATGGAAAGATCACTGGCGGTACAGAATGGAAATTATAAAAATTTTATAAAAATATGGGAGCCATTAACATCTTTTTGTCATGATTAAATTCCATTTTTCTATTAATTATACACCACTTAGTGTTGGGAGGAGGGAGGGTTTCTATTGGAGGGTTTATGATCTTACAATTAATAATGGACTTGGAGGGTGGGGGGAGGGTTGCCTTTATGTTTATAAGATGTTCAAGTGGTCTATTTAATATTGTTAATATGAATTTTGTACACTTGATGAAAGCTTAAAAATGAATAAAGAATTTAAAAAATATATATATATATTTTTTAAAGATTATTATTATGGAACTCAAGCGCTCACAGTTGCACTTCCATTAGAACATCTCGGTGTATAACCTTAATGTGAGTTATCATAGGTCCTTCTTATTCTTTTATTAATCTCTTTAAATTTTATTTTACTGAAACTATTTGCTACACCTGTTTACTACAAGAATCTTCTTATATCATTATTGTAATAGTACTTAGCTTGTGAGTAGATACTATACAGCCATCTAGAAACGACGGAAGATCTCTGTTTTGCTCTCTCACAATTTACCACAGAGCTTCTTCAGGAGAATAAGAAGGACCTATGATAGCTCACATTAAGGTTATACGCCGAGATGTGTTCTAATGGCAGTACAACTGTGAGTGCTTGAGTTCCATAATAATATTCTTTTATTATAAAAGTTGAAAAAAAATTTTTTGAATGAGATGTAAAGAACTGAGGCTTGAGCAGCAGCCTATATATACTGCGGTATTTGAGTGCAGTGCACAAGATATTTTTGAAGGAATTATTATTTGTATCTCTCAATACCATCTCAGGAACTGGGTCGCAACCTCCACATGCTGTTGCTTGTGCAGATCAGTAAGCTGTTTGGGAACCCGTGGAGGGGCATAATCAAAAAAAGCGTCTAAGTCCCCTTTTGGCCTAAGTCCCTAAACATTCAACCCAGAAGCAGGGAAAGTGTCCATAATCAAAACAAACGTCCATGTTTTGATTATGGCCTTCCTCTGCCTAAATGCTCAATCTCCACTATGTCTAAAGGTACACCCACACCACGTCTACACATTTTAGCCATAATGAAACAAAACAACGTCTATGCCACAAACGTCCAACAGAAGGGCTTTTAGGCGAAGGAGGAGCCAGTCCTTCGCCTAAAAGCTGGATTCTGTAACCGGTGTCTGTCAAAAACAACACCGGTTACAGAATCCCCCCCTCCCCACAACCATCCAGGCAGGAGGGTGCCCAAGCCCTCCTGCCATGGCAACCCCCCCCCAAGTCCTCTTGCCCTGCTGCAGCCGCGACCCCCCCCGACATGATCGGGACAAGAAGGAGCTCAAGCCCTTTTGCCCTGCTGCAGCCGCGTCCCCCCTGACACGATCGGGGCAAGAGGGAGCCCAAGCCCTCTTGCCCTGCTGCAGCCGTGACCCCCCCCGACTCGATCGGGCCAGGAGGGAGCCCAAGCCCTCCTGGCCTAGGCGACCCCCTACCCCCACCCCCCCACTACATTATGGGCAGGAGAGATCCCAGGCCCGTCTGCCCCCCCAGAACCCCCGACCACCCCGCGACCCCCTGGCCAATCCCCACGACCCTCCCACCCCCCTTCCCCGTATCTGGTTTGAAGTTGGCCGGACAGACGGGTGCCCAAACCCGCCTGTCTGGCAGGCAGCCACCGGCAGAATGAGGCCAGATTGGCCCAGCCATCCCAAAGGCCCGCCCACAGGTGGGGCCTAAGGCGCCTGGGCCAATCAGAATAGGCCCGGGAGCCTTAGGCCCTGCTTGGGGGCAGGGCCTGAGGCACATGGGCCCAAATGGTGTAGGTCGGCCCACCTCCCGCCCACTGCCCGCCCTTTCACCTCCTCTAAACACACCTCTTTTCTCTCTGTGCGTTTAGAGACAGGGGAAAGGCCTAAGCTGTTTTTAGATACATCTAAAAACCAGTTTTGGTTATGGGTACTTGGACGATCAGGCTTTTTGATCGTCCAAGTAGCCATTTAGGACACTTTTTTAGATGTGTTTTTTTAATTATTATTAACCCCATAGTGTGCATACTTTCCTGTATCCCAAGTCAACATGCATTTTGGCAATGCAGATCCATAGTTGATATCCAAATTTGCAATCAATTGAGACTCTGTTATCTGCCAGTCTTCTCTAATCAAGGCATCAGCCCTGTCAATGTGCTCTTGTGTGTGTGATGTTGATGGGTGATCACACAACCTTCATCATTTACACCTATTCTTCTTTCTTTAAATCATTTTTACCCACTCATAAACCTTTCATTGAGTCTTAGTGCTATGTCCATACTAAGTCAATATCCAACAGTGAAGTTCCACAGGCTTCACTCCCTCTGCCCAAAGAAAGCGCACTACTGCACCATTGTTCTTTGATGGTGCAATCTTGCAATGAGGCGTCCATGTTTCTGACCTTGTGGCTGCCACTAACTAAAGGCTAAGCTCTGCACTGTCCGTGGATGAACTTTTCAACAGGCAATGTATGAATACATATATTGCATTTCTATAGCTCTGTTCCAGTTACTGCATTATCCCAGGACAAGCAGGCAGCATATTCTTAACACATGGGTGACGTCACCGACGGAGCCCTCGGTACGGACCTTTTTAACTAGAAGTTTCTAGTTGGCCGCACCGCGCGTGCGCGAGTGCCTTCCCGCCCGACGGAGGAGTGCGTGGTCCCCAGTTTCTTCGTTTCCGCGGAGCGAAGAAGACGCGTGTGTTTTTTCAACGGCCGTTGAAACCACTTTTTTGCCTTCCCGCTCGCGCTTTTTTCCTTATTTTTTCTCTCTTTACCTTCGGGTTTATTTTTCTTTGATTTGCAAAAAAAAAAAAAAAAAACTTTGCTTTTTCCATTTTTTCTTTCGTTTTTGCCCCGGCGGGGCCTGTTGCCAGTATACAGGCCTCGGGCTTCGATTTTGCGGAGGCTATCTTCCCCTTCATGCCCCCGCAGGTCGGTTTTAAGAAGTGCCAGCGGTGTGCACGCCCGATCTCCATAACTGACCCACACAATTGGTGCTTGCAGTGTCTGGGTCCGGAGCATCGGGCGGACTCCTGCACCCGCTGTGCCACTCTTCAAAAGAGAACTCTTAAAAACCGAAGAATTCAACAAACTCTTCTCTTCGGCACCGAGTCGGCGATGGCCTCCTCACCTTCAACGGCGGTACCTCAAAAATCGGCACCGTCGACCTCGACACCGACCGACCCCACATCGGCGTCGCTGGCGCCAGGTAAGCCGGCTAAGAAGCCTTCCTCTTCCCTCGAGCGCCCTCCAGCTACGGTGGCGACACCGTCCCTACCGGCATCGCACCGGTCCCGCAAACGCTCCGCCCCGATCTCGGTGAGTGCCTCGTCATCGGCCTCCTCATCGCCGGGGCGTGGAGCGGCATCTAAGGAACCGAAGAAAAAGAAAGCGGTTCCGATGCCACCCCTAGATGACCGTATCTCGGCCATCTTAAAGGCTCAACTCCAAGAACAGTTGAAGAAACAACTTGAACAACTGTTGCCCACTATCCTGGCACCGCTCCTTCCGGTACCAGACCGGCCCGAGCCCCGTACCGAGCCCCCGGTGTCCACCCCTTCGGTACCGGTGAACACATCCATGCCGATCCTTTCGGCCCAACAACTTCAGGGCGATCCGGTGGTTCATTCTCAGGCCACATTGGATCCTCCTCGGCACCAGGCGGTACGGCATTCTTCTCGGGACCGAGATAGACGCCGGTCGTCCTCCCCTGGTACCGTTTCGGTGCGCTCTGGAAAGTCTTTGTCCAAAACTCGCCATACCGCGCCCTCCACCCCGGTGTCTCGACATGCACCAGAAGTCAGGGACCCTGACTTATGGGAGGAAACTCCTCTCGGTACCGAGGAGGATCCCTCCTCATCTGATGAGGAACCATCGGCACCCGATGCCACCTCTAAACCAGAGCAGTCCTCATTTTCTAAATTTCTGAGAGAAATGTCTGCTGCCCTGTCCCTTCCTCTGGAATCGGACTCAAAAAAGTCTCAAGCCTTTCTAGAGGCTTTAGACTTTGAGCAACCTCCTAAGGAGTTCCTCAAGCTTCCCGTGCATGACATCCTACGGGAAACATTCTACAAAAACTTGGAAAATCCCCTCACGGTACCGGGAGCCCCCCGTAAACTGGACAACCTTTACCGTGTCATTCCCATTCCTGGATTCGACAAATCTCAATTGCCCCATGAGTCCCTTCTGGTGGAATCCACCTTAAAAAAGACTCAGGGCTCCAGTGTCTATGCCTCTACCCCTCCTGGCAGAGAAGGTAAGACTATGGACAAGTTTGGCAAGAGGCTTTACCAGAATGCCATGCTTGCCAACAGGGCAAACAACTATTCCTTCCATTTTTCTTTCTATCTGAAACATTTGGTCCAACAACTGTCTGCCCTCCAGAAGTACCTTCCTGAACGCAAGGTCCCGCTATTCCAACAACACATCTCTGGTCTTCTCCAGATGCGAAAATATATGGTCCGCTCAATCTACGACTCCTTCGAGCTCACCTCTCGGGCCTCTGCCATGGCCGTAGCCATGCGTCGCTTAGCCTGGCTCAGAGTCTCCGACCTGGACATCAACCACCAGGATCGTTTGGCCAACGCCCCCTGTCTCGGGGATGAACTCTTTGGAGAGTCCCTGGATTCCACCACCCAGAAACTCTCGGCCCATGAGACCAGGTGGGACACCCTGATCAAGCCGAAAAAGAAGGCTCCGCCTGCTCGACCCTATCGGCCTCAATCCTCTTACCAGCGGAGGTTCTCAGCCAGGCCACTCAATCCGCCTCCCCAACAATCTCGGCGACCCCGTCAACAGCAGCACCATGCCCAGGCTCGGTCTCAGGCCACTCAACCTTCCAAGCCTCCTCAGCCTGCTAAACAATCTCAGCCCTTTTGACTCTTCTCTCCAGGGCATAGCCAGTCATCCACCCTCGCTGCCTCTTCCACAGCCTATCGGGGGTCGTCTCACCATTTTCTCAAGCCGTTGGGAAGTCATCACGTCGGACCAGTGGGTCCTCAACATCATCCGCCACGGCTACTCTCTCAACTTCCAGACTCTTCCACCGGACAACCTTCCCGTAGAGTCTGCTTCACACTCATCTCAAACCCCCCTCCTCCTGAGGGAGGTTCAATCCCTCCTCCTTCTCAATGCCATCGAAGAAGTACCTCCAGATCAAAGGGGTCAGGGATTCTACTCCCGCTACTTCCTAGTACCCAAAAAGACGGGAGACCTCCGTCCCATTCTCGATCTCAGGGACCTCAACAAGTGTCTGGTCAAGGAAAAGTTCAGAATGCTCTCCCTTGCAACACTTTACCCTCTACTTTCTCAACACGACTGGCTATGTTCCCTGGACCTCAAAGAGGCCTACACTCACATCTCCATCCATCAGAACTCTCGTCGCTACCTGCGGTTCCAGGTGCTACACCACCACTATCAGTACAAAGTGCTACCGTTTGGCCTCGCTTCCTCCCCCAGAGTCTTCACCAAATGCCTGATAGTGGTGGCGGCCTTCCTCAGGTCTCACAACCTCCAGGTGTTCCCCTACTTGGACGATTGGTTGGTGAAAGCACCCTCATCTCAACTCGTGCTACAAGCTACTCATCACACCATCTCTCTTCTCCACCTCCTGGGGTTCGAGATCAACTACCCCAAGTCGCATCTGCTTCCCACCCAGCGACTTCAATTCATTGGAGCAGTTCTGGACACCACGCTGATGAGGGCTTTTCTCCCCTCCGATCGTCAGCAGACCCTGCTCCACCTCTGCCGTCAGGTACTCAGGCATCCCTCCATTCCTGCCCGACAGATGATGGTCCTCCTGGGTCACATGGCCTCGACGGTGCATGTCCTTCCTCTGGCGCGTCTCCACCTTCGTACACCTCAGTGGACTCTCGCCAACCAATGGTCACAGACTACAGATCTTCTTTCTCATCCCATCTCTGTGACATCATCTCTTCAGCAATCTCTCCAATGGTGGTTGAACTCCTCAAATCTTTCCAGGGGTCTTCTTTTTCATCTGCCCCCCCACTCTATGATCATCACCACCGATGCGTCCCCCTACGCATGGGGAGCTCACCTAGGAGATCTACGCACCCAGGGACTTTGGACCCCACAGGAGCGTCGTCATCACATAAATTTCCTGGAACTCAGAGCCATGTTCTACGCCCTCCAGGCTTTCCAACATCTTCTCTGCCCTCAAGTCCTCCTCCTGTGCACAGACAATCAAGTCGCCATGTACTACATAAACAAGCAAGGCGGCACCGGATCTCGCCCCCTTTGTTTGGAGGCTCTGCGCATCTGGACCTGGGCCACGGACCGCAATCTCTTTCTCAGGGCGGTCTATATCCAGGGCGAACAGAACTCTCTGGCCGACAATCTCAGCCGCATCCTTCAACCTCACGAGTGGACGTTGGACCCTCCGACTCTGCTCTCCATCTTTGCTCGATGGGGCACTCCGCAGGTGGACCTCTTTGCAGCACCTCACAACCATCAGCTGCCCCAATTCTGTTCCAGACTCTTCTCTCCTCACCGTCTGGCTCCGGATGCATTCCTGCTCGACTGGAGGGATCGGTTCCTCTATGCCTTCCCTCCACTTCCTCTGATGTTGCGGACCTTGTCCAAACTCCGCAAGGACAACGCCACCATGATTCTCATCGCCCCTCGGTGGCCTCGTCAACACTGGTTCTCCCTCCTGCTTCAACTCAGCTCCAGGGAGCCCATTCCTCTTCCTGTGTTTCCTACTCTGCTTACACAGCAGCATCAGTCTCTACTGCATCCCAATCTGTCTTCCCTCCACCTGACAGCTTGGTTTCTCTCGGGCTGACCTCTCCGGAGAATCTATCTCAACCGGTCCGCCTCATTTTGGACGCCTCCAGGAAACCGGCCACTCTCCAATGTTACCATCAGAAGTGGACCAGATTCTCCTCGTGGTGTCTCCGGCATCATCAGGAACCTACCTCCTTAGCGGTGGAAACTGTCTTGGAATACTTGCTCTCACTGTCCAATGCTGGCCTCAAAACCACCTCAATCAGAGTCCACCTCAGTGCCATCACTGCGTTTCATGAGCCTATTCTCGGAAAACCCCTCACGGCTCATCCTCTGGTTTCCAGATTTATGAGAGGGCTCTTCAATATCAAGCCGCCTCTCAAGCCTCCTCCTGTCGTCTGGGACCTGAATGTGGTTCTCTCAGCACTCATGAAGCCTCCGTTTGAGCCTCTTGCCACAACTTCGCTCAGGCTTCTTACCTGGAAGGTGCTTTTCCTAATTGCCATCACCTCTGCCAGGAGGGTTAGCGAACTGCATGCACTGGTTGCCGACCCACCTTTCACTGTTTTTCACCATGACAAGGTTGTTCTGCGTACCCACCCTAAATTCCTTCCCAAGGTGGTCTCAGCTTTTCACCTTAACCAGTCCATTGTGCTCCCCGTCTTCTTCCCTAAGCCTCACTCGCATCCTGGGGAACAGGCGTTGCACACACTGGATTGTAAGCGTGCCCTTGCTTACTATCTTGATCGTACCAGAGCTCACCGATCATCTCCTCAGCTATTTGTATCTTTCGATCCCAACCGTTTGGGTCGTCCTGTCTCCAAACGGACCCTTTCAAATTGGCTTGCTGCCTGTATTGCCTTCTGTTATGCTCGGGCCGGTCTCTCACTGGAAGGAACTGTCACGGCCCACAGAGTCCGAGCTATGGCTGCTTCTGTTGCTTTCCTCCGTTCCACGCCCATTGAGGAAATCTGCAAGGCGGCCACTTGGTCCTCAGTTCACACGTTCACTACTCACTACTGTCTGGATGCGTTCTCCAGACGGGATGGACACTTCGGCCAATCTGTGTTACAAAATTTATTTTCCTAATGGCCAACCATCCCACCTCCCTCTTTGTTAGCTTGGAGGTCACCCATGTGTTAAGAATATGCTGCCTGCTTGTCCTGGGATAAAGCACAGTTACTTACCGTAACAGGTGTTATCCAGGGACAGCAGGCAGATATTCTTACGTCCCACCCACCTCCCCGGGTTGGCTTCTTAGCTGGCTTATCCTAACTGGGGACCACGCACTCCTCCGTCGGGCGGGAAGGCACTCGCGCACGCGCGGTGCGGCCAACTAGAAACTTCTAGTTAAAAAGGTCCGTACCGAGGGCTCCGTCGGTGACGTCACCCATGTGTTAAGAATATCTGCCTGCTGTCCCTGGATAACACCTGTTACGGTAAGTAACTGTGCTTTATTTACCAATTGCCTTTAACTTTTGATTCGCCCTCATATATATAAAAAAACTCTTTTATATGAAAAAGGAGGAAAAAGCCCCAGAACTCCTTCAGGAGTATAGGATCCATTCTCTGACTAGAGAGTAATAACTTTATAGACACAAACAAACTTCTTCACTTTAGCTCTCTACATTTTAGATTTTAAATTGCTAAATTGCTTGAAAATTCAATTGTGTTATTGTGCAAAACTTAAGCTGCCAAGATTCCAGTCCTCAGAAAGTGAATTGGAATAATTGAAGACTTAGCTTTTAACTGCAGCACACTCTCAATATCGGTCCCACTGACGGTGGCCAGCGTTTCACTATTGCTTCATCAGGAAAAAAGGACCTAATCTACAAAGAAACAATTATAAATGAACAAACCTGCAGTTTATAACAAAATTGTGTTTGTTTTTTTTTATAATTCTTTATTCATTTTCATATTTTACATGAAGTGTACAAAATATTGAGTTACAACTAATGAATACACAATATCACTTTTATATCTATTACATAATATTCTGAACAAATTTTTTTATCCCCTCTCCCACCCCCCACCCTTCAAGTTCTTTCCAATCACCTTATACATATTGTATACCATATTATAACATGTTATGTAAAATTATTTTCACTACCCCTCCTCCATGTGTGCCATAAAGAAGACAAGAAAAAGAAGAAAAGAAGAAGATAAATCCTACTATTCATTCAGTACAATACTTTGTCAATGGCCCCCATATTTTTATAAATTTAGGATATGTCCCTCTTTGTATTGCTATTACTCTTTCCATTTTGAATATATGACAAATTGTATTCCACCAAAATGTATAATTAAGGTTACTATGATTCTTCCAGTTATTGGTTATATGCTGAATGGCAACCCCTGTCATGACTAGTAAAAGCTTGTTATTTTCTGGTGAAATTTGACTTTTTTTTCTCATCATCATTCCAAATAACACTGTATCATATGATATTGCTACATGGTTTTCCATCAATTTATTAATTTGTGGCCAAATTGCATTCCAAAAACTTTTAATGTAGGGACAATGATACAGTAAATGATCCAACGTCCCAGGTTCCAGATTACATTGCCAGCATTTATTGGACTTAGAACTATCTAATTTTTGCAAACGTGTAGGGGTCCAAAAAGCTCTATGTAATAAAAAGAACCAAGTTTGTCTCATAGATGCTGACACTGTACATCTCATTCTCCAAGACCAAATTAGTGGCCATTGAGATGCAGTAATTTGATGCTTAATCTCAATGCTCCAAATGTCTCTTAGACCATTTTTTGGTTTTTTATTCAAATATCCAGATATTAATTTATACCACAATGCGGCTTGATGCCCTAGGAAGTCTGCTTGGAAGCATAAGAACTCTAAACTATATTGATTATTCAATGTTTTCCATTCAGGGAACCCAACCTGAATGGCCTGCTTCAATTGCAACCATTTAAAACTTTGTTTTTTACCAAGACCAAATCTATGTTGCAATTGTGAAAATTCCAGCAGTTTACCTTCCGAAATAACATCATTCAGAGATCTAATGCCTGCAATAATCCAGTCCTTCCAAAGGATTTGAGCTCCGCCAATTTTAATCTTGGAGTTTATCCATAAAGACTGATTAGTTGACTTGAATAGGAAAATAACAAAATTGTTAATATTTCATTTATTTATTTAAAAATTTTCTAGCCCGCTTAAACCTATCTAAAACATCCTGGCATTACTGTAGCGGTGAAACTAAAGTAGATAGAATAGAATAGCTAATCGATGAGATGGATGTGCTTGTTTTTTTGAGTGCAAATTAACTCAAAACATGGCTTAATATTTGACAAGCAAATGTGCATTTCATCATCCATCATCTGCAGTCGTTCTCTTTTTTTTAATTTAATTTCTGTCAGAGCTGAAAATCCAAGTTCGCAAAGATAAGAAGATCCAAATGGTAACAAAGCCTTGATTGCTTTGTTGCTCAAGTTAGGATAACTACTACATTAAAAATAAAACTAAAATTACTTGCTGTTAGTTTTCAAGGACCAATCACGTCAAAGAATGATGCTTGTTTGGGCATTTGTATCCTTATGCATCCGGAATCTGTTTAGGGCACACCACTGTGGCATTGTACACAATTTGAGAGACACTGAATTAAATAATAACGTTTGAAATGTAACAGACCTTATTCTATAAATTGCTGGTTCAACTTTGCCCACTAAGCATGAATCTTAGAATTACCCCTATATGTTATAGCCAAAAAGGATGCAATATTTGAGGCAGGAGTGCTTAGAACAGGAGTTTTCAGATCCCACCCAGTTTGATGGTGGTTTTATTACATTCCATTTATTCTGGACTGGTCTGGTAGACAATAAAAAAAGAAAAATATATTCATACCTGGTAATTTTCTTGAGTGCTATGAGACCGATCTAGATTCCTGTCCTACTGTTTATTTCAAAGAAAGATTATATTCATTTTGTCTTATCAGGAGAGTTACCTAGTCTTTAATGGATCTCTTTAGTATTATTATTATTAGGTTTTTTTAATATACCACCTATCAAGATTATCTAAGCGGTTTTACAATCAGGTATTCAAGTATGTAGTTGTATATACAGTACAGGTATGTTAAAAATTGTGGATTCCCTCTCTTTTGTGGGGGTGTTGGGAATGTAGTTTTTTTCCCTCCATTTGCTCTAAATAAATATTATAGAAATGCTGAAGAGCTTATTGCTGCATGGGGCCTACATAGGGCAAGCTTACAAGCCTTTGGTTTCTGTCTCCATCTGCTGATTGACAGCATAATACATGTGTTCTGAACTTATTTGGTAGGATTCAGGGGAAGAAAATTAGCAGTTAAGGGTTTCTAGTTTGGTTAAAATGCAGATAAACTAAACAGAATAGAGATGTACCTGAGTTATAGCAACTGATGTCAAGTTCATATGTGCATTAATGGTAGCCCTAATGTTAATTTTTTTGTCTCCACCCACAGATTGAGAATCAGCTTTTTCCAAAACTTATCTCTCTGAACTCAGCTTACTTTGATTTCATGGGCTGCAACTTCTCAGAGAAAAACATGTATGCCAAAGATAAGCGGGATGGACAGTCGAAAGAAGGCAGTGGGCGAGTGGCTATTCATAAAGCTACAGGCATTATTCACAGGTAGGTACACAAATGACTTGTTTTAATTAGTTAGCTTTCAGAGGTAGGGAATTGAGCTTCATCCTATTTGATTTTTAAAAAAATTTACTCTAGAGCAGTATATCTGAATAGATTGTTCATCTTTAATGGCTAATTATAAATTCTATTGTTTAATTCTTTGAAGCATTTCTTTGTTACAAGTAATCAGAAGATGGAGACAGGAGAGGTAATCGGGCAGTTATCACTGCTATCATTGCTTAAGATAATTCCATAATAAACCTGTAGGCTTTTTCTGTGACTGGCAAGAAATGGAATGCTTCATACCAAAGGTGGTTTATTTGTTATTTATTTTTATAGTTATACATTGGAATGCAACTACAACACAGGACGATCAATAAACATTATCCCTATGGCTTGCCATGATAATGGAAGGGCAAGTCCACCAACAACAACAGGGTTCCCATTCAGGTATACTACAGAGGTCTTTGAACAGGTAAATGGACATATATGATATAAGCCATCATTTACATTGCTTATTTATAGAGGAATTACGATTTAATTTAATTTCACATTCATTCTTTGGGTTTCTGTGGCATTATGGGTACTGTCATGCTACAAGTATTTTTTTCACAGGTGATGATGAAAGGGACCAAGTAAATTAATCCACTGAAGACCAAGGCAACAGTATCCAGAACAAAGCTGTGCCTTGGAATGTTTTATTGCTGATATGATATCCTGTGAGCAGAAAAACACAGACATTCCAAGGTAATTTGAAGCAATGGGTTATTGAAGGTCTGGTGAAGGCTTTTGAAGGCTTTGTCATGGAAACTGTTTTTTTATTAAAGTTGTACAGCACAGAGTAATATATTTTTTTTTCTTTTCCTTTTTGTTGCAATTACTTTGGTTTGCTTGGTGTTTTTTCCCTTGCATAAATGGGGTTCTCTCAGTAGCACAACTGCCCAATTCAGTTTCTGGAGCTCTTTAAACATCAACTGTAGTTTCATGATATTGTTCAACCCCTTAATGTTTCATGTCCCTACATTATCTAGCACACAAAATATACAACCCTTTGGACAATGTTGTAGCCAATAATGTCCAATCTAGAATCTAGTCTATAATTGCTAACACTCTTAAACCCTTGGGGGAGAATGTTTGAACTGAGAAAAAAATACACAATAGTTACAAAAATGCTCAATAGTTACAAAAGTTCTTTAAATAATGGACATCAGTATGAGCCTTTGGTGTGCAAACGAGAGATTATGGGCTCGGGCAGTAACTCATAGGTAACCAGCACCAGACATGAGTCTAAATGAGAACTGCCCCATACATCATTTAGTCCTTTTTGATGTTATTAATCTAATCAAAATCCCATTTAAATCAAAGTCAAACATTCACACCGGGGGAGAAAGGGTAGAAAAAAATACAAAATCAAAAAACTCCCAAGAATCATCACAATGTGTAAAAAATGATTAAGTGCAAAAGTGCTCACAAAAAATTCATGCTAGAATTGTCGTGCTCCATTGCTTCTTATTGAAATTTGATAGCATCACTTGATAGCTTCACTTTTCCGCTGCTATCTAGTGATGCTATCAAATTTCAATAAGAAGCAATGGAGCACGACAATTCTAGCATGAATTTTTTGTGAGCACTTTTGCACTTTGCACTTTGCACTTTACACTTAATCATTTTTTACACATTGTGATGATTCTTGGGAGTTTTTTGATTTTGTATTTTTTCTTACCCTTTCTCCCCCAGTGTGAATGTTTGACTTTGATTTAAATGGGATTTTGATTAGATTAATAACATCAAAAAGGACTACATGATGTATGGGGCAATTCTCATTTAGACTCATGTCTGGTGCTGGTCACCTATGAGTTACTGCCCGAGCCCATAATCCCTCATTTGCATGCCAAGGGCTTATACTGATGTCCATTATTTAAAGAACTTTTGTAACTATTGAGCATTTTTGTAACTATTGTGCATTTTTTTCTCAGTTCAAACATTCCCCCCCCCCCGAGGGTTTAAGAGTGTTAGCCAATTATAGATTGGATCTTACATTATCTACACAGGTCATGGAACATAGTCCTTCTCCATGACACTTTCTGCCCTATTTACCTTCTACCTTCCTTTCCTCCCATCTTTATGCCCTGTCACATCATGCCATGCTTCACTACATATACTCTAATTCTCATCTATTCTCAGAATCAAGATCAGCCTCCATATCCATATTAGTTTCATATATCCCCTCCCTTCACACCTGTTCACCCCACCCCCAGTATCTAAAAATGAGCTTTTAAGTCCAACTAATTTCCCAGTTCTCTAAAACTAATTTGGAGCTTGGAACCAGCTTACTCTAGTTTTACCCTGTTGGATTCCAGTTAAGGTGTCATTCTATAAAAAGCTACCTAGATTTAGTCAACCAAAATAAGCAGACTCTATAAAGTTTTAACACTTTATTACTACCTCTAGTCTGTTTTGTTTATATCTAATTCAATTAATTTGTTCATATTATAGGAGGAAACCCCCTTAGTATAAAAAGCAGCATAGCAAACCTCCTCAGTATTAAAAGTAGTATAGGCAAATGATACAAACGACTGCTTTCCACAGACATGTGAGACCTGCTACTACTACTACTGCTGATTATAATTTCTATAGCAATACTGGACGTATCTAGTGCTGTATGTTAAAAATTCAAAAGAAAGTCCCTGCTCAGCAGAAAAACAGGACAAGTAGGGGGGTTGAGGAATTTCTCAGAGTGAGAACGATGGGGTGCATTACAAGCACATGGGAGTTAGGAGTTAAAAACAATGTTCAAAAAGTGGGCTTTTAGCCTAATTTGAATACTACCAGAGATGGAGCTTGACATACAGACTCGGGCAGTCTATTCCAGTTATATGTTGCAGCAAGACAGAAGGGACGTAGCCTGGAGTTGGCAGTAGAGGAGAAGGTTACAGATAGGAGAGACTTACATGATGAATTCCCGAGGAGGGGTATAGGGAAAGTAAGAGAAGAGGGATATTGAGGAGCTGCAGAGTGATAAGATTGGCTGCAGATCTTATCAAAAAACTGACCTCGCAACAATCCAACTGCTATTATAATTTAGGTTTATTAACAATAAACAAAAGTCAGCTCACATGAAATAATAAAGTACAGCACATTGGGCTAAAAGGATAACATACATACAAGGTGGTGTCCAGTAGGGAATGACACGGGGAAAAAATCTGTCCCCGTCACCACCCCGTCCCCGGCCCACCATCCTCTGCACCGCCCCGTCACCGCCGTTCCCTTCACCGCCCCGTCACCGTCACCGCCATCCCTTTCACCGCCCCGTCACCACCACTGCCATCCCATTCACCGCCCCGTCACCATCCCCGCTGCATCCATATAAGCCTTAGTACTGTAATATTTAGCTTATTCCTTTCTTATAAATCAAAGTTCCTGCTGCTGAACTAGAGAAAGAGATATTCAGCTGGCAGGGCTTTGTTTATAAATTTTTATCAACACAACTAATATACTATTTTATCCTAAAGCAAAAAATAAATAAATAAATATAATTTTTTTTTCTACCTTTGTTGTCTGATTTCTGCTTTCCACATCTTCTCATTCAATTCCTTCCATCCACTGTGTGTCTTCTCTCTGCATCTTCCATTTGCTGTTACTGTGCCTCTCCCTTCACCCCCCCCCCAATTGGTCTAGCACCCATCTTCTTCCCTCCACTCCCCCATAGTCTGGCATCTGTCTTCTTCCCACTCTGTCTTCCACATTTCCCTTCGAGGTCTGTTCCTCTCCACCCTCCTTCAATGTCTGTCCTATTCCTTTCCACCACCACCCTTCCCTCCCTCCTTTACCATCTGTTCCTTTCTACCACCCTTCAGCTCCTCTCGCGTGGCCTATCTATCTATCTACCTTCCTCCCTCTTATTTTCATGGCACGTTACAATGTAATTTGTGCAAGCCACTGAAGCCTGCAAGCTCGGTCCCTGTCCCATCCCCACAAACCATCTCGCTTCTGTGCTCCTATTTTCTCCATTTCTAATATCTCCCCTATGTATCTGTCATTGCCCCCCCCTGTGTCCATATACCATCCCCATGGCATGTCCCCTTTATGTCTCTGTCCCTATGCCCCATGCACATAATTTCCCCTCTTTCTGTTACCTTCCTGTGTCCAGATTTCCCCTATCTTCCTCTTCCATACCAGTGTGTCTCTTCTTTTCAACCCCATCTAGCTTTTTTCCCCTCTTTCTTCCCCCCCCCTGCTTCTAGCAACTGGCTCACCTGCCTGTCCTTCCCTTTCTTTCCTGCTGTGGGTTTTTCTTTCCGTCTTCATCCCCTTGGCCCAGAATCCTTCTCCCTTTCACTCCCTCCTTCCAGTTTGAGCCGGGAACACGAGTGATCGCACGGTCCCCGCAGCCACCACCCGCCTGCCCAATCGATCCTAGTGTTTAGCCAGCTCTCTCCCTTCTCCTCACCTTAGTTTGTAGGTTTTCTTTTTCGGCGACCTGCACGCTTTCCCAAAGAGCCGCGCATGCACGGCTGCTCAGTGTTCAATCTTCTGCTTTGCTGCAACTTCCTGTTTCCGGTTGTGTCAGAGCAGAAGATCGAAACTGAGCAGCAGCGGGTGCGCGGCTCTCTGATAGTGTGCGGGTCGCTGAAAAAGAAAACCTACAAACTAAGGTGAGGAAAAGGGAGAGAGCTGGCTAAACACTAGGATCGATTGGGCAGGCGGGTGTGGGCTGCGGGGGCCGCGCGATCCTTCATGCCTCACTGCAGGGACAAGACGGCCTTGTCCCCGTTTCCACAGCGACTGCTAGTTTTCGTTCCCCGTTTCGGCGGGTCACCCGCGGCTAAACGCGGTGGCCGCGGGTAAACCGCCACCGTGTCATTCTCTAGTGTCCAGCTTCTGTTCATAGATCCGTTCTCCCTCTCTCCTCCCCCCGCCAGCTGGCATGCCACTTATATACTTTTAGTTAAGTAGCCTAGGGTACTACCTAGTTAAAGATTACATACTCACTTTCCATTGATTTGTCACATGCATCATTTCTATTGGCTATATGGTCTATACACTTATCATGGAGCCATATTGAAGCATGACATCACCTAATGTCAAAACTGACCTTTCTATTTCCCTGACACTGCATTCTTAATACTAAGGCAATAATTGCTGAGGACAGACCTCCTCTGTCCTGAGCTTGATTGTAGTTCTGTCAATAGTTCTGATAATTCTTTGGTAGGACATTTTATCCTGTACTGTTGCTTGAGTTTATTCAATGATGTCACAGTCAGCAGATCTCTGCCAGTTACTAGAGCAAAGGTGTATCCCTCATAGAGCATATTGTCTCCTGCAGACAAGCAGAAATATGATTGTTCAGAGGCTTGAATTCATAAGCACAATATCTCTCTTAGAAGTATAACTTTATATTATCCCAGGACAAGCAGGCAGCATATTCTTGACTGATGGGTGACGGCACCGACGGAGCCCCGGTACGGACAATTTTAGAGTGATTGCACTCTAAGAACTTTAGAAAGTTCTAGCTAGGCCACACCGCGCGTGCGCGAGTGCCTTCCCGCCCGACGGAGGCACGCGGTCCCCAGTTTCTTAGTTTCCGCAGAGCTAAGAAGATGCGTGTTTCCAATGGCTGTTGGAAATATTTTTCACAGTTTTTCGCCTTCCCGCTCGCGCGTTTTTTCTCTTCGAGAATTTTTCTTTTCCTTATTTTATTTTGTTCGTGTTAAAAAAACAAAAAAACAAAAAACTCTTTATTTTCGTTTTTTTGCGATCGGCCCCAGCGGGGCCTGTTGGCACCATCGAAGCCTCGGGCTTCGATTTTGCTACAACCGTTTTTCCATTCATGCCCCCGTCACCGGGTTTTAAAAAGTGCCAGCGGTGTGCGCGCCCTATATCTCTTTCCGACCCGCACAAGTGGTGCCTACAGTGTCTGGGTCCGGACCACAGGGCTGAAACCTGCACCCGCTGTAGTTCTCTTCAAAAGAGAACTTTGAAAAACCGGCAAATACAACAGCGGATCCTGTTCGGTACCGCTATGGAAGTTCCTCCGGTATCGACGTCGGCAACTTCCTCCAAACCGACACCGATAGTTTCGGCACCGCAAACTACATCTCCGGTGTCGCAACCAGTAGGTAAGCCGGCTAAGAAGCCTTCCCCTACTGTCCTCGGGCCGCCAGTCGAGCAAGCAGTAAGCCAAGTCCTGCAGACTGCGCGCCGGCCCCGTAAGCGCTCCGCTTCCATTGAAGTTACTGCCTCATCATCGGCATCGACTTCACCCGAGCGTCGAGCTGCACCGCAGGTACCGAGCAAGAAAAAAGCGGTACCGGTGCCATCGGGACCAACGTTGGATGAGCGTATTGCCTCTATCCTTCAGGCCCAACTTAAGGAGCAACTGCAACAATTGCTCCCGGCTCTATTGACTCCGAGCCTTCCAGTGTCGGTACCTACTGAGCCTTCGGTGCCGATTGTCGATCAGCCTCTATTATCGGCATCGGCATTATCGGCACCGCAGAAATCTTTATCCATGCCTATTCTATCAGCAGAACCAAAGTCTCATCGACGCACTGTTCTCTCAGCTTCTTATCCGGTACCGGTCTCTGAAACCCGTACCGCTGTGCAGTCACTAGGTACCGTATCGACCCGTTCGGGGAAATCGGTACGCAAGACCAAACATACCGAGACATCCACTCCACTCTCTCAGGGCCATCTTCAATCGATACGGGACCCTGACTTGTGGGACGACTCTGATGATCCCCTCAGTACCGAGGAAGATTATTCGTCTGATGAGGATGATCCATCGGTGCAGGATCCTGCTACTAAACCAGAGCACTCCTCCTTCACCAAATTCTTAAAGGAGATGTCAGACACTCTTTCTATTCCTCTAGAGTCTGACTCTAAAAAATCCAAAGCATTTCTCTATGCTTTGGATTTTGACCAACCTCCCAAAGAGTTTTTAAAGTTGCCCCTCCATGACATCTTGAGGGAAACTTTCTATAAAAATTTGGAAACTCCTTTGACAATACCAGGAGCCCCGAGAAAACTAGAATCTCTTTATAAAGTGATTCCTATTCCAGGGTTTGACAAACACCAACTTCCCCATGAGTCTCTGCTGGTGGAGTCGACCCTGAAGGAATCTACGGGAGCTAGTGTTTATGCCTCTGTCCCTCCTGGCAGAGAGGGCAAGGCCATGGATAAATTTGGGAAACGCCTTTACCAAAATGCGATGTTGGCCAACCGTTCAGGTAACTACGCGTTTCACTTCTCTTTTTACCTCAAACATCTCATCCAACAGGTGACCTCTTTTCAAAAGTATATTCCGGACCGTAAACTTCCTGCTTTTCAGCAATGCACCTCTAGCCTTTTGCAACTCAGAAAGTTTATGGTCCGTTCAATTTATGATACTTTTGAACTGACATCACGAGCCACTGCTATGTCTGTGGCAATGAGAAGGTTGGCATGGCTTCGAGTCTCAGACCTGGATGTGAACCACCAGGACCGACTTGCCAATGCGCCCTGTCTAGGGGATGAGCTGTTTGGGGAGTCCATGGATACCACCACCCAAAAGCTATCTGCCCATGAAACTAGGTGGGACACCTTGTTAAAAAACAAGAAGAAACCTCCTCCTCCTCGTCCATTTAGACAACAATCTTCGTATCAGAGGAGATTTTCGGCTTGGCCGGCTCAGCCTCATCCTCCCCAACCTCGGAGGCAACACCAACAGCACCAACATGCTCGTCAGCAGCAACAGCCTAACGTTAAACCTGCTCCTCAACCTAAGCCGACACAGCCTTTTTGACTCCCTTCTCCAGGGCATTGCCAGTCTTCCTCCCTCCTGCTCTCTTCCTCAGCCCATAGGAGGTCGACTTCGAATTTTTCTCTCTCGCTGGGAAGTAATCACCTCCGACCAGTGGGTTCTTTCAATCATAGCCCACGGCTATTCCCTAAACTTCCAGACTCCTCCACCATTAGGCCTACCAAAAGAGTCTGCTTCCACCCACTCTCAGTCCCTCCTACTGGCTCAGGAGGTTCACTCCCTCCTTCTTCTCAATGCCATCGAACCAGTTCCTCAAGACCAGCGAGGCCTGGGATTTTACTCCCGGTACTTTCTAGTACCCAAAAAGACCGGAGACCTCAGACCAATATTAGATCTCAGAGATCTCAACAAGTGTCTGGTCAAGGAGAAGTTCAAAATGTTATCTCTTGCAACCCTATATCCTCTTCTCTCTCAGGGCGACTGGCTATGCTCTCTCGATCTCAAGGAAGCATACACTCACATTCCTATCCATCTAACGTCCAGGCAATATCTACGCTTCCTCGTCAACCAGCATCATTACCAGTACAAGGTGTTACCCTTCGGTCTAGCCTCCTCTCCCAGGGTATTCACCAAATGTCTGATTGTGGTCGCAGCTTATCTCCGCTCTCACAATTTTCAAGTCTTCCCTTATCTGGATGACTGGCTGATCAAGGCTTATTCTCCTCAGGCCGTTCAACTTGCCACCAATCAGACCATTCTCTTCCTTCAACTGTTAGGGTTCGAAATCAATCTACCCAAGTCGCATCTAATTCCAACTCAGCGACTTCAATTCATTGGAGCCATTCTGGACACACTTCAGATGAGGGCATTTCTTCCAACAAATCGCCTTCACAACATTCTTCATCTCTGTCAACGGGTGTTGCAGCAAACGTTCTTCTCTGCAAATCACATGATGGTGCTCTTGGGGCACATGGCCTCCACAGTGCATGTCACCCCCTTCGCACGTCTCCACCTACGTACTCCTCAATGGACCTTAGCGAACCAGTGGTCCCAAGCGACGGATCCTTGTTCACAACTCATATCTGTGACCTCGTCTCTTCGGCAGTCGCTTCTTTGGTGGTTGACATCTTCAAATCTATCCAGAGGTCTGCTGTTCCATCTACCTCCTCATCAACTGGTCATCACCACGGATTCCTCCCCCTATGCATGGGGAGCTCACTTGAACGAGTTCCAAACTCAGGGGTTTTGGACTACCCAGGAAAAGAAACACCACATCAATTTCCTGGAACTCCGAGCGATGTTTTACGCCCTCAAGGCTTTTCAACATCTTCTTTTTCCTCAGGTACTACTCATTTGCACAGACAACCAAGTTGCAATGTACTACATCAACAAACAGGGAGGGACGGGATCCCGTCTCTTGTGTCAGGAAGCTCAAAGAATTTGGACCTGGGCGACTGCTCGTCACTTATTCCTGAAGGCGGTCTACATCCAAGGGGAACAGAATTGCTTAGCAGACAATCTCAGCAGAATTCTTCAACCTCACGAATGGACTCTCGATCCCTTGACCCTCCAGTCCATTTTCTCTCAATGGGGCACACCTCAAGTGGATCTTTTTGCAGCTCCCCACAACCATCAACTGCCCCTGTTTTGCTCCAGACTTTACTCTCCTCACCGTCTGGAACCCGATGCATTTCTCCTGGATTGGACCAATCTCTTCCTTTATGCATTTCCTCCTCTTCCGCTCATGCTGCGCACATTATTCAAACTCAAGAGGGAACAAGCCACCATGATTCTCATCGCTCCACGGTGGCCCAGACAGCATTGGTTCTCCCTTCTACTTCAACTCAGTTGCAGGGAACCCATACCTCTTCCACTGTTTCCTTCACTACTTACACAGCATCAGCAAACTCTACTTCATCCCAGCTTACAGTCTCTGCACCTGACAGCTTGGTATCTCTCGGGCTGACTTCGGCTCACTCTCTCCTTTCTCAGCCTGTCCGTTCTATTATTGATGCCTCCAGGAAACCGGCTACTCTTCAATGTTACCAACAAAAGTGGTCTCGCTTTTCTTCCTGGTGCCTCTTGCATCACCATAATCCCATGTCTATAGCAGTAGGACTGGTGTTAGACTATCTTCTGTCCTTATCGGACTCTGGTCTTAAATCCTCTTCGATAAGAGTTCACCTTAGTGAGCCGATTCATGGAAAACCCCTCTCAGCTCATCCCTTGGTTTCTAGGTTCATGAAGGGCCTTTTCAATGTGAAGCCACCTCTTAGGGCCCCTCCTATTGTATGGGATCTTAATGTGGTTCTTTCTGCGTTAATGAAACCTCCTTTCGAGCCTTTGGCCACAGCGCATTTTAAATTTCTAACTTGGAAAGTGGTCTTTCTTATAGCTCTCACTTCTGCCAGGAGGGTCAGTGAGCTCCATGCACTGGTGGCTGATCCACCTTTCACTGTTTTTCACCATGATAAGGTCGTCCTCCGTACACATCCAAAATTCCTTCCTAAGGTTGTGTCTGAGTTTCATCTTAACCAATCTATCGTCCTACCTGTTTTTTTCCCAAAGCCTCATTCTAATCCAGGTGAACAGGCTTTGCATACCTTGGATTGTAAACGTGCTCTGGCTTACTATCTTGAACGCACCAAACCTCACAGATCATCTCCTCAACTGTTTTTGTCCTTTGATCCTAACAAGTTGGGTCATCCTGTATCAGAAACGCACCCTGTCCAATTGGCTTGCTGCTTGCGTTTCATTCTGTTATGCTCAGTCGGGCCTGACACTGGAAGGTTCTGTCACGGGCCACAAGATTAGAGCTATGGCAGCGTCTGTAGCTTTCCTCCGTTCCACTTCCATTGAGGAAATCTGCAAGGCTGCTACTTGGTCCTCAGTTCATACTTTTACATCTCACTATTGTCTGGATGCATTCTCCAGACGGGATGGACACTTCGGCCAATCTGTTTTACAAAATTTGTTTTCCTAATGGCCAACCTTCCCTCCGTCCCTCTTTTTGTTAGCTTGGAGGTCACCCATCAGTCAAGAATATGCTGCCTGCTTGTCCTGGGATAAAGCACAGTTACTTACCGTAACAGGTGTTATCCAGGGACAGCAGGCAGATATTCTTGCGTCCCTCCCACCTCCCCAGGTTGGCTTCTTAGCTGGCTTATCCTAACTGGGGACCGCGCGCCTCCGTCGGGCGGGAAGGCACTCGCGCACGCGCGGTGCGGCCTAGCTAGAACTTTCTAAAGTTCTTAGAGTGCAATCACTCTAAAATTGTCCGTACCGGGGCTCTGTCGGTGCCGTCACCCATCAGTCAAGAATATCTGCCTGCTGTCCCTGGATAACACTTGTTACGGTAAGTAACTGTGCTTTTTGGGGTTTCAGGGGTCTTCTCCTACATTTTCATGCAGGTCTTAATCCTGATTCTTCCTCAAGAGTGAATGTACTTGTAAGTCAATAAGAGGAGTTTGAACTGTATGTGGAAATGGATATGGAACAAGTGAAGTGACTTGAGGAAAGGGGTAATGTGAGCATAGCAACTTTGTCAGAATATAAGTTATGCAGAAGAATTTTGAACAGAAGAGAGATGGTTAAGACCTGTGAGAAACAAGTTGCATTAGTCTAGGCATGAGAAGATAAGAATGTATATAAGGGTTTTGGTAGTGTGCTCAGAGAGGGATGGTCAGATTTGGTGATACAGAAAAAATGACAGGTTTTGGTGGTCTGTTGGATTTGTGCAGAGAAATAGAGGTGTCAAAGACTGCAAGATTGCGAGCTGATGAGACAGGGATTTCTGTCCATGTCCTTGCCCCATCCCTGCAAGCTCTGTCCTCATCCCTGCCCCATCCTTTCAAGCTCTGTCCTCATCTGCACAAGCCTCAAACTTTGTGTTCGAGGCTTGTGGAGATAAGGACTGAAATTGCAGGGATGGGACAGGGACAGAACTCACGGGGATGAGATGGGGATGGAGATAGATCCCATAGGGATGGGGACAAATTTGTTCCTGTGTCATTCTCTAGTGAGACATCCAGGCAACAATGTTGGATAGGCAGGCTGAGACTCGGACCTGGATTCCTGTAGAGATTTCTGTTGTGGAGAGGTAGATCTGGGAGTTGTAAGCATAGAGGTGATATTGAAAACCATGGGAGGAGATCAGAGCACCAAGGGAATAATGAGTATAGATGGAGAAAAGAAGAGGTCCCAGGACAGAACCCTGGGGTACACCGACTGATAGTAGGATAGCAGTGGAGGAGGATCCACAACTGCATACACTAAACACAAGCCCTACTCATCTATTTCAATATAAACTCATCATTCTTGTACAATCCCTCTCTATTCCTAGATAATTGGGTAGTCAATCTCATCTTGCAAGATCTCTTGTAGGAAGCTTCATTTACATTTAAAAAAAAAGTTTTAATTTATAATTTTGATTGTCAAATACAAAACAAAGAAACTATGCATCACAAATAGTTAACAAGTCCCCCCACTACATAAGCTGAGGGGTAAAACAGGCTAAAACAGCAAATCATCAGCAAAATTATGTACATATGATGTCAATAAAACAAAAGAAAATAAACAAACAAGTAACCCCCAAAGTCTTTCACCTTTTGCCCCATTGTGAACCAGCATAACTGTAACTTAGTATGAGATAATGATCATCAACTCCCAGATACAAATCAATTTGCCTCATGTCTCCATTCAAGATAAGTATCCCAAACTTTGAGAAAGGGTACCACTCTACCATATTTGCACGCAGTTAATTTTGATATTAAACATATAATCTAGTTTATTCATCACCTGTTCTACAGAAGGGATCATTAGTTGCTTCCAGTGTCAGGCCAGTGTTAATTTAACAGCCACAAAGAATGCCATAGCCAATTTATGCAATATGAAACTCCTCAAAAAACTTTGCCACAGATGCTCAACAACTCAACGACTGTATCGAGTGGAACATGGTCATTTAGCATGTGACTCCTCCCCTTTTTGATTTGATTGGTTCTTCCGATCATGACGTTGCTGCTGGCTTATTAGCGCAGTTGCGCAACCCTCTGTAAGTTCCATCTTCCCCCGGCTGGCTCCATTTCACATCAGTGTTTGTTTCCATCTGAGGGTTCCTGATGAAGGGACATTGATCTCCCGAAACCGGGCTTGGTTGAACCCGTCATCTGGCGCACAGCCATCACCAACATGACTACTTGAAGATAAGTTAGCTGTGGCCCTTTGTTATTTTTTGTTTGGGGGAGTTGGCTGGGGAGGGTTCTTTGAGTGCTTATTGCTTTCTTTCACACTGAGTGTAATTATTACCTGATTTTGGTGTAGCACTACTTATAATTTTGATTTATGCACACGTGAGGCTACCAGTGATGGTGTGCAGGCAAAGGTATTGTACCTTTGCCCTTTAGTGTGAAGCGCTGGAGTTTTTCTCCCTTCACTGATCCTCACACTGAGGTTGCCTCTATCACTCATATTATTTGTTGATCTAGCATTGTTATTTAATTCAGGTATGTCTTTTTTGCACTCTGCACTCTCAGAACCCTTAGACCTTTGATAGTCAATTTATGAGCATGAACTGGAACCCCAGGGGGCTTACAATGCAAGAGACAGCATTTTTGTGTTTTAGGATAAATGATAGCTCTCCCAAGGCTTGAAAAATTTGAGTTCAGAATGGCAGAAGTACAGGACACCTTTACCATATATGCATAGATGTCCCCTTCTGGCCACAAGCTCTCTAACAAGCATCCTGGATATTCAGGAAGGGTTAAGAATTAAGATTAAAAATAACTGATTTAGACATATTGATTTTAAAGTCAGAGGCCATACCATACACTTCCAAAATATCTAATACTGCAGACAAAGAGGCCCCAATTCTATAAACTACGTCTAGTTTTAGGCGTGCTTTAGACTAGAGGTCTGCACGGGAACGGGGATCGCGGGGATCCCGCGGGTCCCGCGGGGATCCCGCGGGTTCCCCCCCTGGCCCACGGGACTCCCACGGGGACGCCCCCTGGCCCACGGGACTCCCACGGGGATGCCCCCCTGACCCACGGGACTCCCACGGGGACGCCCCCTTGCCCACGGGACTCCCACGGGGATGAAAACAACCTACCTAAATTCTGGCGATGCAGCTTCCAGTCTGGCGTCGCGTCGGGAAATAGCCATGTTGAGCAGTGAGCTCAGCACGTACACAGATGAAAGCCTTGCTTGCTGATTGGTCCGGCGGCCCCGCCCCACCGTGCCGCCGGACCAATCAGCAAGCAAGGCTTTCATCTGTGTACGTGCTGAGCTCACTGCTCAGCATGGCTATTTCCCGACGCGGGCATTAGGCTGTTTTTTGTCATTTCGGGTGGGGGATGGTAGCGGCAGCAGCAGCCTGAAAAAGAAATCATCCTGGCCGGGTTCGGTGTCATGCTCCGGAGCTTCTACAGCCTTCCTATCTCCCTCTCCCTTCGGCAACTCAGCAGCAACGATCGACACAAGCTTCTGGCGTCGGGGCCTACCCTCTGCGAGTCCCGCTTGTTTCAACTTCCTTTTTCCACAAAGGTGGGACTCGTAGAGGGAAGGCCTCGATGTCGGCAGCTTGTCTTGATCACCGCTGCTGACGAGTTGCTTAAGGGAGCAGGGGGGTGTTGCCAGGTGCAGGTAGAAGGGAGAGGGCCAGATGCAGGACTTGTGGGTGAGGGAGCAGAAGAGAGAGAGGGGAGGGAAACAAAAGGAAATAATTCATACTGGGCTGGGCCGGAGTGGAGGGAGGGTGGAAAGATTCTGGCTACAGGGTGCATTAACAAAGGAAGAGGGAGGGAAAGCTGAAAATGGAGATAGTGACACAAAGGGTAAGCAGGACCTACTGAATAAGGATAGAGATACAGAGGGGACATGAAGAGGAGATGAAATAGAGACATATAAGTAATGCTGAAAAAGTGTGTGGGGGGGAGATAAAGACATTGAAAGGGCAAATGGTGAACATGGGGTAAAGACAAGGACAGAGACAAATGAAGATGGATGGAATGAGGAGAAATGCCTTGTTGGCCCGGAACTTCCTCTCCTACGTCAGAATTGACGTCAGAGAGCGGAATGCTGGTCAGCGCAACGCTTCTGCAGGGAAAGCTTGGGACAGCGGTGGCTTGGGGGCTATTCCCCGATGGCGGTGGCAGCAAACCGAGTGGCTTGGGGGAGGGCACGGAGAAAGAAAGAAAGGGGGCAGACAGGGAGACAGAAAGAAGGGGGAACAGGGAGACAGAAAGAAAAAGTTGGGGGAGAGAATGAGGTCTGGAGGAGAGGAAACATACAGGAGGCTGAAAGAAAGGAAGAAAGATTGGATGCACAGTCAGAAGAAGAAAGTGCAACCAGAGACTCATGAAATCACCAAACAGCAAAGGTAGGAAAAATGATTTTATTTTCAATTTAGTGATCAAAATGTGTCTGTTTTGAGAATTTATATCTGCTGTCTATATTTTGCACTATGGCTCCCTTTTACTAAACCGCAATATTGTTTTTTAGCGCAGGGAGCCTATGAGCATTGAGAGCAGCGCGAGGCATTCAGCGTAACTCCCTGTGCTAAAACCTACTATTGTGGTTTAGTAAAAAGGGAGGGGGTGTATTTGTCTATTTTTGTATTTTGTTACCGAGGTGACATTGCATAGAGTCATCTGCCTTGGGAAATGTATATGGCAGATATCTTTGTTTTGTGTTCAAAAGAAAAGGAAATGCATTTCTGGTTTTATTTCTACAGTGTTGAAGTACTTGTTGGCCCTTGCTGTGACTGGTGGGGATCCCCAAGCACCGCCAGCAGAGGACCTCCTCTAGAGATGGTCAGAACTCCCCTCCACCAAGCGCAGCAGTCGCTGGCAGCATCCATGAGCCACTGAGGTGCCAGCATCTGTGACTCAGGGACGCTACTGCTGCCTGCCAAGCTTGGCAAAAGGGACCCCAGGCCAACTGCAAAGGAAGTCCTCAGCTGACAGTTTGTGGGTTCTCATCAGCTGAGTATTTATATTTTATATTTACATTAGAGGTTCTGGTAGAAACCCATTTACAAAGTATGTATTCTTCCCAATTAATATTTCCAAATTAATAGTCTCTTTGCTTATTTGTAAATGGGTCTCTACCAGAGCCTTTAATTCAGTAGCATAATTAAATAAAATAACTATTTCTGAAGTTTATAGGGAAGGATGGTGACGGAGGGGATTCCTCGCGGGGACGGGTGGGGACGGAGGGGATTCCTCGCGGGGACGGGTGGGGACGGAGGGGATTCCTCGCGGGGACGGGTGGGGACGGAGGGATTCCTCACGGGGACGGGTGGGGACGGAGGGATTCCTCACGGGGACGGGTGGGGATGGGTGGGATTTTGGCGGGGACGGGTGGGGACGGGTGGGATTTCTGTCCCCGCGCAACTCTCTACTTTAGACGTTGTTGTGGCGCATGTGCCAATCAGCATTACTTAGGTGTCGGATAGGCGTTCGATATTCGTACAAAAATTCATTTTTCCTAATATAGACGTCCCTACAATGTTATTAATAAAAAGGTGGTTTTTACTGATTTGTTATCATTATTTCAGGACTGTAAGATTTAACATAATTAACCCAAAGTATACCATCATTAAAAGGATAATAAAAACACAGTATACCATGTTTAAAAGAATATTTATAATATATTAGTTTCAGTGGGAGTTGATCTGGGAACATCAGTGTGCATATTGAAAAAAATGTTGTATTAAAAATAGCCCAATGTTGTTTATGATGTTGTCTATGTAATATACACCATCAATCCACAACGGCATATAGTAAACTTCAAAGTACCTACTTTCTAATCAATCTTTTTTTCTTCAGATAATACATTTCTAAGTACCTCTGCATCTGGTGCCGCGTGCAGGAGAAGGAGGCAGCAGTGTTTGGTAGCCAGATCGAGCAGGGGAGAGCCTGAGAGACAGAGTTTGAAGCAGGAGAAGAAGGCAGGAAGAAGCACAGGGCTCGGGGAAGCGGCGAGAGTAAGCTCTGCCCACCCCCACCGCGTCAGAGGCAGCGTCGGACCCCCCCTTGAAAAGGGGGCGGAGCCAACGGCGCACAGCCGTTCGGCGCGCGGCGAAGGCGAGCGGTAAAGGCGCTTGCCTTAGCAAGAGCGCCTTTGCAAAGGAGCCTGCAGAAGGAGCCAGGAAGCTGGGCCGACTAACAGGGAGCCCGAATACGTAAGTTACATTGTTCTTTTGTTTATTATTACCTAGCCACACAGCACACACCGAGACAAACACTCTCAAACAGCTCAACAGTACCAACACAACCAAGACCAACAATCAACGGGAGGACTGCTATCAAGAGGGCAGGACACACACAATTGAGAAGGAGAACAAGACATGAACGCCCACGGAAGCCAGAAGATGAGCTTTCCAGTCTTCTGCACCGGCTGCAACATGTATGACTACCTCCCCTCGGGGACTAGGGCATACATTTGCAGCCGATGCGAGGAGCTGGACAGCCTGAAACTGCAAGTTCGGCTGCTGGAGGGAACTGTGATGGAACTCGAATAACTCCTTGCCAGGAAGGAGGAAAACTGCATGCAGGAGAAGTTGCTAAGGGAGCCCGATACCAGCGAAGGGATCGTGGAACTAGAAAGATTTATCGAGGAAGCCCACCAGCAACACGTAGAGATCCCAGGGCTGGAAAGCTGTACTCAGGATACCCAGACAGAAGGCCTGGAAGAGAGGAGAGAAGACATCCATGCAAACACAGAAAAAACCGAAGATGAGGTAGGAGACATCCACACACCAGGAGAAAGGGAGAGAACACAGGAAGACGTCCTCCCATCTGAAGAGCCGAAAACTATTTCAAGAGTAGCACTGGAGGAAGAAGACTGGCCTTATACCATAGATGTGGACTTACGACCCCTGAGAAACCCCCGAATAAAGAAGATGGGGATCATCGTAGGTGACTCCATTATACGTCACGTGGACAGCCACACCGCAGGAGGAAGAGAGGACAGAATCGTCACCTGTCTGCCTGGAGCAAGAGTGAAGGATGTGGCCAACAGGATCTCCAGGATCATAGACAGCGCAGGGGGAGAGGATACTGCTGTGCTCATCCACGTGGGAACAAATGATGTGAGCGGACGGAAGTATGACAGGGAAGAGATGAAGGGCCAGCTCCGCTCACTTGGAAGACAACTGAAGATCAGGGAGGTGAAGGTGGCCTTCTCCGAGATCCTCCCAGTACCAAGAGCGGATGGAAAGAGACAAGGGGAATTGCAAGCCATTAACGCCTGGATGAGACGATGGTGCGAAGAAGAAAGCTTTGACTTCGTGCGCAACTGGACGGCATTCTGGGGAAAAAGCAAGTACTACAGAAAGGATGGACTACACCTCAACAAGGAAGGAGCAAGAGTATTGGCAGGCAACATGAAGAAGGCCATCGAGAAGGCTTTAAACTAACAAATAGGGGAAAGCCGACAGTCGACCACCAGTCGATGGCACGGACGACAGGATGCCCCGATGAAGAAACCATGGGCTACTACTCATACACAGGAGGGGACGACCTCACAGCAAATAAGGAAGACAAGGCAGGAAGGGACAACTCAGACACAGGAGGGGATGACCGTACAGCAAACAAGGGAGACAACACTGGAGCGGTTAAGGAAACTGTGAAAGAAACAGTAGAGACAATAAGGAGTAGGAAGTCCAAAAAGGTAACACGAAGAGAACTCAAATGTATGTATACGAATGCTAGAAGTCTAGGAAACAAAATGGGGGAACTAGAGACAATAGCAAGACATGATAAGTTGGAAATCATTTGCATAACAGAAACATGGTGGAATGAAGAAAACAAATGGGACACAGTGCTACAGGGATACAAACTATATAGAAGAGATCGAGTAGGGCAGAAAGGTGGAGGTATTGCCCTATATGTTCAGGAAGGAGTAGAATCTGTTGAAGTGGCTACGACGGAAATGAAAGAGAAGCTAGAGTCCCTCTGGATCAAGATTCTTGGCCAAAACAGCGCAGACACAAAAATTGGCCTTTACTATCGTCCCCCAGGACAGGCGGAGGAAACTGACTCAGAAATGATAGAGGAAATCAAACAAGAATGCAAGACGGGCAATGTAATAATATTGGGAGACTTCAATTTCCCGAGGATAGACTGGAAACTAGGAACCTCCAACTGCGGCAAGGAGGCCAAGTTCCTGGAGGCGCTAGGGGATTGCTTCCTGGAACAAATGGTAAAAGAGCCGACAAGAGGCAACGCCACCCTGGACTTGGTACTAAATGGCCTCACGGGTCCGACAAAAGAAGTAGAAGTTACGGTACCGCTGGGGACGAGCGATCACAATGTGATCAGCTTTAAGCTTGACATCGGGAATAGAAAACATGCCAAAACCTTAACCAAAACCTTAAACTTTAAAAAGGGCAAATACGATCACATGAGAGCCATGGTGAAGAAACGACTCAAGAAAAAGGTGGACAAACTTGAAACGGTAGACCAGGCATGGTCCCTACTGAAAAATACTATCACAGAAGCACAAAATCTCCACATTCCGAGGATCTCCAAAGAGGGGAGAACAAAAGGTAAGGGAGAACCGGCATGGCTTACCAGACAGGTGAGGGAAGCCATAAAAGAAAAGAAGGACTCTTTCAAAAAATGGAAACACATGAAAACAACCGAAGCATGGAAAAAACATAAAGATGATCAGAAGAAATGTCACAAGGCGGTGAGAGATGCCAAAAAGGACTATGAGGAAAAAATAGCGCAAGAGGCCAAAAACTTCAAACCCTTCTTTAGATACGTGAAAGGGAAAAAACCCACAAAAGAGGCGGTGGGACCCCTGGACGACCAGGGAAGAAAAGGGTACATCAAAGAGGATAAACAAATTGCAGACAAACTAAATTCCTTCTTTGCGTCCGTCTTTACGGAGGAGGATACCGCAAAAATACCAGAAGCAGTGAAAGTGTTTAGTGGAGTAATAGAAGACAGCCTCACCACAGTTGAAGTGGAGTTGGACCAGATATACTACCAGATCGACAAACTTAAAAGTGACAAATCCCCTGGACTGGATGGAATTCACCCGAGAGTTTTAAAGGAATTGAAGGTTGAAATCGGAGAGCTATTGCAAAAACTTGCCAATCTGACAATCAGAACTGGACAGATACCAGAAGACTGGAAGATAAGCGAACGTCACGCCAATTTTCAAAAAAGGATCGAGAGGGGAACCGGGCAACTACAGACCTGTGAGCCTTACATCTGTCTCTGGAAAGATGGTTGAAGCACTGATCAAGGATAGCATAGTCCGGCACCTAGATACACACGACTTGATGAAACCCAGTCAACATGAGTTCAGGAAAGGGAAATCATGTTTAACGAATTTACTTCAATTTTTTGAGACCGTGAACAAGCAAATTGATAGTGGAATGCCGGTGGACATAATATATTTGGACTTCCAGAAGGCGTTCGACAAAGTTCCACATGAAAGACTTCTCAGGAAACTACAAAGCCATGGAATAGAGGGAGATATACACAGTTGGATAGGCAAATGGCTGGAAAACAGAAAGCAGAGAGTGGGCATAAATGGGAAGTTCTCAGACTGGGAGAAAGTGACTAGTGGTGTGCCCCAGGGCTCGGTTCTTGGGCCGATCCTATTTAATATTTACATCAATGACCTGGAAGAAGGAGTATCCAGTGAGATCATTAAGTTTGCAGATGACACAAAGCTATGCCGGGCAATCAGATACAAGTCGCTCTGGAGCGACTTGTATCAGTTAGAGAAATGGGCAGAGCAATGGCAGATGAAGTTCAACGTGGAGAAATGCAAAGTAATGCATTTAGGTAGTAAGAATAAGGGACACGAGTATAGAATGTCAGGCGCAACTCTGGGTAAGAGCGAACAAGAAAAGGACCTGGGTGTACTGATAGATAGGACCCTGAAGCCGTCGGCACAATGCGTGGCAGCGGCAAAGAAAGCAAACAGAATGTTAGGCATGATAAAAGAAAGGAATCACGAGTAGATCGGAGAAAGTCATAATGCCGCTTTATAGAGCAATGGTCAGACCGCACTTGGAATACTGTGTCCAACATTGGTCTCCCAACCTAAAGAAGGATATAAAACTGCTGGAGAGGGTGCAGAGACGAGCAACGAAGCTGATAAGAGGTATGGAGAACTTGGAATATGAGGAACGACTCAAGAAACTGGGACTGTTCTCCCTTGAGAAGAGGAGGCTGCGAGGGGACATGATCGAGACTTTCAAAATGCTGAAAGGCATCGATAAAATAGAGCAGGAAAATAAATTATTTACATTGTCCAACGCGACACGGACAAGAGGACATGGTTTGAAGCTAAGGGGGGACAAGTCCAGGACAAATGCCAGGAAGTTCTGCTTTACACAGCGAGTGGTAGACGCCTGGAATGCTCTCCCAAAGGAGGTTATTAAGGAATCCACTGTGCTAGGATTCAAAGGCAAATTAGATCCACATCTCCTTACGAGAGGCATAGAGGGATATGGGTGACTAAAACTACATCAGGTGTATACCTGACTGGGCCTCCGCGTGTGCGGATCGCCGGACTAGATGGACCATGGGTCTGATCCGGAGATGGCAGTTCTTATATTCTTATGTACCTCTATGGTCTTCAGTTCCAGCCAACCACCAGCCAAATTATTTGAAGGCTTGTTTCTCTTTCTGGCTTTTATTCATCATCAGACCTTAGTGTTTTTTTAAGTGCTTGCGCTCTATATTCTGTTTTGTGCAAATCAATAAGCTTTTCTTATACAACTTTAAAACTTATGTACTTAGCAATCCCCCAAAAGAATATGCGACGATTACAACTAATGCAAAACACTGCAGTCAGACTAATCTTCGGTCTAAAGAAGTTCGATCATGTGACGCCATACTTCAAACAGCTACACTGGCTGCCGATGGAAGCTCGTGTAAAGTTTAAGTTCGCCTGCCTCTGTTTTAAAGTTTTCTACGGTCTAACCCCTAAATACATCACTGACCTATTCTCCTTCTCAGCCAACAAACACAAGAGAAGCTCCCACTCGCATTTTGTTTCTCCCCCGGTTAGAGGATGCAAACTAAAAAAACACCATGAGCATCTTCTCTCACATCAGGCTGCTCTATGGGGTAAAGACCTAGAACAACTCCTATTGCCCACCACTTATGAGATATTCAGGAAACGCCTCAAAACTCACCTATTCCTGAAATACCTAGACAGCTGACCCACTTCCCTCCTTCCCCTCTCTTGCCCTTTCTCCCCATTGTTCCCACATCCCTTAAGTTAACTCAACTTGTACGTCAACTCAACTTGTACTCCACTAATCTTCTGTAAACCGCATAGAACTTAACGGTATTGCGGTATATAAACTGTTATTATTATTAGGTTTAGCTATTTCTTCTTTTTTTGAACCTCAGGAAGGACCTTAAGGTTCAACAAGTTTCACACGAAGGCTTTTACAAGAACGGGTCCCCTGCAAATAAGAGGCAAGAGCTGGTAAATACATCCGTTTCATTGTTCTAAAGCTTTAAACTAATCCCACAATATCTTAGCAGTTCTAGAAGTATAATTACCCGTTTTTTTTTTGCTCCACAGCATCCCGACGTGTGTTCTTCTGTGCAAAGATGGCCGCGGCATTTTTTGTTCTGTATAAATCAGGTGACTCATCAACTACCTCACTGATGACATCAGTTCAGTAGGAGGAGCCTAAACTAGTATCATCAATTCTATTTCCAAATTTAATCCTCCTGGATGCACCATATTCAGAGTGTATATCCACCGTTGTTCTTTGAAATTTAATCTGTTCTCAATGTAACCACCCTCCCACCCTTCTTTTATACAGTCTATGACCCTCCATCTTAAATCGTCTATGGTGTGAGCTTTTTCCATCCAGTGCTGGACTAAAGGTGCCTGGATGCTTTCCGTAGCTATGCGCGACTTGTGTTCATATATGAGCCCGCATGGGCAAGTGATGGCATAAACTACATTATGGGATTTGCATGTAATTAGCATACGAGCTTTAATCTTGATGTCTCTGTTGGGAGGATTCCACATATAACCCTCAATACCGTATTTTCACGTAGATAACGCGTACCCGTGTAAAACGCGCACACGGGTATAGCACGCGAAAAACACAAATTTATGTACAGAAATTTTTATATACCGCTCACACCCGTATACCGCGCATGCTGCCTATCTCTCCTTTCGCCTGCCCGACTCTCCTCTGGCCACCCCGACTCTCCTTTCGCCCGCCCCGACTCTCCTCTCCCCCTTGAAGTCCTGTCCCCACCCTGAAAGCCTGATGCCCCCCCGACATCCGATTCACCCCCCCGCAGGACCGCTCGCACGCACCCGCACCCCCACCCCGAAGGACCGCTCGCATGCACTCCCCCCACACCAGCACCCCCACCCTGAAGGACCGCTCGCACCCCCACAGCCTCCCGACCCCCCCCATCATGTAGAAGCTCCTACCGGTGTCCTGCTGCTTCCTCTTTGCGGTCCCGACTCCCCGACACGATCGGGGCAAGAGGGAGCTCAAGCCCTCTTGCCCCAGCCAACTGCGGCACCCCCGACACGATCGGGGCAAGAGGGAGCTTAAGCCCTCTTGCCCCAGCCAACCGCGGCACCCCTGACACGATCGGGGCAAGAGGGAGCTCAAGCCCTCTTGCCCCAGCCAACTGTGGCACCCCCGACACGATCGGGGCAAGAGGGAGCTCAAGCCCTCTTGCCCCCCCGACCCCCCGACACGATCGGGGCAAAAGGGAGCCCAAGCCCTCTTGCCCCGCCGACTCCCCGACAATATTGGGCCAGGAGGGAGCCCAAGTTCTCCTGGCCCTGGGGCCCCCCCCGCTAGTTGTTCAGGCCAGGAGGGAGCCCAAACCCTCCTGGCCACGGTGACCCCCTACCCCCACCCCGCGCTACATTACGGGCAGGAGGGATCCCAGGCCCTCCTGCCCTCGACGCAAACCCCCCCCTCCCCCCAACGACCGCCCCCCCAAGAACCTCCGACCGCCCCCCAGCCGACCCGCGACCCCCCTGGCCAACCCCCCACGACACCCCCACCCCCCTTCCCCGTACCTTTGTGTAGTTGGCCGGACAGACGGGAGCCAAACCCGCCTGTCCGGCAGGCAGCCAACCACGGAATGAGGCCGGATTGGCCCATCCGTCCCAAAGCTCCGCCTACTGGTGGGGCCTAAGGCGCCTGGGCCAATCAGAATAGGCCCGGGAGCCTTAGGTCCCTCCTGGGAGCGGGGCCTTGGGCACATGGTCGGGTTGGGCCCATGTGCCTCATGCCCCGTCCCCAGGTGGGACCTAAGGCTCCAGGGCCTATTCTGATTGGCCCAGGCGCCTTAGGCCCCCACCAGTAGGTCCTTCAGGGTGGGGGTGCGGGTGCATGCGAGCGGTCCTTCGGGGTGGGGGTGCGAGCGGTCCTGCGGGGGGGGGGGGTGAATCGGACGTCAGGGGGGAACTATGTAAAAAAAATTTTGTACAACGCGCTCACGCGTATAACGTGCAAGGGTATGCGCGGTACGTAAAAAACACGTATAACGCGCGCGTTATATGCGAGAAAATACGGTAGTTTTTGTGCACCATTGAAAACTGCCGCATCTGACATGATTGCCATCCTCTCGATCATAACTAGCTTCCTCATACCTGTGCTTGGAAAAGCACTCCCCTAAATTCTGTCCTCTATTGAAGGCGATCATAGGAAATTCTTCCTCAAAAGTAGTTTACGGTTAGAGTATATGCCAATGTTGTCGCAAGCTTTTAATTAAACTGTAAGATAAATCATAGCATGGAAATACATATACCATCTTGTCTTCTACCGCCTGAGGACGATCCTGGAGAATTAATTCACGATTAGCGTATTTGGCTCTGATAAAAGCTTTTTTCACACATTTCTTGGGGTAGCGGAGACCGATGATGTAGAAGCTAAGTGGTTAACACTGAAATCAACCATACATGAAGCAACTAGCCGCTTCATAAAATCAGTAAATAAACGACAAAGAAACAATAAACCCCAATGGTTCACCGCGGAGATCTCACACCTCATTAAGGAGAAGGAAAAAGCGTTTCTCTCCTACAAGCGCACGGAGAAAAGAGAGGCAAAAGTAGAATATAGGACCAGGTCTACAGCGGTCAAAATGGCAGTTAGGGAGGCAAAACTTTGAGTGGAAGAAATTCTGGCAAAAAACATTAAAAAGGGGGACAAATCCTTCTTCAGGCATATTAGTGACAGAAAAAGGAACACAGGCGGGATAGTACGCCTTAGAAGACCGGACAGAAGTTACGTGGAAGCAGATTCCGATAAAGCCGAACTACTGAATGAATACTTCTGCTCAGTCTTCACCTGTGAGGCACTGGGACACGGTCCGCTGTTGAAGGCAACACAAAGCACAGAAGACCCGTTTCAGAATTTTGAGTTCACACCAGGTGAAATTTACAGTGAACTGGCAAGACTCAAGGTGAACAAAGCCATGGGACCAGACAATTTGCACCCAAGAGTGCTCAGAGAATTGAGCGATGTCCTGGTGAAACCGTTGGCTGAGCTATTCAATCTCTCCCTAAGTAAGGGGAAAGTTCCCCTGGACTGGAAATTAGCTAATGTCGTTCCTCTGCATAAAAAGGGTTGCAGGGCAGAGGCTGCGAATTATAGACCGGTGAGTCTCACATCAATAGTGTGCAAACTCATGGAAACACTAATTAAAAGCAAATTGGACACGATCTTGAATGAAGGGAATCTTCGGGATCCCAGTCAGCATGGATTCACCAAGGGTAGGTCCTGCCAATCCAATCTCATCAGCTTCTTTGACTGGGTAACAAGAAAGTTGGATTTGGGAGAGTCTTTGGACGTCGTGTACCTGGACTTCAGTAAAGCTTTTGACAGTGTCCCACACCGCAGGCTGCTAAGCAAGATGGAATCGATGGGGTTAGGAGAGACACTAACTGCATGGGTCAATGATTGGCTGAGTGGCAGACTTCAGAGGGTGGTGGTTAATGGTACCCTCTCTAAAACATCAGAGATGACCAGTGGAGTGCCGCAGGGCTCGGTCCTGGGTCCACTCCTTTTCAACATATTCATAGGGGATCTGACTCAAGGGCTTCAAGGTAAAATAATACTATTCGCCGATGACGCCAAACTATGTAATATAGTAAGTGAATGCAGTTTACAGAATTATATGGCGCAGGACCTGCTTACATTGGAAAGTTGGTTTTCAACCTGGCAGCTAGGCTTCAATGCTAAGAAATGTAAGGTCTTGCACCTCGGAAGCGGAAATCTATGCAGGACGTACTTCTTGAACGGAGAAACTTTAACTTGGACTTCAGCAGAACGAGATTTAGGAGTAATCATCAGTGCAGACATGCAAACTGCCAATCAAGTGGAGAAGGCTTCATCTAAGGCAAGGCAGATATTGGGTTGTATCAATAGAAGTTTCGTCAGCCGAAAGCCTGAAGTCATAATGCCGTTGTACAGGGCCATGGTGAGACCTCATCTGGAGTACTGTGTGCAATTCGGGAGGCCACATTACAGTAAAGATGTGCGTAGAATTGAATCGGTTCAACGGACGGCCACCAGGATGATCTCGGGGCTCAAGGGTCTCTCGTACGAAGAGAGACTGAACAAATTGCAGCTCTACACTCTTGAGGAACGTAGGGAGAGGGGAGACATGATCGAAACATTTAAGTACCTCACGGTACGTGTCGAAGTGGAAGATGATATTTTCTTTCTCAAGGGACCCTCGCCCACAAGAGGGCACCCGCTCAAACTCAGGGGCGGAAAATTTCATGGCGACACCAGAAAGTATTTCTTCACAGAGAGAGTGGTTGATCATTGGAACAAGCTTCCAGTGCAGGTGATCGAGGCAGACAGCGTGCCAGACTTTAAGAATAAATGGGATACCCATGTGGGATCCCTACGAGGGTCAAGATAAGGAAATTGGGTCATTAGGGCATAGACAGGGGGTGGGTAAGCAGAGTGGGCAGACTTGATGGGCTGTAGCCCTTTTCTGCCGTCATCTTCTATGTTTCTATGTTTACTCTCCACTATCTTAGACTGTTTTAAGAATTCATCTTCATCAGTGAATCACTGTTGCACCCCCTTTGTCTGCTTTTAAGATTAATAACTCATCCATTTTGACCAGATGTATAAAAGCTAAAATGGAAAAATATGATATATATCCGGCCACTGCGTTTAAATCTGTCCTCTTCTGGCGACGTTTTTTAGATGACATTTTCTTTATATGGAATGACACCTTGGAAGTTTTGGTAAATGGCTGAACACCATCAACTCACACATCAAGTTTACCATGGCATTTGACAGAGAGAAGATGGAATTTTTTGACATGATAGTATATAAAGAGCATAACAAGCTAAAAACCATAGTATATCGTAAACCAGTGGAAAAGAACACAATGTAGCGCTTTCTTAGCCACCATCCACAAAAACTGAAGCTCAATCTCCCTGTGGGACAATTCCTGTGCCTGAGACGTTTGTGCACTTTGAAGTTTACTATATGCCGGTGTGGATTGATGGTGTATATTGAAAAAATGTGACATGCTTACATGCTAACCTTCACTCTAATCCGCTGTGCTAGACAATGAGCCATACAATAATAGCAATTCTGATTTGATTATACTACTCCTTATAGGTAGTGAATGGCAGTTAATTCTGCTAGGAGTCAGAACAAGGTAGATCTCACTTTCCTGTTATATCCTTTTTCTTCATTATTTCAGAATTGTATACTTAAAAAAAAAGTGATAAAGTATGCCATGTTTAAAAGGATAAGTATAAGATTACTGTTTGACTGAGAGGTACTGAGTGGGAGTTGAACTGGAAACATCAGCATGGAAGGGAGGAAGCTTCACTCTTGTGCTACACAGAAACTTGTATAGCAATGGTATCATTAGCTCCTATAAAAAGTGTAAAGCATAGGACTTTGAGCATCGTATAGGCTTTACATAGACGTGGTTTAAGCTCCAGAAAGGCTTTAGCACGATACATGCTATTTTGGTCATCCAATCAGCTTTCTCTGGGTATCCCACAGACATTATTTGAGAGAGGTTTTTAGAAGCGATTCCTTGCTCTAAATAACACTCTTTTTCTCATGAAACATTGCTACAATCAGCTCATTCTTCAAAGCAAACAGAAAGCCCATAACATCAATTGGCCAAGCTTAAAAACAGAATAAAACATAGAACAGACCTGAATATGGCTTCTAGTTCATTATAAATGGAGGTATGCAGCTGCACAGTGATGACATCATCAAAGTGCACCTGCAAAGTAGAATGCCACAAGTAAAAGATGAGCTGGGAGTTGAACTCACAACCTCTGAAAGATCAGTACAGCGCTTTTACTCATTGAGCTATACTACCTACCACTCTAGTTTCTCTGACTCCCCTGTCATATCATAACTGAGTGATCTGCTAAGGTAAAATCTGCTTAGCTATCATCTCACAGTTAGCTGAAACAAAAGACTGGTAGCTCAATGGCTTAAAGCAGTGTTCTTCAACCTTTTTACACCTATGGACCGGCGGAAATAAAATAATTATTTTGTGGACCGGCAAACTACTAAGACTGAAATTTTTTTTAAAAAACCATCTCCGCCCTGCCCCTGCGAGCTCGGTCCCACAAACCATCTGATCCCATCTGCACAAGCCTCAAATAGTTATGATTTTATATTGAACATATTTTATTAAAGTATAAAAAGAAACAATATTCTATACAATTGTCATTTTATAAATACAAATAATACAGGGCAAAGATCAACAAAACCTCTGTCTCCCCTCCCCTCTACTATCAAGAAAACTGAATAAGCCAAATTATTACAGAATGCTACACAAATATCATGTAACAGAATACCACAGTCACACATGGCAGGAATGGTGTTAGGGGAGTGGAACTAGGGAAACTGCCCCCTGGTCAGAGAGAGCCCTAAGCCAGCTGGAAGCTAAAGAAGCACTGCCTGGGCTTTGCACTCTCCAGTTATGTCTAACATCAGCTCTAGCAAGATACATATTTCAAATCTGATATATTCTAATCACAAGATAGAAATAAAATTATTTTTTTCTACCTTTTGTCATCTCTGGTTTCTGCTTTCATTGTCTTTTCACTCTCTTCCATCCAGCGTCTGCCCTCTGTCTCTTCAGTCCAGCATCTGCCCTTTCCATTCACTGTCTGTCTTTCCCTGCCATCTCTCCTCCTACCCCCCCCCCCCCCAATTTGGTCTGGCATACATCATTTGCCTTCTGTTCCCCTCATGGTCTGGCATCTCTCTCCTTCCCTCCCCCCTGTGGTTTTTAGCATCTCTCTCTTCTCATTTCCTCCACTCAGATCTTATATCGTTCTCTCCTCTCTCTTCCCTTTCCTTTTCTTCTCTGGTCTTCTCTATTTTCTGCCTCATCTAAATTTAATTCTTTCTTACTATTTAGTCCTGTTTCCCTCTTTTCACTGTGTCTACCCACAGTTTGTCACCCCTTTCCCTCACCCTTCCATTATCTTACTAACTATTTTCTTCCCCCGTTATTTATCTCCTCCTTCCATCCAGTATGTGTTCTTTCCCCACTTCCATTCAGCATCTGCTCTCCCCTCTCAACTGACTTCCATCTGCCTTCTGCTCTCTCCCTTCTTCTCACTTCCATCATATGTCCCCTTCTCTCTCTCCTCTCCTCACTTCCATCATCTGCCCCCTTCTCTCTCTCTCCCCCCCTTCCATCATCTGCTCCCCTTCCCCTCACCTTTGCAGGTCACTTTCTTTCCCCTGAGGGTGGCTTATGTCAGAGGGGAAGCTTTGGCCGAGCAGAACTGCTTGCAAGGAACAGTGGAACTTACTTGACGTCGATGCCGGGGCCCGTCACCGTTTGAAGAAAAAAAAAAAAGTGGAAAAAAGGGACCTGCAAAGGTGAGAGGAAGGGAGACCTCCAGGACAGCTGCTCTTTGCCCTCCTTCAGCGGCCCAAGAGTCTTTAGGCTAGTGGCAGCTCTGTGTGCTTTTAACTTCGGCACAGAGCTGCCTCTAAGCAGTAGTTTAGCCACGGTTTCATGAGGCAGCCTTGGGGCCTTTGCTAGGCTGGCCCGCTTCGATGATACGATGTGGGCCGGCCTAGCAAAGGCCCGGAGGCTGCCTTATGAAACCACGGCTAAACTGCTTAGGGGCAGCTCTGTGCCGAAGTTAAACGCACATAGAGCTGCCGCTGCTGGTCTGGAGGTGCAGAGACAAAGGCAGGAAGCATACGCGGCAGGAGTCCTGGCGAAGGCAGGAGTCCTGGCACAGCGACGGCAACAGGAAGTTGCAAGTCAGCTGACGCTGGCACATTTCATTGTGGCGGAGTCCCGAATCCTTTGAGGATCAGCAAAATTGTTTTGCAGACCGGAACCGGTCCACGGACTGGCGGTTGAAAAACAGTGGCTTAAAGCACTGCTTTCATTGTCACAAAAGCCAGAATGTTAAGTAGGGTTCAATAAATGTGACATGGATTCAAATACTGCTATTTTTATCAAATGCAAACTCAACTTTTGGAATAGATTGTTTCTAGTATTGCTAATGTTGTGCTGTTTGAGATGAAAATTAGATGTGATTGGTCTGTAGCTTGTCATTTTTATTAAAATAAGTATTTTGTCAGTTGAAGGAAGCTCTTACTAAGAGCTTATCTTTTGAAAGCTGTTCGTTTGGTAGAAATGCATCAAATATGTGAGTTTTCTCTCGCCCACACATTTTAAGTATCCTAGGAACACGCAAGCTCAAGATAAGTTTGCTGTTTCAGACCACTTTTCTAGTGTTTGTTATTTTTTACAAAGTCAGTAGCTTAGAGCACTTAAAGCAATTGTGCATACCTAACATACTTTACAGCTGGTGCATTGAATTATGCGATGATTGGGCGGTGAGGTGGTAGTGTTGGGATCTCTCTGTTATCACCTCCATATCTCTAAGCATTATGATTCACTATCAGTTGTATATAATTTGTTCACATCTGATCATTTGATACTGAGTGTTCATTGTTTACATTGTTCACTGCGTTTTGATCACTCTACTCTCAGTTTTGAGAGATTATTGCCCTTTTTGATTGTTTGACTCAATATAAATAAGCACAAGGTGAAAAATGGAGTAAGATTTTTATTGCACAGTCCAGGAAAGCAGCATGCAAGTGTAATATCAGGCAACTGCATTTTGATGAGATGGATGACAGTTATGCAGAATAAGCCACTCCTAGGTCCAAGTTGTTACTGTGGTAGAATTGTTAAGGTCCCAGAATCTGCTCCTGGTAGGAGAAGGCAGGCTGAAGAAAAAGGAAGATGGATTGAGACAAATTAAGAGTTGATTGGTGAGTTTTAGGCTGTCTTTTACAAAGGTGCGCTAAATCCACGCATGCGCTAACTACTAATGCGCCCATAGGATAACATGCACATGTTAACCTTTAACACACGCTAACGGCGCCTCTTTAGCGCGCGGTAAAACTTAACACATACATGTTATCCTATGCACGCGTTAGTAGTTAGCACGTGTGGATTTAGTGCACCTTTGTAAAAGACAGTCTAAACCTCACCAATTGACTGTTTTCTCAGAAAATCTTCTATAACTACACCCTTCTGAAGGAAAAAAGTGTGAAACATGTTAGTATTGTGAAAATGTGTATAATTAATCACAAGGGCAAAGAAAGGTTGCAGTACATCATTCTTATCTATTCTTTCAGTTTTGGGATTTGAGCTTTTGCCAGGTGCAAGCTGTTGTGCTGAACCCAGTTTGAACAGACCTGCTCTGGCCTCTGGAAAACACAAGGGGAGTCATTAACCACTCTGGGAGCCTGAAATCAAGAAAAAGTTATGACAGACATCTGTGGCAAAAAGAACAAACAGAAGTCTTGGGAGAATATGTCACACCAGTCTCAGAATAATAGCTAGAATGAACAGAAGCAAAAAAACACTGTTCCTTTTTTTTATAATAAGGATGCCTATCAATTATGACTCTAAAAAGATTTACCTTTAGATTTATGAGGAAAAGCACTGCTTCCATCTTCCCAACATCATAGGTTCCACATATTCATGTAACTTGTATATCCATTTTGCTGGCACCAAAGTTTCAAACAGCATGGGTTTTTTTTTAACCAACACTCCTGGAACCAATTTTTATCATCACTAATTCTCAGACCTGCTAATGACCCTGTGGAATGGACAGAGTTGTGGTAGATATCAGGGGGAGAAAAAGTTAATGGAGAATCATCATAAGCAATAACACAGAATGGGAGTCCCAAAGAAGAAATCAGTTCTGTCTGAGGTTTTATCTAATAAAGACACCTAAGTAGCTAGCAATATATCATTCTCACCTGGAAAGATGAAAAAGGTTAGACAACAAACATCAAAATTGCAAATTACTATAGCTGCTAATGGTCCTATGAAATGGAGAGTTGTGGCAGATATAGGAAAGAAAAGGTTTAAAGATAATCAAGAAAGGTATGGTCTCAGAAATTAGCATAAGCAATAACACAGAATAGGAGTCCTAAAAGAAAAAAGATTGCTCTGATGGATCTTATTATACTAAGCATGCCTAAGTAGCGTCTGACGTCATAGGCACCGTTTGGACTTCCCACCAGAAAACTTTCAAATCTGATTGGGCGTGCATTAGGTGTGGTTTGGGCAAACACACCTGTACTGACTTTGAATCAATTCCTTCACTTCTCAAAGCTTTTACTAGAAGCCATTTGTCATCTGCTTAGTCTGTAGAAGCTCTGTTACCAAATTCTAAATGAAGTTCCCTCTATAGCTCTATGTATTAAGGCGCTGCTTTTATCTTCTATATGTCAGGGGTTCAAGTCTTGAGTGCTGTTTGCAAATATTTGGTATTCATTTTTCTACCAGAAAACCTTCAAACTCTTTGGCCATTCGTTTGCTTAAACATATTTGAGTTGATCTTTAAAATGATCTGCAGCAATTCTCAGATGTCTAAAGAAGCCTGTTCTCTCTCATCCTAAACCCCCTCCCCCACCCCAACACACACTCCTGAAGCATGAAACCACAACCAGTCAAGTTGAATATACCAACAGGAATGTCTCTAGGGTACATCTCAAAAACATGTACCTTCTTTCAATACCTGTCCAAGCCCTCTGAAGTTTTAAGTAAACTGTTATACCTGTTGCCTTGTGCGGATATTGCATAGAAGGAAATCCATTCCTACCACAATGGCTTGTAGCAAAGAGAAGATGAATGTATCTGATGCACCTGTGCCTGCAAACTGCAGAATGCTGATGAAAAACAGCAAAGTCCACCACTTATGAGAGCTGTTAGGATGCTGTTTAAATGAGTGAAGATGAGTTGGATTTGAACCGGGGAGCTTCAGAAGATGGACAAGGTGCAACAAGGTGCATTAACTTGTTGAGCCACAAATGGCATCTTTCTGTCAGAGGAGAAGTTTCCTCCCATGACAGCTTAGGATGTCCTAGCCATGGGAAGGAGAAAATAAGTTTGCCTGGAAAGGAAAATGTGCTGATAAAAATGGCAAAGTCCACCATCTAGACCCTCTTATGAAAGCTAATAGGAAGCTGTTAAAATTAGAGGAGGTGGGATTTGAACTGATGAGCTTGAGAAGATGGACAAGGTGCAACAAAGCGCATTAACTTGGTGAGCCAGAAATGCTTTCTTTGTGGTGATTGTGATATGATAGCTAATCAGATGATACATAGGCAGGTCAGTCAACTATGATATGACAAGGCAGTGAGCTCCACCTTAGTAGAAGCTGTTGTAGCTCAATGTGTTAAAATCCTGGGCTGATCATACAGAGGTTGTGAGTTCAACACCCAACGGATCTTTTAATTGTGGCATACTATCTTGAAGGTGCACTTTGTTGATCTCACAATGAGGTCAGCTTTCTGAAGCTGCACAGCTCCATTTTGCAATGAGGGAAAATGCATGTTAAGGTCTGTATCTGTTTTTTCTCTTTTTAAGCGCTGAGAAATGAAGTAATCTTTGCAATAATGAAATCTTTTTCATGTTCATTCTTTGCTCTCAAGAAAGAGCTGATTGCCGCACTGTTTATTGAGAAAAAAGGGGGTTATTTTTAAGTAGGAAAGTCAAAGGTGGTGTAATGAGTAAATCATATTACTGTTTGGGTGGAAAAGTACTAAGTTTTCCATGCAATATGTTTATATTGAAGTGCTCTATTGATATGGTGGCTTATTAAATCTATTAGGAGGGAGAAAGAAGAAAAAAGCCCCATATTCGAACTTACTATAGGAAATATTATTGCAAAAGCGGAAAGCACGCCTAAAGTGTGTCTATAGGAAGTCGCCGGCTATGAAAGCTGAAACTGCATTGAAATGAAGTAAAACCACACTTAGACCAACTTTTCCTTCGTCTCCATTTTCCACGATGTTTAAAAGCGGTCTGTCGTCCAACTAGCATCTATGTGGTGTCTATCCTTAATCACACCCATGTTACGCCCCTGTTATGCCCACGTCTACAAATTTATACGCGACTTTTCCCTAAACTCGCATCTATGTCGCGTCTTTGTTCTGAAAACGCCTATCTGATGCCTAACTCCATCTTAAGTCCCAATTAACACTTATTAAGGCCCTTAAATCACTCATCCACTTAAATTGGATGCCTAAACCAAGCCTAAAGTTAGGCGCACTTTACAGAATCGGGGCCAGATTGTGCAGGGTCACTAAGAATATCATCAGCAAATAACAAGATGGGGTTTTCCCTTGAAGGCAAGGAAACCCCTAGATGCATGAATGATGCACGCCAAGGGCGCCACTGTTAAGGCAAATAATAATGGCAAGAGAGCACAGCCCTGTCGAGTTCCTCTAAAAAGCTCAAAGGCTTCCAAATAGTGACCATTTATTTTCAAGGAAGATAACAGTTGGCAATATAATGCTTGAATACAATGTAAATAAAGCCCCGTGACCCCCTACCCGGTGCAAGACCGCCATCATGAAAGGCCAAGATACCTGATCAAATGCCTTCTTCGCATCCAGAGAAAGCAATATAGCCGGTATGTGACGTGACTGGGCAGCATCAATGACATATAAGGCTCTACAGATGTTATCTGATGCTTTTCTACCCTGTACAAATCCAGACTGATCTGGATGCACTACCTTTCCCAAACACTTTTGAAGGCGAGCTGGAGTCTGGCTCTCAAGCCAGTTTCCCGGTCTGCTTGCGGAGGCCAACAACAGCCTGAAATCGATTTTGGGAGGTCTCCAGATTTTGATTATTTTGTGGTTTGGAGTTAGGTCTAGGTCCCTCCACTCCAAAAATCTTTAAATCACCGTGTTTGGGGGGTTCTGGTGATTTTCCCAGGCTGTTTTGTATGTAAAATCGTTCCCGCAGTGGCCATCTTGGATTTTCCCAATTTAAATTAAAAATTATTTTCTGCCTCTACAAGCTTCATTTTTGCAAGAAAACACATCAGATGGACTCCTCAGGGCAGGATACTTTGAATTCATGCCACATTTGCGGTGGCTGGCTGACTGGTGAACATCATTGTTCCATGTGCCACATGGCGTGGGAGGGGAGAAGTGGCATAGGCCTTAGCTCCCTTTACCCTTGTGGAGGGTTCTACTGCACAGTCCATCCTGGGCCAGTCAAAAAGGCAAAATTGGGCCCAAGGGACATCCACAGTGCATCCCCAGTGAAATGCAGCTGCGATTCGGAGTTGAAAGTGCACAAATTGTCCCAGAGCTCCAAGAAGGACTCACAGGAGGAGGCCACCCCTCAGAATCAGGGGCTTTCCTGGGAATGTATAAACATGCTTTTTTAGGCTTATCTAGCCAAAAATGCTTTGCCAAATCTTCTGCATTTGTTGTCTCTGTTGACATTGGGGATTCCTCCTTCACAAGATGCAGATCCCCAGTAGAAGAGCCCTACACAGTCGAGAGATGATCTACCGCTAGATGATTTGATCATGCCTTGGTTTACTCAGGCAGGCACTTCCACTGTGGGGGATTTGGCTGCGGTCATGGATCTTCACAATCCGGATCTGGGGGATGCTCTGGATCTTGGGGAGGACCCCACGGTTTAGAAACTTTGCCAACATGTTATCCCTGAATGGAAGACCACATATAAGCTAAGTAACTTTAATAAGAGTAAAACGCTAAGTTACATATTAATGTATTCAAGCAATTTATCTATTTAAGCAATTTTGATAATAAGTATAGGATCTGGTGAAGAAACAACACTTAAAGCCTGGGACAGTGAAATAATGGAGGCTGAGGTGGTGTTTCTGAGGATTATATAAAGAAATTATTAGAGGAGAACCGGAAGTAGAACAAAAATATATTGTTCTATTGATTACATCTTAGGTTCATTGAATGTTCTCACTATAAGCTTGAAATTTAGAAGTAAGTGCTGAAGTGGAAATTGATATAATGAATGACATAATGGGGCTCATTTTTGAAAAGAAAAACATCCAAAAAGTGGCATAAAGAGGCAGGTAGATATTTTCTTGCCAAACTCTTCCAATTTATTATTTTCAAAACCTATTTTTAGATGGATTTCTATGCTGTTCATCTGCAGTTTGTCTAAATCTAGAGGGGGTTTCATAGAAGTGTGGTGTGGGCTTATGACTTGGATGGTTTTCTGCCATAATCGAACATTTAAGAATATGTCCAGGGCATAATTTGGACTTCTGTTTTACACCTGTTTTAACAACAAATAGCTGCCGTAAAGGTGCCCAAACTGAACAGATAATTACTGGAGGGGAGATAAGCATGATCCCCCTACACAGTCCCAGTGGTCACTGACCTACTCCCACCCTCCTAAGATATGCCAGATATCCCTAAGATATGAATGAAACAGTATATACCTGCTTGTATGATAGCTTCAAATGTTATGGCCAGCCCTAGTAGAGCAGCAAAAGGTTCTTGGAGTGGGCTGGTGAGTGGTGTAGTGAACCATAGAGATATGGGGTCTCAGGCTCATACTCCACTCTAACCACTACACTTATGGTGGAATTTGTGAACCTTCCAAACCCCACCCTAATCTCACTGTACTTACATATAGGTATCACCTCCAAGCAAAAAGGCTATTGGTATGGTGTACAGTTGGGTACAGTAGGTTTTGAAGGACTCATTATACAATATAAGGGGGCTATGGTGAGATGTGTGCCTGGGACATTTTATATGAGGTTCACTGCAGTGCCCCCTAGGGTCCCCCACTGTTCTGTTGGCATGTCTGTGTGGTCAGTCTACTAAGAAGGCTTGCCCCTCCCACATCTCAATTACTTGTTCTGTGAATTTTCTTTTTTTTTTTTTTTGAAAATGGCTCAAAAAAGAGACACACTGGCCTGGATTCCGGCGCCTAAACAAATCTGTGCTGGAATCTCGCTTCTATAGGTGCTTTAGGCCACCTAAAGCCACTGTGGGTGTGGCTAATGCCAGAAGTGGTGTTAGGTGGCCTAAAGCACCTATAGAAACGAGATTCACGACAAAGATAGGCACCGGAAATGTAGGCCTGGAAAATCCTGGCCTACATTTCTGGCGCCTATCTTTCCCGGAGGCACGATTCTCTATATGACGCTGTTATGTGATTGGTGGCTGCCAGTATCTATGCTGTATAGAGAATCAGGGACACTGACCATAATAAATACATCATTTAAAAAAAACAACCCACAATTTTGAAAATGGGCATGTTTGATACAGAATTTTTGTGTGTGTTCCATAAAATGTCTAAACTTGGATTTACTCAAACAAAGCAACAAAAGATCCAAAATTTGCAAAGCAAAATCCAACAAAACAAATCTCAATCTTCCTAGAATGGAGGAAAAAAGCCTCTGAGGTTCAGTGGTGAACAGCTATAACAGCAAATGTCACAACACCTCATATGTGGACTCAATATCTTTCCTAGGCACAAAAAAACTCCACATAACTAATCTCAGCATGTGATGCAATTAATGAATATAAATAATAAATCAGCACTTATCTTGTGATTTATTATTTATATTAATTCATTGCATCACATGCTGAGTTAGATTAGTTATATGGAGGTTTATTGTGCTTATGAAAGATATTGAGTCCACATATGAGGTGTTGTGACATATACTGTTATAGCTGTTCACCTCTGAACATCTGAGGCTTTTTTCCTCCATTCTAGGTAGATTGAGATTTGTTTTGTTGGATTAAACTTGGATTTAGACATCATAACGAAAATATCCCTCCACATCACATAAAAGATATAAATACTCCCAACATGGTCTATGTTTCACCAAAAATGATTCTCTCAGGGAGAAGTGTTACTGCTATATCCAAAATATTATCAAAGTTGCAAACTTTTGCAAAATATATTTTAAATATATTAGAATACTTTTTGAACATTACTTCAAAAAGTATTCTATAATAACAGCAATTCTATATTCAAAAAATGTATAGACAGTGGAACCTTGGTTTACGAGCATATATTTCGTTCCAGAAGCATGCTCGTAAACCAAAATACTCGTATATCGAAAGTGAGTTTCCACATAGGAAATAATGGAAACTCGCTTTGATACGTTCCCCCCCCCCGAGGCCAGCAGCGCTGCTCTCCCCCCCGCGCGAACCGGCACCCCCCGCCCGAACAACTTGAACTTACCCCCCCCTTCTCGTCTGGCACCGGCACTTAGCCCACAGGACGTGCCAGTGCCGCTTGAAGATCTTCCTGCCTCTGCCGGGCCTTGAGTATGCATCTGAGCATGCTCAAGGCCTTCTAATTCTCCCTCTCGACGAATGTTGCTACTCTTTGGGTTTTGGCCAGGTACCAGAGACCTGGATTGGCTACTGTGAGAATGGGCTACTGGGCTTGATGGACCATTGGTCTTACCCACTAAGGCAATTCTTATTTTCTTATGTTTGTTCTGTATAGAACAAATTACAGGGACAAAAGATCATATAAATAGACTTCTGAATCTCACAATCTGTACAGTAATGGAGAAAACACAACATCCTTCAGGTTACTGGTGCAATCGCTGATCCTATCTACCCTGGACTACTGAAACATCGTCTACCTGGGTATCCCACAAAACACAATAAAAAAACTGAGATTAGTACAAAACACTGCAGTTCGCTTAATCTTCGGATTGAGAAAACAAGACCACATTAGCCCATATTACAAAAAACTGCACTGGCTACCAATGGAAGCGCAAATACAGTTCAAATTTGCATGCATCTGCTTCAAACAAATCTGGGGCCTAGCACCTTCTAACCTGCAAACACACTTTACTCTACACAACCCCACACGAACAACCAGAAACAAAAACATCTTCGCCTATCCTAAAATTACTGGCTGCAAATACAAATCCTACCTTGACAGAACCTTCATGTTCCAAGCTAACAGACAACAATCCTGGCTGGAAAACTACATAAATAAAACAACGCATTCCAAAAATCTATCAAAACCACTCTGTTTGACAAATTCATCACCTAAACAGACCAATCCGCGCTCTCTACGCTTTTTCCCTCTACAAACTTGAAGCAATCTTCAGGCAATTCCTACCCCTCTCACTTTCCCTCCCCCTTTCAACCCCTCTTACATTCCCTCCCCTACATAAGAACATAAGAACATAAGAAGTTGCCTCCACCGGGATCAGACCAGAGGTCCATCGCACCCAGCGGTCCGCACCCGCGGCGGCCCATCAGGTCCATGACCTGTCAAGTGTTCCCTGCCCTTAAAAAACCTATCCTTACTTCTATCTGTATCCCTCAATCCCCTTTTCCTACATACCTTTTCTTCTGTAACTTTCCCCTCATGCATTTGTAATTTGCTGAATGACCAGCCTTCTTTCGATGTGAACCGCCTAGAAGTCGTCTGACTATGGCGGTATAGAAAAATAAAGTTATTATTATTATTATTAATTTGATAAGCTTCCATGGCATAATTGCAGTATAATAATAATAAATAATAATTTATTTGCTTATATACCTCCCAACCGGAAGTTCCGGGCGGTTCACAGCAAGAGAGCTGAGACATATCAGTGAAGACACAAAATACAGTAGAATTCAGTGGAATACAATACAGTGGTTCATAGCAAGAGAACTGAGATATATCAGCGAAGACACAAAATACAGTAGAATTCAGTGGCATACAATACAGTGAAATACAATATGATGCAGTACAATGTAATATGTGAAATCATCGCATAAATTTACCAAATAGGTTTTTATCTATTTTATGAGCTCAAGGTAAGATTGGGATTGGGCAATTAGAGGACATAGCCAAGAGTTCATTCTCCCCGCTTGAAAAGCCAGAGTTTTGTCTAAGAAACTTTTAAAATGACAGGCTTTCAGAGCGGGGTACATAAACATACCCGAGTTTCTTGTGTTCTTATTTGATGAGAAGAATTTTAGTTGGGTGGATAAGTATGATGGTAGTAGTCTGAAGAGTGCTTTATAACAAATGCAGCCGAATATAAAAATAACTAGTTTCGAAAGGGAGCCAATGAAGTTGCACGTAAAAAGGGCTTATATGGTCAAACTTTTTTAATCCGAAGATCAGATGAACAACTGCATTTTGAACGAGGCAAAGTCTTAGCAATATTTTCTTGGTTGCCCCTAGGTATGTGATATTACAATAGTCTAAGGTAGATAGGATGGTAGATTGAACTAGTATCCAAAAGGACTCTATGTCAAAATTTTTTAAAGATTCTTAGTTTTCATAAAATAGCGAAGCATTTTTTAGTCAGTTGGTTAGTGTGTTTCTCGAACGTTAGGTATCAGTCTAGAGTAACTCCAAAGATTTTGATGTAACTTGCCATCTCAAAATTTTGACCATTGAGTTGAATGGAGTTTTCTCTGAGTTTGTCATTGGGGCTAGCAAGAAAGATCTTAGTTTTCTCAGGGTTGAGTTTCAATTTTGACTGCAACATCCATTGTTCTATTTTTCCCAGAATATTTGAGATTAGGATACTTAGGTCTGTTGAAAATGATTGTAGTGGTATTAGTTTAGTGATATCATCAATGTAAATGTAGAATATCACATTGAGACTTTGTAGTAAATTAGCCAAAGGGACTAAATATATATTGAACAGCACTGGTGCTAGTGGAGAGCCTTGCGGGACTCCACAGGAATTTGTCCATAGGGGAGAGTATTTACTTGTACTTTATACTTGATAATATCTGTTTTTCAGGAAACCCTGAAACCATTTGTGTACATTACCCGTGATTCCAGTAGAATTCAAGCAGCCCAACAGTAGATCATGATCTACCAGATCGAAGGCACTGCTTAGATCTAGTTGGAGAATCAGGGTACTGGTACTTAAGCTAAATAGGTTGTTTAGTTGATTAATTAATGATGCTAGTTTGGTTTCTGTACTGTGACCTGAACGAAATCCAGATTGGCAGTTGTGCAGGATATTAAATTTTTCTAAGTATTGTAAATGTCTTGTTTTAATAGTGTACCATCAAAAACAGAAGAGCCACCTCTCTGTATATGTAGTGATAACTCACTTTGTTCCTCAGAATGCCACACAATCAAATCGTGTGGTAGCCGTCCTTACAGGAACCACATACAGTGTGATTTTTTTAAATTCAATATTTAAATGCTTCCATCTATTTTATAATAATAATTTATAAAGTGCCAATGTCAATACTTTGTTTAAAAGAGCTGGCATAGTGATATATTCATTATTTTAATTATAAACTAGCAAATACATGATTGTTACTTAGCTTTGCTTCAGAAAGGGTCTGCCTCGGTCCCCACCAACGCGTTTCAAATTTTCATCAGGGTCGGGGACTGAATAAGCAGAACAGTTCAGAGCTTTAGCATAACGCTAATTCCCTGCATTATTTGCCGAGGCTACAAGCCCGAAGCAGACCCGTTCTGAAGCAATCATGTATTTGCTAGTTTATAATTAAAATAATGAATATATCATTATGCCAGCTCTTTTAAACAAAGTATTGACCTTGGCACTTTATAAATTATTATTATAAAATAGATGAAAGCATTTAAATATTTAATCACACTGTAAGTGGTTCCTCTGAGGACGTCTACCACACGATTTGATTGTGTGACATTCTGAGGAACAAAGTGAGTTATCACTACATATACAGAGAGGTGGCTCTTCTGTTTTTGATGGTACACCATATTTGACATTCTGGTGCTTATATACAGTCTTTGATTGTTTTAATAGTATCATTCAAGGATATCACACTCTGACCTTTATGCTGCTCAGTGATTGTTGGTTTCCCCTCCAAACAAGTTTGAAAACTGCTCTATTTCCTTTTTAAAGTTTAGTGTCTGCAACCTGGTCTTATCCCGGTTTAGGTGAAGTCCTTCCTTTTAGAATAGACTCCTCCTTTCCCAGGATGTTGCCCATTTTCTATCAAATCTAAACTTCATCCCTGCACCATCTTTTCAACTTTAAATTGAGATTTTGGAGCTCCACCTGCCTCTTGGATCCTACACATAGAACAGGGAGTATTTCTAAAAATCTAGATTTCAGCTTTCTACTTAATAGCTTAAATTTGGGTTTCGGAATCTCCTTCCCACATTTTCCTGTGTCATTGGTGCGCACATATTCCAGGACAGCTGACTTTCCCACAACACTATCTAAAATCCTATGTAGATGATGTATGAGGTTTGCTGCCTTCTCACCATGTAGGCAAGTTACCTAGTGACTCTCACATCCACAGCCACCCAGTTGTCTGCAAGTCTAATGATTGAATTACCAAGTACAACTATTATTCTAACCTTCCCTACTGGGCAAAAGCCCCTGGAGAGACAATCCTCAGTGCAAGAGGATATTGCATACCCCGGTTGCAAAGTCCTGGCTACAGGATTACTTTCTACTTCACCAGGGTGATGCTTTCTTTTTAAGAGACTCTCCTCCTCCTAGGCAGCACAGGGAATGTCAGACTGTAGGTGGGTCTTCTCTACAATGTCACTGTATGTCCCCTCTCTGTCTGCCTTGGCTCCTCCAAGTCTACGACTCTAGCTGCAAGAGACTGGACTTGTGCTCTGAGAGCTAGAAGCACACACATATAATCTTCAACTGCAACTTTCATTAGTACAGGATTACTCATATATGCAATTACTGGGACCAAAGCATTCTCTCTGGATGTTTTCCCTCAGGCAAAGGTTCATATGCTCCCATTACAATTGTTTCTGCTGTCTTGGTCACCATCGACTATGCACTGTTGTACTGTCTTTGCCTCCCCTGGACTCTGTAGTCCAAGCAAAGCCTATTTTGGTGGTTCTGACCCACTCATATTCAGGACCTTCTGGTAGCTTTTCTAAATTGGATCACAGTGACAACCAATGCTAGCCTTTTGGGTTGGGGACTCATTGCCTGCACAGAACATGGGTAGGGCTGATGGTCATCGATTGAAGCCTCCTGGTCAATCAATCATTTTGAACTGTGGGTCATTTAGAAAAAACATTGCTGTTTTTTGTGCTGTGCCTCCAGGAAAAGCTGGTGAGAATTCTTTCTGATAACATCTCTGCAGCTGCCTATGTCAACAGACAATAGGGGAAATGAAAAGTTCTTTGTTAGCCAGAGAATCCAGACTTTTATTTTTGTGAGCAGAATGGGATATTCTTCTGCTTTCTTCAGCCCACATTGTGGAGGTGTTTTAAATGTGCAGGCAAGTGTTTTCATTAGGCACTCTGGATCCAGCAGAGTGGCAACTGTCAGCAGAGGCATTTAGTCTGATAACCACTTATTGAGGAGTTTCAGTGATGCCAAGGGCGATGCCAAAGCTCACAGAATCTTCAGCTGCTGGAAAGAGGCAGGTTTAGGAGGTTTGGAAGTTTTTCTTCAGTTCTGGCCAACCAGCAATCTTCTGTATGTGTTTTTCCTAGGCTAGTGATAGAACACTGTAGCACATTGCTCTTCATTCGGGGTAAGCAATTCTTCTGGCACTGGACTAGCCAGTGAAACCCTGCTATGCAGATCTGTTCTATCTTAATGGCATCTCTCCTTTGGCCCCCAACTGATAAAGGACTTCTGACTCAGGGACCCCTCACGATGGAAAATCCATCCCCCTTTGATTTGGCTTGAGAGGTAAAGATTAGGGAACAAAGGTTATTTTGAGGGAGTCATTACCACCCTCTTGCAGGCAAAGAAAAGATCTACTTTCTCTATTTTTCATAGGCTGGGGACACAATTCTAACATTTCCTTTTTCCCAAAGTGATCTCCTTTTTTCACTTGAATCAATCTGTCTTCCTTTCTTTTCTAAGGAGGACTATGTGACGAATTATGACTTTTTATGATTGCTGGATGTCTGAAGAGTTCTCTTAAGTTACCAACAACTTCAGGAGATTGGATTATCTTTTCCTCCTTGTATCCGTTTTTAGAAATGGGTTATGTGCTTCTAAAGCCACTATTGCTCATTGGTTGGAAGTGTCTGTTCCTTTTGCATATATCCTGTTGGTTAAAAGGACTCTCTACAGGCAGTCCCTGAGTTACAGACACCGAACTTAAGTACAACTTGTACTTAAGAACGCGGTTGTGGCTGAATGTATGATGTAAACATTGAGTGATAAAGCCCATCATACTCCACAGTGTAGAGGTGGTGTACAAATTTTCAGCGTGGCGATTTTGAGACTGAAAATGCAGCAAGGTCTGGGAGACCTCAAATGGAGTCAACTCTTGAAATTGTTGACCATGACCTAATTTTGGCAGATTGGCGAATATCAGCTAAAACAATTGCTGAGACACTACAGATGTACAGAGAACATGTTGGGTGTATAATCCACGAGCAGCTGAGTATGCAGAAGTTGTCAGCAAAGTGGGTACCCAAATGTTTGAATGCTGATAAGAAATTATGTTGAGTAGACACTTCCAAATTGATTTTGCAGCATTTTCAGCGATGGATATTTTGACACAGTTGGTATTTCAGTGCATAGACCATCCACCCTACTCACTGATTCTTGCTCCATCTTGACTATTTTCTGTTTCCAAACCTTAAAAAGTGTTTGAAAGAGTGACAATTTTTGAGTGATTTCGAAATGATTGCATCAGCAGAGCAGTATTTCATTGACCTGGCAACAGAGTATTTTTTGGAAGGGTTACAGAAGCTTCAGACACAATGTGCAAGTGTGTTAAACTTAAGGGTGAATATGTGGAATAACTTTAAGTTTTATGGGCTCCATGTCATTCCCTTCTTGGTTGAATTAAGAACTTTATAACACCCCTCGTATGTATTACTGTATTTACTCAGTTTTCAGGTCATAGACATAGGATTCAATCATTGGGTTCAACAGTTATCTGCTTTTACAGCAGTTTCTGTGTTGATGAGAGGGCAGGAGTTTTTTGGCAAGCTGCTTCATGTGTTCACTTCACTGCTTGAATATTGAAATAGTGAATAGGAATAGCTGCATGGTAGCCTTTAAGAGCTCTGTAGTACTTTCTATCTTCAACAGCTGGTATTGGGCATATCCCATAAGTCTGGACTGATTTTTTGGGACTAAAGGAAAGAAATTAGCAGGTAAAACTTAATTTCTCCATAATGTTTATGTTTATTAGTATTTATATTGTACTCTTCGCTTTAATATCAGTGAGGTTTCTAAAAGGCTAATAGGGAAAGGAACAACACTATTTTCATAAGGACAGTAAAAGAAGAAAAAAAAGTTACAGGTCTAGTAATTGCTGCGGGATCATTATCTACCTTGAGTTAGGATATCTAAGGAAATGCTAGGCCAAAAAAATAAGTCTTCAAGAGTCCTAAACCTAGGATAAGAGAGTTCACAATGTAACGCATTCGGAAGTTTGAAACAGAAGTAAAAAGGTTCATTTGTGTGTTGATGATAATTTAACAAGATGAACTGAGGGTGAGGTTAGCTGATGGGCATAAACTCTGAGTTGGCCTATACAGCATTAGAAATTTCACCAAGTACCGTATTTTCGCGGATATAACGCGCGCGTTATACGTGATTTTACGTACCGCGCATACCCCTCGCGCGTTATATGCCTGAGCGCGGTATACAAAAGTTTTTAAACATAGTTCCCACCCCGCCCGACGCCCGATTCACCCCCCCAGCAGGACCGCTCGCACCCCCACCCCGAACGACCGCTCGCACGCGCTCCCACCCGCACCCGCATCCACGATCGGAGCAAGAGGGAGCCCAAGCCCTCTTGCCCGGCCGACTCCCCGACGTCCGATACATCCCCCCCCCCGGCAGGACCACTCGCACCCTCACCCCGAAGGACCGCCGACTCCCCAAAAATATCGGGCCAGGAGGAAGCCCAAACCCTCCTGGCCACGGCGACCCCCTAACCCCACCCCGCACTACATTACGGGCAGGAGGGATCCCAGGCCCTCCTGCCCTCGACGCAAACCCCCCCCCCCCAACGACCGCCCCCCCCCAAGAACCTCCGCCCGTCCCCCAGCCGACCCGCGACCCCCCTGGCCGACCCCCACGACACCCCCACCCGCCTTCCCCGTACTTTGTGTAGTTGGGCCAGAAGGGAGCCCAAACCCTCCTGGCCACGGCGACCCCCTAACCCCACCCCGCACCACATTACGGGCAGGAGGGATCCCAGGCCCTCCTGCCCTCGACGCAAACCCCCCTCCCTCCACCGCCCGCCCCCCCCAAGAACCTCCGACCGACCCGCGACCCCCCTGGCCGACCCCCCCACCCCCCTTCCCCGTACCTTTGGAAGTTGGCCGGACAGACGGGATCCAAACCCGCCTGTCCGGCAGGCAGCCAACGAAGGAATGAGGCCGGATTGGCCCATCCGTCCTAAAGCTCCGCCTACTGGTGGGGCCTAAGGCGCGTGGGCCAATCAGAATAGGCCCTGGAGCCTTAGGTCCCACCTGGGGGCGCGGCCTGAGGCACATGGGCCAAACCCGACCATGTGTCTCAGGCCGCGCCCCCAGGTGGGACCTAAGGCTCCAGGGCCTATTCTGATTGGCCCACGCGCCTTAGGCCCCACCAGTAGGCGGAGCTTTAGGACGGATGGGCCAATCCGGCCTCATTCCTTCGTTGGCTGCCTGCCGGACAGGCGGGTTTGGCTCCCGTCTGTCCGGCCAACTTCCAAAGGTACGGGGAAGGGGGGTGGGGGGGTCGGCCAGGGGGGTCGCGGGTCGGTCGGAGGTTCTTGGGGGGGGGGCGGTCGTTGGAGGGAGGGGGGTTTGCGTCGAGGGCAGGAGGGCCTGGGATCCCTCCTGCCCGTAATGTAGTGCGGGGTGGGGTTAGGGGGTCGCCGTGGCCAGGAGGGTTTGGGCTCCCTTCTGGCCCAACTACACAAAGTACGGGGAAGGCGGGTGGGGGTGTCGTGGGGGTCGGCCAGGGGGGTCGCGGGTCGGCTGGGGGACGGGCGGAGGTTCTTGGGGGGGGGCGGTCGTTGGGGGGAGGGGGTTTGCGTCGAGGGCAGGAGGGCCTGGGATCCCTCCTGCCCGTAATGTAGTGCGGGGTGGGGTTAGGGGGTCGCCGTGGCCAGGAGGATTTGGGCTCCCTCCTGGCCCAATATTGTCGGGGAGTCGGCGGTCCTTCGGGGTGGGGTGCGAGTGGTCCTGCCGAGGGGGGAGAAGAATCGGACGTCGAGGGGGGGCATCAGGCTTTCAGAATGGGGACAGGACTTCAAGGGGGGACAGGCAGATCTTCAAGGGGGACAGGCAGACCTTCAAGGGGGACAGGACTTCAAGGGGGGACAGGCAGACCTTCAAGGGGGGACAGGACTTCAAGGGGGACAGGCACGGAGAGGCGGGGCAGTGCACCGAAAGTCAGGGCGGGTGAACGGTGAGTCGGGGCAACCAGAGGAGAGTCGGGGCAGTGCACCGAAAGTCAGGGTGAGTCGGGGCAACCAGAGGAGAGTCGGGGCAGTGCACCGAAAGTCAGGGTGAGTCGGGGCAACCAGATGAGAGTCGGGGAGGGCGAAAGGAGAGTCGGGGTGGCCAGAGGAGAGTCGGGGAGAGCGAAAGGAGAGTCGGGGTGGCCAGAGGAGAGTCGGGCAGCATGCGCGTTATATGCCTGAGCGCGGTATAGAAAAGTTTTTGTACATATCATCGTGATTTCTGCGCGCTATACCCCTGTGCGCGTTTTACAATGGTGCGCGTTATATCCGCGAAAATACGGTAGTCAGATTGACCTGATTGTATAGCCTTAAATGCTAAGGTTAAGGCCTTATGCATTAAACAGAATTTCACAGGAAGCCAGTGAAACTCTTTAAACAGGGGAAATACATGCTCATATCTGCGAGCGTTAGTTAGAATTCTTAAAAGCAGTACAGTGGTACCTTGGTTTATGAGCATAATCCGTTCCAGAATCATGCTCGTAATCCAAAATGCTCGTTTTTCAAAGCAAAGTTCCCCATAGGCTTTAATGCAAACTCAGAAGATTCGTTCCACAACCGAAGTTTGCAATGGTGGGCCAGCGGTGAGAACTTGCCTGCGGGTGCTGCACAGCGATTCCAAAGTGTTGCCTTCCTTCCTCGGGGTCCCCAAGCGGCTGCCCTCCTGCTTCTGCGATGCCTCTGCCGTCCGTCAGCGCTCTCCCGGCTCCCATCTAAACTGGCCATCCTGAATGAGCATGTGCGCGACTTCTCTCTCCTCTCCTAAGGCAGCCGCTCCCCCGACAACACGCTCACCACGTACAAGGACGTCCTGCGTTGCTCTTGACGCTCATAGGCTCCCTGCGCTAAAAACCACTATTGCGGTTTAGTAAAAGGTGACCATATTGTAAAATATAGACAGCAGATATAAATTCAGAACTGTGCATAGTAAGTGAAGGGAAGTTTTCATCTCTGGGAATTTACCCAGTTAACTATTAAGTTATTTGGGCAAATTCCTTTGAAAACTGTGGTAATACTGCCTCCACTTTGCTAAATTTAAAATAAAATCATTTTTCATACCTTGTCTGGTGATTTCTGGTTGCACTTTCTTCTTCTGACTGTGCATCCAATCTTTCTTCCCTTCTATCAGCCTGTATGCTTTCTCTCCTCCACACCTCATTCCCTCCCCCAACTTTTTCTTCCTCTCTCCCTGACCTTTCTTTCTTTTTTTCTGTTTCTCTTCTTTCCTTCTGTTTCCCTGCCTGCCCCCTTTCTTTCTTTCTCCCTGCCGTTCCCCAAGCCACTGCCGCTGCCATCAGGGAACAGGACCCACCAATGGATAACAGGCCCCAAAGCCAACGCCGACACATGCTCTCCCTGACGTCAATTCTGCAATCGGAGAGGAAGTTCCGCCCAGCCAGGCAGTGATTGGATGGCCCGAACTTCCTCTCCGACTGCAGAATTGACGTCGGGGAGAAGAAGACTTATCGGCTCGATAGATTAGATCGCCAAGACAAAGTGAGTCCTGGGTGATCGACTCACTTTGCCTTGGCGAGCTACTGGCGCCCCTGCCTCGGGCCCCCTGTCAGCTCCGGGCCCCTGAATGCAGGACTGGTAGTACTGCCCTGATGGCGGCCCTGCGGCACACCAGGCAACATCTCGCGGCACACTAGTGTGCCGCGGAACAGCGGTTGAAAAACACTGAACAAGACAAAGGATGAGTTTGCAACAGTGGTGTGACTACAGTAGAGAGACAAGATTTGCAAATGTCTTCCTTCACAAAATGCCTTGCTCCACTACTTTGCCATCCCAACATCTGGAAAAAGGTTCCAATTGCTTGGAAAACCTAATCTATTCTTTCTCCTACCACCAGTGCTCCCTAGCTTTGCTAAGTATATGAGGTTAAAATAGCTGATTGTCAAATCTATATGAGATAAAGTCACACCTGTGACAACAAAGGAACAAGTATATTAGAAGTACTTGGCCACTAGTGTCTCTCTACTGTTCCCTGCTGGAAGAGAAAGATGGGAGGTGAGGGAAAGAGGGATGATGCAAGAAATGGAAGACTAGAAATACACTAGGGATAATGTGGGGTCCCAGCTGTGGAGATTAAGGGAATGAGTAGGCACTAAGGCCCAGATTCTCTAAAATAACCGGTAAAATCTGTCAGGTTACTGTAGTGCCAACAAATTGTCCAATTTCAAAATGGCGAACAATGTTAAAACAATTTCGCATACAAATGAGTTTCACAGAGATATGCCATGATCCCATCTGATCAATCACTGGAAAAGCAACTGACATATGCAAAGAGCTGGCAAGGGAAGCCCCAACAGCTGAGCGGCAGGGAAAGCCTTGAAGAAGCCTCCTGCTGCTCAGCTGTACTGTACTTTAAACTGCAGGCAGGAGGGATGCCCATTCCCTCCTGCCAACAGGCCTGCCTCTTCAAAATGGTGGATCTTCCATTTCCTGATGCATCCTGGGATGTACTTGGGCCTGCCTATGAGTTAAGGAGTATTATGCTTATGGACTCATCGGCATTCTTTGTTAGCGTAGATGTAATCAATATACATACTCCATCCTTCAATCACTGGCCAAAAACCTGCTTAGTGCATTTTTACTATTCATATTTTACTTACAATTTTTTTTGTCCTTTTTTTCTTTTCTTTTAAACTATAACTTGTGACTAATTCACTCCACAGTGAACATCTGAATAAAGACCACTTCACAGTTTGAAAAAAGCTAACAGAAATTTACTTATCTTTAGTCTTTTTAATTTTTTCATAAATTGCATCAACTCTGTGCCGTCTCAGACTAACAGGGCCAGAACCAGAGCTTTTCCACGCTCTCAGGAGTAGAGCCCGAGCCGACACAGATGTATAAATCATGCGCTGGCACTATCTTGCCAGTGTTTGAAAATCTCTGACAGAACACTAAGAGGCAGTAAGTACACTTTCTCACCCTTCACCATGCTTCCATACCACCCTGACCCCCTTTCTCACCCTTCACCACGCTTCCATACCACCCTAACCCCCTTTCTCACCCTTCACCATGCTTCCATACCACCCTGACCCCCTTTCTCACCCTTCACACTTCCATACCACCATGACCCCCTTTGTCACCCTTCACCACACTTCCATACCACCCTGACCCCCCTTTCTTATCCTTCACGCTTCCATACCACCATGACCCCCTTTCTCACCCTTCACCACACTTCCATACCACCCTGACCCCCCTTTCTTATCCTTCACCACGCTTCCATACCACCCTGACCCCCTTTCTCACCCTTCACCATGCTTCCATACCACCCTGACCCCCCTTTCTCACCCTTCACCATGCTTCCATACCACCCTGACCCCCTTTCTCACCCTTCACCATGCTTCCATACCACCCTGACCCCCTTTCTCACCCTTCACCATGCTTCCATACCACCCTGACCCCCCTTTCTCACCCTTCACCATGCTTCCATACCACCCTGACCACCCTTTATCACCCTTCACCATGCTTCCATACCACCCTGACCCCCTTTTTCTCCTTCCACCACCCTGCTATGCTTCTTTCTCCATCGAAATCAGCAAGGTCCCGCGGTGATTACTTTTGCTGCCCCTGCTTCAGAAGAGGTAAGTGACATTGGAGGGGGGCTGGGCCGGCAGAGGCAAGGTCCCGCGATGACTGTGGCTGCCAGTCCAACCCCCTCTGACGTCACTTACCTCTTCCGAAGCAACAGCAGCAAAAGTAATCATCGTGAAACCTTCGTGCACTTCAGCGCGGCTGCCGACTCTGCTCTGGAATAAATACGGCAGCCGCGCTGAGGTGCAGTTTTCAGCAGCGCAGGAGCTTCCGGACCCGTCTAGCTGTGCACCCCCTTGGAGCGTGCACCCAGGGCAGACTGCCCCCCCACCCCTTGGTACGCCACTGGTTGAGTGGTGTTGAGCACAGCTCCAATTAACTGGAGCTTCTGAGATGGTTGAAGTTGTGATTTGGGGAAGTTTATCTCAAACCCCAAGTTCTGAAGAAATAGTATGGTCTGATTTGTCGCCAAGAGTACACCTTGAGACATAGGATCATTGATGAGCCAGTTGTCTAGGTAGGGGAAGACTTGAAGGTCCTGAGACCTCAAGGCCACTGCCACCACCACCACCATGTACTTGGTGAAGACTCTGGGAGAGGATGCCAGGCTGAAAAGTAGAACTTTGTATTGATAGTGGTGGTATGCCACTTGAAATCTGAGGTGCTTCCTGTAAGCCGGATGAATGGGGGTATAAGTATAGGCTTCCTTGAGATCTAGAGAGCAAAGCCAATCTTTGTAAATCAAGAGGGGATATAGAGTGGCTAGAGACAGCATCTGGAAATTTTTCCTTGACAAGAAACTTGTCGAGGGATCTGAGATCTAAAATAGGTTAGAGACCTCCTGTCTTCTGCAGGAGTAAAACCCCTGGTTCTGCTGATCCACAGGAACAAGTTTCAAGTTTATTATAAAAAATTTTATACAGCTTAATCAAATTTCTAGGCAGTGTACAATGCAAAGAATTCCAAAAAAACAAATTAAAATTAGAAGTACTAAACAAGACCAGGGTAGGTTAATAAAACACATAACAAAACATATGTACTTACTTCATACAAATGGGGAAAAGGGGCTAGAACTACAATCTTTGAGGAAAAGGGGAAAAAACAATAGGTGAGGGTAAAAAGCTGTACAGCTTTGTTTTGGTCCTTGAAAGGACAGTTATTGTCCAAAAGCATCCTGGAGCAAGAATGTTTTTAATTTTGATTTAAATTGATTTAATACGGACTCGATGCGTAAATTATTAGGCAGCAAATTCCAAAGGGAAGGTGTAGTGACAGCAAAATTGTTAGATATCAACGTGTTGATTGATTTTAGTGATGGTACAACAAAGAGATTCTGCGACATTGAACAAAGCGATTTAGAAGGACTGTAAGGAAAAGAGTCTATCAATGAACTCTGGTTGATTGTTTGAACATGTTGTAAAAGTTAAAAGTAGGCATTGAGGAGGATAAGATAATCAATTTTCTGAAAAAGGAAGGGCTGGTGAGGGTTCAAAGCAGATTCTCTTGGAGGATGATCTGGAGAAACAGTGATAAAATGAAGAGAGTAACCCTATCGAATGATCTGTAGAACCCAGAGGTCTGAGGTGATCAACTCCCAATGATGAAAATAAAGTTGGCTGAGGGAGAGGCTGATGTAAAGGAATTGCAACTAAGCTCTCGAGTAGCCCATCAAAAAGACTGGGTTGATTTAGCAGGAGCAGACACTTGAGTTTTCTGAGGGCATTGTTGCTTCTGTTTCTTTTATTGTGGCCTGGAAGGAGCAGAAGGTTTGGCTGAACAATGCCTCTGATATGAAGAAGAGGGCTTGAATTTTTCTTGGGCAGAGAGCTTTTGAGTAGCTTTTTCCATTGAGTCTCCAAAAACCTCATTCCTCAGACAGGGTCTTGGATGTTAACAACCATAACAGCAACCCTGAGCCAGGCTAATCTCCTCATGGCCACAGACATAGAAGAAGCCCTGGAAGACAACTCAAAGACATCATAAGCAGATTGAACCATGTACCGCCTTAATTGGGTAAGGGTGCAAACAATGTGCCAGGATTCTTTCACTCGATGCGATGGAAGATATTTTTGAAAACCAGGCAATTGCTTAACTAGATATTTCAGGTAGCATGTGAAATAGAAGTTGTAATTGATGACTTGATTTGCCAACAGGGAGTTTTGGTAAAGACATCTACCAAACCTGTCCATAGTACGTCCCTCGCAATCTGGTGGGACCAAGGCCAGGATGGGATAAGTTTTTCAATGTGGATTTCACCACCAAAGACTGATGAGACAGTTGAGGTTTGTCAAAACCTGAACTGGGAATAATCCTGTAGAGGGCATCCAGTTTCCTGGGAGCATCAGGAACCAAGAGAGGAAATTCCCAATTTTTATGAAGAATTTCTCTCAGGATTCCATGTAAAAGAAGATTCATAAGGTCCTTAGGAGGTAAATCATAGTTTCCAAAAATTCAGCGCTAAATTTGGAATTTGCCCCTAGTTTGATAAGACAGATCTTTACCCAATTACATAGAAACATGGTGGCAGATAAAGGCCAATTGGCCCATCTAGTCTGTCCATCCGCAGTAACCATTATCTCTTTCTCTCTCCGAAAGATACCACGTGCCTATCCCAGGCCCTCTTGAATTCAGACACAGTCTCTGTCTCCACCATCTCTTTCAGGAGACTGTTCCATGCATCTACCACTTTTTCTATAAAAAAGTATTTCCTTAGATTACTTCAGAGCCTATCACCTCTTAACTTCATCCTATGCCCTCTCATTGCAGAGTTTCTTTTCAAATGAAAGATTCGACTCTTGCGCATTTACATTACATAGGTATTTAAACGTCTCCATCATATCTTCCCTCTGCTGCCTTTCCTCCAAAGTATACAGATTGAGATCTTTAAGTCTGTCCCTATACGCCTTATGATGAAGACCACATACCATTTTAGTAGCCTTCCTCTGGACTGACTCCATCCTTTTTATATCTTTTTGAGGGTGCGGCCTCCAGAACTGTATTCTAAATGAGGTCTCACCAAAGTCTTATACAGGGGCATCAATACCTCCTTTTTCCTACTGGCCATACCTCTCCCTAAGCAACCTAGCATCCTTCTAGCTTTCGCTGTCACCTTTTCAACCTGTTTGGCCACCTTAAGATCATCATCTACAATTACACCCAAGTAACACTCCTTTTGTCGTGCACATCAGCTCTTCACTCCTTAATCTGTACCATTCCCTCAGGTTCTTGCAGCCCAAATGCATGACCTTGCATTTCTTAGCATTATATTTTAGCTCCAAAATTTCAGACCATTTTTCAAGCTTAGCCAGGTCTTTCTTCATGTTATTCACACCATCCAGTTTGTCTACTCTATTGCAGATTTTGGCATCATCCGCAAAGAGGCAAATCTTACCAGACAACCCTTCAGCAATATCATTTATAAAAATGTTAAAAAGAACATGCCCAAGAACAGAACCTTGAGGCACACCACAGGTAACATCCCTTTCCTCAGAGCGATCTCCATTTATCACTACCCTTTGTCACCTTCTACTCAACCAGTTCCTGACCTAGCCCGTCACTTTGGGACCCATCCCAAGAGTACTCAGTTTTATTTATTAGACGTCTGTGTGGAACACTGTCAAAAGCTTTGCTAAAATCTAAATACACCACATCTAATGCACATCCTCTATCAAATTCTCTGATCACCCAGTCAAAGTAATTGATCAGATTTGTCTGACAAGACTTACCTTTAGTGAATCCATGTTGCCTCCGGTCCTGTAATCCACAGGATTCCAAAAAGCACAATTACTTACCGTAACAGGTGATATCCAGGGACAGCAGGCAGATATTCTCACATGTGGGTGACGTCATCTACGGAGCCCCAACGCGGACAGCTTTTCAAGCAAACTTGATTGAAGTTTCAAGCTTGCTATGCTGCACCACGTATGTGCATGCCTTCTTGCCCACTAGAGGGCACATCCCCACCTCGTGGTCCTCAGTTCCATAGTCAGCAAAGAAGCCATCCCCAGGGAGGAGGGCGGGTTGTGAGAATATCTGCCTGCTGTCCCTGGATAACACCTGTTATGGTAAGTAACTGTGCTTTATCCCAGGACAAGCAGGCAGCATATTCTCACATGTGGGTGACCTCCAAGCCAACCAAAAAAGGGTAGGTGGGAGGATGGCAATTTAAGAAAACAGGTTACGCAAAACCGACTGGCCAATCTGGCCGTCGCTTCTGGACAGAGTATCCAGACAGTAGTGGGAGGTGAAAGTATGAACCGAAGACCAAGTGGCAGCCTTGCAGATGTCCTCAACAGGTGTAGACCGGAGGAAAGCAACAGAAGCTGCCATAGCCCGGACCTTATGCCCCGTGACTCGACTATGGAGCGTGAGACCAGCCTGAGCGTAGCAAAAAGAAATACAAGCAGCCAACCAATTGGACAAGGTGCGCTTGGAAACAGGACGTCCCAACCGATTAGGGTCGAAGGACAAAAACAATTGAGGAACCCTCCGATGAGACTTGGTGCGTTGAAGATAAAAAGCCAACACCCTCTTACAGTCAAGTGTGTGAAGCGCCACCTCAGCAGGATGAGAATGGGGCTTCGGAAAAAAACACCGGAAGCACAATGGATTGATTGAGGTGGAAATCAGAAACAACTTTAGGCAAAAATTTTGGATGGGTGCGGAGAACTACCTTGTCATGATGGAACACCGTAAAAGGCGGTGTCCGCAACCAACACCTGCAGCTCACTAATCCGCCGAGCAGAAGTGAGTGTAAGTAGAAAAATCACCTTCCAAGTGAGAAACTTGAGGTGAGATTTGCCCATAGGCTCAAACGAGGTTTCATGAGTTGAGCCAGTATCACATTGAGATCCCAAACCACAGGAGGAGGCTTCAGAGGAGGATGGACGTTCAGAAGACCCCTCATAAAGCGAGCAACGAGAGGGTGAAGGGAGAGGGACCTACCCTCAAGGTGCCGATGAAACGCAGCAATTGCACTGAGATGCACCCGAATAGAAGTGGTCTTCAGACCTGACTGAGATAAATGAAGCAAATATTCCAGGACCGAAGCCACCGGAACCGAGCTCGGATCCAGACGACGCGAGGAACACCAGGATGAAAATCTGGTCCACTTCTGGGAATAGCAAAGCCGAGTCCGAGACCTGCGCGAAGCTTCCAAAACCTCCCTGACAGACTGAGAAACAGGAACCGAAGTCAAGGGGAAAGGAACCAAGCGGTCAGATATAAGGACTGAAGATTGGGATGCAACAGCGAACCCCGACTCTGAGACAGCAGAGAGGGAAAAACAGGCAGAAGCAGAGGCTCCCTGACACTGAGTTGGAGGAGCAGGGAGAACCAGGGTTGACGAGGCCAACGAGGCGCAACGAGAATCATAGTGGCTCTGGTCGATTTGAGATGCACCAACGTTTTCAAGATCAGAGGGAAAGGAGGAAACGCATAAAGGAACCTCCCTCCCCAGTCGAGAAGAAAGGCATCGGCTTCGAGACGATCCGGGGAGTACATCCGAGAACAATAGAGAGGGAGCTTGTGAGTCTCTGGAGAGGCAAACAGGTCCACCTGAGGAGTCCCCCAACGGTCGAAGATCTCGTGAAGGACTCGTGAGTTGAGCGACCATTCGTGCAGCTGTAGAAGGCGACTGAGTTTGTCCGCCAGACAGTTCCGCTCTCCCTGAATATAAACCGCCCGAAGGAAAATATTCTGAGAGACCGCCCCACTTCCAAAGGCGAAGGGCCTCCTGGCACAGCGACCAAGAGCCTGTCCCCCCTTGCTTGTTCACATAGTACATTGCCACCTGATTGTCCGTCCGCACTAGGACTACCTGATCGTGCAGCAGGTGGCAGAAAAGCTCGAGCAGCCAGAAAAATGGCGCGAAGCTTCAAGACATTGATGTGACAAAGACGGTCCTCCGCCGACCACAGGCCTTGAGTCCGCAGACCGTCGAGATGAGCCCCCCCAAGCGTACTCCGAAGAGTCCTTGGTCAGGACCTTTGCGATGCGGAGGGGCGAGAAAGAGAAAGAGCAAACCCTTGGAAAGATGGAAGAGTTGGTCCACCAACGGAGCGAGCGTCTCAAGGATGGGAGTCACTGTCACCGGGGAGGAGACCGGGTCCCGGGTCCTGACGCCATTGTGAGGCCAATGTCCACTGAGGAAGCCTGGTGCAAGCGGGCAAACGGCGTGACATGAACTGTAGATGCCATGTGGCCCAGTAGAATCATCAGGCGCTGCGCCGAGACTGAGGGCAGCAGCGCTACCTGGCGACCGAGACGGAGAAGGGCCTCCAACCGCGGGGGAGGGAGGAACGAACGGAGGCGAACCGTGTCCAGCACGGCCCCGATGAACTGAAGGGATTGAGCAGGGCACAATTGAGACTTGGGAAAGTTCACTTTGAACCCCAGACGCTGAAGGAAGATGATAGTCTGTCGGGTCGCTAAGATAACCCCCTCCCTGGACGGAGCTTTGATCAGCCAATCGTCCAGGTAGGGGAAGACCTGCAGACCCTGGGAGCGCAGGGCTGCTGCGACTACCAACATACACTTCGTGAAGACTCGAGGGGACGAAGCCAAGCCAAAGGGGAGGACCCGGTATTGAAGGTGCAAAATCCCCCACCTGGAACCGTAGAAACTTGCGGAAGGCGGGATGCACTGGAACATGCGTATAAGCCTCCTTCAGGTCCAGGGAGCACATCCAGTCCCCTTCGTCCAGTAACGGGTACAGGACTGGTAGAGATAGCATACGGAACTTCTCCCGGACAAGGAACTTATTGAGCCTCCAAAGGTCCAGAATGGGACGCAAGTCCCCGGTCTTTTTCGGGACCAAAAAGTATCGGGAGTAGAAACCCTGCCCCCGCTGGTCGGGGGGCACCCGCTCCACTGCCCGAAGGCCCAACAAGGCCCTGGCTTCCGAAAGGAGAAGGGGAAGTTGTGGCCGGTTGGAAGGACACACGCCGGGCGGACTGTCCGGCGGGAATTCCCTGAAGTTTAGGGAGTAACCCTCCGAGATGACTCTGAGAACCCAAGCATCGGAGGTGATGAGAGTCCAGGCGGGGTGGAACGCCCTTAGCCGACCCCCGATGGGAAGCGGGGGACAACGAGAGAGCGCGGAGGGGGCCCGCCCTCATCCGCTCAGAACGTCAAAAAGACGGCGCTGGCTTGGACACCCCCTGCGCCTGAGGCTTCTGTTGTTGAGCTCTGGCCTGCTGAGGAGGACGCCGGTGTGGACCTCTGCAAATAGCGCCGCGGCGGAGGACGGTACGGCTTCGGAGCCAACGCCTTCGCCTTGGGGCGCACAAGAGAGGCGAAGGAGTGCTCATGTTCGGAGAGGCGTTTAGTAGCTGCCTCCAGAGATTCATCAAAGAGCTCCGAGCCCACGCAGGGCAAATTTGCCAGGCGCTCCTGCAGATTGGGGTCCATATCTACAATGCGCAACCACGCAAGGCAGCGCATCGCCACCGCGAACGCGGAGACCCTAGATGTCAATTCGAAGGCGTCATAGGTGGCATGGAAAAGGAAAAAGTCGCAGCTGCGACAGAGAATCCATGAGACTAGTAAAATCCCCTTATGAGAGTCAGGCATGACCCCTTGATAACGGGGCATGGACTTGACCAGATGGCGAAGGTACGAGGTGAACGTAAAAGCATAGTTAAGTACCCTATTCGCCATCATGGAATTTTGGTAGAGGCGGCGCCCGAACTTATCCAGGGTGCGCCCCTCACGCCCCGGCGGAACCGCCGCGGACACCCTAGAAGGCTAGGATTTCTTCAGAGAAGATTCCACCAGCAGAGACTGGTGCGACAACTGAGCCTTCTGGAACCCCTTACAGGGGACAGTGCGGTATTTAGATTCCATCTTTGAGGGGACAGCCGTCACCGTGTAGGGGGAATCCAAATTCCGCAAGAAGGTCTGCTGCAACACCTTGTTCAAAGGCAGCCAAGGAGACTCCCGCGGAGGGGATGGCAAATCCTGCTCCTCTAAAAACTCTTTGGAGTATTGGGACCCCGCCAAAAGGTCCAGGTCCAAAAGCCTTCCCCATATCCACCACAACCTCGAAAACGAGGAGGGTCTCGAGGGAGGGGAAGGAGAGCGAGAGGCCCGCGCCGCCGAGTAGGACGGAGAAGCCTCGCGTGAGTATCGGGGCTCACGACCTGTGCCAGCCTCCGACCCCCAGGAAGCCGCACCGAGGGACCTCGTCGGGGTACGGGGCACCGAGGCCTTCCTCCTCCTCGGGGAGGAATCCCTCGACCCTTTCCCCGCAGGGGAACGGAACAGCCGCGGATTAGTCAGGCTGAGCTCCGAAACCCCCAGAGTCTCCACCTCCCGGGTCGGCGAGGAGCGACCGCGCAGCCGAGGTGACCCACGAGGGCGCTTAGACTTCCGGGACCGGCGCTTCACCCGAGGCCGACCCGAGGGTGAGGACCGGCGGGAGGACCCCGACGAAGAATCGGAAGAAGAAAGCCTGCGAACCCGGCGCACCCTTGTCCCTTAGGTCGCACGCTCCGCACAGGCTGGTCAGGAACCGGGCCCGAGGCCAAGGTTGGGGCCGAGGCAGGAACCACCACCGGGGCCGAGGTCGGAGCCACGGTCGGGGCCGAGGACGGCTGGAGGTGAGCCAGGGCACAGGACAGCTCCGAGGAGATGAGCGCTTGGAGCATGTCCTGGAACACGGGAATGGCCATCATGGACGGCATGTCCGGGGCTGGCGGGTGCTCCCTCGAGGGCGACCTCGGCAATGAGTATTCCCGCGGAGCACCCGACTTCGACGTCCGGGGCGGGGCCGAGGACGACCCACCCGCCCCCGTCGAGGAACCCGAGGACGGCTTCTTAGATGACCCTGGAGTAGAGGAAGGAAGCGGGGACTTACCCGGGGCCGACTTCGGCGTCGTAGACGCAGGCTTCGAAGAGGAAGACATCCGCGGCGAGGTCGAGGGCACCGAGGCCGAGGTCAAGGCCGGGGCCGAAGCCGAGGCCGACGTCGAGGCCTTTTCCGCCGCGGGTTCGACGATGAAAAGCTCCACCATGCGGGCACGCCGGCGGCGGAGCACTCGAGGCTGGAAGGTGGAACACCGCGTGCAAGAGTCCGTCGGGTGATCTGCTCCCAGGCAGACAATGCACCACCGGTGAGGATCGGTGATGGAAAGCAAACCAATCGCACCGGGTGCACTTCTTAAAGCCCGACAAGGGTCAGGACATGAACCAAAAAACAGAGCCGCGAACGAATGAGGTCCCGCGGCCGCGGCTACCGGGAGCCCCCGGAGCCTGGAACGAAAATTTTTTTTTTTTTCCCCGACGATTTTCAATGACACGAACAAGGAAAAAACAAAAGAAAGCACAGCGACTAATAAAAACAACCCAGCCGCGGTGACAGAAGGCAATTTAGCACGGAGCAAAAACACAACAGGGCTTCTGGCTCCGCGGAAGAAAACAGAACTGAGGACCACGAGGTGGGGATGCGCCCTCTAGTGGGCAAGAAGGGCATGCACATGCGTGGTGCAGCATAGCAAGCTTGAAACTTCAATCAAGTTTGCTTGAAAAGCTGTCCGTGTTGGGGCTCCGTAGATGACGTCAACCCACATGTGAGAATATGCTGCCTGCTTGTCCTGGGATAAACTTGATTTTCTCTGTTTTAAAAGTGTTTCCATTAATATGCTTACCACAGAAGTCAAACTTACTGGCCTGTAATTCACTACTTCTTACTTACTTCCACTTTTGTGGAGAGGGACCACATCCGCCCTTCTCCAGTCCTCCGGTATCACTCCTGACTCTAGAGCTATCAGAACTTCTCTAAGTTCTTTCAGCACTCTAGGATGTACACCACCCAGCCCCATTGCTTTGTCTACCTTTATTTTAGCTAGCTCCTCATGAACACAACCGTCTGAAAATCGATCAGGGTCTATTACTCCTCCATCCTTATTTATGTTTGTCTTCTGCAGTCCCGCTCCCAGTACTTCAACCGTGAACAATAGAACAGAAATATTTGTTAAGCAATTCGGTCTTTTCTTTATCAGCTTCTACATATTCCTCCCCTTCACCTTAGAGTCTCACAATGCCACTTTTTGTCTAATGAAGCAAGTGAAGGAAGGTCTCTCTGTAGATATCTCTCTAGGAGGAGTCTTACATGGAGGTGGTGGCTCAGGAGAGTCATATGCATCTGTGGTCGAATGAGAAATCTCAGTTTTAGAATCCATTTGAAGATCAAAGTCAATATGTAGTGATGGAGATCGATGCTGTCACTTGGAACAGTGTCTGTCTGATGAGGAAGGCAATGCAGGACGTTTGCATTTCTCTGGATGTTTGGGAGAAACATGTTTCAACTTGCAAGAACATTTGCTAGACTGAGAACGTTGAGGAGAAAAAGAAGAAAGATGCTACAACAAATTGCTTCGATGCATGTGTGAATGATGATGGGTGTCAAAAGCCATAATGATGATGATGCATCAATGAAGCAGTGATGGTACCGGTATCCCGTGTGATGTGACACTCAGGCTAGGCAGGTACTGGCGGAGTTGGTGTTGGGATAACAAGCCGAACCATATCCCCATACTCATGAAATAGAGCATTGAGCTTCTCTTAAAAAGTAAGCACTAGTACCTGTGGCTTTATTGCCAGTACCAATGGTTCCATGACTTGTTCCAGAGAGGATGACTTGGATGACGATGCACCCCCTCGATATGGAAATGAGTCACTTAGGAGGTCTTCATTTGGTCGGCATGATTGGACTCAATGCCATAATGACCTGCAACCCTGTCTAGGAAGCTGGTGGCTTTTTGCTTACCAGAAGTAGTGATGACCTGTGACACTGGAGTCAATGTCAAGAGCAACGCTGGGCATTCAGCGCAGCTCCCTGCGCTAAAAACTGCTATTGTGGTTTAATAAAAAGGATGGAGGGTATATTTGTCTATTTTTGTATGCTATAAAAACCAAATACAGAGAGAGACTGAGAGCTGTTGACGAAGAGCTACGTGTGTGTCTTTCTTCGATTCCAGCCAGAATATCAGCTTTGTGTTCAGCCAAACAGGCCCAGGTTTCGCACTGAATAAAGTATTTTATAATTTTTCACTATTCTGTTTACTTAATATTTCATAATAAAGTAATTATAAAATACTTTCTTTGTGTTTATTTGATTCCTATTCAAGAGAATTACTTTATATATAGTCCTATATAGGCACAGAGTTAAATTTTTAACATTTTCTAATGGTGGTGTGCCTCGTGATTTTTTTCATGAAACAAGTGTGCCTTTGCCCAAAAAAAGGTTGAAAATACACTGGTCTTGTTCCCCTTTCATCCTCTTAGCTGGTCACTTTCACAGAACTGGTAGGAGGAGTTTTTGAGCAGGGATATGTCTCAAACTGTCTCCTCTTCCTATGCAGCTGATTATGGTTTATGGCTCATATTTGTGAGTGTGATGTGATTGCAGTGAAGGGAGCAAAATGCAATATTTTCAGTTATGGTGCAGTGTCAGTGATCACCAGAAAGAGTGCCAATGGGAATTTCTAAAATATGCTCCTTGCTCTATAATTTCCTCAGCCAGCATGCAAACTTATTGCCTACCTCATTTTTTTTCTGTGACACACCAGTATGTCTCAACTTCTTGTTGAGAACCACTTCTGTTATAATAGCTGTACTTTTTATAATTCTAATCTGTCTTTTATACTGATATACTAGATACCATTAGCTCTCTCTGCTTTGAAAGAAAGGCCAGAACTCACAGTGAGAAGCAGTATCACTTACTCTTGTACCATGTGTTGACTGTCTCTGAAGCAGTGTATTTGTTGTTATGTGCAGGTGGGGAGGGCAATGGCCATTGCAGTCTTAGATATGGCAGAATGCAACCCATGGCCTCGAATCATTATGTCCTGAATATAACTGCCCTTATTAATCTGCGGGCGTGGATGCTGAAGCATGTCAGGAACATAAAGAATATTACTGCAGGTTCCAAGAAAAGAGGCACCAGAACCCCACCCAAGAGTTGCAAGTAAGATTTAACTTTCTCCACTTATACGTCATATTAAACTGTATTTTAGCCTCTATATTGCTGATATACAGTAAGGGAATACCCTCTGATTAGAACAGCAGGCTGAGAACCAAGGAAGTCAACATTCAATTGAATCTTACTAGGCTTATTGTGATCTTGGGAAAGTTACTCGATCCTCCATTGCTTTAGGTACAAACTTAATTTAGCATTTCATTCTGCCTGGCTCTAATCAAGTACAAGGCAGATTACAATAAAAAGTACAAAAAATAATAATATAATTTAGATAGTAAGCCCTCTGAGAACCAGGAAAAAACCTATTGAATCTTTAAAGGGGTAGCCATGTTAGTCTGATGTAACAAATAATAACAGAGGCACGTGGCATCTTATAGACTAAGGGTACACCTGTCAGATTTTCTAGACATCCCTAATGAATATGCATGGAGAGATTTGCATGTTATGAGATGACAGGCATGCAAATCTCTCATGCATAGAAATGGAGAATTGTTGGACATGGGTTTGTGAGTGAGAGGGAAAGAGATGGTGCACACGGGGAATGGAAGAAAGAGGAAAATTGGGCATAGGGAGGGAAAGGAGTGAGGTAGAGGCATGGGGAAGAGAAAGATGAGAAGAAGAAATGTTGGATATGGTGGTGGAGAGAGAACAGTGGGAAAGACTGAAAGGGATGCAAGAGGGAGGAATGTTGGATATGGTGGTGGAGGGAACGGAGGGAGAAATGTAGCATAGTGCTGGAGAGAGGTGATAGAGAAATGTTGGGCATGGGACTGGTGGATAGGGACAAAAGATGCTGCACTTGGTCCAGGGGATGAGAGAGGGAGAAATGTTGGAAGTGGCAGTAGAGGGGATGGGAGAGATGCATCCTGGATCCCTCTCTCTCTTTTCCCACTCTCTTTGCAGCAAGGGAGGGAATGAGAGAGAGAGATGATGGACAGTGAAAGAGAGGGAGACATGTTGCACATGGGGGTGGAGGAGAGAGGAAGAAATGCTGTGCATGAGTGGGGAGGGGAAAAAGAGGGAGAATGATCCAGGGATAGAAGGGATGCTGTACAATGGGATGCTGTACAATGTGGATGCTGTACAATTGGGAGGGATGGGAAGAGAGAAATGCTGGACCATGGTAGGAAGAAATGCATTCCTGGTTTTATTTCTCCAATGCTGAAGTACTTGCTGACCCTTGCTGTGGCTGGTGGGGTTCCCCAAGCACCTACCAGCTGAGGACCTCCTCAAAAGCAATCAGAACTTCCCTCCACCAAGCATAGCAGTCACTGGCAGCATCCCTGAGCCACTGAGGTGCCAGCATCTGTGACTCAGGAACGCTACTGCTGCCTGCTAAGCTTGGCAAAAGGGACCCCTGGTCACCTTCAGACCCTCAAGCTATATCCTCAGCTGATATAGGGGAGAGTGTAGCACAGTGGTTAAAGCTTCCGACCTCAGAACCCTGAGGTTTGTGGGTTCAAACCCACGCTTGCTCCTTGTGACCCTGGGCAAGTCACTCAATCCCCCCATTGCCCCAGGTACGTTAGCTAGACTGTGAGCCCGCCGGGACAGGAGAGGTAAAACTGCTTGAGTACCTGAATAAATGCATGTAAACCGTTCTGAGCTCCCCTGGGAGAACGGTATAGAAAATTAAATAAATAAATAATATAGCTTGAGGGTCCTCATCAGGTGAAGTATTTATATTTTATATTTACATTAGAGGCTCTGGCAGAGACCCATTTACAAAATATGCATTCTTCCTAATTAATATTTCCAAATTAATTTAAGTGTCTTTGCTTATTTGTAAATGGATCTCTACCAGAATCTTAATGCAGTAGCATATATAAAATGAAATAAACCACTTCTGAGTTTATGTGGATGGACAGGGATGGAAAAGTTTACTTGTGGGGACAGATTCAATTCCAGCGGGGACAGGTTTGATTTCAGCAGGGACTGGTTTATTTTCTGTCCCCGCACAACTCTCTAGTTCAATCCCTTCTTGCAATCCGGGAGTTGCAGAAATCCAAACACTTTTCTGAGCTTGTGCTTCTCCTACCTTAGAAAGAGAGATAGAGCCCCCTGCAGTTTCAATTTCTGCAAACAATCCATCCAGAAGTCTTCTGATCTGCTCTGCTTCTTTTTCTTTTTTTCGTTGCTTAAAGTACTTTTTTTTTTTTTTTTGGTGGCTTCAGTGCCGTGAAACTCCTTGCTGTGTCCTCCACCAGACAAAAGGACGCAGTTCTGCAGAGCTGGACTGCTGCTTCACAAGAGAAATTTCAGTGAACCTGTGGAGCCAGCCTGCTGTGTGCCACCTTTCTCAGACTTGGAGTCTATTCCCCTGGGAGCTTACTTGCCTACCGACCTGGTCAAGGGTTTAAGTGCAGATTTCAGGGTGTAGCCTGTGTTTCCTGTCCCCAGTTGTGTGGAGAGGTTACAGTCAGAATCTGTCTGACTAGCAGTTCGAAGACCTTCAAGTCTGGTCAATTATTGAAGTGGTTTCTGAGGCAGAAAATCCTTTTCCTCCATTCAGTTGCAGTGTACAGAGCTGCAGGCAGGCAGGCAACTTCAGAGACTGAGTACACCTCCATGATTCCTATGGGAGCTTCAGGGTTGGTCTATGAACTCTGTAAATCATTTTTGAGTTTCTGAGGATAGGGTTCAGGTCTCCCACCTCCCCAAACCCCAAATCTCTATTTTGAAAAGTGTTTATTTTTAAGGCCATCTTGGATTTTTGTCAATCGTGATTTCTTCCTCTCGAATTTATGTTAAAAATGCCTCTCAATTTTGTTAAAAATTGATTGGGATGGACTCCTTAGCCCCTCCTCTGTCGACTATATGTGTGAATTGCGCCAGATTGGCACCAGAACAGTGTCCGTGTACCACATGCTGCAGCATGCTGGGGGAAGGGGCAGGAGCTTTGGGGCTTCGCCTCTTCTGGGTCCTAACAGGGCAGGGGAGCTGGCATGGGTCCATGAGTGTGGGCAAAAAATCTTGCCCAGGGGCTGTTCTGGACACTGGCACCATAATGTCTGTATACCGAGTTAGGGACTCCTTTGGTGCAGGTGTGGGTGCCTCAGCAGGACCCTATAGCTGACGCACTACAGGGTGAGTGTGTATATTTTCCCTGGATTTTATTTGGCTTCTCTGGAGACCACTCTCATTGCAGGAAGAAAGAAAATATCCCCCAGAGGTGCTCTCTCTTGGTAATTTCCATGTCAATTGGTCAAATTTCACTCATACATCTTCATAGGATACAAAAAAGTGGCCCCAAATAAAGGAAGCCCCTACTTTGGACCTAGTTGAGAGACCAATGTCCCAAACTTTGGCTATCTTCATATAGAGGTCCCTGAAAATTTTCATCCATTCTGAGATGGTTGAGTGGGAAACTCTGGACCACTTGACATGGAATGACCCTCATTTTTGAGGGAAATGGGTTGAAAGCCATTCCATTTTGAATTTGAAGATGAGCCATGGCCAAGAATTTTGGATGTCTTATATTATGAATCCCCTCCTAAAAACGCTGTGATAGTGCCTATGCATTAAAAATTGCACAGATGAGAAATTGGGAGGACCTCACTCTATACAGGTTGTTCCAAATAACACATTCCATGTATAAGTCCCGAAGCTCTGGGATTTGAGAAGCCATAGCTTCTGTTACCATTCCATGGTGGTCAAATCTACTCTTAATAGAGCCAGAAGCTTGAGGAACCATGCCTCAGCTGCCCCAGGCAGGGATGCTTTGCACTCTGGAGTCTTTTTGGAGGAAAGTGTTTCAAAGTTGTATGCTCATTTCTCACATCCAGTCTTACCAGCCCTATATGAGCATCTATTTGTGTGCAATGTGCTGGAGTTTAGCAGCATTCTGCCTCCAGAGAAAGATAGAAACTTAGGAAAAAAATGAAGACAGATAAAGACCATATGGCCTGTCTAGTCTGCCTATCCATGCCATCTATTTATTATCCTTTAGAGATCCAATGTATTTATCTTAAGCTTCTGTGAATTGAGATACAGTTTTGGTCTTCACCACCTCTTAATAGGAGGCCAATCTCAATGCATTCAGTACCCTTTCCAGAAAAAGTATTTTCTGAGGATACTTATTTGTCTAATCCCTTCACCTTCATCCTTTGCCCTTTCATTCCAGAGCTTCCTTTCAATTGAAAGAGACTCGCCTCATGTGTATTTATGCCATGTAGGTAGTTAAACGTCGTCCTTGACAACAAACTCACTATAATGATCAGATAAACTCGTCGTCAAGGAATGCTTCTTTAAATTAAAATTAATTTGTTCAATTTCTACTCTCCTAGAACCTTCCTCTTTCAACATTCTTATCCATTCTCTTGTCATCTCTCAACTTGACTACTGTAATCCTTATATCAAGGTTAACTCAGAAGGAAATCCGCTGATTACAAATTCTCCAGGGAATACAGCTATAAAACGTTATTCTTAAAGCCAAAATATTTGATCATGTAACACCTTTACTCCATGATTGCCATTGGCTATTCTATCTCCCATCGTATCACCTACAAATTATGCTCCTCCTCACTTTTAAAACTAGGCTCACAAATCCCCCCGCATTCATCGATGAATTATCACCTATTCTTCAAGAAAGCTCAGATTAAACTCTCAGAATTTATTAGTAATTCCTTCCATTCACAAAATTGTCTGACAGTGTTTCTCAACTTCAAGCCAAGAACCCCCTAAGTCGAACAAATATCAACCGAGTATTCGCACCCAAGCTCCGCTCCAGACCCGCCAAGCTCCACCCCGGACCCCACCCCCATAATAATAGTACTAATTGTAATACAATTTCTTCCATCCATTTTTTCATATACACACAATATAATCTTATTAATACATAATGGTAACCACAAAATTAAAAACACAAAGCATACTGTTTACAGAGAAAATGTTAATTATCATTTGTATTTGGGGGGTTTTCAAAGAGGTCAAGGCAAGTGACTTTAAAATATGCAGTCACCTCTAATAACAAATACAGTGCAAAATATAGGCAGCAGATATAAATTCTCAAAACTGACACATTTCGATCACTAAATTGAAAATAAAATCATTTTTCCTATTTTTGTTGTCTGGTGATTTCATGAGTCTCTGGTTGCACTTCCTTCTGACTGTGCATCCAATATTTCTTTCTTTCTGCTTCCTGTATGTTTACTCTCCTCCAGATCTCATTCCCTTCCCCAACCAACATCTCTCTTTGTGCCTCCATGAGTCCAACTTTCTTCATTTCTCCTCCACCCCTATTGGCAATATGTTTCCCCACTCTCTCTCTCACTGTTCTTCTCTTATTGATTTATTTATTTATTTATTTAGATTTATATCCCGTTCTCCCAGTAGCTCAGAACAGTCTACAAGTAAACATACACAGTAGAAGTAATTAGACAAATAAGATGTACAATAGGTTTAGATGCTTGGACATACAAGACTGTGCAGTATTTATCAGAGTACAAACAATTTTTCAGAGTACAGACAATTTATCAGAGTACAGACTAAGAGAGGACTATACTGAAATTTTGGGAGAAGTTAAATAGGGGGAGAGAAGAGAGAGGTGGGGTTTAAGGGGGGTGTAGACTGAGGAAGACCTTTAGTTGAAGAGGAGGGTCTTACCATTTTACGGAATGTCAATAAAGAGTTCTGTTGCCTGAGTTGGGGGGGGAGTCGATTCCAGAGATGTGGGATGGCTGTAGGATTCGTTTGCGGGCAGTTTCTGAGAGGAGGGGACCTTCCAGGGGGAATGCATAGATCCAGGGTGCATCTCTCCCACTACCTCTATTGCCACATCCAACATTTCTCCCTCCTTTCCACCAGTCCAGCTTCTCTTTCTCTCTGCCTCCTGCACGCTTCCTCTCCTCCAGTCCTCATTCTCTTCTCCAACCAACATCCATCTCTCTCCCTCCATGAGTTCAACTTTTTACTCTCTGCCCTCTCCCCTTCCCCTGAGTGTGACATTTCTCCTTCCCTCCTTTCTTTCCTCCCCATCGTCTCTCTCTCAATGAGTCCAACACTTTCTGCCTCCTGCACACTTCCTCTTCTCCAGACCTCATTCTTTCCCTAACCAATATCTCTCTCTGTCTCTCCATGAATCCAACTTTTCTTCCCCTCTCCTCCACCCCTATTGGCAACAAATCTCCCTCTCTCTCTCTCTCTCTCTCTCTCTCTCTCACTGTCCATCTGTCATGAGAGATCCAGGCATCTCTCCCACCCCCTCTACTGTCACATCCAACATTTCTCCCTCTCTCATCCCTGGATCATGTGCAGTATTTTTCACCAATGCCCAACAACCCCCATGCCAATTTCTCCTTCTGTCACCTCTTTCCAGCACAATGCCACATCTATCCCTCCAGCACTATATCCAACATTCCTCTCCCTTGCAATTCCCTTCAATCTGTCCCTCTGTTCCCTCTCTACCACCATATCCAACATTTCTCCCTCTCATTCTTCTCTCCCCCATGCATCTCCCTCTCCTCTCTCTATGACCAAATTTCCTTTCTTCCTTTCCCATGTGCCACCATCGTTCCCTCTCACTCACACACTCATACCCAACAATTTTCCCTTTCTATTTCCTCCCACCTATGTCCCAAGTTAGTGCCCCCTTCCTCACTCTCTTCTGTGTTTCATATTCATGCCCCCTCCTTTCCATCTGTGTTGTGCCCCTTCCCTGTATGTAAGTAGCTGCCTATCTGTAGAAGCCACCACTGCCTCCGGGGATCCTGCCTTCCTGCCCGCCCCCTGCCGCAGCTGGGGCTTCCTCTCTCCCTGCTCACCTATCCCCCCAGAAGCTGACCCAGTTCTTATTCGAGCTGCAACCGCTCCTGTCTTCAGCAGGGACGGCACAAGCAGGGATTCACACGCTGTATGTGGCTGACCAACAAGCCTTCCCTCTGGGTCAGCTACTTATGTGCAGCATTGTGAATCGCTGGGTGTGTCCATCTATGCAAGGAGTGCTGCTGAAGATCAAAAGAGTGAATGTGGCTCGAAGAAGGTGATAACTATGTCAACTATGGGGCAGGGGGAGGGCTGGGCAGGCAGAGATCACCAGAAGCAGCTTTGGGGGGAGGGGGAAAGGCAGGAATATGGGATCCCTGGTGTTGGCTGCCACCTCTACAATTGGGCGGGAATTGGCCAAGCCGCATACCCCCAAGTGGCCCACATACCCCCAAGGGTACATGTACCGAGCATTGAGAAACACTGCTTTAAGTGCATCCAGACCTCATTCTGCCTTTTTAACTTTTCCCTTTAATCAGTCACTATTCTATACCGCCAACAATCAATTGACTTCTAGGCGGTTTACACAGAAGAAAAGCTGGTAAATCAGCGAAGTACCATGAGCGAAGTACCATGCACAATATGTGCCCCATTAGAAAAAAAAAATAAAAAATAAAGCACACCCCCACCACCAATGACGGCGCTCCCTGATGAACTGGCACCAGGAAACAACCCCCTCTCACCTGTGCCAGCAAAAATGTCAGTTGGAATGCCCACTTTCCTCCTGCCATGCCAGGAAAAATGGCAAAAGGGATGCCCACTTCCACCTGCCATGGCGATTCCCCCCAATGGCAGCAGCGAAATGACAGAGAGGATGCCATACTCCCTTTCTTGCCACTGAAGGCCCACTCCCATGCCAGGTATCCCCCCAAACATCCCCTATCCTCCCCTTTTCCCCCTGAAAAAAATGGCAGGAGGGTTGACTACTCCCCTCTTACCACAAAGGTCTCACTGAAACCCCACCCCACCCTCTGAACCCCTCCTCCCTCGGTACCTATTCAGAGAAGTTGGAGCAGGAGGACAGCTCAGTTTGTCCCCACTCGTAGACCTGCCAGTCCAAAATGGTGGACCTTTTCCTCACTGAGTGCATCATGTGATGCACCGGGGGGGGGGGGGGGAGGGGCAAAGTCCCTGATTGGCTAAGATTGCCTAAGGCCCCTCAGTCAATCAGGATCTTTTGACTCCTCCCCCCCTTATATCCAAGGATACAGAGGGAGGAGCCTTATGCATCTGAGCTAATTCAGGGCCTTAGGCCCTTACTCGTGCATCACATGATGCCTACTGCGGGAGTGGGAACTTTGGTGGCATGAGGGAGTAGGCATCTCTCCTGTTGTTTCACTGCCGGGGAGGGGGCGGAGGTCGGCATTGACAAGAGGGAGGGGGCATCCTTCCTGCCAGTTGTGTCTTGCCGGGGAGGGGGGGAATGGCAGGAAGGAATGGCTATCCCTCCTGCCATTTTTCGCTAGCATAGGGAGGGGTGGGATTCCCAGTGCCGCATTTGTTGTGGGTCGTAGGGGGGCCCTTCATTGGTGGGAGGGAGGGGAGTGAGCTTCGCTCTCACAGTGATCCATCGTATCGGAGAATCAGGGATTACAGTGAACATTTGCATGAATAATTTGCATGTTTCTGTTGTCTGTTGTTTGTTGTTTTTCAGTGAGCCTTGTAGCTAGGGAATTCCCACATGTGAGAAAGCAAAGTTACCTTTAGCAAATGTTTTCCGAGGACAGCAGGGCATATTTTTTATATACCCTTCCATGTCCCCTAGGAGTTGATTTTTTTGCTTTTTTTTTTTTTTTAATACAACTGAGGGTCCTGTGCGAGTTGGGTGGTTGGAAGACACACATGCATGTGTATTTGGCTTTCCAAAGGTTTCTAGAAAATGTAAGAATGTTGGGCAGCATGTATCAGGGCTCCATGAATGATGTCACCCACGTGGTGCACGTAGCCATATGGCTTCATATAGAAATGTTCCCTACATATTTAAATGTAGATAAATAAATAATCATTATTCATTCCCTAATTTTTGGTCCTATTAGTAGTATTGTTTCCTTTTAATTAATTTATTTTAAAAATTTCTATACCGTTTAAACTAAACGGTTTACAGGATTACATACATAATTTAAAGCACAGAAGGAAGTGGGAACGGACAATGAACACTCCACTGAAGATCACTGATGTAAAACCAAATTGTTTATTTCAGAAAAGGACACAAACAAAAGCTGTGGACCCGACACAGCACTGTGTTTTGGTGTTTGAAGAACGCCTGCATCAGGGGTCACTAAACATAAAAACATAACACAACGTATTTAATCACATCATATAAAAATAAACACGTTAAAAACTTTCATAAGCCATACAAATAAATCAATGATGGAGGCCAATCAAATAAATAAATAAATACATATGGACACCATGAATGATCAATATGTGAAAAATATACATATGTGACAAAACAAAAACATATAATAATGTGTATACAAGTTCATAAAAATGAAACCAAACCTGTGGCGTTATGGTTCACAGATGACAGGTCTGGGATAAAACAAAGCTGTTTAATAAACATTAAAAAAAATAGGACCATCACAATACTATATTTCATCAGGGGAAAACAACTAAAAAATTACAACATAAGACATGAAGGTTGCAAAACAGGTAGAGAAAGCATCATCCAAGGCAAGACAAATGATGGGATGTATCAATAGAAGTTTTGTAAGCAGGAAACCTGAGGTCATAATGCCACTGTACAGAACCATGGTGAGACCTCATCTGGAGTACCGTATTTTCGCGGATATAACGCGCGCGTTATACGTGATTTTACGTACCGCGCATACCCCTCGCGCGTTATATGCCTGAGTGCGGTATAGAAAAGTTTTTAAACATAGTTCCCACCCCGCCCGACGCCCGATTCACCCCCCCAGCAGGACCGCTCGCACCCCCACCCCGAACGACCCGCTCGCACGCGCTCCCACCCGCACCCGCATCCACGATCGGAGCAAGAGGGAGCCCAAGCCCTCTTGCCCGGCCGACTCCCCCGACGTCCGATACATCCCCCCCCGGCAGGACCACTCGCACCCCCACCCCGAAGGACCGCCGACTTCCCGACAATATCGGGCCAGGAGGGAGCCCAAACCTTCCTGGCCACGGCGACCCCCTACCCCCACCCCGCACTACATTACGGGCAGGAGGGATCCCAGGCCCTCCTGCCCTCGACGCAAACCCCCCTCCCTCCAACGACCGCCCCCCCCCAAGAACCTCCGCCCGTCCCCCAGCCGACCCGCGACCCCCCTGGCCGACCCCCACGACACCCCCACCCGCCTTCCCCGTACCTTTGTGTAGTTGGGCCAGAAGGGAGCCCAAACCCTCCTGGCCACGGCGACCCCCTAACCCCACCCCGCACTACATTACGGGCAGGAGGGCACCTGTGCGCGTTTTACACAGGTGCGCGTTATATCCGCGAAAATACGGTACTGTGTGCAGTTCTGGAGGCCACATTACTGCAAAGATGTGCTTAGAGTTGAGTCGGTTCAGCGAATGGCCACTAGGAATATCTCGGGGCTCAGGGGTCTTTCGTACGAGGAGAGACTGAACAAGTTGCAGCTCTACACTCTGGAGGAATGCAGGGAGAGGGGGGACATGATTGAGACGTTTAAATACATCACAGGTCGTGTCGAGGTGGAAGATGACATCTTCCTACTCAAGGGACCCTCGGCCACAAGAGGGCATCCGCTCAAACTCAAAGGAGGGAAATTTAAGGGTGACACCAGGAAGTATTTCTTCACGGAAAGAGTGGTGGGTCACTGGAACAAGCTTCCGGAGCAGGTGGCCAAGGCCACCAGCGTGCTTGACTTTAAGAATAAATGGGACATCTACGTGGGATCCCTACAGAGGCCTAGTAAGGCACTCAGACTTGATGGGGCGGGTCAGTAGAGTGGGCAGACTTGGTGAGCTATAGCCCTTTTCTGCCGTCATCTTTCTATGTTTCTATAACATAATTTATCCCAGGACAAGCAGGCAGCATATTCTCGACATGTGGGTGACATCATCCACGGAGCCCCGTCGCGGACAGCTTTTCAAGCAAACTTGATTGAAGATCTTGAAGTTTGCTAGTGCTGCACCACGCATGTGTGTGCCTTCCTGCTCAGCTAGAAGGCGCATCTCCTCAACGTGGACCTCAGTTCTTAGTTTTCCGCAGAGCCAGAAAGCCCTGTCTCTCTTCTCTGCGATCCTACGTGCCTTTCTTGCACCATGGCTTCTTTCTTGTTTTTGAGTCTGAAGTTGCTGTGTTTGCGTCTTTATTGTTTTCTTGCCTTTTTCAAAAAAAAAAAAATTTTTTGTTTTTCATTTTTTCCGAATACTGGGGGCCCGGTTCTTCTGTGGCTGCTCGGCCTCGACTGTGCCGTGGCCCTCATTCCGTACCATATGTCCCGGCCTCTGACCGGGTTTAAGAAGTGCACGCAGTGCAGTCGGGTTATTTCCATCACTGACCCGCACCGTTGGTGTATCCTTTGCCTCGGGATCGATCACCCTACGGACTCCTGCCCTCGTGCCACCCTTCAGCCTCGGGCTTTTCAGCGGCGTCGGGTGAAGATTCTCTACCTCTTCGCAATGGAAGCTGGTAACTCCTCGACCCCGGTCTTGGCCTCGGTCTCGACGTCAGCCTCAAAGACCTCGGTCCCGGGCAAGTCGCCCTCAACCTCGAAGTCCTCGGGGGCTCCGGCTTCGAAGACCTTGGCTTCGGGTAAGTCTCCTCTTCCTCCCTCAGGTTCAGCTTAGCTACCGAAGAAGCCTTCCTTGGAGTCTCTGGCCGCCCAGGCAGTGAGTGTAGTCCTGCCGTCCTCGACGAGACCTCCTTCCAAGCATGCCTCCACTTTAAGGGAATACTCTACATCGAGGTCGCCCTCGTTGGAGTGCATTGGGGCACCAGTATGTCCGAATCCTTTGGTCTCAGTGACGATGTTCGAGGATATGCTTAAGGCTATCTTAACCTCGCAGATCTCCTCGGCTTTGGCCCAGCTTAGAGGTCTGCATGGGAACGGGGATTGCGGGAATCCCTCCCTAACCCACGGGATTCCTACAGGGACCCCCCTCTGGTTCACGGGACTCCCAAGGGGACCCCCCCCTCTGGTACACGGGACTCCCAAGGGGACCCCTCTCTAGCTAACGGGACTCCCACAGGGATGGAAGGCTTTGGAAGCAGGGTTCATCCATATAATATAATGGACACGTCAGCCTTAGTAAAAGAGGGGGTTTATAAGTTAATTACCTGAACAGAAAACAAAAAAAGTTTCACCAAAGAGATTCCACAAGGAAAACAGCAGCGCAAACACAAAAAGAAACTGTGGAATTTATGATCCTGTGAGAAGCAATTGCTGCTTTTTATAGGGAAAGGGCGGGGATGGAGGTAATTACTTGTGGGGATGGAGAGGATCCTGGCGGGGATGGGTGGGATTTCTGTCCCCGCGCAACTCTCTAGCCCATCTTGCCCTGGCCTCGCCCTCGCTCGTTGTGAACCAGCCTGAGCGTCACGCTGAGGGCTCTTGAGGCAAGTTGCGTCGGTCTCGATGCTTTTTCCTCGTGTGATTCCTCGCCTGTTCCCTTGAGGCGGACTTCTCCCGCTGCCTGGATTCATGCGAAGCATCGGTCGATACGTGCCTCGTCCTCGGAGCAGAGGTCTGCAAAGCGGCCCAGAGATTCTTCCCCGAAGCGGGGTAGGTCTCCGGGCCCTCGCACTACGGGGTCCATCAAGCAGTTGGACTTGGTACTGTATGTCCCTAGTCTTCTCCACTCTCCGGTGCCGCCTCGGTCCCGGGACCGTGGGGCTCCGAGGTCGAGAACTCCCGCATCCCTCTGGGGTCGCAGGGTCTATTCTCCCTGGGTTCACCGGAGAGGGCTTCTCAGATCTCCGTCCTTCGGACTCCAGGGTCCTCGCCTTCCCAGGTTTCTAAACGCAAAGCCGTCGTCGACTCCCCCTCGTTCTTTTAGTGGGGCATCCTCGACGTCCATGCTTGTTGACACTGATATGCTGGCACAGTATTCGAGGGAGGCTTCCCCCTCATTTTCTGCTACCATGAAATCCCGCTCGGCTTCCACCTTAGGGGGATCTTCTGCGGGCAAGCCATCCTCCTTCACCAAGCTTGTGATGGACATGAGCAAGGCGCTGAATTTGGACCTCCAGTCTGATTCCCAGTTCACCAGGAAATATTTGGAGAAGATGGAGCTCCCTTATCCTCCCAAGGAATCCCTTCGTCTCCCGTTGAATCCTGTTTTACAACAGACTTTCTTCCCGAATTTAGAGACTCCTTATGCTATCCTGGCCATTCCCTCCAAAATGGAGTCTAGGTACTGGACGGTCCCTTGTAAGGGCTTTGAGAAGGCTCAACTCTCTCACCATTCTCTGGTGGTGGAGTCTTCCCTGAAGAAGTCCAATTCTTCCCGGGTCTATGCGGCTGTCCCACCGAGCCGGGAAGGCCAGACTATGAATAAGTTTGGCAGGCACCTGTACGAAAACAATGTGTTAAATTTATGCCCTCCTTTCTGGATGATTTGCTGGTCCATCGCCAGATGGAATTCCGCTGGTTCCTGGATACGCTGTCGCAGATTCGGCTTTATATGTTTCAGGCGACATATGATGCCTTTGAACTGTCCTCGCGGGTCTCCGCCTTTGCGGTAGCCATACGCCACCTGGCTTGGCTCCACATCATGGACATGGACCCAAATCTGCAAGACTGGCTGGCCAATCTCCCGTGCTTGGGCAACGAACTCTTTGATGACTCTATCGAGGTGGCCACCAAACGCCTCTCTGAGCATGAGCGCTCCTTTGCCTCGTTGGTTCGACCCAAGGCGAAGCCCGCTCCTCCTAAGTTGTACAAGTTGCCTCACTGGCGCTATCCCCAGGAATCGACGCCGGCGTTCTCCAGGCCACCTTCTCGATGTCAGCAACAGCAGAGGGCCCCTAAGAAGCCTCAGGCCCCGGCGACGGCTAAGCCTGCGCCGTCCTTTTGACTGGCTGGCTGGCTGGGTTCGGGCCGGCCCCCTCCGTCCTCAAGCCTTCTCCTCTGCCTATAGGGGCCGCCTCCATGCCTTTTCTCCCCGTTGGGCACTGATCACCGCGGACAGTTAGGTCCTCTCCGTCATCAGAGAGGGGTATTTCCTACAGTTCCGGGTGCCGCCTCCGGCCCAGCCCCCAGGAGAGTGTCTTTCGAACAGAGCGCAACTCTCCCTTCTTCTCCAGGAAGCTCATGCCCTCCTTTATCTCCGGGCAGTGGAGGAGGTCCCTTTGTGTCAGCGGGGCTCCGGGTTCTACTCCTGGTACTTTCTGGACCCCAAAAAGACCGGGGACCTGCGCCCTATCCTGGACCTCCACGAGCTGAACAAGTTCCTGGTCAAGGAGAAGTTCCGTATGCTCTCTCTTCCCACGTTGTACCCCCTGCTGGATGAGGGGGACTGGCTTTGCTCTCTGGACCTGAAGGAGGCCTACACTCACATCCCGATCCACCCGGCCTGTCGAAGGTTCCTTCGGTTTCAGGTGGGAAACCTTCACCTGCAGTATCGGGTCCTCCCGTTCGGGCTCGCTTCGTCCCCCCGAGTCTTCACCAAATACCTCGTGGTGGTGGCGGTGGCCCTGCGGTCGCAGGGTCTTCAGGTGTTCCTGTACCTCGACGACTGGCTTATCAAAGCTCTGTCGCGGGTGGGGGGGTGTTATTTCAGCGACCCGACAGACTATTATATTCTTTCAGCGCCTGGGCTTCGAGGTCAACTTTCCCAAGTCCCAGTTGAGCCCCTCTCAGTCTCTGCAGTTCATTGGGGCTGTGCTGGACACGGTTTGCCTCCGCTCGTTTCTGCCTCACTCTTGGCAGGCTGCACTCATCCACCTGTGCCGGAGGGTCTCCCTTCAGTGCACGGCCTCCGCCAAGCAGATGATGATCCTGTTGGGACACATGGCCTCCACGGTTCATGTGACTCCTTTTGCCAGACTTCACTTCCGGATACCTCAGTGGACCCTGGCGTCCCAGTGGAGGCAGGATCGGGATCCCGCCTCTCAGTGCTTTGCAGTGACTTCCTCCTTGAGGCGTTCGCTCCACTGGTGGACGCACTCTTCCAATCTTTCGAGAGGTATGCTCTTTCTCACGCCCTCGCTGCAGAAGGTCCTAACAACAGACTCCTCCGCGTCTGCCTGGGGGGCTTACTTAGACGGCTTCTGGACCCAGGGTCTTTGGTCGGGTGCCGACCGTCGTTTCCACATCAACCTGCTGGAGCTTCGGGCCATTTACAATGCCCTGGTAGCCCTTCGCCATCTGCTTCAGGATCAGGTTGTCTTGGTACGCACGGTCAACCAGGTGGCTATGTATTATGTGAACAAGCAGGGGGGTACGGGTTCCCTGTCTCTGTGCTGGTAGGCTCTTCGACTTTGGGAGTGGGCGATACACCACAACATCTTCCTTTGAGCGGTCTACATCTAGGGAGAGCACAATTGCCTTGCGGACAGGTTGAATCATCTTCTCCAGCCACACAATTGGTCACTCCATGCCTCGATTCTGCGCCAGGTGTTTGCTCGCTGGGAGAAGCCGCACATAGATCTATTCGCCTCGCCCCTCAACAACAAATTGCCTCGCTTCTGTTCCAGGATTTACTCCCGGATCGTCTCGAGGCGGATGCTTTCCTTCTGGATTGGACAGGCCGGTTCCTCTACGCATTCCCTCCTTTTCCTCTGATTCTTGTGCAGCTCATGCCACCATGATTTTGATAGCTCCACAATGGCCCCAGCAGCCGTGGATCTCCCTTCTCCCCCAGCTCAGTGTCAGGGAGCCTCTGCTTCTGCCTGTGTTTCCTTCTCTGCTGTCTCAGAGTCGAGGTTCGCTGTTGCATCCCAATCTGCAGTCTCTGCACTTAACAGCTTGGTTCCTTTCCACCTGACTCTCTCCTTCAAGTTTTCTCCCTCGGTGTGGGATGTTCTTGAGGCCTCTCGGAAGAGTTCCACTCGCCAGTGCTACTCTCAGAAATGGACTAGATTTGCTGTGTGGTGTGCGACTCGTCACATGGAGGCACTGGCTGCCCCCTTGCCTTCCTTGCAGAATTATTTGCTGCATTTGTCTCGGTCTGGTCTCAAATCGACTTCTATTCGAGACCACCTTAGTGCGATTACAGCCTTTCATCGGCCGATTGATGGGAAATCGCTCTCCGTCCGTCCGGTGGTTTCTCGATTCATGAAAGGCCTTTTTAATGTTCATCCTCCACTCAAGCCTCCTCCCGTGGTTTGGGATCTTAATGTGGTTCTGGCTCAATTGATGAAACCTCCGTTTGAACCCATTGATAAGTCTCATCTAAAGTACCTCACTTGGAAGGTGGTATTCCTAGTTGCTCTCACTTCTGCTCGCAGAGTCAGTGAGCTGCAAGCTCTGGTTGCGGACCCACCTTTTACGGTCTTTCATCATGACAAGGTGGTCCTTCGTACTCATCCCAAGTTCTTGCCCAAGGTGATTTGGGTTTTCACCTCAACCAGTCCATTGTTCTTCAGGTGTTTTTTCCAAAGCCCCACTCTCATCCTGGTGAAGTGGCGCTTCACACTCTTGACTGTAAGAGAGCATTGGCTTTTTACCTTCAACGCACCCAGTCTCATCGGACGGCTCCTCAGCTCTTCCTATCTTTTGATCCCAATTGGTTGGGCCATCCTGTTTCCAAGCACACCTTGTCCAACTGGTTGGCTGATTGTATTTCCTTCTGCTACGCTCAGGCTGGTCTTCCGCTGCTGGGTCGGGTCACGGGGCATAAAGTCAGGGTGATGGCGGCGTCTGTTGTTTTCCTCAAGTCCACGCCTATAGAGGTGATCTGCAAGGCCACCACTTGGTCCTCGGTTCATAAATTCACCTCTCACTACTGTCTGGATACTTTTTCCGGGAGCGACGGCCGGTTTGGCCAGTCGGTTTTGCGGAATCTATTCTCCTAAATTGCCAACTCTCCCACCGTCCCATCCTCGTTAGTTTGGAGGTCACCCACATGTCGAGAATATGCTGCCTGCTTGTCCTGGGATAAAGCACAGTTACTTACCGTAACAGGTGTTATCCAGGGACAGTAGGCAGATATTCTTGCAACCCTCCCACCTCCCCGGGTTGGCTTCTTTGCTAGCTATCTGAACTGAGGTCCACTTTGAGGAGACGCGCCCTCTAGCTGAGCAGGAAGGCACACACATGTGCAGTGCAGCACTAGCAAACTTCAAGATTTCTTGAGAAAAAAATTTTCTTGAGAAAAAAATCAAGTTTTCTTGAGAAAAGCTGTCCGCGACGGGGCTCCGTAAATGACGTCACCCACATGTTGAGAATATCTGCCTGCTGTCCCTGGATAACACCTGTTACGGTAAGTAACTGTGCTATTTACATAAGACAATAAAAGAGCACAAAACATGTAGCTGCGTAAACAAACTTCAAAAACTATTTAATTGAAAGAACAAGTTTTGTAACAAGGTAGCAACCATGCAGCATATTAATGCAGAAAGTCTCAAGTGTACCATTCTGTAACTTTGTAACAAAATAGCAACTTTATAGAATGTACAGAGAGTCTCTAGTGTATCATTTCATGCATTGTAAAACCTGAGCTGAAAAAAGGAGATATCAAAAGGCACAGGTAAAGAGGAGCCTGGGGAAAAAGAGAGAGAAAGAAAAAAGAAAAGAGACAAAAGAGAAAAGAAAAGGGGGAGGGGGAAGGAAAACCACACCAAAGGAAAAAGAAGAGAAAAAGAAACACCTTGGAATGGAGCTTGAAAAAAAGGCTCTGATATAGACTGAGGTGATAGAATTGTAAAAGAAAAAAAAAAACCCCAATTTAAAAAGACTGGAAAAAACTAAAGAAACAAACTGTCATCAGAATAAAGAACATCAAGAAGTGCTCATGAGAAAAAAAAAGGGGACCAAACAAAAAGAAACAGAAGAAAATCAAAGGACAACAAAGAAGGAAACTATCCGTAGGCATAACTGTGAGGGAGAACCCAAAACGCTAAAAATGAAACCACCAAATTGAACAAGACAATTGCAAAATAAACAGAAAAACAGAGCACCAACCAAAAAAACCCCCCAATATATAGAACTATATGAAAGAAGCATGTAAAAATACTGATTACAACTACATAGCAGAAGAACTGCAAGTAGCAGTGTCAGAAAACTGGGGCAAAGAAATGCTAAACAAGTATGTAAAAAAAGTGGAATGCACCTAAAGCTATATTAAAAAACACAAAATCTAGGGGCTCCTTTTACAAAGGCGTGCTAAATGCCGCACGTGCTAGCTGCTACCACCTCCTTTTAAGCAGATGGTAATTTTTCGGCTAGCATGCACTATAGCGCTTGCTAAAAACGCTAGCACACCTTTGTAAAAGGAGCCCTAGGTGAAGTTAAATAAACCATGAAATATGTCCACTTACCTCGGTCCAACTAACATGCCAGAGTAACCAAAAAACGCTGAAAAGCTATTACTGAAAGCATTTAAATACCTGGGGGGAACCACTCCCATAAAACAGAAAAATAAGTAAAACCACACAAAAAAGGAAGAAAATATGCTGAAAATAACCAAAACAAATATATGTTATAAATTTAACTTGATTGACAGGAAGGCTGGACTTGATTGACAGGAAGGCTGGACTACTAGGTCCACATTAAAACCAAGTAGAACAGTGCACATAAAAGCTTGTTGATGAAAAAAAGAGACCAAACAGAAAAATAAAACAAAACCTAATGGAACATGCTTAAAAAGCATTTATAAACAAAAGAGGGGTGGGGTGGGGCAAAAACAAAAGAAAAAAGGGGGAACCCTCAAAGAAACAGATGAAAAACAAGTTCTAAATTGAGAACATGAGGGATTACTGTATAAAATTGAAAAATAAATATTTGTTCCTCTTTGTAAAGTATGTTATTCAGATCACCTCCTCTGCTACTACTGTTAATAACTTTAAGTACAAAAAATTTAATATTCTCTATGGTATGCCCTTCCTTAACCCAATGTTCCACTAAGGGTGCTGTCTGTATATTTCAATTTATGCAGCTACGATGTTCGATCAGGTGGGTCTTGACTAACTGTTTTGTTTTTCCTATATACAAAAGGTTGCAGGGACATAAAATCACTTAGCAGTATTGCAATCTGAACCATGTCTAAGGGTAAAAACTTTCCCAGTCTTGGGATGTACAAACTCCAAGATCTCTAAACAGTGCCTGCAGACAGTACATCTACTGCATTTGCGATGACCCTGAGGAGTCAAAGTATTAGCTTTTGGAGTTGGCAACAAAGATGGAACTAAGGGCTCCTTTTACTAAGGTGCGTAAGGGCCTTAACGCACGGAATAGCGCGCACTAGACCTTAACGCCAGCATTGAGCTGGCGTTATTCTAGAAGCGTACCGCGTGGTTTAGCGTGTGATAATTTTGTGAGTGCACTGAAAACGCTAGCGCACCTTAGTAAAAGGAGCCCTAAATGTTCCTTCAAGTTCTTCTGTCTAGAGTATGCGACAACAAGGCGCTTATCTCTAAAGCAAGTATGTCCTTCCAGAATGTGCCAATGCTGTCTAATAATCTTCTGAATGTCATTTGCCAAATGCGAGAATTTCAATGTACAAACAATGTCTGGTGGTGCTCGTGATGTAAGTAAATCTTCCCTATGATATGTATTTGCTTTCTTAAAACCCTCTTTTATACATCTATTTTTGAATCTCTCGTGGAGAGTAATAGACTGCCGTGTATAATCTTTATTATCAGAGCAAATCTTCAACCTTAAAAACTGAGAAAAAGGTAAATTTTTCTTCAAATATTGATTATGAAAACTTTCATAATGAAGGAAAGCATTTCTGTCTGTTGGTTTTCTATATAAGGTAGTAGTGAATCCATGGTCTCTTTCTTAATCATCAAATCTAAAAAATGAAATTGAGAGGGAATCATGTTGCATTTGAAACTTAAGATTAGAATCATGTGTATTTAACCAGACCAGAAATGCCTCCAAGGTGTCAATATCACCCTTCCACAACATAAAAATGACATCTATATATCTTCTGTAGAACTGGACATTCTCTTTCAAAGGGTGATCTTGTAAATGAATAGATTCAAAATTAGCAACATACAGATTGGCAATATCAGGTGCCATCATGGCACCCATGGCAGTACTCTTGATCTGTTGATATATTTGATCTTGGAACATAAAATAATTCTTGGTAAGTGCTATAGTGGCCATGGTGAGCACCAAATGTTTAGGGATCCTACGATATGTATTTCTATTCCTAATCATGTTCTCTATAATAATGAGTGCTTCTAACTGAGGAATGTTAGTATACAATGATACTACAATATATCTAATATGACAAGATGGATGTCAAATGGATGGATGGATGTTAAATAGGTCACCTTTATAGTCATTTAACAAATTAATAAAATGTGATGAATCTCTTACATAAGACTGCATCTGAGGGCTATATAGTATTAGAAAAAAAATCCACAAATATAGAGAGGGATTCCAAAACCGAACTGTTACCAGAGACTATAGGCCTCCCAGGTGGCGTAAGCATGGATTTATGAACTTTTGGGAGAGTATAAAATATGGGAATGACAGGTGTCTTTGTAATAAGAAATTCTCTCTCTTTATCAGTCAAATATCCTGCTGCAAAAGCAAATTTAACCACCTCAGAAATTGCTGTTTGAAGAGTCTCTGTGGGATCAGTATCTAAGGGAATATAATATTCTCTATCCTGAACTTGCCTTTCTATTTCTGCTACATAATCTCCCCTATTCTGAACTACCATCCCACTGCCCTTATCGGCTGGTTTAATGACAATGCTGTAATCTTGTCTCAAGGTCTTAATTGCCTCACTCTCTAGTTGGTCATATTGTAATATCTCTGTTTCTTGGTTCCTTCTAATCTTTTGATATCACGTTCAACACATGATGAAAAACTATGTATCAGAGGATCAACATTGCCTGGTGGAATCCAACGTGATGGATGTTTCACAACTGACATGTCTATGTACGTGTTAGTAGTATTAGCAAAGGATTGTATAATACGTAACTTATGTATGAATTTGAATAAGTCCACTCTTGTTTGAAAGGAATTATAACCTACTGTTGGAATGAAAGACAGGCCTTTTTTAAAAACCTCTGTCTCATTCGAATTCAAAACACGATCGGAAATGTTAATAATGGGAATATCAAAAGTCTTTATCACTGATGTGTTTATGGTTGAGTTATTTGCCAACTCTGTTTGTGCATATATGGTCTGTGACTGTGAGAAGGGTATCTGGTGTACCCCCGACCTCTCCCTCTGCCTCGTCCCCTGTACTGAGACCGAAATCTGTTCATAATTTGAGGGATGGTACTGAAAATGAAATCTGTTCATAGTTTGAGGATGATACTGAGGGTAAAACTTGTTTGTCACTGGAGGATAAGTCTGAGATTGTCTCCTGACATTAGGAGGTTGTGAATTCCAAATTTTGTCTAAAAAAGAATCATGTTTGGGAGAGGAACGGGCTTGTCATGTGGTCCTTGGAGATTTCTGTACAGGACTGTTAGAGGGAGATTCTGTACGTATGCGTTTCCTAATTCGTGTAGAGTTAGATGGTCCAGCCACTGTCTGATTAGAATACGTGGGGACGATACCTGAGTTATATCTTATCTATGTGCATTATTCCTTTTATTGAAAATTCTTGCAGTAGAATACGGATATATAGAAACCTTTTTGTAATCATTTTCGTCCCTTTTGAACTTGTTGATCTTACCAGCCTTGATTTCTAATTTAAGATCCTCTAGTTTACGATTAATCTCCATAGATATATGTTCAAAATGTGTATCCTTATCCTGTAACAATATCATTTCTGTTTGTGCTGAAGCATTTGACTCTTCAGCTTTAGCTTTAGAAGTTTCTCCAATAAAATCATTAAGTCTAAAGAGCACTTGTTTAAAATGGCAGTCCAATGATCTAAAAAGATTTGATTGTCCAAAAACATTGTAGGTGCTTTAACTATACGAAGGCCTCTTGGAATCCTCCTTGCTCTGCAATAGTTAATGAGTGTCCAAAAGTGTAACTTATTACTTACTACATTTTTCTTAAGTTCTACATATTCAGACCATCTACTTTCCAGGTTATCATTGACACTTGCTTCTTTGGAATTCTCAAACGGAGGACAGTTCTGTAAAAGATCCTGTAGATGGCCATCTGAAAATATGAGAACATTTTCCCACGGTTGGAATGACATTGTCCACTGTAGACGTGAAGTCCAAGCCAACAGGACAAAGAACCCAAGGGTTTAAAACAGCGCAGAAGGAAGTAGGAACGGACAACGGACAATGAACACTCCACTGAAGATCACTGATGTAAAACCAACTTGTTTATTTCAGAAAAGGACACAAGCAAAAGCTGTGGACCCGACACAGCACTGTGTTTCGGTGTCTGAAGAACGCTTGCATCAGGGGTCACTAAACATAAAAACAACACAACATATTTAATCACATCATATAAAAATAAACACGTTAAAAACTTTCTTAAGCCATACAAATAAATCAATGCCAGAGGCCAATCAAATAAATAAATAAATACGTATGGACACCACAAATGATCAATATGTCAAAGATATACATATGTGACAAACAAAACAAATAATAATGTGTATACAAGTTCATAAAAATGAAACCAAACCTGTGGCGTTATGGTTCACAGATGACAAGTCTGGGATAAAACAAAGCTGTGTTATAAACATATAAAAAAAATAGGACCATCATAATACTATATTTCAACAGAGGAAAACAACTCTAAAAAATTACACTTGGCAACTAAAATTTAATGCCAAAAATTGCAAAGTAATGCACCTCGGGAGCGGAAATCCATGCAGAACATACACCCTGAACGGTGAAAACTTAAGAACTACTGCAGAAAGGGACTTGGAAGTTCTAATCCGAGAAGATATGAAAGCTTCCAATCAGGTGGAGAGAGCTTCAGCAAAGGCTAGACAAATGCTGGGTTGCATCAGAAGGAGCTTCATCAGCCGAAAGCCTGAAGTTATACTACCATTATACAGATCCCTGGTGAGACTTCACCTGGAGTTCTGTGTCTAGTTTTGGAGGCCTCATTACCAAAAGGATGTGAAGAGAATGGAGTCGATCCAAAGAATGGTCACTAGGATGGTTTCAGGATTTAAAGGCATCCCATACGAAGAACGCCTAACCAGCTTATATTCTCTCGAGGAGCGCAGAGAAAGGGGGGGACATGATAGAAACATTCAAATACATCACGGGTCGCCTGAAGTGGAGGAAGAAATCTTTTTTCTGAAGGGTCCCACATCGACACGAGGGCATCCGTTAAAACTTAAGGGGGAAGATTCCATGGCGACACCAGGAAATACTTCTTCACCGAACGGGTGATCGATCGATGGAATAGTCTTCCTCGCCAGGTGGTCGAGGCCAGTAGCGTGCTTGACTTCAAGCGTCGATGGGACCAACAGGTGGGAGTACCTCAGAGTTTGCTTAAAAGATGGATACTTCATGTGGGGGGGTTTGTCTTGAGTAGACTTGTAGGAGGGAGGGTTATTGTGTGGGCAGACTTGTTGGGCCACCGGCCCTTTTCTGCCGTCAAACTCTAACATAATATTTACATATCTACAAGCTAAAACCAGGGGTGTTCAACCTCGGCCCTCGCCAAGTTGGGTTTTCAAGATTTCCCAAATAAATATGCATGAGATCTATTTGTATACAATGGAAACAATGCATTCAAATAGATCTCATGCAAATTGATTGGGAAAATCCAGAAAATCCAACTGGATTGTGGTCCTTAATGATCGATGTTGGACAACCCTGTTCTAAACATTGCTTCTGTCTGCAAAGACATTTTGCATCTACGTATGGATGTATGGGGTGTCAGGTCAAAAGCGCGCCGGGACAAAGGCGCGAGCAGACAACTGAGCGCAGTGCGGAAGTGCGCGCCGAAGAAAAAGACTGTTTTTAGGGGCTACGACAGGGGGTGTGGGGGGGAGCCCCCCCCCCACTTTACTTTATACAGATCGCGCCACTTGTGGGGGGTTTGGGGGGTTGTAACCCCCCACATTTTACTGAAAACTTAACTTTTTCCCTGTTTTTAGGGAAAAAGTTTTCACTAAAATGTGGGAGGGTTACAACCCCCCACAACGCCGCCGCGATCTGTATTAAGTAAAGTGGGGGGGGGGCTCCCCAACAAAAACCCCCGTCGCAGCCCCTAAAAACAGTCTTTTTCTTCGGCGCCTCCGTCTTGCACTCAGTTGTCAGCGCACGCCTTTGTCTTCCGCGTTACTGTCTATGAACCGATGTATGGTTGTGTGGGCTACACTTTTGTATTTATACAAGTATATATATATATATATATATATATATTTTAGTTTTCTTATTTTTGTGGTTTCCACAGACAATCTAGCTGTTAGAAATATGCTTACCTGTTGAAGGCCACATATTTGACTCTAGTCCTGTTTAACAATTGTTTTTGATAGTTTCATCTCATTTCTCTTTCAGCTTTGTGTCTGCTTTATCATCTGAGAACACTTTCCACAGGAGCAGGAGTTACAGCAATGGAAGCAGTGGAAGCCAGCACAGTTCACCACAGACTAAGGCTTCAACGAACTTTACATTCAGTTCTAACAAAGCTTCTGGCCCTGCTGGCACAAGTCCACAGAAAGGCAGCCATAGGGTTCTGGGACCAGTGCGAGGTAAGCCAAGCTTCCAGCTGTTCTGGCAGGCCCTGGTTCATTTTTTCTGGTATATTTGGTACTGCTGCAAGAAGGAGCCACCCTGAAAAGCTCAATTTACTACTGTCCTATTTTCTAAGTGCATAATTAAATAGAAATGAATTTTGTTCACTGGCAAATTGTTTCCTGCATTACATTTTTAAATCTATTCTATAGTGTTTTTTGAATATCTGAAAGAATTCCTGGCCCTGCTTCCCAAGAGAGGCATTTTGCAGTTTACACTTTACAGTGGTCATCTATTAGAATTAATTTTATTTAGTGTGATCAGTTTTATCATTTTGCCCTGTGCAAAATCTTGAGTAAGTTTTCTTTTGATGGTTAGTCATTTGACTTGAGTAATTCATGTATACTGTCCAAAAGAGATTTTTATCCCATATGAAATCTGTGTTAGCTATTGGTGTTAAATTAATGACTATGAACCATTCAGGAATTTACTAACTGAAAAACTGTCTGAAATGTAAACACAGGTTTTTCTCCGATTCAAAACAAATTTCTGTGAAGGTATAAAGTAGATCTCTGTAATTTTTTGAACTTGTTGACTAATGATTTTCTGTTCTGCAAATTGGTTTCAAGTCAACATTTTTAAATAAAAGCCTACGTATAAGGGTACTATAATAGGAAATATTTTCTTTCACTAAGGTCCTTTTTCCAAAGGTGTGCTAGCGGTTTTAGCGCATGTTAACCGCTACCGCTTCCTTTTAAGCAGGCGGTAATTTTTCGGCTAGCGCATGCTGATTTTGGGCGTATGCTAAAAACGCTAGCGCACCTTTGTAAAAGGAGCCCTAAATGTCTAGTATCAAATCACCTGTTTAAGTTGTTCCAAGGGTATTTGATTTTCTCAGGAGATAAAAGGCAATTGGAAAGATTCCTCATTGGATTGCTCAATTTCAGATCATCTTCATGTGTTTGCATAAGCTAAGTGATCCTGTTCCTTCATTTATTGATATAAAACATGGCTACATAGAGCAGAGGAATAGTCTAATGGTTAGAGCAGTAGGCTGAGAATGAAGGAAGCCAAGTTTAAATCCCACTGACACTTCTTGTGATTTCTGGCAGGTCACTTAACCTTTCATTGCCACAGGTAGAAACTGAGGGGGAAAATTGTCATTGTGGGCTATCATTAAGATGGGCTATTTTACTGTTAACCTAGGTGATTAGTAACTAGGTTTTGTAGGTAGATTTATGGGTATAACAAATGAATGCTATATAAACAAATCACTTGCATACTAGTTGCTAGGGCAATCCATAAACACCTTCTCGGATTCTGTAATTTTCACCTACTTATATGAAGACAGAGACCAGGGCTTTATGAAAGACTTTTATTATAGATATAAAAATATAATTCATAAGCCAGCAGCAAATAATAACAAATTATTCACAAAATATCCAAATACATATATGAAACTCAGTACATAATTATCATACAATACTTGCTAAGTAAATGAGTAAATATAAATAATTCTTACACACTAGGTAATTCCTTATAATAATAAATTCCTGATTATAGCAGCAATCTAAAAATAGCTTATCACCCAAGGAGCTTAACTTACCTTATCCCAAAGACAATAGAATTCTCTCTAGCCCCACTGGAAGAAAATATAATTCCATAGCAAAGCAGCAGATGAATCCAGAGACTAGTGGGTATAGCTCACATCGACCAGCAGGTGGAGATAGAGAACTGATTAACAGTTGGCCTTAAAGCCTGGTGTTCCTCCTGTTGATTCAGTTTTGCTCTATCTCCCAGCAGGGATGGAGCTTACTCTCTAGCTCCTGGATTCTGGCTGGTGCCGGTGGATGTGGTGTTCCTGTGGCTTCCTCTGTTGAGACTAGTTCTCTTCAGCAGGACAGGGGTGCCTGGCTGAGCGGTGCCGGCTTTGGGAGCTACACCTGGGCCCTCCCAGGTCCCTTCTCCACCCTCCCCTCCGTTTGTTTGAGCGGGTTCTTTGGCCACTGCAGGAGTTTGTTTATTGGTTTCTTCCGGCTGTTTCATAGAGAAGAACTTGCGTCCTTGATTTCTAAGGCATTGCAGGGTTTGAATATTTCTCAGGAAGATGCTAAGGTGTCGGGTAACCCCCTGATGGCAGGTACACATAGGCCACCTAAGTCCTTTCCGGTGCATGAAGCCATGCAGGAGCTGATCTCGGCGCAATGGGATACGCCGGAAGCCAGTTTAAGAGTGGCAAAAGCCATGCGGCTCTTGTATCCGGTTGACCCGACCGAACTTGAGAAGTTTAGGTTACCCAGGGTGGACGCTTTGGTGGCGGCGGTAACTAAAAAGACTACCTTGCCGGTGGAAGGGGGGGTTACACTGAAGGATGCGCAGGATAGGAAAATTGAATCTTCCCTAAAGATGTCCTTTGAAGTAGCTGCGGTTACCTTACAGGCTGCCATTTGCAGCTCTTATGCAGCGCGAGTGTGTCTGCAGTGGTCGCAAGGGATGACCGATAACTTAATGGAGTCTGGGGGTTCTGTCCCTTCGGAACTGGCTGATTTGGAGTCAGGCTTGGCTTATTTGGCAGACTCCTTATATGATATTATTCGGGCGTCTGCGAAACAGATGTCTCTTTCGGTGGTATCGCGCAGATCCTTATGGCTCCGTCATTGGGCGGCAGATGCAGCTTCCAAGCTTCGGCTGGTGAGACTCCCTTTTAAAGGGGGTTTATTGTTTGGAGAAGATTTAGATAAATTGGTGAAGGATTTTGGGGATACCAAAACTCAGCGTTTACCGGAGGATAGGGCTAGGCCCCCGGTGAGGTCCTCATCGTCTAGACCGCGCTTCAGGGATCTTAGGAGATCCAGGTCTGGTAAACCATTCTTCAGATCTGCATCGGGTTCTTTCTCTGCTTCGAGACCTAGGTTTCAGCAGAGGGGTTCCTTTCGTACGGCGAAACCCTCTTCAGGTCAGCCAACACGTACCCCAGCCAATCGCACTCCACAATGACGGGGGCTTGGCTCCCTCCGCCTTTCCCTTAGGGGGCCGACTTTCGGCGTTTCGGGCGGAGTGGGCCACAATCACGTCAGATCAGTGGGTGTTGGACATTATTCAAGAGGGGTACAAGTTGGAGTTCGCCTCTCCCGTCGTAGATTCTTTCTTGGTGTCCCCGTGCAATGGGGCGGCCAAGGGAGACACGGTACGCATGATTCTTCAGGTGCTGCTCGATCTGGGGGCGGTGATACCTGTGCCCCCGGATGAGGTAGGTCGCAGGATATATTCCCTTTACTTCATTGTACCAAAGAAGGGGGGGTCGTTCAGACCGGTGCTGGATCTCAAAGTGGTCAACAGATTTCTCAGTGTTCGCCATTTCCGGATGGAGACGGTTCGCTCGGTTATTGCGGCTGTACGACCGGGAGAGTTCCTCACGTCCCTAGATCTCAAGGAGGCGTACCTCCATATCCCGATCTGGCCTCCGCATCAGCGGTATCTGCGGTTTGCGATTCTTGGCCAGCATTATCAGTTTCGGGCAATGCCCTTTGGCCTGGCAACGGCTCCCCGCACCTTTTCCAAAGTCATGGTGGTGGTAGCAGCCTTTCTACGCAAGGAAGGGATTCGGGTACACCCTTACGTGGACGACTGGTTGATCCGCGCCTCGTCCAGACTGGAGAGTTTGTCGGTAACTCAGAGGGTAATCTCTCTCCTTCAGTCGTTGGGGTGGATTGTCAACTTTCCCAAGAGTTTTCTGTCCCCGTCGCAGTCTTTGGTGCATCTGGGGGTGCGGTTCGACACGGCTCTGGGGAAAGTGTTTCTACCCCGAGACCGGGGGGGAGAAATTGCAGGCTCAGATTCGCCTTCTTCTCGGGTCGGCCAGACCTCGGGTTTGGGATTATGTACAGGTTCTGGGCTCCATGGTGGCGACTCTGGAGGTGGTCCCCTGGGCTCGGTGCCACATGAGGCCCTTACAACAGTCTCTTTTCTCTCGCTGGTCCCCAGCTTCTCTGGACTACAATGTGCGTCTCCAATGGAGTCTTCGGGCAGCTCGCAGCATGCAGTGGTGGCTCCACGAGTTGCATCTGTGGAGGGGCATGCCGTTGGCCACACCGGACTGGGTGGTGGTTACAACGGATGCCAGTCAGCTGGGCTGGGGGGCCCAGTGCCTGCAAGCTTCAGTGCAGGGGGTGTGGTCCTTAGAGGAGGCCCAGTGGCCCATCAATTTGCTGGAATTAAAAGCGATCAGGCTGGCGCTGTGGGCTTTTCAGTCCCTGATTCAGGACAGGCCGACCAGGATCTTTTCGGACAGTGTCACGGCGGTCGCATATGTCAATCGTCAGGGGGGCACCCGGAGTCCGCAGTTGGCCGAAGAGGCAAGGAGATTGTTTCGGTGGGCAGAGGGGCATGTTCCGCTTCTGTCGGCGGCACACATTGCAGGTCACGAAAACGTGCAAGCGGACTTCCTCAGCAGAAATCTTCTAGATCCGGGCGAGTGGGAGTTGTCTGCTCGAGCGTTCGGCCTGCTAGTCCGTCGTTGGGGGTTGCCAGAGATGGATCTCATGGCTTCATCCCGCAATGCGAAGTTGCCTCGGTTCTTCAGCAGACGCAAGGAGAAGGGCTCGGAGGGGGTGGACGCGTTAGCTCTCCAATGGCCTCCAAATTCCCTTCTGTATGGGTTCCCGCCTTGGCCCATGATAGGTCGGGTGTTACAACGCATCTCTCTCTTTCACGGCAGAGTGATCCTGGTGGCTCCGGATTGGCTGCGTCGGCCGTGGTACGCAGATCTGATTCAGCTTTCAGTAGGCGATCGGGTAACGTTCCAGGTAACTCCGGACTTACTAACTCAGGGTCCAATCTGGATGGAAGATCCGGCCCGCTTTGGTCTTACGGCCTGGCTATTGAGCGGACACGGCTAATAAAGAAGGGCTATTCAGAGCAGGTGATTGCCATGCTTCTTAAAGCTAAGAAAAGGTCAACGTCGGCCTCCTATGCGAGAGTCTGGAAGATTTTTGAGGCATTGTGCGGACGACAGGGAATTGCGCCCTTCCATGCATCTCTGCCGGCTATTCTTGCCTTTCTGCAGGAGGGCGTAGAGAAAGGGTTAGCCTATAACTCTTTACAGGTTCAGGTGGCGGCCATTGCCTGTTACAGGGGCCGGGTGGCTCGCTCGACGCTAGCTTCGCAGCCGGACGTGGTCCGTTTCCTCAAGGGGGTTCACCATATCCGCCCGCCGGTGAAGCGAATTTGTCCATCATGGAATCTTAAACTCGTCCTTGGGAAGTTGCAGGGGGCACCTTTTGAGCCCCTGTCTTCGGCCACTTTGAAGGATGTCACGCTGAAAACAGTGTTTTTGGTGGTGATGGCTTCGGCGAGGCGAGTATCGGAACTTCAGGCGCTTTCTTGCAGAGAACCCTTTTTACGTTTCTCGGAAACTGTGGTGTCGGTGCGGACGATGCCGTCCTTCCTGCCTAAGGTTGTTTCTTCATTTCATGTGAACCAGAGTTTATTCCTCCGGTCCTTCCGGAAGGAGGATTGGGGTAAACGATTTTTGTCTTTGCGTCTACTGGATGTACGACGTATGCTTCTCCATTATTTGGGGGTGACGAATGATTTGCGTCGGTCGGACCATCTCTTCGTGTTGTTCGCGGGTAAAAACAAGGGGATGGCGGCGTCTAAAGCGTCCATTGCTCGGTGGGTCAAGGAAACGATTGCTTCGGCTTATGTGTTGACAGGGAAGAAAGTACCGGAGCACCTTCATGCTCATTCCACTCGGGCATTGGCTACGTCTTGGGCGGAGTCCGGGGGGATGTCTTTAGAGGAAATTTGCCGGGCGGCCACTTGGTCATCGGGAAATACCTTTTCGAAGCATTACCGTTTAGACGTAGCGGCCCGTTCGGAGGCAAGTTTTGGCGCTGCAGTGCTGGCGGAGGCGGCATTGGCGTCCCACCCGGTTTGAGTTTGCTTTGCTACATCCCACTAGTCTCTGGATTCATCTGCTGCTTTGCTATGGAAGGTAAAATTATGGTCTTACCTGTTAATTTTCTTTCCTTTAGAAGCAGCAGATGAATCCAGAGCCCCTCCCCAAGTGCACTGTCGGTGTGTAGGGTGTTTGTTTATTGGTTCAGTTTGGATATGGTTGGTAATTGTATTGTTTCATTTCTGAGTGGCACATTTTCTACTGGAATGAAGTTTTGTGAATGCTCATTCTCCTTTCGGGATGCTTGGGCAAAGTGCATAACTGAATCAACAGGAGGAACACCAGGCTTTAAGGCCAACTGTTAATCAGTTCTCTATCTCCACCTGCTGGTCGATGTGAGCTATACCCACTAGTCTCTGGATTCATCTGCTGCTTCTAAAGGAAAGAAAATTAACAGGTAAGACCATAATTTTACCTTCCTTTCTCACCCTCAGATTAGGCCTTAGCAGAATCGGGGAGATGGAATCTTACCGTTTCCTCTGCGCAGCAGCGGATAGAATTCTTCTGGTCAGGAACAGTCCGTTAGTCACTGGAAAAGCTGTAAATTAGGTCTGCCTCTCAGTTCCTTATGTGAAATAAACTAGAGAGTTGCACGGGGACAGAAATCCTACCCGTCCCTACCCGTCCCCGCCAAAGTCCCACCCGTCCCCGTGAGGACTCCCACCCGTCCCCACCCGTCCCCACGAGGAATCTCTCCGTCCCCACCCGTCCCCGCGAGGAATCCCCTCCGTCCCCGCGAGGAATCCCCTCCGTCCCCGCGAGGAATCCCCTCCGTCCCCGCCCGTCCCTATAAACTTCAGAAATAGATATTTCATTTAATTATGCTACTGAATTAAAGGCTCTGGTAGAAACCCATTTAAAAATAAGCAAAAAGACTTTATTCATTTGGAAATATTAATTGGAAAGAATACATACTTTGTAAAAGGGTTTCTACCAGAACCTCTAATGTTTATAAATTTTTATCAACACAACTAATATACTACTTTATCCTGAAGCAAAAAAAAAAAAATAAAAGAAATAGAATTTTTTCCTACCTTTGTTGCCTGGTTTCTGCTTTCCTCATGTTTGCATTCAATTCCTTCCATCCACTATCTCTCTTCTCTCTGCGTCTTCCATTTGCTCTGTTACTGTGCCTCTCCCTTTCTCCCCCCTTCCAAATTGGTCTGGCACCCATCTTTTTCCCTCCGCTCCCCCCATAGTCTGGCACCTTTGTCTTCTTCCCTGCCAGCGTCTTCTTCCCACTCCCTCTTCCCCATTTCCTTTCAGTGTCCTTCTCCCCCCCCCCTTTTCCCCATGTCCTGTCAGGCAGCATCCTTCTCCCCCCTCTGCCTTCCCCATGTCCTTTCAGCGTCCTTCTCCCCCCTCTGTCTTCCCCATGTCCTTTCAGCGGCCTTCTCCACCCCTGTTTTCCCCATGTCCTTTCAGCAGCCTTCTCCACCCCAGTGCTTTCAGGGTCCTTCTCCTCCCTCTGTCTTCCCCATGTGCTTTCAGCATCCTTCCCCCCCTCCTCCCGTTTTCCCCATGTCCTTTCAGCGTCCTTCTCCACCCCTTTGTCTTCCCCGGTGCTTTCAACGGCCTTCTCCCCCCTCAGTTTTACCCATTTCCCTTAAGCGTCTTTTCTTCTCCACTCCACCTTTCCTCCCTCCCTGCCCCTTACCTTTGTGGCACTTCCACATCCGACCGACAACAGAACAGGCTCGGTTGGACAAATCTCCCTGTCCTGTAGCGGCAAATCTAAATTACCTTCTTACAGCAGCTGGAGTATTGAAGCTGCTGTAAGAGGTAATTTAGATTCGCGGCTACAGGGCAGGGTGGTTTGTCGGCTGGTTCTGTTGTCGGTCGATCGGGGGACCTGACCGGCTGTGCACACTCCCCGGGGCGCACCGTCCCCCTCCTCTTTCGTACACCATTGCCTTCTTCCTACCTGCCCTGCTGCACACAGCCGACCGGAAGTCTTCCCGATGTCAGCGCTGACATCGGAGGAAGGGAGGGATTTGCTTAAGCCCTCCCTCCGACGTCAGCGCTGACATCGGGAAGACTTCCGTTCGGCTGTGTGCTGCGGCAGGGCAGGTAAGGAGAAGACTAGCTTCGCGGCTCGAGTGCACTGCGATTCAACCCCGCAGGAATCCCGCGACCCTCGGAGGTGTCCCCACGGGATCCCCGCGACCCTAGGGGGCGTCCCCACGGGATCCCCGCGACTTTAGGGGGTGTCCCCGCGGGATTCCCGTCGTCCCCGTTCCCGTGCAGCTCTCTAAAATAAACCAGATCTGTATAAAGAGTCCTGTTTTCTTCACTCACGGAAGGCAGCATGTTTTCTTCACTCTCTGAAAGAGAGCTAATCACAAAAGGTAACGTATCAGGTCTTAATTATTAGAAGGTGTGCGTAGAGAAGATATGCATGAGTCCGAGCTTCCTCACATCCAAGCATAAACTAGTAATTAATTAGACACCTTCTCCTTAGTTTTTGTCAGATGACCTCTCAGGACCAATCCAGAAACAGAATTTGGATCAATAGCCTTTCTGTGTAAAGTCTCCTACAGGCCTTGAGAGAAAGGCGCCTTCGTTAGATAAGAACAGCATAGAAGCAATGCCTCCCTCAAATTCACTTGGGCTGAGCATATATGCATAGTCAGATGTCCTTGACTGGAGAAACACATAGTTCTGGTGAACATACCCAGAATGCATCTGGCAAGCAGCAGGCAACAAAGATGATTACTTCCTTTTCTCTTCTTGCAGACAATGGTTCATGTTGGAAAGATTGTTCAGGCTTTATGACATCAGGGAGAGGCCTAACCTTCAGGTGTGAGGAAGGAACCACCCCTACAGTTTCATTGCATAAAATGGGACCTATGCTAAAATGGCATGTGTTAGTGGTAAAATAACCTGTCTTCCAGTGCAATAGGTGTGTCATTCTGGACAAGCAGGTTATCTCCCGGGTTATCTCCACTCTGGATTTTTTCTGTGACCCTCCTACTAGAGAATAACGCAGGGGAAAAAAATTATCCCCATCCCCACAGACTCTGTCCCAATCCCCACGGACTCTGACTGATCCCATCTACACAAGTCTTGAGTAGCTATATAAAAAGGAAAAATATCCTGTACAACTGTCATTTTATAATTCACAAATGCAGAAAAAGGATCAACAAAACCCATCTACGCTCACAATATCTCCTCCACTATCAGGAAAACTGAATGCTACATAGAAAATTCATCTTAACAGAATACCTCGGTCACACTTACAGAACACAAATGCCAAATACATAATAACTGACCAAAAAATGATAAACATAAATTAAACCAAAATCCCAAGAGGTACACCTTCCATATAGTACAACACCAAAGAAATAAAAAGATTAATTTCTTCCTATACTGTTCAAAATATAAAGATCACACATGCCAGAGATGGTGTTAGGAATGCAATTAGAGCAACTGTCCCCTAGCTAGAGAAAGTCCTAAACCTGCTGGAAGCTGAAGATGGTACAGGCTAGTAGAGGGCTTTGGGGTCCCCTTCCAAATTTCTGCCCTGGGTCCTGCCCATATCTAACACCAGCACTAGCAGGATAAACATTTCAGTTCTTATATATTCTAATCACAGAATAAAAAATAAAATTATTTTTCTACCTTTTGTTTGGTCATCATTCAAATCATGTTGGTCCCAGGCTCTGATTTCTATTTGTCTTCTGATAACTCACTTGCTAGGGTCCCCTGCCCATTTGATGTTTTCTTCTTTCTCCATGCTCACCATCCATCTTCCATCTCTGTCCTCCCCTTCCCTTTCCTCCCCAGGAGGTTTGGCATCTTTCCTTTTTTTGATCTCCATTCCCGCAATCCAGCATTTCTCTAATGACCACTCAGCCCCTGCCCCCCCCCCCCCCCCCGGATCCTCTAGTGGCCTCCTGTGCTCCTCTCCTCCATGGGATCCGATAAGGCTCTTCGGCTCTTCTGCTCTTCGGGCCACCGGCAGCATGAGTGAAGTTTTCCCTCTGCTACTGCTTCGTGCCTAAGCTGGGCTAGGAAGCAGTAGCAGCAAGAAAGCTTCCAGCCAAGTAAGGCAGCATGTTTACTTCATTCATGCTTTTGGTGGTCCGAAGAATAAAAGAGCCGCTGAAAGAATGGATCCCACCATCCCCAGATCCACCATCTCTCCTTTTCTCAACTACCTTTTCATCCAGTATCTATCTCTCCTTCCCCACCATCCCAGGGTCTATCATCTCTCCCTTTCTCTTCCCAACTGCCCTCCTATCCAGTATCTCTATCCCCCCTCCATGCACACCAACCCTTGGGTCCAACTTCTCTTCCTTTCTTTTCCATCCCTCAATCCCATTGTCCACCATCTCTGTCCCTCTCCTCTGCTTTCAGACCTATTATTTCTTCCCCTCCACTTCTCCCCCTCCGCCCCTCTCTTTGGACCCCTTCCTCTGTGTACTTCTAATAGCTATACCAGGGGGGCCCCCCAAAGGCCGACATGCTTCCCAATACTCTCTACCATCATCCGGCATCTCTCGGTCCCACTTTAAAAACTAATTATGGCCTGCAGAGGATCACCAGTGCACTTTCCCTCTGCCGTGGTCCACCCCAGATCAGAGGAGGGGCGGAACTGCGGCAGAGGGAAAATGCACCACCGATCCTCCACAGCCTGTAATTTGTTTTTAAAGTGAGACTGCGAGGTGAATCGGGCAGCATTAGCTTGTGGGTCTGGCAGGTCCAGACAGCTTCCCTCCCTCCCTGCTGCTGGTACAAACCTTGCAGAATGAGGCATTGAACACAGGCTTGCTCGATGATGCTTGTGGCCTTCCCTCTGCCGGGCTTTCCCTTTATGACAAAACTTCCTTTCTTCCCTGCAAGCACAAAGCTTTTTGCTGCTCCACAGAAAGGTGATAAGATTTGTCCCCATTCCGGCAGTGAACAGATATAAATTTTACCCATTCCTACAGTTTTACTGTTGTCACCCATGGTTAACCACGGGGAAGGGTCACCATGTCATTCTCTACCTCCTACTTCACTGGGAGCTTTACTGCCACCTGCAGTTTATCCCTTCTGCACATGAGCTGGATGGAGTGTTTTTGTTCTGTTTTCCCGAATTTATTTAGTTATTATGGAGAGCCTTTCAGGAGAGCCGTGCTGCGCCTGTGCAGTCCTGCTGCACAATGGACTTGCTTACTTAAAGCATGGCCTTTCAAAGTGGATCTATTTCACAGTCTGACACTTCATAGGTCTTAGGAGACCTGTTTGCAGGGATTACCAATGACAAGGATATTCTTACTTCTGCCCCCATTTCTACAGATGCGTCTCCTCTGGAGATCCTGGAGCGTGCACTGTTGCTTTAAATCCTATTTGACTTTGGCACCTGGGGATGATCCCATGGTTCTGCACTTTTTAAGTCTGCTGTCTTACCGGAGTGCATGAGCTAAATTTAGACACGCAGCCAGCTCCTTCTGCCTCCTCTCTCATGAGTATAGTGAAGGTTCAATCCTCAGCGTTTCCCTGGCATCTCGACATTATTGTATTGATTTCAGAGCAGTGGGATTCTTCTAAAAGGTCTCTCAAAGTAGTGAGAGCCATGTCACAGCTGTATCATATGGCACAGAGGTGTCGGTTACTTTTCAGTCAGTCAACAGTAGATTCATTGTTTGTACAGTTTTGAAGTGCACCTCCCTTCTGAGCAAAGGTAGTGTGCTCAAGGATATGCAGGGCCGCCAAGTAGATGTTCTCAGGAGATATTTTGAGGCAGTGGCTTTAAGAGTCAAAGCTGCCTCGGTGGCATCCTTTGTCACTCGTGCTTGACTGTTTAGACTGCACACCTTGGAGAGTGAGGGAGATGACCCCCCGCCCGCTACTTTTCTGTTGTGTGGATTATGTAGCTGACCCTCTGTATGAATCATAAAATGTAAGAAATACATAATCCATCCATTTATAAAATAATAAAAAAAATTCAACAGTGAAAAGACAGAAAATACTTTATATACATCATTACAGAAATCATAATGGTATTACAGGTATAGTGACTGGGACAATTTAGTGCTGTACTGGTGGTTTTTCTGATGCATGAAAGTATTCAGTTTTGTGATTGTTTTCTATCATAGTAACATAGTAAATGATGACAGATAAAGACCATGATGGTCTATCCAGTCTACCCAACAGTCACACTCATTATCAATTCATGATTAAACCAACAATGAATGTGATATAAATTACTTGATCATTGGCTTTCTTTGGAATTTCTGGAATATAAACGTTGAAGTCCATCCAGCACTGTCCTTAGGTTCCAGTTACTGTAGTTTCCTTCAAAGCCCTTTTGTCATTTGCGAGACACAGACCGTAGAAGTCTGCCTAGCACTGTCCTTATGCTCCAGTTACTGGTGTTTCCTTTGAAGCCCTCTCTAGCTCATCCTAAGCTGGATTGCCATATATGGGACATACAAGTCAAGCAGCCAATTCAGTTTCTATTCTTTTTTCAAGACTCCACTTCAAACTATCACAATAAGTCACATATAGAGTCTTAATTAACTTATTTGTCTTATAGTCCTCAGCGGTACCGCCTGTATGCCAATAAACTTTTTGAACATACAGTATTCAGGCACCCATAGTCGTCATCGGTCTCAATATTGCATACTTTAAATAATTTATTTTAAATATTTAGTTAGATATAAATACTCATCTTCATCTACGTGGGTGTGGTTAGGCACTCCGACATAGACCTATGTTTCGCCCCAACAGGCTTTATCAAGGAATCCCCCTGCAGATATACAAAGTAGATATAAATAAAGTTGGATAGCAACCATACATATTTTAAACAAATAGTTTAAATATCTAAATGACTCTCCCTAGCACATACCTTAAATCAAACGGCTCATGTTCCCCGCATTTGTAGATTTAACCAGGAAACATGGCCGCGGCATTCATACCTTAAATAGCCAAACCCTTTCAAAACGTGATGACATCAGTCTTAACGCTGATCCAGCAAACAAAGAAATTCCCTTATATTAGTGTCATCCATTTAATTTCAGCATTTAAATCCATGGGTATAACAGAATATATCCATCTTTGTTCCCTAAAATTTAATCTCTCTTTGAGGTTCCCACCCAACATGAACCTAATCAATGACCCACCATTTTAAATCTGCAATTTTATGTTTTTTCTCCCACCAGTGTTAAACCAGGGGAGCTTCCATATTGCCCATGTTAATTCGGGATTTATGTTCAGTCAGACGAATATTAATTTTACGACTTGTCCTCCCTACATATAACAACTGGCAGGGGCATTGAATCATATATATTACTAAAGAACTCTGACAGGAGGTGTTCAAAGTGGCATAGTAGGTCTTACCCGTAATCAGGTGCCTCCACATCGGACCCACAAGAGCTTGTTCACACCATTGGCATTGTCTGCAAACAGATTGGCTATATATTACTTCATTCTTTAGTTGTTTAATCTCAAACCGATGGGTACCATACAGGGAAGTAGCGGGGATGCTACAGATGGTTCAAGCATACAATCAACTTCATCTCTAAGGCAGAACGAACAATCCAAAGGGAGGGGGAAGTTGCCCCAAAAGTCTAGCGACCAATTGGGTCCAAGCCTTCGATCAAGACAAAACCAGAAACATTGATAATTAATTTGTCTTCTATTCCTCTTTCTAGTATGCAAACCCAGGTTTTACAGTTTGGACTAGGATTCGTCCCCATAACCATATATGACCCGTTTAAAATGAGTATAGCGTTCTTTCATTTTTTTTAGAAAGCTTCAACTGAAAGTATTCTATGAAGAAAACCCTCCTATTTTAGATCCTTCTTTTATGAAAAGGGCCTCCAAATGGTGCCCATCAGGAGCTCTCAAACCGTTCCTATCGACATTTAGAGATCTGGTACTGAATGATCTTAAGAAGTTAGAAGAACAATATTACGATCAAGAGAGAAAATACAATCTTACTAAAAATCAAGCTTTTGCTCTGAAAGAATTGCAAAAGAATACAGATATTATGATTATGAGAGCTGACAAAGGTGGAGCTTTTACCATTCAACATAGAGGCGCTTATCAAAAAGAGGCTCGTCGGCAATTGTCTGATGAGAAAGCATACTTTAAGCTAAATAAGGATCTGATGGAGAATTTGAAATTGGAAGTCAAGAAGCTAGTAGATGAAGGAGTGCTGAGAAAATTTATTACACAAAAGGAAGCCCAATTTCTTCAAGAACTTTACCCCTCAACTCCAAAAATCTATATGTTGCCTAAAGTTCATAAAAGTCTACAGGCTCCTCCAGGACGTCCCATTGTCTCCACCAGACACTAGGTCTTGGTGCCCCTGTCTCAATTTATAGATTATTTCTTGAAACCTGAAGTCAAGAAAATACCATCCTACTTGAAGGCTCTGCCCATCTATTGAGGATATTGGAAGGGAGGAATGATGTTAGTAAAGTTGTTTATTTTGTGACTCTAGATATAGCATCCTTATACACTCAGATTTCTCAAGATGCTGCCCTAGATATAGTCAGGGAGGTGCTTAAACAAAAAGATTTAGACAGGTTTGACAGTGGATGGCTAACGGAACTTGCTCAGTTGGTAATAAGACAAAATTATTTCTGGTATGATGGGGAGTTTTACAAACAAATTCAGGGGGGTAGCGATGGGGGCAACCCTAGCCCCATCGGTGGCAAGTTTTATGTAGCTAAATTTGAACAAAATTCTGTGTACTCAGCCCCTAGTTTTCATCACATTTCGCTCTGGAAAAGATATTTAGATGACAATTTGAATTTTTGGAACAGGTCCAAATCCGAATTAAATGATTTTCTATTATGGTTGAACTCTCTTAACCCATATTTATCTTTTACAATGACGCGTCACAAAGATCAAATACCATTTTTGGACATCTTTTTGATGAGAGATAAAAATCAACAGATTCAAATTACATTATACAGAAAAGAAGTGGACAGAAATCATTTCCTTCACTTCTCTAGCTATCATCCATTTTTTCTTAAATATAATATTCCTATTAGTCAATTTTTGAGAATTCAGAAATTATTCTCGTCTCAGGGGGAGTTTGAAAAGCAGGCTAAGATATTGAGTGGCTGGTTCTATGATAAGGGATACCCTAAAAAAATCAGTCCGCAGGGCATACTTGCGGGCTAAGTTCGCCCAACGATCCTTATTGATTCAGGAAAAGAGTGATGAAATTCAGGATGACTGTCTCATCACCGTTCTTCCATTTACAATGATAGAGTCACTGATAAAGGACAGCATCATTGATCACCTTGATGGACACGGGCTGATGAGGACCAGTCAGCACGATTTTAGCAAAAGCAGATCATGTTTGATGAACTTGCTGCACTTCTTTGAGGGAGTAAACAGACAGATAGGCAAGGGCGATCCGGTTGACATTGTATATCTGGATTTTCAGAAGGTGTTCGCCAAGGTTCCGCATAAACGACTACATTGGAAAATTGTGAGCCGTGGAATTGAGGGTGAAATACGTGGATTAAAAACTGGCTGGAGCATAGGAAACAGAGAGTGGGGGTAAATGGACAATACTCGGCTGGAAGAAAGTCACCAGTGGGGTGCCGCGAGCCCGGTGCTTGGACCCGTGCTCTTTAATATCTTTATAAATGATCTGGACATAGGTACGACGAGCGAGGTGATTAAATTTGCGGATGACACGAAGTTATTCAGAGTAGTGAAGACGCAGGGGGATTGCGAAGATCTACAACGTGACATAACCAGGCTCGAGGAATGGGCATCGACATGGCAGATGAGGTTCAACGTGGATAAGTGTAAAGTGATGCATGTTGGTAACAAAAATCTCATGCACGTATACAGGATGTGCGGGGCGGTACTTGGAGAGACCTCCCAGGAGAGGGACTTGGGAGCTCTGATCCTCAAGTCGATGAAGCCGTCCATGCAATGTGCGGCGGCGGTAAAAGGGCAAACAGAATGCTAAGAATGATAAAGAAGGGGATCACGAACAGATCAGAGAAGGTTATCATGCCGCTGTACCAGGTCATGGTGTGTCCTCACCTGGAATACTGCGTCCAGCATTGGTCGCCATACATGAAGAAAGACACGGTACTACTCGAAAAGGTCCAGAGAAGAGCGACTAAGATGGTTAAGGGGTTGGAGGAGGTGCCATACAGCGAAAGATTAGAGAAAATGGGCCTCTTCTCCCTCGAACAGAGGAGATTGAGAGGGGACATGATCGAAACATTCAAGGTGCTGAAGTGGATAGACTTAGTAGATAAGGACAGGTTGTTCACTCTCTCCAAGGTAGGGAGAACGAGAGGGCACTCTCTAAAGTTGAAAGGGGATAGATTCTGTACAAACGTAAGGAAGTTCTTCTTCACCCAGAGAGTGGTAGAAACCTGGAACGTTCTTCCGGAGACTGTTATAGGGGAAAACACCCTCCAGGGATTCAAGACAAAGTTAGACAAGTTCCTGCTGAACAGCAATGTGCGCTGGTAGGTCTAGTCTTGGTTAGGGTGCTTGTCTTTGACCAGAGGGCCGCCGTGTGAGCGGACTGCTAGGCATGATGAATCACTGGTCTGACCCAGCAGCGGCAATTCTTATGTTCTTATGTTCTAAGAGCAGCTTTTTTTGCTGTAATTAAGCAACATTGGCCAATATTGCAGCTGAGTACTGTCACCAGCCGTCTCAGGATAATGGGCCCTGAGCCACTGGGACAAGAATTACTCTTGTGCGCCGCTGCGGACAGCACAAGGAAAAGAAATGAAGAGAAACACCGCAACACCGGGTAAGTAAGGTTTCTCGTCAAAAACTTGGGTTTTATTCTTTCACTCAAAATAAACATAAAATTTGTCAGGATGTTTTCTGCGTATAGGAATACGCAAACAATAATCAAAAATATATGAGCAAAGAGTCTCTCAGCGGATTCTGTCCAAAATTATAGTTCCCAACTTCATAAAGCCAAGTCTTTCTTCAAAACTGGGCTGATCCCACAGCCAATACTCAATTCATTCATTTAAAGAAAAAAACTCCAAAACCAAAAACAGTCTTTAGAGCTGAATACTTCAGCCTTAATCAGAGCTATGGTTTTAACTCCTCCAGCGGTGGACGTGCTGGCCAGGCAGTGTGCTCCACGTGATGACAAACTGCCAAAAATAGGCCCACTATCCCACCACTTAATATGCAGGGCATACCCCACTGCCTGGGATGGCCACAGTCCTTTTCTCTCACATAGAGAAACAAAAGGTTGCAAAAACAAATCAGTCTTTTTAAGTTCACTTAGGAGCTTCACTGCTCTTCAACTCCCCAGGTTAACACAAAACTTGGAAGTCACTTAAATAGCAAGGCATCAGCTACTCACTCAGGTAATAACAGCTGCTTGCTTTTCATGCAACAAACTTCCATCGGAAGGACTTCATGCAAAGGCTCAGCAATTGGCTCCGGGTCCAACTCAATATCATGAGGCTCTTCAATCATACAGGAAGGTGCCTCCTCTCCAGCCTCTGTCAGCTCCATGCATTCTGGCAGTTCACCGTTATCTAGAGCTCTCAGCCCTGAGCGCTACTGCCTGTCCTCCTTCTCTCCCTCCCCCCTCTGACTCTCTAGAAGCTTAGTTCTGTGAGCAAGCACTCTGCAGCCCCGCCCCCTACCCTCAGATGAAAAGGATTTCCTGTGAGTTTCCTTAAGATTGAGTGGGGGATTGGCCACCTGCACTTCTGCTCTCTGGCTCCCTCTATGGGTCAAGGAGGAAAAGTCACCTAATGAATCAGATGGAGGTTTAAATGGGTCAGTAAGAGAAGGGTTTGCCTTTAAACTATGCACTGCTCTAGGGCCACTCCTAGCAGGCATAGGCTGCATACCACAGTACCCAATTTCAAAACAACCCTATTGCATCATATAGGAGAGGAAGGACGGTGGGTGAAATTCATTCTACCCATCGGTTTGAGATTAAACAACTAGGGAATGAAGTCATACATAGCCATTCCGTTTGTAGACAATGCTCTTGTGGGTCCGAAGTGGAGGCACCCGATTACGGGTAAGATCTACTATGCCACTTCAAACACCTCCTGTCAGAGTTCTTAGTAATATATATGATTCAATGCCCCTGCCAATTGTTATATGTAGGGAGGACGAGTCGTAAAATTAATATTCGTCTGATTGAACATAAATCCCGAATTAACATGGGCAATATGGAAGCTCCCCTGGTTCAACACTGGTGGGAGAAAAAACATAAAATTGAAGATTTAAAATGGCGGGTCATCGATCAGGTTCATGTCGGGTGGGAGGGTGGGAACCTCAAATAGAGATTAAATTTTAGGGAACAAAGATGGATATATTAATTGAATTCTGTTATACCCACGGGTTTAAATGCTGAAATTGAATGGATGACACTAATATAAGGGAATTTCTTTGTTTGCTGGATCAGTGTGAGGGGGGGCGTGTCTAGCGTTAAGACTGATGTCATCACGTTTTGAAAGGGTTTGGCTATTTAAGGTATGAACACCGCGGCCATGTTTCCTGGTTAAATCTACAAATGAGGGGAATATGAGCCGTTTGATTTAAGGTATATGCTAGGGAGAGTCATTTAGATATTTAAACTATTTGTTTAGAATATGTATGGTTGTTATCCAACTTTATTTATATCTACTTTGTATATCTGCAGGGGGAATTTCTTGATAAAGCCCGTTGTGGTGAAACATAGGTCTATGTCGGAGTGCCTAACCACACCCACGTAGATGAAGATGAGTATTTATACCTAACTAAATATTTAAAATAAATTATTTAGAGTACACAATATTGAGGCCGATGACTACTATGGGTGCCTGAATACTGTAAGTTCAAAAAGTTTATTGGCATGCAGGCGGTACCACTGAGGTCTATAAGACAAATAAGTAAGACTCTATATGTGACTTATTGTAATATATGGGACATAGTCAGTAGAAGTCTGCCTGGCACTAGTCTTAGTTCTTCATAGCCAAAGTCTCCATCTAAGCACCACTCAACATATCAAATGCACATGCAACCATTTATGTTTTATTTTTTTATTTTTTTTATTTTCTAATTAGAAATCCTCTTGTGTTTATACTAGAGAATGACACGGGGAGCGATCCCCGCAGCGAACCGCTGCGTGGCTGCGGTTTGGCTGCGGGTTATGGTGACCTCATTAGCAAATCGCCGCAGACGCGGGGACAAATCCTTTCACCGACCGCAAAAACGGTGAATAGATTTGTCCCCGCAGGCCAATGTCCCCCCCTCTAGGAACCGCAATTTACCTGTGTTTTCACCGTGCTCCTCATTTGTCAGATCAACCCTTCCTGCCAATAGACCCCCCCCCCCCCCCCCCCGACGATCGCCCTCACTGGTAGGAGGGTGCCCAACCCCTCCTGCCGGCACCCCCAACGGCCCCCTATATCGCCAATAGGAGGGTGCCCAACCCCTCCTGCCGGTCCCTCCCCCAACAAACCCCGCCATCCCGAAACACCACCCTTAGTCTTACTTTCCAAGTTGGACCGGACAGCTCCTCGCTCGTCTGGCCAGCAGGCCTGCCTCCATCCAAATGAGGCGGGCCCGCCCCTCCCCTCCCCTGCCTAACCCACAGGATCCTAGGGCCTGATTGGCCCAAGCACCTAAGGCCCCTCCTATAGCGGGAGTGGCTTTAGGTGCCTAGACCAATCAGGCCCTAGGATCCTGTGGGTTGGGCAGGGTAGGGGTGGGCCCGCCTCATTTGGACGGAGGCAGGCCTGCTGGCCATACGTGTGAGGAGCCGTCCGGTCCAACTTGGAAAGTAAGACTAAGGGGGTTCCGGGGTGGGAGGGTTCGTTGGGGGGGGGGTCCAGCAGGAGGGGTTGGGTACCCTCCTGCCAGCGATCTTAGGGGAGGCCATTGGGAGGACCGGCAGGAGGGGTTGGGTACCCTTCTGCTGCGATTGTCGGGAGGGCCGTTGGGGGGGTCTACAGGAGGGGTTGGGTGCCCTCCTGCCGTGATCGCTGGGGGGAGGGGAGACTTGCAGCCGTAGCCGCGGTCACTATGCTAATCACGGCAGGGAGATCTTTGCCGCGATTAGGTACAGCGGCCGCGTCTACTTACCATATAGGCTAACATTGTAAGCATTTAAAGTACATGTCGTGTTTGTTTTTGCATTGCTAGCCCCAGGGGTGGTGGAAGATTAGTGATTGAAAAACTGTATGAAAAATAACTATTTTAAATTTAGTGATCAAAATGTGTCAGTTTTGAGAATTTATATTAATTAATTTTTTCTCTGCGTGTTTTGTTTTTGTATAGTTATTAACTAATATTTAACTAAGTTTTAAAGTTTTAAAGAATGTTTCCTTTATACGTAAATAAAGAAAAGTGAATGGGATTGCAGTGGCGGTGACGGGGCGGTGAATGGGGTGGCAGTGGCGGTGACGGGGCGGTGAAGAGGATGGTGAGACGGGGACGGGGCGGTGACGGGGATGGTGAGACGGAGACGGGGCGGTGACGGGGATGGTGAGACGGGGACGGGGCGGTGACGGGGACCAATTTTTTCACCGTGTCATTCTCTACTTTATACCACACCTTTTTGAATTCTGTAACTGTTTTTGCCTCCAATTCCTCTCTCAGGAGGACATTTCAGGCATCAACTATCTTCTCTATGAAAAAGAAAAGTCTACCACCCCTCAACCTAAATTCATGTCCTTTAATTTTATCTTTTTCCCTTCTCTGAAATAAAAATTTCTATATTAATAACCCATAGTGGAGCTAACCAGCAGAAGAAAGGAGGTGTTGATGACCCAGTAGAAGTCATTGGTAAGGCCCCACATGAAATATTGTGTTCAGAGGAAATATGATACAGTCTAATGGTAATGACCAGACCAACGCTCAATGTGTAGCCAATATGAATCACTCGGTTTATTAATAAATCAGAAATGAATCAGTCAGCATCCTATATAATAAAACGCTAGCCGCGCATGCGCACTCTTATCAGCGTGCTTCCATGATCAGTAGGTCTGTGGCCGCAGGAGTGCGCATGCGCGCTTATGTCACCAGCCGCCGATGCCTTCACAAGCCGGGACCGCAGCCAGCCGCCGATCTCCGTTCCTCCAGCGGGCGGGGAGAGGGATCGCGGCTGCTCAGCGCCCCCACCGAGGAGCCCAGCAACTTTCCGCCCCAGCTCTTAAACTGACCCTGCTGCCCGGGACCCGAGTTCTTTGCCGCCCCCTTCCCTTCCCGCGGGCCCGACTACAAACCTAGCCATTCCAGCAGCGTGTGCAGCAGTCTTCACACGCTGCTTCAAGCCCTTCTACTGCCCTGATTTGCTCTGCTGCATCTCTCATGATGTCATCAGGGATGTGCCAGAGTAAATCAGGGCAGTAGAAGGATCCGAAGCAGTGTGTGAAGACTGCTGCACATGCTGGAATCGCCAGGTTCGTACTCGGGACCACGGGAAGGGAAAGGGGGGTAGAGGAAACCCTAATGCTGCTGCACAGGGAACTGGTGTGGGGAAGGGAAATGGAGGGGGAGGGAATGCTGCTTTGTACAGACAGACAAAGGGAGGAAGGGAGACAGAAAGAAAATTAAAAAGACACAGGGGCAGGGAGATACACAGAAAGACAGACAGACAAAGGGGGCCAGGGACAAAGACAGACAGAAAGAAAGACAGCGGGAGTCACGTCAGGAGGGATGCGGGATGCGGTAGAGGGAACTTTTCCAATGGGTGCAACTGGGCGGCTGTTGGGAACCTCTGATCAGGGGCAGAGCAAGGTAAGTGTATCATAGATAAGAAGGAGGGGGGGAGAAAAAGGAACAGAGGCCTAATGTTGGACAGGGGGAGAAGGAAAGAGGTGCTGCTGGACAGGGGGAGGTAAAACAAAGGGAGAAGGGCTGCTGCTGTATAAGGAGAGCAGTGAAGGGGTGGTGGTGGACACAGGGGAGGTAAAAGGAAGGGAGAATGGACAGGGGGAGCAGGCAAGGGGTGGTGATGGACAGCCAAGGAAAAAGAAAGACAGAAAGAAAGAAAGCGGCTAAGGAGAGAGAGAGAGAGAAAGAAATAAAGACAGACACACACACACATATATTCTAGCACCCGTTAATGTAACGGGCTATAAGACTAGTAAATGTATAAAAAGGTAAATTAGTAAATCAGAGCAATAAGTATGGCTAGACAATGGAGAGAGATACAAACAGAGTGCCAGCAGTTCTACATGTATGCTAAAGTCTCTCTGACCTCACCTTACACACATACTGGGTTATATACACGTTTCTTTATTCTGCAAGAACCTTCCCTAGCTCTGTCCATGTACAATCCCTAAAGGAGCAAAAATGCTGTCTATCTAATCCACCCCTAATCCACATCTCTATCCTTCCCTGGGGTGCCCTGGACAGAAATGGCTGCTTGAATATTCTTTTCTTCACACAGTTACATTCAGCACATCAGCTAGCCCCCACATGTGGGCTTGGCATGGCTAGGCATTTCTTATCAGTTCCTGGAGCCCATATATGGAGTGTCCTGCTGACTTGCTCACTTTCTTCCAGCACTGTTAAATTGTTCATTGGCTTTTCAGCACCAGTTTGTGTCTTTGATAAACTCTTCACAGCAAGAAATCTACACACTCACATTGGGTCACATAGTAGCATCTGTACTAAAACAAGTCTGTTCATGCCTGTGACTTTAGCAACTTCAGCAAAATGCAGAAACTAGGTCTTCCAACTCCAATAGTCTCACATCTGCTCACACCCCTCTTTGCATCCTGAAAAGCCAGAGGCCTGCCACACAAAGGGTGGCAAGGAGAAGAAGAAAAGCGTGGAGAAGGGGCAAACCACCCAAAAACCTTGCTAAACTAAACAAGGGTATACTACAGAATAGAGAATGACACGGGGAAAAAAATCTGTCACCGCCCCGTCCCCGGCCCACCATCCTCTGCACCGCCCCGTCACCGCCGTTCCCTTCACCACCCTGCCATCGTCACCGCCATCCCTTTCACCGCCCCGTCACCGCCATCCCTTTCACCGCCCCGTCACCGCCACTGCCATCCCATTCACCGCCCCGTCACCATCCGTGCATCATCCATATAAGTACTCTAATATTTAGCTTATAAATCAAAGTTCCTGCTGTGAACTAGAGAAAGAGATGTTCAGCTGGCAGGGCTTTGTTTATAAATTTTTATCAACACAACTAATATACCACCATAATGTTTCCGACAGAGGACAAGTATGCAATAAAAGCATTTTGCTGTTTCAATGCCAGTGCTCAGCAGAACAACAGACAGCAATATGGACATTCACCTAATAGACTGGGTGATAATACATTTCAAATGTAGTACTTTTTTTAATATATAAAAATAGGCAAAATTAGTTGCTATTTTATCATTATATTTTCTTGCCATTGGTGCTACACATGATTTTAAAATGATAAACCAGTTCTGATAAAAAGGGGAGAATACCCACAACGAAACAGTTTTTATGTATTACAGATCTATGAAAGGACTAGGAGCCCCCACCCTCCCTCCACCTCACCTTATATTCCGAGTTTGCCAGCTTTCTTTTTCGCGAGCTGCACGCATTCAAAAAGCCGTGCACGCGCGGCTGCACGAGTCAATCAAACTTCTCTTCTCCTGCAACTTCCTGTTTCCGGTTGCGTCAGAAGAGAAGATTGATTGACTTGTGCAGCCGCGCGTGCACGGCTTTTTGAACGCGTGCGGCTCGGGAAAAAGGAAGCTGGCAAACTCGGAATATAAGGTGAGGTGGAGGGAGGGAGCTGGCTGAAGGCTACGGGCGGGCGGGCGGTGGCTGCAGGGACCGCGCGATCCTTGATGCCTCACTGCGGAGACAAGACCATTCACCGCTCCATGGGGCAGTGAATGGCCTTGTCCCCGTCCCCGCAGCAACTGCTATTTTTCTTTCCCCATTCCGACGGGTTAAACGCGGCTAACCACGGGTAACCGCCACCGTGTCATTCTCTACTACAGAGTCAGAGGAGATAGGCACATAAGGGGCAGAACACACAACTGAAACAGAGTATAACAATAAAAAATCAAAGTGCAAAAGCAGATTCACAGTACAGAACTCAGAATTGCGATTCATCATATGCAGCATGTGAGCAGGAAGTTCTTCAATTACTCTAACTGTGCCATCAATTGCAAGGCAATAATTAAAATGGTTAAACATACCACAACCCTTATAGGCCTGTACAAAAAGCGTGACTAAAGAATAAAGCACATAGACAGCATTCAATACAATATGTGTGCCATTGCTAATCAAAGTACAGCATTGAGATTCATGAATAATATGAGAACCAGACCATAGGAAGATAAGAAAGCAATAATTATATACAGAATAAAGTTAAAACATTAAAAGAAACTAATGACTTGGCAGTAAATAATAAAAAGAAAAGCACTGCCAAACTTGACAGGACCATAACCTATTCCAGGCATCCCAGGATAGGAAATATAACAGGGTAACTTAGAAAGCATATACAGGATAAAACAATTAGTCCTTCTCATAAATAATCTCAGGAGACAAAAATAAAGAAAATATAAAGTCCGGCAAAAGGTCAGAATGGGTATAAACAAAACGTGGGAGAGAAAGTGTCCAAGAAATTAAAAGTTCATGAGGCAGTGTTTCATGTTTATCAGTCTCTTTAAACTGGTAAGGTGCATACTCGGAATGAAAGTTATCCCAGGACAAGCAGGCAGCATATTCTTTACGCATGGGTGACGTCACCGACGGAGCCCTCGGTACGGACCTTTTTAACTAGAAAGTTCTAGTTGGCCGCACCGCGCGTGTGCGAGTGCCTTCACGCCCGACGGAGGAGTGCGTGGTCCCCAGTTACTTCGTTTCCCACGGAGCGAAGAAGACGCGTGTGTTTTTTCAACGGCCGTTGAACTCACTTTTTGCCTTTCCGCTCGCAAATTTTTTGTACTTTTTCTTTCTTTTTACCTTCGGGTTTCTTTTTTCTTTGTTTAAAAAAAAAAAAAAAACCTTCAATTTTTCGACTTTGCCCCGGCGGGGCCTGTTGCCATTATACAGGCCTCGGGGTTCGATTTTGCGGAGGCTGTTTTCCCCTTCATGCCCCCGCAAGCCGGTTTTAAGAAGTGCCAGCGGTGTGCACGCCCGATCTCCCTCACTGACCCACACAATTGGTGTTTGCAGTGTTTGGGTCCGGAGCATCGGGCGGACTCCTGCACCCGCTGTGCCACTCTTAAAAAGCGGACGCTTAAAAATCGGCAAATCCAACAAAATCTTTTCTTCGATGGACTCCTCGGCATCGACAGCGGTACCATCAAAATCGGCACCGTCCAGGTAAGCCGGCTAAGAAGCCTCCCTCTTCCCTCGAGCGTCCACCAGCCACAGTGGCGACTCCGACTTTGCCGGCCTCGCGCCGACCCCGAAAGCGCTCCGCCCCGATTTTGGTGAGTGCCTCGTCATCGGCCTCCTCATCGCCGGGGCGTGGAGCGGCACCTAAGGAACCGAAGCAAAAGAAAGCGGTTCCGGTGCCACCCCTGGATGACCGTATCGTGGCCATCCTCCAAGTTCAACTACAGGAACAGCTGCAGCACCAACTCCAGCACCTGTTACCTACTATCCTGGCACCGCTCCTTTCGGTACCAGACCGGCCCGAGCCCCGTACCGAGCCACCGGTATCCACCCCATCGGTACCAATTAACACCTCCATGCCGATTCTTTCGGCTGAGCAACTTCATGCCCTTCCTGTGGTTCACTCCCGTACCACTGCGGATCCACCTCGGGACCGGGCAGGGCACCATTCTTCCCGGGACCGGGATCGACGCCGGTCCTCTTCTCCCGGTACCGTTTCGGTGCGCTCTGGGAAGTCTTTATCCAAGACTCACCATACCGCACCTTCCACCCCAGTGTCTCGGCATGCACACCCAGAGGTCCGGGACCCAGACTTATGGGAAGAGTCCCCCCCCGGTACCGAGGAGGATCTCTCCTCATCTGATGAGGATCCCTCAGCACCCGATGCCACCTCTAAACCTGAGCAATCCTCCTTCTCAAAGTTCCTCAGGGAGATGTCTGCAGCTTTATCCCTCCCTCTGGAATCAGACTCCAAAAAATCTCAAGCCTTCCTGGAGGCTTTGGATTTTGAACAACCTCCTAAGGAGTTTCTTAAGCTACCCGTACACGACATCCTACGGGAGACCTTTTACAAGAATTGGGAGAACCCCCTTACAGTACCTGGGGCCCCCCGCAAGCTGGATAACCTCTATCGAGTCATTCCAATTCCAGGGTTTGATAAGTCCCAATTGCCCCATGAGTCTCTTCTTGTTGAATCCACCTTAAAGAAGACTCAGGGCTCCAGTGTCTATGCCTCCACCCCTCCTGGCAGAGAGGGTAAAACCATGGACAAGTTTGGCAAGAGGCTCTATCAGAATGCCATGCTGGCCAACAGGGCGAACAATTATTCCTTCCATTTTTCATTTTACATGAAACACTTGGTTCAACAGCTGTCCGCCCTCCAAAAATATCTCCCGGAGAGAAAGGTTCCACTTTTTCAGCAACACATCTCTGGTCTCCTTCAGTTACGAAAATTTATGGTCCGCTCTATATATGATTCATTCGAGCTCACCTCCCGTGCCTCTGCCATGGCCGTAGCCATGCGCCGCCTGGCCTGGCTGAGAGTCTCAGATTTGGACATTAACCACCAGGATCGTCTGGCCAACGCCCCCTGTCTTGGAGACGAACTTTTCGGGGAGTCCCTGGATTCCACCACCCAGAAACTCTCTGCACATGAAACCAGATGGGACACCCTGATTAAACCCAAGAAAAAGGCTCCGCCTGCCCGTCCTTTCAGGCCTCAATCCTCCTACCAGCGTAGATTCTCAGCCAGGCCACTCAATCCGCCTTCCCAACAACCTCGGCGGCCCCGGCAACACCAACACCAGGCACAGGCTCGTTCTCAGTCCAATCAACCCAACAAGCCTCTTCCTCCTGCTAAACCTTCTCAGCCCTTTTGACTCTTCTCTCCAGGGCATAGCCAGTCTTCCACCTTCGCTGCCTCTTCCACAACCAATCGGAGGTCGTCTCCTCATATTCTTCAGCCGTTGGGAGGTCATCACATCGGACCAGTGGGTCCTCAACATCATCCACCACGGCTACTCTCTCAACTTCCAGACTCTTCCACCGGACAACCCTCCCGTAGAGTCTGCTTCTCACTCCTCCCAAACCCCCCTCCTCCTGAGGGAGGTTCAATCCCTCCTTCTTCTCAATGCCATCGAAGAAGTACCTCCGGAACAAAGGGGTCAGGGATTCTACTCCCGCTACTTCCTGGTACCCAAAAAGACGGGAGACCTCCGTCCCATTCTCGATCTCAGGGACCTCAACAAGTATTACATTACATTACATTAGGGATTTCTATTCCGCCATTACCTTGCGGTTCAAGGCGGATTACAAAAGGTTAATTTAAATAAAAGAACAGAGTTACAATGATTAGCTAGAGAGGTAAGTTGTAGATCTTATAAACATTTAACGGGTTGTTGAGGGTGAGGTGGTTTGTAAAAGAATTAATAGGTGGTCATAGTGGAGGTTCTTTTGTTATTATTAGTGCAGTAATGGGTAGATCAGATGTCAGTTTTAGAGTTACTAAGAGGTCGTGATGTTATTGCTGCTTCAGGAATTTCTTGAAAAGTGTGGTTTTTATTTCTTTTCTGAACGTCCTATAGTCTGGGGTGGTCATCAGAAGGTTGGAGATCTGGTTGTCCAGCCTTGCGGCTTGAGTGGCTAGGAGGCCGTCGTGTAGTTTTGTCCTTTTTACTTCCTTGATTGGGGGGGTATGAATGGGGAGTGCGTTTTTCTGTGTCTGGTAGTGGGTGCTTGGATGATGCGATTGTTCAAGTATGATGGGCTGTCTCCGTGTAGGGTTTTAAATAATATGCAGTAGAATTTGAATTGGATTCTTTCTTGGATTGGAAGCCAATGTGAGTTGATGAAGGCTTCAGTGATGTGGTCATGTTTTCTCAATGAGTAGATGAGTCTCAAAGCTGTATTTTGGATTGTTTGGAGTTGTCTAATCGTAGTTGCAGGGCAAGGAAGGAAGAGGATGTTGCAGTAGTCCAATATACCTAGTATTAGGGATTGTACTATAAGTTTGAATTGTGTATCTCGTCAAGGAGAAGTTCAGAATGCTCTCCCTTGCCACGCTTTATCCTCTTCTTTCTCAACACGACTGGCTATGTTCCCTGGACCTCAAGGAGGCCTACACTCACATCCCAATCAATCCGAACTCACGCCGCTACCTGCGGTTCCAGGTACAACACCGCCACTATCAGTACAAAGTGCTACCCTTTGGCCTCGCTTCATCACCCAGGGTATTCACCAAGTGCCTTATTGTAGTAGCGGCCTTCCTCAGGTCTCACAATCTCCAGGTGTTCCCCTACTTGGACAATTGGTTGGTGAAAGCACCTACGTCTCAACTTGTGCTACAAGCTACTCATCACACCATCTCTCTCCTCCACCTCCTGGGGTTCGAGATCAACTACCCCAAGTCGCATCTGCTTCCCACCCAGCGACTTCAATTCATCGGAGCAGTTCTGGACACCACTCTAATGAGGGCTTTTCTTCCCTCCGATCGTCAGCGGACCCTGCTCCATCTCTGTCGTCAGGTGCTCATGCATCCCTCTATTCCTGCCCGACAGATGATGGTCCTCCTGGGTCACATGGCCTCGACAGTACATGTCCTTCCTTTGGCACGTCTCCACCTCAGAACACCTCAATGGTCTCTCGCCAACCAATGGTCACAGACTACGGATCTTCTTTCTCATCCCATCTCTGTGACATCATCTCTTCAGCAATCTCTCCAATGGTGGTTGAACTCCTCAAATCTTTCCAGGGGTCTGCTCTTTCATCTACCCCCTCACTCCATGATCATCACCACGGATGCCTCCCCCTATGCGTGGGGAGCTCACCTAGGAGATCTCCGCATCCAGGGACTTTGGACCCCACAGGAGCGTCAACATCACATCAATTTCCTGGAACTCAGAGCCATGTTCTACGCCCTCAAGGCTTTCCAGCATCTTCTCTGCCCTCAGGTTCTTCTCCTGTGCACAGACAATCAAGTCGCCATGTACTACATAAACAAGCAAGGCGGCACCGGATCTCGCCTCCTTTGTCTGGAGGCTCTACGCATCTGGACCTGGGCCAAGGCCCGCAATCTCTTCCTCAAGGCTGTCTACATCCAGGGCGAACAGAACTCCCTGGCCGACAATCTCAGCCGCATCCTTCAACCTCACGAGTGGACGCTGGACCCTCCAACACTCCACTCCATCTTTGCTCGCTGGGGCACTCCGCAGGTGGACCTCTTTGCAGCACCTCACAACCATCAGCTGCCCCAATTCTGTTCCAGACTCTTCTCTCCTCATCGTCTGGGCCCAGATGCATTCCTGCTCGACTGGAGAGATCGGTTCCTTTATGCCTTCCCTCCACTTCCTCTGATGTTGCAGACCTTGTCCAAACTCCGCCGTGAGAGGGCCACCATGATTCTCATCGCTCCTCGGTGGCCTCGACAACACTGGTTCTCCCTCCTGCTCCAGCTCAGCTCCAGGGAGCCCATTCCTCTTCCTGTGTTTCCTACTCTGCTTACACAGCAGCATCAATCTCTACTACATCCCAATCTGTCTTCGCTCCACCTGACAGCTTGGTTTCTCTCGGGCTGACCTCTCCTGAGAATCTATCTCAGCCTGTCCGTCTCATTTTGGACGCCTCCAGGAAACCGGCCACCCTCCAATGTTACCATCAGAAGTGGACCAGGTTCTCCTCTTGGTGTCTACGCAATCATCACGATCCCACCTCTTTAGCGGTGGAAACTGTACTGGAATATTTGCTCTCGCTGTCCAACGCTGGCCTCAAATCTACCTCCATCAGAGTCTACCTCAGTGCCATCACTGCGTTTCACGAGCCTATCCTCGGAAAACCTCTCACGGCTCATCCACTGGTTTCCCGGTTCATGAGAGGCCTCTTCAATGTCAAACCACCTCTGAAGCCCCCTCCTGTCGTCTGGGACCTGAATGTGGTTCTATCAGCACTCATGAAACCTCCGTTTGAGCCTCTTGCCACAACTTCACTCAAATTTCTTACCTGGAAGGTGCTTTTCCTAATTGCCATCACCTCTGCCAGGAGGGTTAGTGAACTGCATGCACTGGTCGCCGATCCACCATTCACTGTTTTTCACCATGACAAGGTGGTCCTGCGTACTCATCCCAAATTCCTTCCAAAGGTGGTCTCAGCTTTTCACCTCAACCAGTCCATTGTGTTGCCCGTCTTCTTCCCTAAACCCCATTCTCATCCTGGGGAACAGGCGCTGCACACGTTGGATTGTAAGCATGCCCTTGCCTACTACCTTGACCGTACCAGGGCTCACCGCTCATCTCCTCAGCTCTTTTTGTCCTTCGACCCTAACCGTCTAGGTCGTCCTGTCTCCAAACGGACGCTTTCCAATTGGCTTGCTGCCTGTATTGCGTTCTGTTATGCTCGGGCCGGTCTCTCACTGGAAGGTGCTGTCACGGCCCACAGAGTCCGAGCTATGGCTGCTTCTGTGGCTTTCCTCCGTTCCACGCCCATTGAGGAAATCTGCAAGGCTGCCACTTGGTCCTCAGTTCACACGTTCACTACTCACTACTGTCTGGATACCTTCTCCAGACGGGATGGACACTTCGGCCAATCTGTGTTACAAAATTTATTTTCCTAATGGCCAACCATCCCTCCTCCCTCTCTGTTAGCTTGGAGGTCACCCATGCGTAAAGAATATGCTGCCTGCTTGTCCTGGGATAAAGCACAGTTACTTACCGTAACAGGTGTTATCCAGGGACAGCAGGCAGATATTCTTACGTCCCACCCTCCTCCCCGGGTTGGCTTCTTAGCTGGCTTATCCTAACTGGGGACCACGCACTCCTCCGTCGGGCGGGAAGGCACTCGCGCACGCGCGGTGCGGCCAACTAGAACTTTCTAGTTAAAAAGGTCCTTACCGAGGGCTCCGTCGGTGACGTCACCCATGCGTAAAGAATATCTGCCTGCTGTCCCTGGATAACACCTGTTACGGTAAGTAACTGTGCTGTGTCTGCAAATACGGAGAGGGGTACATCGGCTTGAAAGGAGTCCAGGTATCATCATCCAGCAGCTGAATCCCAGTGAGGTGATCCAAAGAAGAGAGAGAGAGAGAGAGAGAAAGACCATGTTGCCTATACAGAATGTGGAAACATGTGACAATAATAATGCCTTTACTTGGTATAGATACGGCAAGAGAGAGACAATAATCAGGTACTTAATATATTTAATAGTACATCCAAAAAGATATGTATTTGTGTGTTGCACACAACTTTTAAGGCATTCAAGAGAGATCATAATTATGTACTGAGTGTATTGCGCAAACAAAACAAAAAAAATATTGTAAGAAATATGTGAATTGATCATATCTAGGTAGCACTGTATAAAACCTTTTATCAAATATAATAAAACGCTAGACGTGCATGCGCAGTCAGATCTGCGTGATCTGAAATCCCTGTTCCATGAGATGTATGTCCGTGGCTTTGCAGACGTGTGCATGCGCGAGTCCCGAGCCTTACTGCTTCCCAGCTGCATTGCTTGCCAGCCGCAACCGTTGCACTCCCTGCTCTCCAGATCGCGGTGTACAGACCGGTAGGGCACTGGGAGCTAGGGAGAAAGCAAGGGCTCAGTCTTCGTCGTCGTCTTCGCCCCTCCCCCCCAATCCCCGTTGAGCCTCCCACCCGATTTTCTCTTCTCGCGGTCTGGCCGACTACCTTAGTCCCTTGCTGCCGCCGACACCCCCTTCCCTTCCCTTCCCGCGGTCGACAAACCTCTTGGCTCGAGCAGTGGACGCAGCACTGTAAACATGCTGCTTCGCGGCCTCTACTGCCCCAATTTGCTCTTCCGTGTGTCTGATGACGTCATCAGAGACACGGAAGAGCAAATCGGGGCAGTAGAGGCCGCGAAGCAGCGTATTTACAGTGCTGCGTCCGCTGCTCGAGCCAAGAGGTTTGTCGACCGAGGGAAGGGAAGGGGGTGGCGGCAGCGGCAAGGGACTAGGGGAGCTGGCCAGACCGCGAGAAGAGAAAATTGGATGGGTCACGAAGAGACAGGGAGGAACTGGGAAGAAGGAAGAGGAAGAGGGAAAGGGGCCTGCTTTGGGGGAGGGGTGTGCTTGGAGGCACACAGCTTTGCTTGGGGGGGAGACAGAAGGGGGGCCACGGAGAGACAGGGAGGAACTGGAGCTGGAGAGGGAAAGGGGCCTGCTTTGGGGAAGGGCTGTGCTTGGAGGCAGACAGCTTTGCTTGGGGGGGGAGACAGAAGGGGGGCCACAGAGAGATAGGGAGGAACTGGAGCAGGAGAGGGAAAGGGGCCTGCTTTGGGGGAGGGATGTACTTGGAGGCAGACAGCTTTGCTTGGGGGGGGAGACAGAAGGGGGGCCACGGAGAGACAGTCAGGGAGGAATTGGAGGGGTAGAGGGAAAGGGGTCTGCTTTGGGGGGAGGGGTGTGCTGGGAGGCAGACAGCTTTGCTTGGGAGGGGAGACAGGGGACCACGGAGACACTGTCAGGGAGGAATTGGAGGGGTAGAGGGAAAGGGGGCTGCTTCGGGGGGAGGGGTGTGCTGGGAGGCAGATCATTTTGCTTAGGGGGGGGAAGACAGAAGGGGGGCTACGGAAAGACAGTTAGGGCGGAACTGGAGGGGGAGAGGGAAAGGGGGCTGCTTTCTAGCACCCGTTAATGTAACGGGCTTAAAGACTAGTTAATAATATAACCCCTAACTAAGCTGCACTTAGGCTATAGAAACAATAGCTAAAAAAAATATTGCGCAATGTGGATAGTAAAAAGTGGGGATAAAAAAACTGTAGAAATGGCCAATGTTATGTTTTCAGGGGTACCCCACCAATCAAACAGACAACACAGATATTACATGGCACAAACAAACAACAAGCCCAGTAGCCTGTTCACGGTGGCCAATCCAGGTCACTAATACCTGGCCAAAACTCAAGGAGTAGCAATATTCCATGCTATTGATACAGGGCAAGCAGTGGCTTCCTCCATGTCTTTCTCAACAACAGACTATGGATTTTTCCTCCAGAAACTTGTCCAAACCTTTCTTAAAACCAGCTACACTATCCGCTCTTATCACATCCTCTGGCAACGCATTCCAGAGCTTATCTATTCTCTGAGTGAAAAATAATTTCCTCCTATTAGTTTTAAAAGTATTTTCCTGTAACTTCAAGTGTCCCCTAGTCTTTGTAATTTTTGATGGAGTGAAAAATCAATCCACTTGTACCCGTTCTACTCCACTCAGAATTTTGTAGACTTCAATCATATCTCCCCCTCAGCCGTCTCTTTTCCAAGCTGAAAAGCCCTAACCGTTTTAGTCTTTCCTCATATGAGAGGAGTTCCATCCCCTTTACCATCTTGCTCATTCTTCTTTGAACCTTTTCTAGTGCCACTATATCTTTCTTGAGATAAGGAGACCAGAATTGAACACAATGCTCCAAATGAGGTTGCACCATGGAGCAATATAGGGACATTATAACATTATTAATCTTGTTAACCATCCCTTTTTAAATAATTCCTAGCATCCTGTTTACTTTTTTGGCCTGTTTGCTTTCTGGGTGGAAGGTTTCATCGTATTGTCTATGATGATACCTAGATCCTTTTCTTGGGCGCTAAACCCCAAGGTGGACCCTAGCATCTGGTAACTGTGATTCAGGTTATTCTTCCGAATGTGCATCACTTTGCATTTGTCTACATTAAATTTCATCTGCCATTTGGACGCTAAGGTCCGCCTGCAATTTTTCACAATCCGCATGCATTTTAACAACTTTGAACAGTTTAGTGTCATGTGCAAATTTAATCACCTCGCTCATCGTTCCAATTTCCAGATCATTTATAAATAAGTTAAATAGCACCAGTCCCAGTTTACTCTCCTCCATTAAGAAAAATGACCATTTTAACCCTATCCTCTGTTTTCTATCTGATAACCAATTCTTAATCCACAACTGAACTTTGCCACTTTGCCTATGACACTTTCATTTTCTCAGGAGCCTCTCGTGAGGAGCTTGGAGCTTTATAAAAAGCTTTCTTAAAATCTAGATACACTATATCAACCGGCTCACCTTTATCCACATGTTTATTCACACCTTCAAAGAAGTCAAGCAGATTGGTGAGGCAAGATTTCCCTTAGCTGAACCTATGCTGACTCCATCTCATTAAATCATGTTTGTCTACGTGTTCCACAATTTTATTTTTTATAATTGTTTCTACCATTTTGTTCGGCCCTGAAGTGAGGCTTACCAGTCTAATTTCCAGGATCTTCCCTGGAGCCCTTTTTAAAAATCGATGTAATATTGGCCACCCTCCAATCTTCAGATACTACAGACGATTTTGGCGACAGGTTACAGCAGGTCAGCAATTTCATGCTTGAATATGACAGGGAAGAAATGAAGAGCCAACTCCGCTCACTCAGAAGAAAACTGAAGGTCAGGGAGGTGAAAGTGGCCTTCTCAGAAATCCTCCCAGTACCGAGAGCGGATGGAAGGAGACAGGATGAGCTGCGAGCAATCAACGCCTGGATGAGACGATGGTGCAACGAGGAAGGATTTGACTTCGTGTGCAACTGGACGACATTCTGGGGAAGAAACAGATACTATAGAAACGATAGCCTACACCTCACCAAGCAAGGAGCAAGGCTGAAAACATGAAGAAGACCATTGAGAAGGCTTTAAACTAAGGAACTGGGGAGAGCCGACAGTTGACATCCAGTCGATGGCCCGGACATCAGGTGATCCCAAAGATGGATCTACTAACAACTGCTCAGATAAGTGGGAAGAACATGTTGAAATCAAAAGTGACAGAGAAAGAGCGGCATCAGGTGATCCCAAAGATGGATCCACAAACAACTGCTCAGATAAACGGGAAGATCATGTTGAAATCGAAAGTGACAGAGAAAGAGCGCAAAAAGATACAAAAAGGATTATGAAGACTAAAAAGTCCAAGAGGGCAACACATAGAGAGCTCAAATGTATATACACGAATGCCAGAAGCTTGACAAACAAAATGGGGGAACTGGAAGCACTAGCAAAGACGAGAAGAACTAGATATCATTGGAATAACCAAAACTTGGTGGAATGAAGAAAATGAATGGGACACAGTACTACAGGGATACAAACTATACAGAAGAGATAGAATAAGGCAAAGAGGGGGAGATATTGCCCTGTATGTCCAAGAAGGAGTAGAGTCCATCAGAGAAGGGATGACGGAAGGAAAGGAAAAACTAGAGTCCCTCTGGATAAAGATTCCTAGACAGAGCGGAGCAGACACAAAAATTGGCCTCTATTATTGACCCTCAGCACAGACAGAAGAAGCAGACACAGCAATGATAGAGGAAATCAACCAGGAATGTAGAACAGGTAACGTAACGATCATGGGAGACTTCAACTTTCTGGGGATAAACTGGAGCCTAGGAACCTCAAACTGTGGCAGGGAAACAAAGTTCCTGGAAATAATAGAAGACTGCTTCCTAGAACAAATGGTGGGAGAACCGACAAGAGGAACTGCAACCTTGGACTTAGTCCTAAATGGCATAACTGGAAGGACAACAGATGTGGAAGTCACGGTCCCGCTAGGGACAAGCGATCACAACATGATCAATTTTAAAATTGGCATCGGGATGGGGAAGCGAACCAAGACTCAAACCACAACCTTTAACTTTAGAAAAGGGAATTACGACAGCATGAGAGCCATGGTTAAAAAACGGCTCAAGAAAAGAACAGCTGAAATCAAAACGGTCGACCAAGCATGGTCCCTACTAAAAAATACTAAAAAATACCATCACTGAAGCACAGAATCTCTACATTCCGCAGATATCCAAAGGAAGGAAAAATAAGAGCAAAGGAGAACCAGCTTGGCTAACTAAAGAGGTGAAGGATGTGGTAAGGGAAAAGAGAAACTCGTTTAAAAAATGGAAACGCGAACGTATGACGGAGGCCTGGAACAGACACAAGGTCGACCAGAAGAAGTGTCACAAGGTGGTAAGAGGCACCAAAAAGATCTATGAGGAAAAGATAGTGCAAGAAGCCAAAAACTTCAAGCCCTTTTTTAGATACATAAAAGGGAAAAAACCAGCAAGGAAGGAGATGGTGCATCAAGGAAGACAAACAGATTGCAGATAGGCTAAATTCATTCTTCACGTCTGTCTTTACCAAGGAGGACACTGCATCAATGCCCGAACCAGGGAAAGTATTCAAGGGAGCAGTTGAGGATAGCCTCACCACAGTGAATGTGGACTTGGGACATGATATACTATCAGATCGACAGACTAAGAAGTGACAAGTCCCCTGGACCGGATGGAATTCACCCAAGAGTGCTAAAGGAATTTAAGGAAGAAATCGTAGAGCTCTTACAATCCCTAGCTAATTTGTCAATTAGAACCGGGCGAATCCCAGACAACTGGAAGATAGCGAATGTCATTCCAATCTTCAAAAAAGGATCGAGAGGAAAGCCAGGCAACTATAAACCTGTGAGTCTTAGTCGGTTCCTGGGAAGATGGTTGAAGCATTAATCAAGGATAGCATAGTGCAACACCTGGAAAATCATGACCTGATGAGAGCTAGTCAACATGGCTTCAGGAAGGGGAAGTCATGTCTGACGAATTTACTTCAATTTTTTGAGAAGGTGAACAAACAAATCGATTACGGAGACCCGGTGGATATAATATACTTGGACTTCCAGAAGGCGTTCGACAAGGTTCCACATGCTAGGCTTTTGAGGAAACTACAAAGCCATGGAATTGAAGGGGTTATACTAAGATGGATAGGCAATTGGCTGGAGAATAGATTGCAGAGGGTAGGCATAAATGGGAAGTTCTTGGACTGGGAAGGGGTGACAAGTGGTGTGCCCCAGGGCTCAGTTCTTGGGCCAATCTTATTCAATATATTCATAAATGATCTGGAAGAGGAAACGACGAGTAATATAATCAAGTTTGCAGATGACATGAAACTATGTCGGTCAGTTGGGTCACAAATGGACAGCGAAGAACTCCAGAAAGATTTGAACCAGCTAGGGAAATGGGCTGAAAAGTGGCAAATGAAGTTTAATATAGACAAATGCAAAGTGATGCACCTGGGCACGAAAAACAAGGAACATGAATATAAAATGTTAGCTGTGACTTTGGGCAAGAGCCAACAAGAAAGGGACCTGGGGGTACTTATAGACAGGACCCTGAGGCCGTTGGCACAATGCGCAGCGGCAGCAAAGAAAGCCAACAGGATGTTGGGCATGATAAAGAAGGGTATCACGATTAGATCGGCGGACGAGATAATGCAATGGTCAGACCACATCTGGAGTACCGTATCCAACACTGGTCTCCTTACCTAAAGAAGGATATAACCCTGCTGGAGAAGGTGCAGAGGCGAACCACGAAGCTAGTAAAAGGTATGGGAAATTTGAGCTACAAAGAACGCCTCGGAAAATTGAGCTTGTTCACCCTTGAGAAGATAAGACTGAGAGGGGATATGATAGAGACTTTTAAAATACTAAAAGGATTCGACAAAATAGAGCAAGAAGCATCGTTATTCACGTTGTCAAATGTGACTCAGACAAGAAGCCATGGACTGAAATTGAGGGGCGACAGGCCCAAGCCAAATATCAGGAAGTTCTGTTTCACACAACGAGTGGTGGATGCTTGGAATGCTCTCCCGGAGGAGGTTGTGACGGAAACCTCCATTATGGGATTCAAGTGCAAGTTGGATGCACACCTCCTTGCAAATCACATTGAGGGATATGGGTAAAAAGATCTTCATCAGGGAACACCTAGATTGGCCTCCACGTGTGCAGGTCGCCGGACTAGATAGACCTAAGATCTGATTCGGTGAAGGCATTTCTTATGTTCTTATGTTTAGTACCCTAGGATGTATACCATCCAGTCCTGGCAATTTATTACTTTTTAACTTGTCGATTTGGCTTAGAACATCTTCCAGATTCACCAAGATTTCTTTCAGTTCCTCTGCATTCATCACCCTTGAAAACCATTTCCAGTTCAAGTAGACCTCTTACATCTTCTTCCGTAAAGACTGAAGCAAAGAATTCATTCAGTCTTTCCGCTATGGCCTTATCCTCCCTGAGCACCCTTTTTGCTCCTTGATCATCCAACGGTCTCATAGATTCCCTCACAGGTTTTCTGCTTCTGATGTACCTAAAAAAAATTGCTATTAGTTTTTGCCTCTTTTGCAAGTTTCTCTTCATATTCTTTCTTAGCTGTCTTTATCAATGCTTGCATCTAACTTGCCAGTGCTTGTGTTTCTTCTTATTTTTTCCTTCGGATCCTTTTTCCATTCTTTAAAGGATGTTGTATTTGGATCTAATAGCCTCTTTCACTTCACCTTTTAAGAATGCCGGCTCTCGTTTCCTCTTCTTTCCACCTTTGCTGATATGTGGAATACATCTGGTCTGGGCTTCCACGATGGTATTTTCAAATAATATCCAAGCCTGGTTTACAGTCCTAACCTTTGCAACAGATCCTTTTAGCTTATTTTTAACCATTTTCCTCATTTTATCAGAGTTGCCCTTTAGAAAATTAAACACCCCTACAGTAGATTTCTTTTGCGACGTTACTCCTGGTATCAGCTTAAATTTGATCACTTTATGATCACTGTTTCCCAGCGGACCCAACACAGTTAACTCCTGTACTATGTCTTGCATTCCACTAAGGACCAAATCTAAAATAGCACCCCCTCTTGTCGGTTCCCGGACCAGTTGCTCCAAGTTGCTTCATTTATGACATCTAAGAATTTTACCTCTCTAGCACTCCCTGATGTAACATTTAACCTGTCAATATTGGGAAAATTGAAATCACCAAGTAACAAAAGCTCATACTTTATAAATAAATAAATATATAGAACCCCATACAACTCCCTTCAGTATTACACAACAATCACTCACTAGTACAGGAGCCAAATCACCACAGTTGTACACCACACACCCAATAAGGGAGACAAATTCAATAACAGAGGAGCAAAGGAAAGAAAAAGAAGAAAAGTGGAGAAAAAGCCTCAGTTCAGCTTCATGGGCTCAAAAAACTCCACTTACTCACAAAAAGGCTCCACTATCATAAATTGAATCCCAAACAAGTTCTATTAACAGTGTATCAGTGATAGCCACTCCCAACATGTAGATAAAAATTCAAAACTTCTTGAAAATTGCAGAGAAAGTTCATTAGTCACCAGTAGGCACAGCTCTAACAAGGTGCATGAGAAATCAAAAAGCAGATACTTAGCTGCTAGTCATCTCATGCCTCTCGTGCCAGGATCCCCCAAACGAAAATGCACATGCAGGATAGCAGAGCTAAGAAAGGCGTTAAGGTGTCTTCATTACAGGACCTGACAAGGAACTTCTATGTTTCGCCGTAGCGGTGTCAGCAGTCTTGCAACAGCCAGATTCAGAGATTATCACTGCTAGTGCAATCACTGCACAATGGCTGCTCTATTTCCTTTTTAAATGTTCGATGTGGAGTCCTTTTGGAACAAGCTCCCTCTTTCCCAGAAGGTTGCTCAGTTCCTAACAAATCTAAATCCCTCATCCCTGCACCATCGTCTCGATCACACATTGAGACTTTGGAGCTCTAACTGTCTCTTGGGTCCTGCGCGTGGAACTGGGAGCATTTCTGAAAATGCAGCCCTGGAGGATCTGGATTTCAGCTTTCTACCTAAGAGCCTAAATTTGGCTTCCAGAACCTCCCTCCCACATTTTCCTATGTTATTGGTACCTACATGTACCAAGACAGCTAGCTCCTCCCCAGCAGTGGCGTATCAAGGAGGGGGCGGGGGGGGGTGCATGCCGGACAGGTCCGGAAAATTCCTGGGCTGCGACGGCACTGAGCGGCATCGGCGCCCCCCCTCTGCGACAGCACTGGGTGGCATCGGCGCCCCCCCTGCCCCGCAACAGCACTCAAGTTCGGCCTCCTTCTCCTGGCATCAGCAGAACTTCATATCGACAACAGGTGCTCAGTCAAAAGCTTCCCCTGACTCAGCTTCCTGTTTCCGCCCAGGCAGTTCAGTTAGGGGAAGCTTTTGACTGAGCACCTGTTGCCGATCTGAAGTTCTGCTGATGCCGGGAGAAGGAGGCCGAACTTGAGTGCTGTCGCAGGGCAGGGGGGGTGCCGATGCTGCAGAGTGCCGTCGCGGGGAGGGGAGCCGATGCCGCTCAGTGCCATCGCGGGGGGGGGGGGCCTTGCCGATCTTGTTGCCAAAATCGGAAAGGTGAGGGAGAGATTGAGAGAAGGGGACAGATGATGGAAGTGGGGGAAAGAGAGAGAAGGGGCAGATGATGGAAGTGGAGAGAAGGGGGAGAGAGAAGAGGGCAGATGATGGAAGTGGGGGAAAGAGAGAGAAGGAGCAGATGATGGAAGTGGGGAGAAGGGGCAGATGATGGAAGTGGGGAGAGAGAAGAGGGCAGATGATGGAAGGAGGGGAAAGAGAGAGAAGGGGCAGTTGATGGAAGTGGGGAGAAGGGGCAGATGATGGAAGTGGGGAGAAAGAAGAGGGCAGATGATGGAAGGAGGGGGGGAAGAGAGAGAAGAGGCAGATGATGGAAGGGGGAAGAGAGAAAAGGGGCAGATGATGGAAGTGGAGAGAAGGGGGTGAGAGAAGAGGGCAGATGATGGAAGTGGGGGGGAAAGAAAGTAGGGGCAGATGATGGAAGTGGAGAGAAGGGGGAGAGAGAAGAGGGCAGATGATGGAAATGGGGGAAAAGAGAGAGAAGGGGCAGATGATGGAAGTGGAGAGAAGGGGGAGAGAGAAGAGGGCAGATGATGGAAGTGGGGGGAAAGAGAGAGAAGGGGCAGATGATGGAAGTGGAGAGAAGGGAGAGAGAAAAGAGGGCAGAGGATGGAAGGAGGGGATAAATAAAAGGAGGGCATACGATGAGGAAAAGGATTGAGCTAGGGAAATACTAGAGGGGATGAGGGAAAGAGGTGGCGAGCTGTAGGTAGACAGTAAAAAAGGAAATTGATGAGAGGGTAGTAAGAACGTAATCTAGATGGATGCAGAAAATAAATTGAAAAGGAAAATGAGGGCTGAAAGGGATTGCAGAAGAGAGGTGTGGGAGAGGGAAGGAGAGGAGAGAGATGCCAGACCAATGGGGGTGAAAGGAGAGATGGAAGGGGGAGGCATACAGTTTCTGGAAGGGGCATAGAAGGAGAGAAGATGCCATATAGGGGCAGAGAGATGGCAGACAGTGGATGGAAGGAAGAGAGTAACAAGAAGATGAGGAAAGCGGAAACCAGAGAAGACAAAGGTAGAACAAAAATTTTCTATTTATTTGTTGCTTTAGGAGACATGTGTCACTGTTTCTGTGGTGTTGCATTGTATGCAGAGTCCAGCTTCTTGTTGGTTCAATTTAACCTTTGTCTTTGTATTTCTATTTTATCCCCCCTTTTTACAAAACTGTGGAGCGTTTTTTAGCGCCAGCCGTGGTGGTAGCAGCTCTGATGCTCAGAATTCTATGAGCATCAGAGCTGTTACCTCCGTGGCTAAAATCCACACTACAGTTTGTAAAAGAGGGAGGAGTTAGTTTGTGATGACATATTCCATACTAGGCGAAGGTATTTTCTGTGTTCTGTGTGTTCGATAGACATGGTTTTCTATTAGGATTGACGGTGTAGGATTTAACTGTACTAGTCTGGCTTGTTTAGTTTTACAATGGGTGTATTGATGTTGTACTGCTCACTGCATATGTAAGATGCTGCCTTTTCCTAGGTACTCATGTGTGGCTTGTTACTAAAAATCATGTTTTCGTATAGATGTGGGGGTGCCAAAAAATGATGGTACGCTACTGCTCCCCTATTTATGTAATGCGTGAGGTCTGCCACCTTCGCACCAGGCAGGCAAGTGACTAGGTGATCCTCACGCCCACTAGCCATCCAACTATCTACATGCCTAATGATCGAATCACCAACTACAACCACTGTCCTAACTTTTCCCTCTTGGGCAGAAGCCTCTAGGGACACATCCTCGGTGCAAGAGGATATTGCATTCCCTGGTGGGTGGGTCCTAGGTACAAGATTATTTCCTACTTCACCTTTCCTCAGAGCGATTTCCATTGATCACTACTCTCTGTTGCCTTCCACTCAACCAGTTCCCGACCCAGCCTGTCACTTTGGCACCCATCCCAAAGGCACTCAGTTTATTTATTAGGCATCTATGTAGAACACTGTCAATGGCATTGCTAAAATCTAAATACACCACATTTAGCGCATATCCTCTATCTAATTCTCTTGTCACCCAGTCAAAGAAATTGATTATCCATGTTGCCTCCAGTCCTGTAATCCATAGGATTCCAGATACTTGACCATTCTCTGTTTTAAAAGTGTTTCCATTAATTTGCTTACCACAGAAGTCACTTACCAGTCTGTAATTCCCTACTTCTTCCTTACTTCCACTTTTGTGGAGAGGGACCACATCTACCCTTATCTAGTCCTCCAGTACCACTCCCGACTCAAGAGACTCATTGAAAAGGTCAGTCAGCGGAGCTACCAGAACTTCCCTAAGCTTCTTCAGCACCATCGGCCCCATCGCTTTGTCTACCTTTATTTTAGCTAGCTCCTCACAAACACAACCCTCTGAAAATCAACCAGGGCCTATTACTCCTCCATCCCTATTCACATTTGTCTTCTGCAGTCTCATTCCCGGTGCTTCAACTGTGAACACAGAACAGAAATGTTTGTTAAGTAATTCAGACTTTTCTTTATCAGCTTCTACATATTCCTCCCCTTCACCGTTAAGTCTCACAATGTCACTTTTGCACTTCTTTCTATCACTAATATATCTAAAAAATGTCTTGTCTCCCCGTTTTACCGTGTCAGCTATTTTTTCTTCCATTTGCATCTTTGCTTTCCTGACTACACGACCAGCCTCTCTTAACATTTCCAGATATTTTTGCCTGTCTTCCTCTTTCTGCGATCTTTTGTCGTTTATGGAAAGCTAACCTCTTATTCCTTACCTTTTCAGCTACTACTTTTGAGAACCAAAGTGGCCCCTGTATCGCTTCATGGTGCAACCTCATCTGAAGTATTGCGTTCAATTCTGGTCTCCTTATCTTCCACTCAACCAGTTCCTGACCTAGCCTGTCACTTTGGGACCCATCCCAAGGGCACTCAGTTTATTTATTAGACGTCTGTGTGGAACACTGTCAAAGGCTTTGCTAACATCTAAATACACCATCTAAAATCTAAATACATCTAGCGCACATCCTCTATCCAATTCTCTGGTCACCCAGTCAAAGAAATTTGATCAGATTTGTCTGAATCCATGTTGCCTCTGGTCCTTTAATCCACAGGATTCCAGAAACTTGACCATTCTGTTTTAAAAGAATTTCCATTAATTAGCTTACCACAGAAGTCAGCTATAGTGTCACCCAAGCTCCCTGGGCCATTAAGCCCTTTGATTTTGCGTCAGCAGTTTTCGCCTCCATGTCCAGAGCACCTAGCAGCATCAGGAGGTGCTCTTGATGTAACAAACCATCTTAGCCACTAATCCACACAACTGGTGTGTGTAGTGCCTTGGTCTTGAGCATTGGGCCATTATTTGTTCTTTCTGCTCTTGGATACAAAAGAGGTAGCTAAAGGCCCGTAAACTTCAGTTCTTGAAGTTTTATGGTACTGAAATGGTGACATCGAGCATGGCTGTGGATTCCGAGCTCAATTCTCAACTTATATTGACCCCAACATTGACCCCTGCACCGACAGTGTCAACATCACATCGGTCAGAGTTGATGCAACACAGTGATTTTACTTTATCATCGGTACAACGCATATCAGGGGAACCACGTAAGAAAGCTAAGAAGCATAAGCATTTCTCCCCTGCCAGACATGTTTTGGCATACTCCCAGGCTTCTTCTTCAATGCAAGCTAATGCAGTGCACTGACCACTCACCTTCACTCCAGCTGGTGCCTCTGCAGAGGTTTGCCTCGACATCGAGGTCCCCAATGATACCACAAACTGGTTCGGTACCCTTGGCTCCATTCATACTAGCTCCATTGATACTGGAGCAACTTGGAGCTCTACTTCAACAAGCGCTTACAGGGCTACTGCAGTTGCCCTGTAACCAGGCTCTTGCGGCCTCCTTGCCAGTCTCAGTCTAGCTCGAGGATCTGTTAGCACATAGATCCAGATAATGCTCACGTTGAACATCGATATCAGGAGACAATCTACGCATGCATTGTCTTCAAGGGAACATGATTCACCTGTTTCACTTTGATGCATTCTCAAAGCTCACCTTGATGCTTTATGTCTGAGACATTTCAGAGAGAATATTTCAGTGAACCTGACTCTGACCTATCTCTTCTTTCTAGTGAAGACATTCTTAACTATTCTGCAGATGAATCCTATGGTATTTCATCCGATCCTTCTCCATCTCCTCCACTTTGCATATCTCTTCCTGAGAGCTAATCTTTCACCAGCTTGGTCAGGCTCTTCCTATCAAGATGGAGTCAGAGGAAGAACCTCACACAGAGTTATGAACTCCTTGATTATGAGGCATGGCCTAGTGAGTGTATAAAGTTCCACTTCTTAGAGTCATGAAAGATGCTTTGTTTAAACATTGTCAGACCCCTTTGACTATCCTAGTGGCGTCCTGAAAACTAGACTTTCTATATAGAATACAGACTTATCCTAGCTTTGATAGTCCTCAGTTCCAACATCAGTCCCTAGTAGTTGAGTCTGCCCTTAAGTGTGCTCATAGATCTCATTCATATGCTTCCACTCCACCAGGCAGAGAGGCTAGAACCCTGGACAATTTGGCAAATGCATCGTTCAGGCTTCCATGCGGATCCATGGAATAATGGACTACCAATTTTATATGTCAATTTATCTAAAATAATAAAACAACTGCCAGACTTTGAACAGCATCTTCCCTCATACCAACTAAAGCCATTTCAGTATCTGACTAAGCACTTGCTTAGAACCAGAAAGTACATGGCTACATGGTGCTTTTGACGTATCCTCCAGATCATTGGCAGTGGCTAGTGCAATTAGGAGAATGGCTTGGCTTTGGATGTCTGACCTTGAGATTTCTGTTCAAGAACACCTCTCCAATGTCCCTTGTAGAGGTAATGACCTCCTTGGGAACGCATCAAGGAAACTGCAAATAAGATTAAGAAACATATGGTTGCATGACAACTTTGTCAAAAACTCAAATGTCTCCAATACCTCTAAACATACCTCATATTATATAATATTACTAGTCTTATAGCCCGTTACATTAACGGGTGCTAGAATATAAGTGTGTGTGTGTCTTTCTTCCTTTCTCTCTCTCAGCCGCTTTCTGTATTTCTGTCTTTCTTTCAGTCTTTCTTTTTCCTCGGCTGTCCACCCATTCTCCCTTCCTTTTACTTTCCCTGTGTCCACCACCACCCCTTCACTGCTCCCCTTATCCAGCAGCAGCCCTTCTCCCTTTTTTTAATCTCCCCCTGTTCAGTAGTGAGCTTCCCTTCCTTTTTCTCCCCCCGTCTCTTCCCCTGTCTATCAGCACCTCTTTCCTGCTCCCCCGTCCAGCAGTAGGCCTCCCTTCCTTTTTCTTCCCCCCTAGCACCTCTTTCCTGCTCCCCCGTCCAGCAGTAGGCCTCCCTTCCAAAAAAAAAGCCTCCCCCGACAAAGTGCTCCCTCCCTTCCCCCCTCCTTGAACCCCAAAAAATGGCAGAAGGAATGCTGACTCCCTCCTACCATCAGCGCTCCCACCCACAGCGCTCTAAAATATGGCAGAAGGGATGCCGACTTCTTCCTGCCATCGGGCCAACTCCTTTCCCCCCCCCAAAAAAAAAAACAACAACACAGGAGGGATGCCAACTCCCTCCTGCTACTGGACGCGGACCCCCGCTTCCCCTCCCCTCACCTCTAAAAGTTGGGAGCAGGAGGGGTGCTCAGTCCCTCTTGCTCCTCTGACGAACTGTGGGACTTAGGCCCCGCCCCAGTGCATCATATGCTTTCTGCCCTCCGCCGACAGCTGCTGCGGCCTGCAGCCGCCGACAGCCGCCGCAGCAGACAGCCTCCACGCCACCTGAAGCCAATAAAACCCTAAGCTGCGCATGTGCACTCCTACCTGCGGGGACCTACAGCACACGGAAAATGGGAGCACGCAGTTAAGAGTGCGCATGCGCGGCTTAGGCTTTTATTATATTAGATAATCCCAAGTGTTGCTATATCCAGCTTCCTCGTCTGCAAGGTCAATTAGCCAGACTAAGCAGCAGTCATCCCTTTGACATCTTTCTAGAGAGTATTGCCAGAATCTCACTCATTCTCACTCTAGATTTCCCCATCAGAGGCAGAATTCAGCACTTCCAACAATGCTGGACTTTCATAACATTGGTGCGTTTACTATGAACACCTCAAAACCATCCACCAAGAGAGTCTCTCTTCAACTCCCTCCAGAAGACCCTCCTTAACCAAGAGCTCTCAGACCTTCTCCAGCTCAGTACAATAGAAAAAAATTCCTCTGCAGGAGAGGGGCTGAGGGTTCTGTTCCAAGTATTTCCAGATACCGAAAAAGACAGGCGGTCTCCACCCAATTTTAGACTTCCATGCTTTCAACAAATACTTAGTAAAAGAGAAGTTTCACATGGTCTATCTGAGAATCCTGTTTCCACTATTGGAGAAAAACAATTAACTTTGTTCTGTAGACCTCAAAGAAGCTTACACTCACATGTCAATCTTACTTGCTTACAGAAAATATCTCTGCTTTCAAGTGGTTTCTTAGCATTTTCAATACAAAATCCTAACCTTCTGTCTAGCTTCAGCCCCGAGAGTGTTCACAAAATGCCTGGTAGTAGTAGCTGCAACTTTTCGCTCATTAGGATTTCATGTATTTCCTTATCTAGATGATTGGTTGATCAAGGCCTCATCATCGCAGCTAGCTCAGCAAGCTATTGATTCAACAGTTCATCTGCTAGAACTTCTAGGGTTTGCAGTGAACTACCAGAAATTGCATCTACAGCCAGCTCAAACCTTAGAGTTCATATAAGCTCTCTTAGACACTACACAAGGTCAAGTTTTTCTACCTCAGCATAGAATTGACAATCTCCTTCATCTCTATCAGAAATTCTCCTCCCTACCACGCATAATGGCACATCAACTGTTACGACTTCTGGGTCACATGGCTTTGACAGTTCATGCCACTCCGTTTGCACATCTACACTTCAGAGTTCTCCAATAGACTCTCTCAACCCAATGATCACAAGCCACCGGATCTCTTTCTGCACTAATACAAGTGAGTTCAGCCCTGTGTAACTCCTTCCAGTGGTGAATGCTTCTATCCAACCTTTCCAGAGGCCTTCCCTTCCAGCCTCTTCCATACCAGAAACTACTCACCACAAATGCTTCCATATTAGTCTGGAGAAGCCCATCTCGACAGCCTGCACACGCAGGGAGTCTGGACTCCTCAAGAGAAAAAAAAACCTCTATGTCAGTTTCCTGGAGCTCTGAGCAATTCACAACACTTTTCCCACCTTGCAGGATTGCTTGCAGAATCAGATAGTCCTCATGCGCACCAACAGTCAAGTCACCATGTTTTACTTGAAGAAACAAGAAGGCATGGGGTCTCACCCCCTCTGCAAGGAAGTGAGAGAAATTTGGATTTGAGGAATTTCTCATAACATACTTCTCAGAGTGCTTTATTTAACAGGGAAGCAAAACATCTTGGCAGACAAACTAAGCAGACTCTTTCAACCTCAGAAATGGTATCTCAACACATATCTTACAGCAGATCTTCTCAAATTGGGGGACCCCCAAAATAAATCTCTTTGCTTCTCCCACAACAACAAACTTCTGCTCCAAACTATACAGTCCTAATTGCTGAACTGGAGAAACAAGTTCCTGTATCATTCCCTCCAGTACCTCTCATCGAGAAAACTACTCAAACTTCACCAAGATTGGGGTATCATGATCCTCATCGCACTCTGTTGGCCATGGCAACCATGGTTCCTTCTCCCCCTACAGCTCACTGTTCTGGAATTCATCAACTGTTTTCAGCATTACTCATACAGAATGAAGGCTCTTTCCTTTATCCCAATCTATGCTTAGGACTCGCAGCATGCTATCTCTCTCCGAGCCTTCACTCTATCTGCTCCAGTATCAACTGTTATTGACGCATCCAGAAAACCTTCTACACAATGATGTTATTGTTTCAAATTGATTCGCTTCACTATCTGGTGTAACATAGAAACATGATGGCAGATAAAGGCCAAATGGTCCATCTAATCTGCCCATCCACTGTAACCATTATCTCTTTCTCTCTCTTAGAGATCCCATGTGCCTATTCCAGGCCTTCTTGAATTCAGACACAGTCTCTGTTTCCACCACCTCTTCCGGTGAACCAGGGGTCCCCAAAGTCCCTCCTTGAGGGCTGAATCCAGTCGGGTTTTCAGGATTTCCCCAATGAATATGCATGAGATCTATGTGCATGCACTGCTTTCAATGCATTTTCATTGAGGAAAGCCTGAAAACCCAACTGGATTCGGCCCTCAAGGAGGAACTTTGGGGACCCCTGCAGTAGATTGTTCCATGCATCTACCACCCTTTCTGTAAAAAAGTATTTCCTCAGATTATTCCAGAGCCTATCACCTCTTAACTTCATCCTTTGCCCTCTCATTGCAGAGTTTCCTTTCAAATGAAAGAGACTCGACTCATGCACAGTTACCATATTTTTTGCTCCATAAGATGCACTTTTTTCCCACCCAAAAGTGGGTGGAAATCTCGGTGCATCTTATGAAGCGAAGGTACAAATTTTGTTACCCTTCCCCCGTACCATTATAAATCCCACCTGCTGCACTACCTTTCTAAACCTACCCGCTGCTGCCTCACCACCTTTCTAAACCCACCCGCCTCTGCCGCCGCACCACCTTTTCTTTTTTTTAACATCCCTCCCCCTGGTCTGTCGTCACCGTTCCTCTTTTTTACCTGGTGGACTTGCGCCCTTGTCTTATTTCCCAACAAAGGCAAAACAGATCAGCAGCACGGACGTCAGGAATAAGCTTTACGCTCTCCCACTCGGCCCTTGCTGCTTTCTGAATGGCTGCTGTAGGTTCTCTGCATGCCGGATCTGCAATCAAGAAATTTTCTGAACACATCTGAAATTTGTTCCAAAAGTAATCTCTGAATTTCATCTCAGTCAGTCAGAAGTTCTGCCTGTCTTCTTCCCAAAACTGAATTTCATCTCAGTCTGTCAGGAGTTCTCCCTGTCTTCTTCCCAAAATTGCAACCTTGTCCTTTGAAGCAGCTCTCCACACATTGGACTGTAAACATGCTCTTGCATATTATTTGGATTGCACTAAGCCTCACAGGTCTTCCTCTCAAAGTTTTTTTTTTGTGTGGCTTTCAACTCTAACAAGCAGGGTTCCTGTCACCAAGAGAACCATCTCCACTTGGCTGTCGGACTGTATCTCCTCTGCATATACTTGGGCTTGACGAACACTTGAAGACTGTATTACTGCTTATAATAAACAAGCTATGGCGACTTCAGTAGCCCATTTTCACTCCACTCCTATTGAGGACATCTGCAAAGCGGCCACTTGGTCCTCAATACATCCTTTCACTTCTCACTACTCTTTGGAGCAGAACTCTAGAAGAAACAGTTTGTTTCAGCAAGAAGTTCTGCAAAATTTATTTTCTTCCTAGACATCAACTTTCCCTCCCTCCCTTTTGGGTTTCACCAGGATCATGTTTGTTCATTGTAACCCTCTTCCTAGAGGCACGATCCTGGCAGCTTGGGATTCCCACATGTGAGAATATTATACCTGCTTGTCCTCTGCGAAAGCAAAATTACTTACCTGTAGCAGGTATTCTCTGAGGGCAACAGGTATATATTCTCACAACCTGTCTGCCTCCCCTAGTTGGCTTCTTAGCTTTGTTACTGAACTCCAGATCCCATGAGCCAATGTCGGATGGGAAGGCATAGCACGTACATGGTACAGGCATTGCCTTAAAATTTAAAGTGACAATACACTTGGTATCTGTCCATACTGGGTTCTGTGAATGACGTCACCTGCTTGTGAGAAAATATATATATACCTGCTGTCCTCGGAGAATAATTGCTACAGGTAAGTAACTTTGCTTTCCTCATCCAAATTTATTTAGTACTTGCTATCCTGTCCATCAAAATATATGTCTAAGCAGCTTATAATACAAAAAAAAATGAATTTAGGAAGGGAATAAAAAATGGAAAGAAAGAATAGGTATAAAGAGAAAGGGTGGGGAAAATGAACTACAGTGTTTGACAGGATGGATAAAACGGTGGTCAGTAAGGTGGGGTTTGAGAATATATCTGAAGTGAGTTTATAGGTTCCAGCACTTGGAGCAACAATGACTCAGGTATACAAAAATGCATCATTGAAAAGGATGTTTTTAGGTCTACTTTAAATCTTTGGAGTGAAGTCTGGAGATCCAGATTGGCGGACAGGGCATTCCATCAGGTGGGACCAACAACAAAGAAAATTGTATGTAATCTGCCTATAGTAGATGTGGGAATAACTAAAGAGATTTTGTTGACTAGAACGGAGTGAACTGGGCAGTTCATTAACTATAAAATAATCAAATATGGCATGCACCCTTTAATACAAACTCCCACTATGAACCAACCAATCAGATTATAATCACATGATCCCATCTACCCAATCGTAACAAATTCTGCCATTCCGAGGCATCGTTTAGACTATAAGGGTATACTGTTTATAATTTACGGATCCAATTTCTATACGATTATCTTCCCCTCTGTGCTTATAATGTCATCGGGAGCCTAATACAATGTCACATTCCTTTTGGTCCTTTTGGCTTGTTCAAAGGTTTTGGTCTTCTATCTGTTGTTACTTGCGGACAATTTTGGGAAGCCCTTTGTATCTGGGAGGGGGCATTTATTATACGGAAAAAATTTGGATGCTTGGAATGTTCTCTGTTTCTGTACGATTGGCCTGGCATTATGTATTATTTGCTTTTTTTGATGTCTGATATTCCTTTGTCATCAATAAAAAAAACTGTTTCAATTCTATACAATTATCTCCCAGAAGATTTGAAGGAATGAAGTTATTCACCCACCAACTAATATCTTCTAAGGCTGTTGAGATCCAGTGTGCTTCAACAGGAGCTGCTTCCTGTCATATATGTGCCTTTATAAAATAGATGCCCAGAACTAGTCCCAAGTATGCAAATGCCCCCAGAAATTTACACCTGCTACAAAAAAAGATATAAATTTGTGCATATATTCTGTGTACGAAGGTTCTTTAAAAAGTTTCCACACTTTCATATTTTCATGGGCAATGATTGGAGTGGGAGAAGTGGTAAGAGGGCATGTTGTAGAATGTCATGTGACTAGTCAGTCAGTCAGAACGGGGTGGTTATAAGGAAAAGTGATATAATTTGCTTTTGAGACATTTAATAAATAGTGTTTAAAAAATAAGTGTGGAAATATTTTGAAGATCCCTCGTATATACTCACTTTTTAAAAATATGTGCATATTTTGCAGCTCTGCTCAAATTGTGATTCCAGAAATGCCTGTGCACAGATTGTGTTAAAATAGACAACTGTTTTATATGGTATGTTGTATAATTTTATAAAAGCCCCTTTCTATATGTAAAACAAGGTTTACATGGAAAACACTTTATAAAATTACACCCAGGAATTCCAGCCACTTAGAAATACCAAGTTATTTACCTATATATGATCTTAAGGGGGTTAACCTTTTACGTTCCTTTTTTCCTATTATAAACTGTACTTCCCTCCTAATCCAGTTTGTATCTTGTAAGTCAGTAAAGTCTTGTTAATTGATGTCTTCCCCTGGATTTTAATAGTCTTAATTGCCAAGGTTAACAAATATTAAGGTTGAAATTTGATGACTTGAGTCCAGTGTTACCATGAATAATGAGATCTTCTTTCATATTGAAGGGATCGTTCGACAAAAATATGACCTAGTTACAAAGCTTTTCCCAGTTTTAATTTTGGCAACAAGTGCTGCCCAGTAATACAGTATCAGCCAAAAAAGCCTATTCCGCAAAGCTAGCCTGCAATAGCTCTTTTGACCTTGTGAACTGTAAAAGTTCCTTCTTCTTTCATGTACTGATATAAGCGAGTCTGGAGGGATAGAGAAAGTAAAGCACAACACTTGAAATCTTTGTTTCTATAGGTAGAGAATACTGTAAATTCTGAAATATGTAAGTTAAAACTGAAAATTTATGAAATGATTATTTTAAACTTTAATAGAAAACAAATGTCCCTACCTGATCCTGTAGTGCAAAAGTGCTCTTAATAATAATAATAACAATAGTGCTCTAAAGAAAGAATGGAATTGACTGCAACAGGCCACAGTGCTACAGTGTTAAGCTGCCTGGGATGCTTCTGAAACAACCTGCACATCTCTTGGGAAGGACAAACAAGCATTGTACTGACAGCATTATTTCAAAGCAGTCCTTACAAGCTGACTTGGGGTACCTTGGCCATATAGAAAGCTGCATAATTTGGTTTTTTTATACGAAAGCAACTGGAAACAATGGATGAAAATCCCATGTAGAAAGAAGTAGAAAGAACTTGCAGGGTAGAATTTCACCAGACAAAATATTTGAACCATAATCTAAGTTATTTTTGCCAGCATTTTGTAAATATGCCTGCATATAATATATGTAAATCATTTTGGTCATACAATAGAAAGGTGATATATTAAGGGGTCATTTTATCAAGCTGCGGTAGGGGTTTAACATGCATTAAACCGCCTGCTGAGCTAGCCGCTAACGCCTGTGTTGAGCAGCCGTTAGTTGTTTAGCTGGCCACGTGGGTTAGCGCGTGATGAAATGTCCAACGCGCTAACCCCGCTAGCGCGGCTTGATAAAAGGACCCCCAAATCTATGACCTTTTATATTAATATGATGTGCTGGTTAACTGAAGTGAGTCTCCATTATAGGACCAAACTTGAAGACTGAAGTGCTGCTTTGGCTAGATTTTTTTGTTTGCGACTGTTGTGGTCTTTATATGTTATTAGTATCTTAGCTGGTTCTGTCTGCTATAGGAACATTATTGTCTCATCAATGAACACTGATAGCTGAAAAAAATAAAAGCCTTTTCTACTCATTTTGTGCACATGGTGTTTCCTTTCCTTTGCTCGTTTTGATGGTCTGGTTGTTGTACAAGTTGATGGTAATGAACTGATGACCTAACACACTTATCTTCACCTTGAACTGTGACTTTCTCTCTGTACCAATGTTTCTAGACAAGCAGATAATTTCCCCATGGCCGTAAGTAGAAGGAATCCACTCTGGATTTTTAATGTAACCTTCCTACTTCACTGAGAGCTCTACTGCTACCTACAGTTTTTTCCTTCTGTAAGCGAGCCTGAAGGAATGTTTCTGTTCTGCTTTGCCTTTTTTATTTTATTTTAGTTGGGGGGGGGTTGCTTATTTTTCTTCAGTTTTGGTGCTCAGAGCTTCCCAATTCCAGGGTTCAGCTCTGCTTGCATGGAGAAGAAACAGACTGTGGTCTGCAGCTGACAGGCCATTCCCTTGTGGTACCTGTTAACCAGCATGCAGAAGTGTTTTTGGAGCTCAGGGGTTTGAGTGCAGGTTGTCAGGCTTCTGTAGAAGGCTTAGTGGTGTCTTGCAGGGTGCAAGCTGCATTTTCGTTTTGCATATCCGTTGGTCTGCAGGGGTGGGGGCTCAGTCAGACACCATGTCTGACTGGCAGCCCAAAAATCCATCATTGGAGGATGTTCTTCATGAGGCAGTGATTTCTTCTCCCTTTCCAATTACTATTGAAGACTGAGGAAGGCTGCAGCATAGCACAGGTTACAGTGAGTAAGGCTTCTATAGCCTATGAAATGCATTAGTGTGTGGAGGGGGGTCTTAAAATCTAGATTTTGGTGGTTTGTGCTTGTTCCCCCACCCCTAAAATCCTAAATTCACCAGATTTTATATTTTATTTTGCCTTTTTTAGCGTGTTTTGGTGCCAAAATCCTGCCGGCGGCCATCTTGGATTTTAGCAATCTTTTTTTTTTTTTCAGAAGTTTCCTGCAACTTCAAAACTTCTTGTGTTGACTCAGAACTGGTAGAAATGGAGTCCTTGAGATCTTTACCCCTAATTCATGCCAGAAATGTGCAAATTGTGTGTATGCTGCACAGGAAGAAGGGTCGAGAGCATCCGACTTAGCCTCCCCTTTACACTCTTGGGCCAATGTATGGATGGCTAACCTAGTGGTTCAGGTCCTTTATCTTCTCTGGACACAGAAATAGCGGTCATCCTATGCAGAAGAGTGCAGATGCTGCAGAGTCCAAGAGATGCAAATTAGAATCATCTGCTAGTGACTCTATACTGCCTGGTATGGCTTTTTACCCTGAAGTCCTCAATTTGATATGGAAAGCTTTTTAGGAAAGCCGTCCTGACAAAGCACAGGCTAGCAGTGCTTCTGGCACCTTACATGAGGGTAAGGCCTCCTAGGATGCTTTTGCTTCGTTATCTACCACTGACCAGGGCTTGATAGATCTTTCTGATGGGGATATAGATGATGACGGGACTCTCACTGCTCCCTTACTGTCTCAAGATGCGCCCTCCCTGTCGGGGGGAATGCAGGGCCGCAGTATGGCACTTGGAATACCATGGCTCTGGATCCTGGAGATTATCTCACAGCTCTGCGCCTCTTCAAACCTTTGGCTCTGCTGGATTTCAATTTTAAGTCCCTCCGAGAGCTAAATTTGGACTCCCGCCAGTCCCATCTACTTCCTCCTTCCTTATGAGTGGAGCGAGGGTTCAGTCTTCTACGTTTCCCTGACATCCTGACATTAATAACTTAGTCACAGAGCAGTGGGGTTCTCCAGAGGGGTGTCTTAAGGTAGTGAGAGCCATGTCTCAGCTGTTTCCTATGGCACAGGAGTGCCAGCAGCTGTTTACTCAGCGTAAGGTGGATTCCTTGATTGCACAGGTTACTAAGTGCACCTCTCTTCCAAGTGAGTGTGGTGTGGTGCTCAAGGATAATCAGGATCACCAAGTAGATATAGTTCTCAAGATGCTTTTCAAGGTGTTGACTTTGGGAGTCAAAGTGGCCTCAGCAGCATCCTTTTTGACATCTTTTCAGGCTACGAACTCTTGAGCGCAAGGGTGAAGAGCTTCTCTTGTTTGGATTGATTATGGGGTAGATGCTCTGTATAACATGAATACAGTCTCAGCTTTTTCAATCTCTGCCCGCAGAATGCTCTGGATCAGACAGTGGGCTGGGGTCTCCACTTCTAAAGCTACTCTTAGCAGACTCCCTTTTAAGGGACATTTGTTATTCGACTCAAGACTGTACCTGACAGTAGACCCAGAGTCTCTAAAGGCTCAGGGCACTCTAATTTGCATGACTCCAGGCAGTCTCAGCAGTATTCCAGCTCCACTTCTCAGACATTCTTCCAGAGTTACAGGCAGAGATCCAGACACAATTAAAATTCAACACCCCGTGCTGCATCCTCTGCCAAGAAATCACAATGACTTCAGGTTGGGGGCAGTACCCATCAGATGATTTGAGTCCTTAAGGTATGGGTTGAATTGTGAATTACTGAAAGAGCCATTTGTCTCCAACCCAGTCTCTGTAGTACCTGTTTGACATGGCTACGGGCCGTGTCTATCTTCCAGAGGCATGCAGATAGACTCATTTCAGAAATCTTTACCTGGGATGCTGGAGGCCTGGGCCTGCATGGATTGGTGACTCTGTCTGCAGTCCCTTACCAAGGGCATTCCCCTTCGAATAGCAGCTTAGGTGGTTGTAATGACGAATGCTAGTCTCCTCGGCTGGGGATTCATTGCAACTGTCGACCGATTCAAGGGCGTTGGTTGCCCACCCAAAGGAAGAGGTTGATCAACCAACTGGAACTTCGAGCCATTCAGCTGACTCTGTTGAATCTACAGAAGGCTCTGGAAGGCCAGGCAGTTTGGGTTTTCTTGGATAAAGCTACTACAGTGACCTATGTCACTCACCGGGGAGGGGGGGCACCAAGAGTGCCCATCTGGGTCTGGAGGCTCGCATGCTCTTCACCTGGGCAGAACGTCATCTGCAGGCACTCTCAGTGGCACTCGTAGTGGGAGTGGACAATATCCAAGCCGACTTCCTTAGCAGATAGACCTTGGATCTGGGAGAGTGGACGCTGACAGAGACAGCATTCCAAGCCATTGTTCATTGCTGGGGTCAGCTATAATTCAACCTCGTGACTACGACAAAGAACAAAAGTCAAAGATACAAGCCGGAAGCCGTTTCTGAAGAGCCAAATTCTTCAAAGGATTGCAAGTCTTTGGGGAAAGGTCATTCTCGTAGCTCCAGACTGGCCATGCAGACTGTGGTACACAGATCTGATGCGTTTGCAGACGGGTCCCAGTCTCAGGCTACAGGTGCATCTGGATCTTCTTTTCCAGGGTCCTGTGTTCTTCGAAGATCCGGATTGCTTTGCTCTTACGGCATGGCTCTTGAACACGAAGCATTAGTGTGTATGGGTACTCAGAAGTAGTCATTACCACTCTCCTCAAGTCTAAGAAACTGTCATTGTTCTTGGCCTATGCTAAGGTGTGGCAGACTCTCCAGCATTTGGAGTGCCCAGGAAAAGGTGTAGCCATTTTCAACTTCAGTTTATGTGGTGTTGGCTTTCCACCAAGCTGGTTTCGACAAGGATCTTATGGTAGCTTCCCTTCGAGTCCAAGTTTCAGGGCTTTCTTGTTTCAGGGCTTGAGTCAGCAAATCTACGTTGGCATCTCATCCAGACATAGCCAGATTTTTGAAGGGTGCACTATGCAGCAACCCTCCAGTCAAGCCCCCCATTCCCTTTGTGGAATCTTACGTTGTTCTTTGGGACCTCAGCCAAGCTCCATTCGAGCCACTGAAGGAAGGCCACTGATGGATTTGATGCTCAGAAGTTTTTCTGGTGGCTGTGATCTCGGTGAGACGGGTGTCAGAGCTCTAGGCTATTTCTTGTGGTAAGCTTTTCTTTAAGTCTCTGACACTGGAGTCTCTTTACACACTGTTCCTTCCTGCCATAGGTGATTTCAGCATTTCATTGCAATCAAGAAGTTTGATTGCCAGTTTTTCAATCCACAGGTTCCAAGAAATAGAAATGGATTTTAAAGATGTTGGATGTGAGACGAGTGCTTTTTAGATATCTGGAGGTCATCAGCAAGTTTAGGCTCTCTGAACATCTTTTTGTGCTGACTAATCCAGCTAGGCAAGGTGTACCAGCTTCCAAGGCCACGATTTCCAGGTGAATCCGGAGGACCATTTCATCAGCATACCTTGTTTATGGGACAAGTCCCCTGTGTCAGATAAGGTGCATTTGACCAGAAGTGTGATTTTGTTGTGGGTAAACCTAGGCTAGTCTCTCCTGAGATTTGTAGAGTGGCGACTTGGTCCAGTCTGCATACATTTGCTAAGTTTTACAGAATGGATGTGACAGCAAGAGAGAACTCTGCCTTTGGGTCCTCAGTGCTACGTGCCGGCGCAGTCATCCCTCCCTAGATTTCTGAGACTGCTTATGTACATTTCGCTTATACAGAAAAACGCACCTATTACCCTAGAAAAAGAGATTAGGTTTTTTCCTTGCTAATATCTTTTCTAGTAGATAGGTGTGTCATTCTGAACCCTCACCCTGTCATTTATTTCCTGTGTTTGCCTACAATCTCTTTAAGAATAATAATAATTTATTTTCTTATATACTGCCCAACTGGAAGTTCGGGGTGGTTCACAGCAAGAGAACTGAGAGATATCAGCGAAGACACAAAATACAATACAATGCAGTGAAATACAATATGATGCAGTACAATATAATGTGACATCATTGCATAAATTTATCAAACAAATAGGTTTTTATAGATTTTCTGAACTCAAGGTAAGATTGGGATTGGGCAATTAGAGGACAGAGCCAAGAGTTCATTTTCCCCGCTTGAAAAGCCAGAGTTTTGTCTAAGAAACTTTTTAAACGACAGGCTTTCAGAGCAGAGTACATAAAAGTTTCTTGTGTTCTTATTTGATGAGAATAATTGTAATTGGGCTCTTGCTTGCTTGGGAACTAACTGCAGGTGGCAGTAGAGCTCTTAGTGAAGTAGGAGGGTTACATAAAAAATCCAGAGTAGATTCTTTCTGCAAAAGCTCATGGCCATGGGGAGATTACCTGCTTGTCCAGAATGACACACCTATCTACTAGAAAAGATGTTAGCAAGGTAAAAACCTAATCTCTTTTTTAAAATGATATCTCTTTTTCATAAATGAAACCAAAACAACCCAAAGGCCAAACAGACCAAAACCTTTTTAGAAAAATACAAAAATGCAAAGAATACACAGATATTTCACAGAGAGTGAGGCACTTTCATAAAAATTATATTTTATGGATAATAATTTTATGTTGAAATGATGTATCCTCAGTGTACATAAACACACTTCTTGTGAATATAATGCAAATAATATTTATCCAAAATTCAAGCACTGAGAAATGCTGGCATGTACTTAGCTTAATAATCCAGGCAGTATGTTACCATGAAACAAGACTTGCATCATTGAAAGCAATTTGTGGCTCCAAAATGCTAAATATTCATCTGTTGTGGAGAGCTCCGTTTCGAAGAACAATACCTCCTCTTCAGGAACTATCAAGGTTGAAGCTTTGGCATAATAAACACCGTCAGAAAAGACTCCAACATTATTTCCACTACATATACTTTGGCAAATAAAGAGAAGAGCATAGAGGCATGCACATGCATTAAATTGACTTCAGAGGAGACCAATGAGAACCGATAAAAATGCATAACAAAGTACTTCAGAAGGAAAAATCAATGGAATGGCATAGATGAACACCAATTAATTATTGTATTCCACTCAATGAAATCATTAAGTCCGTTGAGTTTCATTCAAAAATCCAAAATTGTTCATGTAACTATATGTGAGCCATTCTGTCTCCAGTGAAAACAATCCACCGATGAAAACAAAAAACTGTTGATACAGATGTTCTGGAGATAATTTATTATACACTGACATATAAAAACTTGAAAATTCAATGAAAAAAGTACAATGATAAAAAACACAGTGGTAAAAATCCAACCAGACCCTACACGGTCTGTGTTTCGACGAACATGGGGTCCAATTGTTTGCAAACTCGCATATAAAGAATTGGACTGAAAACAGTCTTTAAACATGTGAGCAAAGAACACCGCAGACAAGCTGAAGTAGCAAAAAAACGCTATAGGGTCCAGTTGGATTTTTACCACTGTATTTTTTATCATTGTATTTTTTCATTGAATTTTCATGTTTTTATATGTCAGTATATAATAAATTATCTTCAGAACATCTGTATCCACAGTTTTTTGTTTCCATTCTGTCTCCTACATATCAATCAGAAATCTGCTCCATGACAAACCATTGTAGATCCTCAAATAAATGACAATGTTCCAAACAGTGGGGCACCATAGAGCCTTCAGAGGGGACCAATGAGAACCAATAAAAATGCATAACAAAGTGCTTCAGAAGGAAAAATCAATGGAATCATTAAGTCAATTGAGTTTCATTCAAAAATCTAAAATTGTTCACGTAATTATATGTGAGCCATTCTGTCTCCTACATACCAATCAGAAATCTGTTCCGTGACAAACCATTGTAAATCCTCAAATAAATGATAATGTTCCAAACAGTGGGGCACCATAGGGGCTGAGATAATAGTTGTGTGTAATTTGCTCATGTGTTCTTGTTATCTTGTTTTTACCTTCCTGGCTGTCCTGCCTACATATAAAAAGTCACATGGGCAGCAAGGTCAAAGATGGCTGCGAGTTGCTGAGCATGTGTGAGACGCTCAGAAATTCATTAGCTATTTACTTCGTTGAATAATATCTGATGCCGAAGAGGAGAGGGAAAAGCGTCTCTGGAGCCTCGAGATGCTTGGAGACCCCTCCATGGGCGACAATGGATGATTTCTTGAGGCGTCTTTGCCAGGAATTGACACAGTCGGGGAATCGCCCACTGGAACCGCAGTCTGTGAGTGAGGCTGCTGTAAGTTTCCTTGGGCTGGAATCGATGCTGAGCCCTGACTCCAGAACCCTGTCCCCTCAACAACAAAGTGCTAGCTCACCCCGTGAAAGCAGCCAGTCCGAAGAGGTAGACTCCATTTTCCAGGAGGCTGAATTGAATGAAGCACTGGATAAGAACATTTCAGCGAAGGGCCAAGAAGAAAGACAAGACCTACATGGGAAAAAGACACCGGGAACAGCACAGGCTGGATCAATGACCGCAAGTATATTTTCAATGCCTAAACCTATCAATGTTACCCTAGATTCTCTATGGGAATTGGTAGCTGCGTTGGGACAGACTTTGTCACCACAAATAAAGGACTTAGAAAATAAACTTTCTGAACAAAGGGAGGAATTAAATGGATTTAAACAAGATATAATGGTTGTTAAAAATAAGGTATAAAAAGTTGAGAAAGAGATTTTGGAAGTAAAGGAGGTACAAACAACTTTAATTAGAGATAATCTTAATTTAAGAAGAAAGATGGAAATTTTGGAAAATAATAATCGAATAAATAATCTTAGAATACTGAATTTTCCAAAGGTACCTTTATTGTCTGCCAAAGAAGTTTTAAAGAAATATTTTTTGGAAGTACTTAATGTTCCAGAAGATACTTTTCCTCCCTTTTCAAAAATATATTATCTTCCTACAAAAACTTCAGAGGAACAACGTCCAGTAGAGGGCAAACAGATGGACTTAACCATGATCCTGGAAACCTCAATGAAGGAGGTAGCTAGGCCAGTAACCTTATTAGTTACAGTCGTCCTGCTAGCCAACAAGTACTTCCAAAAAATATTTCTTTGGCAGACAATAAAGGTACCTTTGGAAAATTCAGTATTCTAAGATTATTTATTCGATTATTATTTACAGTTTACATCATGCTACCATCTGTAACTCTCAGTGGATCATATATGTCATGATTTGCCCAAGTGGCTTTTTATATATATAAAAAAGCCACTTGGGCAAATCATGACATATATGACCCACTGAGAGTTACAGATGGTAGCATGATGTAAACTGTAAATTTTTTGGGTCTTGGGGTGAACCCAATCTGAACATTGCAAAGAATTAATACACATGGAGCATATCAGGCAAGGGCTGTGTCAACCACTGGTGTTCTTATGTTAGGCATGAATGGATCTGTAAGTGCTGGTCAACAAATTAGCCAAATTCTTTGGAAGCATGAAGGCCATGCATGGGCCCTCGGAGAACATTCTACGCAAGGCTAGCATGTACCAATGTTTTTATTATTTTTGCTACAGCATTAGCTCTGTTGGTATATAAGATCACACAGATATGTTTGTCAGTGACTTGTTTAGATTGAGGTTGTAAAAGCCAGTGTTGGTTAGCATGTAAGGCTTGTAAATACACTTGTTTAATTGTCTATTCCAGATATCCCCTAAGTTGAAATCTGTGGTATATTTAGGATTGCTTTTTAAACTCTTTGACTGATGAACAAATTCTGGATATCCTTAAGAACTAACTGATAGGTAATGCATATTTTAACCTAGTGGGATGACAACTATAATGCAGCTAGGTGTTATGATCTGTACTCTTACATTGTATAGTAGTAATCAAACCAGTATCCTTTAATAACCCTGGTGTCCAAAAATGTGACTGTATTCAAATCCCAAGTCATTTTAATGCATGTGCATGCCTCTCAGCTTTTCTTTATTTGCTGGAAGTACACAGAGTGGAAATAATTTTGGCGTTTATTTTGGCAGCGTTTATTACACCAAAAATTCAACCATGGTAGTTCCTGAAGAAGAGGTCTTGTTCCTCAAAATGGAGCTCTGTACAATGGATGAATGTTTAGCATTTGGAGCCACTCAACACTACTACTACTACTACTTATCACTTATATAGTGCTGAAAGGTGTACGCAACACTGTACATTTTGACATTTATAAATGGTCCTGCTCAGAAGAACTTACATTCGAACTTGGACAGACTGACTTCACATAGAGGGCAGGGGATGCAGAACCCAAGGTGAGAGGAGCTAGGAGTCAAAAGCACTCTCTAAGAGCAAGACTTTTAAACGGGCCTTGAACAATGCCAAAGACGGAGTCTGCCATAGGGTTTCAGGCAGCTTGTAGCACATAAGGGGTACCCAATGATGGTGTATAGCCTGCAGTGGTCAGTAATCCTGCCACTGCGCTAACTGGGGCCAATATCTAGGAGCGTTAGAGCTGTTTGCTCCTCTGGAGTATGTTCTTCTCTAGCTCAAGACCTCACACTGAGAATACCCCATTATATCAAAAAAATAATTATAAAATATATTTTTTATGAAAATGCCACACTCTGCATGAAATATCTGTGTTCTTTGAACATAAGAACATAAGAAGCGCCATCTCCGGATCAGACCTTCGGTCCATCAAGTCCGGCGATCCGCACACGCGGAGGCCCTGCCAGGTATACACCTGGTTTATTTTATAGCCAACCATACTTTATATGCCTCTCTCAAGGAGATATGCATCTAGTTTGCTTTTGAAGCCTAGGACAGTCGATTCTGCAATAATCTCCCCTGGGAGAGTATTCCAGATGCCAACCACTCTCTGTGTGAAGCAGAACTTTCTGACATTATTCCTGAACTTGTCCCCCCTTAGCTTCATTTCATGTCCTCTTGTCCGTGTCAAATTGGACAATGTAAATAATCTTCTCTGCTCTATTTTGTCGATTCCTTTCAGTATTTTGAAGGTTTCGATCATATCCCCACGCAGTCTCCTTTTCTCAAGGGAGAACAATCCCAGTGTTTTAAGTCGATCCTCATATACCAGTTTCTCCATACCCTTCACTAGTTTGGTTGCTCGTCTCTGCACCCTCTCCAGCAGTTTTATATCCTTCTTTAGGTAGGGAGACCAATGTTGGACACAGTATTCCAAGTGGGGTCTGACCATTGCCCTATAAAGCGGCATTATAACTTTCTCCGATCTACTCGAGATTCCTTTCTTTATCATGCCCAACATTCTATTTGCCTTCTTTGCCGCTGCCGCGCATTGTGCTGACGGCTTCAGGGTCCTATCTATCAGTACACCCAGATCCCTTTCTTTTTTGTATTTCTCTTTTTCATAAAGCAGTAACCCGCATTACAGAGCTACCAAGTGACCCATCCTGATTTAACCAATTGATATCAGTATTGCAGGTATCATAATGCATCAGTATGGGGTTTGCCAGAAATCTAGGACTGATCTTATCTCCTTGAACTAGGTCAATTGGATCTCTCACATTAGAAAGTTATTAAGCTGATTCAGATTCTGATAGTATATATGTATTGTTCCATTATATACTGCTGCCCACTTTTATTTTGATTGCTATTAAAAATAGCATATTGACTTATACCCTGGTATATAGATTGAATTACAAACTGACCAATTATAAAACTCCAGCTCATAATACCATTGAATAGAGAGGAATAAATACTAATTTTTAAAAGTCTGTTCCCTAATAAATTTTTAAAATTCAAAAACCTAGGAATTCCACAGTTCAATACTATAGATAAATACAAAAACCCAAAACCTTGATTTATAAAAAGTACAAAAAGAATAATATAAATAGTATGTGTATGTGCACCGACTATAATGCATTGCATGGGTATTAATAACAACATCATCGCACCCCGCTACCTACCACTTTCTATTCAATAAATTTGTCAAATGATCTAACTAAACCTGATCCCAACGCATACTACATCTATTAACCATGTATTCTCCTGGAAATGCCCAGGCCAATTCTTGTTGTAAACTGCCTAGAACTGAAAGATATTGGCGGGATAGAAGGCACCAATGTAATGTATATTTGCACCTTCAAAACTAGCTTATAAAAATAAAAAATGACCTTAAGTTGCTCAGCTGAAGATCCATGAGGCAGTGGGTGCTCAATTATATAATGCTCTTGTAAACGTTGTCGGAATAAATCACAAGTGTTCATGAAAAAATAAATCTGCTTAATCAAAAATAGCAATTCAAAATGTTTTCCACGATGACAGCTCCTTCCTCAACACTGATCGTGTTTCCCATCTGTTGCTTCATCAGGAGGAAAACTTCAAATTTGAAAATCAAAAAATGGTAAACGTATCCAACTGACCTATATTTCAAATTCTAATAAAACATATTGTCAATGTCCAAAGAGTTAAAAACACATTCATGAATTCTTAAATCTCACAGTTAAATCACCTTCGGGACTCCAAATCGACATTTAGGACCAAATTCTCCAAACTTTTTTGCTATACACTAGGGGCTGATTCTCTAAACGGGTGTTCTGATTGTAGGCATCAGCAGATGTCCTACCGCCATCTGGCTACCAATCAGAACACATGTTTAAAAAAACAAAAAACCTGGAAGCCTACACTGTAGGCCTTTGTTGCAGGTGTAGGGAGATGCCTAGGGACTCTTAAGCTCCCCCAAGGCTGAGTGTGGACGTGGTTTGGACTGGAAGTGGCCTTGGGTGAACTTAAGCGGCCCTGGGCATCTCCCTAGGACTGCGACAGACACCTGAAATGTAGGTCAGCAAAATGCTCTAATGCTTCTAAATATTAGCCCGGCTTTGGGGATCCTTGCCGACAGCTGATGGGGGAAAAATACCCCTGCTGTGATCCCTACCCAAAATGGGCAGGAGAGATGCCTTCTCCCTCCTGCCACCAGCCCGTGATCCCCAACACCCCTACCACGAAGCACCATTGGCAGGAGGGATTCCCACTCCCTCCTGCTGCCATACCCACCCCAAACCCTGGCTACACCCTCCTTCCGCCAACCCCTGACACCCCCCAAACATCCAGGCCCCCACTCCATACCTCTAAGACCACCTCAACACACCCACTCCATGTACCCTAGGCAAGTCACTCAGTCCTCCATTACCCCAGGTACATTAGATAGATAGGGACAAATTCCTGAGTACTTGAATGTAAACTGCTTAGACAATTAATAGGCACTATATAAATAATTAATGAAGAGGCCAGCTGGAGGGATACTTACTCCCTTTGGCCGGTAGGCCTGCTTCTGCAAAATGGCGGGTCTTCCTGTTCCCCGGTGAACCATGGAATGCATCAGGGAGGGCCTTAGGCCTCTTTCTCAATGCATCCTGGGATGGAATGGGCATGGCCTAAAACACCAATTGACCCTGAGAGGGGCCTCTTGTATCTGAGCCAATCAGGGCCTTAGGCTTCTCCCTGGTGGGCCTGCCGACTGGAGAGAGTAAGCATCCCTCTGTCCAGACTTTCTTCATTAAAGGAATGGAAAGTGTCAGGGATGGATGTAGGTCTAGAGGTTTGGGGGGTGCCGGGAGGTTCTAAAGATTTGGATGGTATCGGGGGCCTGGAGATTTGGGGGTGTTGCTAGTTGGGGTGGCAGCAGGAGGGAATGGGCATGCCTGTTTTTGGGGGGTGGCATAAGGAGGGAGTGGTCATCCCTCTTTCCATTGGGTGGTGTCAGGAGGGAGTGGGCATCCCTCTTTCCAATGGTACTTTGCAGGGAATGGGCATCCCTCCTGATTTTGAGGGTTCTTTCAGAGGGGTCCCCTGCTACAGCTGCTCAGTTGATCAGATGAGCCAACAGGATTCCCCAAAGCCACGGGTTTGGGGAGGCCTGCTGGCTCAGATGATTGATGATTCCCTTGCCATGATCAGCTGATAGTAAGGGATTCCTCGATCAGGCAGGTGTGATTCTGTAACTGGTACCGGTTACAGAATTGGGGGGGGGGTAGGGTAAGGTATCTGTTTTTATAGACAATGCAATTCTGTATAGGATGCCAGTGTGTGATTCTCAGCTGCTTCTTAGGTGGCTGCTGAGATCGGCGTCCTATACAGAATCTGCCCCTAAGATACTGATTCTATAAAGTTCACCTAAAGTTAAGTGCACTAATTCTGTAAAGCTTAGGTGTCCGTTATAGAATCACGCTCAGCATCCTAACATTTAGGAATTAGAGCTTAACTTGAAAACACGCCCATGATCCACCCCTAACCATGCCCACTTTTAGTGTAGGTGCTTTGGGCTAGGTATCTACTTTTTATAGTTAGGTGTCTTAACTTTCAATTAAGTCCAATTAAAGCCAGTTGTGAGGTGCTGAGTGCCAATATCTGGACTGATTAAGCCTGTTGCTCAATTATATTAGGCACTGATATCGGCATCTAACTTTAGGTGTACTTTATAGAATCAGGGCCTAAGTAATTCCCAATAGGCAAAAAATAGGATAAATTGGTACACTTGGCTCTTACAGCCAAATTTAGAGGTAGGGCAAAATTAAGGCATAGGCAATATTGGGCATGTGCCTGTGGCCCAAATGTTTAAAGAGGGGCCTCACAAATTTGCTAATTCAGTGGCTCCCAAGCTGGATTTTGCTCTGGTAATTCAGCTGTAAGTGAAAAGGGGAGAGAGAGGGGCTAGATCTGCTGCTGCCCACAAAGGATTGTCTATTCTCATAACTCTTAAACATTTTCTTAAACGGTGATTCTTCAATACTGCTTATCCATCTGGTTTTCATCTACAGTCAGAGGACCCCATTTGTGAGTGTTTTTTAAAAAGGGGGGACAGAGTTCTTGTTTGCCTAGAGTTAATTCAGCTTTGTTTAGGGGGCAACAATCAAACTGCCTATATTATGATATTCTGTGAAAGAGGAGCCATCTGCTTTCTCTATGGATTTTTTTTCCTGGCAAAATAATGCAAATAGTTTGGAACATCTATTACATGCATTATTACCTTCCTTGAATTACGGTAACTCCATACATGAGTGCCTCCAAACAATTGTCTAGGAAAATGCTTTTTTACATTTTTCATACTAGTTATGTCCAGTTCATGCTCAGTTGAAGGCTTGAATAAATATCTCATTTTTAGGACTAATGCTTTAACAGCAGTCTCAATTAAGCAAAAAGTTAGCATTGTATAGAGACTTCAGTGGTCCATTCATACACATTTATAATTTAATTCTGGAAAAGAATCTGAACTTTAGTAGCTTTCAGATGTAGTAACTATGTAGCTCTGATAATTAGGTGTAGTATAGGGATGGATATAATGGCATGTTCCTTGGTGTCTGCAGCAGATGAATCCAGAGACTTATGTGTTATGGCCATCTACCAGCAGGTGGAAATAGAGGGCACCAAATTGAACTCTATCTTATAGGCCAGAATGCTTCTGAGCCAGTTAGTATGTCCTCTAATCTCCAGCAGGCAGTGGACAGTCTCTCACAAGCTCTTGACTCCTGTTTTGGTTGTCCAGTTCAGTGGAGCCTGTGGGTGTTTATTCTAATTGGTGCTGGGTCCCTTTCCCCCCTCCAGCCCCTCTCTCCTGCCGCTTTCCCTTCTCCTTCCTCCTCACACTATTCAGTTGTCCACAACTTCCTGCTAATTGGCTACTGTGTAATCGTTCTCTCATATGCACTTCTCTTCCTCAACATGATTGTGTTTTGCAAGTGCTTCTTTGGGAGGAAAAGCTCCACTACAAGCACTGGAATGAAACTTTCAAGATCTTCAATAAAAGAATAAATAAAAAATGTAACAGATATTGAGATCATTCTGTAGACAACTTAATTAGATCTAAAATATATCTAAAAATATATATATACAGTAACTATGTATTATCTTTACAGCAGCATATTAGATGTTAGTTCAATTCTTAACTGACAAAAAACGCTGCCGGGAACCCATTTAAATAATATTGACATATGCAGTTCAGTTGGATTGGTTAAAGGAAACATCTGTCATTTAAACTTTCAAGAAATCATTGACCATTCAATTTCTATGTTGAGATCTTCCAGTGTAACTGTATTCCATAGATAAATTTTATGTTCATGATAAATTAATTGATGGGATATATCTCCACCTCAAGTAAAATGCATCTTGTGAATTACCACAAATTTTAAATCGCCCATCTAATGGTTCATTTCATGCCAATGTGCTACTAAGGGAACTTCCGTCTTCCTTATGTGCAAACAGCTGAGATGTTCAGCTATTTTTATTTTAATAGAGTGACAAGTTTGACCTATGTATAATTTTTGACATGGCATAAATAACTTGAGGTGAATTGCAACTAGTATGTCCCAAAAGATTAAATCTTTTGCCAGTATGTGTGATCTGTGATTAGTTCATATTTTCAATAAACACATTGTCCACATGTGGATTATTTATAATCCTTTTAGTATTTTTCAATAATTTGCCCAAATTTTTACTTCATTTAAATGCAAACTTCAGAATGTTAGCAAAAACTGGATGAAAACGTAAAGTATCTCAGTGTTTGCAAATGATGTGAATAAGGTAGCACACATGCAAGTGTGCTATGTTGTTCTTGTTATTGCTTAGGAAATAATCAATTTTGATGAGCATATTTAGCTTGCTTATATGCTACATTAACGGCCTATTTTACAAAGCCACACTAGCAGCTGCCCTGTGCTAACGGCCCCGAAGCCCACAGAGATTTAAAGGGCTTCGGGGCTGTTGCCGCACAGCTTTGTAAAAGAGGCCATAAGACTCTTACTCAGATAACCCCTTTGATGAAATCTTGTCAGAGAAGCATAATCACTTCAGTCTAAGCATTTGACCCACTGGGATACTATTTTGTAAATGCTTCAGATAATAGAAATACTTTACTTCATTATCAGAGCTATCTGTATCATTCCTATAAATACTGGTATCAAACTTGTCCTGAAAACATTTAATGCTAATATTTAACAAGTTAATTTGTCTGGAGTTAACTGATTCACTGAAAATTAATTGGGCATTACAGGAGTTTAAATACTGAACAAATAGGTTTAAAGAGCTTCTGGTTCCTTTCTAGATAAAAAATATATCATCTATAAACCTTTTCCATATCAGTAAAATATGAAGTAGTATAAAACATATTGTTCAAAATCGGCCATATATAAACATACAATGGAGAGGCTACTGTAGCACCCATATTGCTACTCCGTTTAACTGCAAATAAAAATAATCTTCAAAAGAAAAATAATTTTTCCTAGTGATTAAATTAACCATGCTCATTAGTAATAATTTCCAGTGCAATAGATGAGACATTCTAGGCCATAGGGTTATTTCCCACTAATCACATGGTCAGAAGAAATCCATTTCAGGATTTTCACTCTGCCTCTAGTGTACTTCTCAGGCTAATTTAGCACCCTCTAACAGTCTTTTCTTCTGAAAACATGGCTGCAGCTGTATAGATTCTGCTCTCCACATTATTTTATTTTAATTTAACATAGTTTTGTCCCTTTTGTGGGTATTTTCGTGTTTAAAATGGATTTGAAGCTCTGCCTGCTCAAGAATTCACAGACTTTGGTCTGTAGCTGACAGGCTGATCCCTTCGGGGTACCTGTTAGACAGTCTACTTAGTCTTCTTTGGAGCTCATGGCCCTCCCAGACCTAGTCTCACTCCCTGTAAAGCGGGGGAGGGGGGGGGGTCGAACACAGACTGTATAGTGCGCTTAGGGGGTTCAGCGGTATTCCGTAGCATGCTGGCTGTGTTTTCGTACCTCTGCTGTCCAGATGTGCATCCGGCGGTCCGCAGGGGTGGAGGCATAGTCAGATTGAGGAGTTTGACTAGCAGCTTGAAGGATGAATTTCCAGCAGTGTGGCAATGAATTCTAAACCGGCCATTGAATAGGCTGGGAACAGCTGCAGGGTCTCTGTCTGGTATCTGTGAGTACAAAGAGGAGCCAATAAGCTCCAAAATTGATCTTTTAAAAGTTAATTTCAAGAGATTTTGAAGGTTTCTTAGTGTTCCTCTATGTTCCCCCACCTGAAATAAGTTATTTTTGTAATTTTTAAAGTTTGAGAAATCTCATTTTTGGTCCATCGGCCACTTTGAATTTTTAACAATCTTTTATTCAACTTTTCCCTGCTTCTTTAAAATTCAAAGTTTTGCCAGGAAAACTGATGGAATGTAGTCCTTAGGGTCTCCTTGTGTGGATTCATGCCAAATTTGTGCAAAAATTGCCGCATTTAGAGTGTTTTGTGCCACGTGCTATTGGTTCAGCCTCCCCTTCACAGAAGCAGGTGATTACATGCTTAACTAGCCCATTGGGGTGGCCACATTTATTTTCAAAACTTGGTTCTGCGGCTTTGTCTGTCCACCGTGAGATAGGCTCTCTGCTGTCTAAGAAGCGCAAGTATAAGTCATCTAAGGGTGACTCTGTGCCCCAGGGTCCAGATACCTTCTCAGAATTTATGAGATTTTGCTGGTCCGTATTTACTCCAGGAGTCCGGCTGCTGGGTGCTTTTCTGTTCCCCCTGCTACATATCTCAGCGGCTGAGTGGCCTAGGGGGTCTCTGCACCTCCATCTGTGTCATCTGTTCCTCCTTCTCAGACTGTAACCCGGGGTCCCAGTGGCTGCTTCAGACCTCCCTGATTCTTTTTGCACAGTGCTGCACTTCCCGGATTTTGGAATCTGGACTTAAGTGCTGGATCCGCGGATCCCTTTAGGGCTCCGGATCCTAGAGAAGATCCAACTGTCAGGCACTTGTTTCAGTTTGAGGCGCTACCAGATCTCATTGCTGCGTGTTTACCAGAGATGAGCATGGATTCCCAGCCCGCTCCTTTCATTTCTTCTACTTTTTCTCCCTGGCTCTTCAGCATTGTTTGCCATCTGCAACTTTTCCTGGCATCCAGATATGAGTTCATGGTTCTGGGGCAGTTTGACTCTCTGGAGGGTTCTTTATGGAAAACTCAGGCTATGTCTAGCTTGTATCCTCGGGCTCAGGAGTGTCTGCAGCTTTGTGGCAGCCCAAGGGAGCTTCACTGATGGCTCAGATGACCCGGCGCAGTTGAGTTGAAAGCTATTCAAAACAGCCAGGTGGATGTGGTTCTCTGGAAAGTTTTGAAGCAGCTATTTAGCCATTGGAGCTGTGCCTATCTAGTTCAGCTGCGAACAACTTTTCCTCAGCTTTTGTGAGCTGGGATGACCTACATGGCGGATGGCTTCTATGACCTTTTGAAGGTGATGGCAAGGATGTCAGTGGATTCTATTTCGGCGGGCCGAATGCTCTGGGTTCGGCAGTGGGCTGGTGATTCCACTTCAGAGGTAACTCTGGCATGACTACTTTTTCAGGGGCAGTTGTTGTGTGGCGAGGATCTAGTTGGCCTCATGAATTCGGTAATGGACCATCACCTGAAGACCTTGTCGGATAGTAGGGCCCGGCACAAGAGTGCTGGGCATCCTCCTTTGCGTGGCTCCTGAAGAAATTTTCATGGCTACAGGTGAGATTTTTCATCCTCTTCGCAGAGATTTTCTCAGGGTTTCAAGCTACAGGCGTTCTCTGTCTACCGCTGCCCTACCTGCCTTACCTGGTTGTATGATCCAATGATGCCAGGGAGCCAAGGGATGGATAGGAGGTTCAATTCTCACAGTTTCGGCCTGCCTGGCTGCATATTCTTATAGTCCAGTAGGTTGTGGAATTTATTCAGTTGGGCTACAAGCTGGTTTTTCCCAGCCTGTGTCAGACTAGTCTGTGTCTTCTACTGTCAGAAGCCCAGACACAGTGAGCTCTCTCCAGGCTGCTGTTCAGCACTGGATGGATATTCAAGCAGTACAGCCAGTGCCAAGCTAACCTTCAGGTTCAGACAGATACTCTGTTTATTTTATCATTCCTAAGAGAGGTTCAACAGTTTGCAGAATGATTCTGATTTTGCAGCACTTTCATCTGGCTCTCAAGCTTCCTCGGTTCTGGATGGAGTGCCTGTGGTGGGTCCTTCCAGTAATGGCTCTGGGGAAATTTCTGGCCTCCCTAGATCTTATGGAGGTGAATTTTCACATTCCCATTTTTACAGATCATCGCAAGTTTCTGTGGTTTCATGTGCACCCCAGACCTTCACCACAGTGATGGTGATAGTAGTGGCTCTTCTGAGGAGGATGAAGTTGCAGGCTCACCTTTATCTGGCTGCCTAATTGCTTAGAGCGCCCTCGGAAAAGGGGCACACTATGGTAGCGACAGTGCTTCATGTACTGGAAGACCTGGGCTGTGACAGGGAATGTGGAGGATATGTGGTCATCCCTGAAATCTGTCATACACGAGGCAACCGGCCATTACATAAAATCATCACACAAACGGCGAAGAAAAGACAAACCCCAGTGGTTCACCGCAGAGATCTCACGTCTCGTTAAGGAGAAGAAAAACGCATTTGCTTCCTTCAAACGCACAGGGAAAAGCGAAGATCAACTGCTACACAGGATCAAGTCCACAGAGGTCAAAATGGCAGTCAGGGAGGCCAAACTTCGAGTGGAAGAAACTCTAGCAAACAACATTAAGAAAGGGGACAAATCCTTTTTCCGGTATATCAGTGACAGGAAAAAAAACACAGACGGGATAGTACGCCTGAAAAAAAACGGACGGGAATTACGCAGAATCGGATCCCGAAAAGGCCGAACTACTAAACGAATACTTCTGCTCGGTCTTCACCTGCGAGGCGCCAGGGTCCGGCCCTCAATTGAAGCCACAGTCAAACACAAAAGACCCGTTTCGGAATTTTAAATTCACACCCAGTGGGGTTTACTTTGAGCTAACAAAACTCAAGGTGGACAAAGCCATGGGACCGGACAATCTGCACCCCAGAGTGCTCAGGGAGTTAGGTGATGTCCTGGCAGAACCGTTAGCCGTGCTCTTCAATCTCTCACTGAGTACAGGGACAGTCCCCTTGGACTGGAAAACAGCTAACGTCGTTCCTCTACACAAAAAGGGTTGCAGGACAGAGGCTGCAAATTACAGACCGGTGAGTCTGACATCGATAGTATGCAAACTCATGGAAACACTGATCAAACGCCAATTGGACACGGTCTTGGACGAAGGGAATCTACGGGACCCCAATCAACATGGATTCACCAAGGGTAGATCCTGCCAATCAAACCTCATCAGCTTCTTTGACTGGGTAACAAAAAGACTGGACGAAGGAGATTCACTAGACATAGTGTACCTGGACTTCAGTAAAGCTTTTGACAGCGTCCCACACCGCAGACTGTTAAACAAGATGAAATCGATGGGGTTAGGAGAGACTCTGACGGCATGGGTCAATGATTGGCTGAGTGGCAGACTTCAGAGGGTGATGGTTAACGGTACTTTCTCTGAGACATCGGAGGTGACCAGCGGGGTGCCACAGGGCTCGGTCTTGGGTCCACTCCTCTTCAACATATTCATAGGAGATCTGACTCAAGGGCTTCAAGGTAAGGTAACATTATTCGCCGACGACGCCAAACTATGTAATATGGTAAGCGAGGACAATCTACAAGATATTATGGTGCAGGACCTGCGTACATTGGAATGCTGGTCCTCAATCTGGCAGCTGGGCTTCAATGCTGGAAAGTGTAAGGTCATGCACCTGGGTAGCAGAAACCCATGTAGAACTTATACCTTGAACGGGGAGACCTTGACCAGGACTTCAGCAGAACGAGATTTGGGAGTAATCATTAGCGCAGACATGAAATCTGCCAATCAGGTGGAGAAGGCTTCCTCAAGGGCAAGACAGATGCTGGGTTGCATCCGTAGAAGTTTCGTCAGCAGAAAGCCTGCAGTCATAATGCCATTATACAGGACCATGGTGAGACCTCATCTGGAATACTGCGTGCAATTCTGGAGGCCACATTATCGCAAAGACATGCAGAGGGTCGAGTCGGTCCAAAGGATGGCCACCAGAATGGTCTCAGGGCTTAAAGGTCTCTCGTACGAAGCAAGACTAAACAATTTGCAGCTCTACACTCTCGAGGAACGCAGGGAGAGGGGAGACATGATTGAGACGTTTAAATACGTCACCGGACGTATAGAAGTGGAAGATAACATTTTCCTTCTCAGAGGCCCCTCAACCACAAGGGGGCACCCGCTCAAACTCAAGGGCGGAAAATTTCACGGCGACACCAGGAAGTATTTCTTCACGGAGCGAGTGATTGATCAATGGAACAGGCTTCCAGTACAGGTAATCGAGGCCAGCAGCGTGTCAGATTTTAAGAATAAATGGGACGCCCATGTGGGATCCCTAAGTGGGTCAGGGTAAAACATTGTATAATATTAAGGGGAGGGTCTATAGAGTGGGCAGACTTGATGGGCCTTGGCCCTTTTCTGCCGTCATCTTTCTATGTTTCTAATTGTCAAATTAAAAAAAGCCATCTGACGCCCAATGGCAGTGGACCATGTTTATCTGCCCGAGGCTCGAAAATAGAAGCTCTGGGCACAAATTTCAGAGATATTGAAGATGGTGGCCCCTTCGGCGTGGGATGTCCTACAGATTGTGGGTTCCAGGATTGCCAAGCTGGATGTGGTTCCCTGGACAAATGCACGCAGATGTCCTCTTCAGAATGGCTTCCACTCTCACTGGTGCCCCCACCAAGATGTCTTTGAGCTGAGTCTGCCGTGAACTCTGGAGGACAGAGTGTGTATGACCTGGTGGCTTCATCCTCAGTCACTGTGCCAGAGCATTCCATTGCCTCCTGGATGGTAGTATTCGTGGTTGGGAAGGGCTCCCTACATTTGTCATCCTTTTCAGGACTGTTGGACTCTGTCACCACAGCAGTGGTCGATCATTGATGGCAGTGGTCTCTGTTAGTCATCAGAGAGGAACCAAGAACTCTCCCTTGGCTCAGGAGGCTTGACTTCTTTTCCTTTGGGCAGAAAATCTACTCCTGGCACTGATGGCAGCGCATGTGGACTGTGACAAATCCAGATCTCTGCCTAGCTTTGACACAGGGTTAGAGAAGAAGATCGGTAGACCCCAAGGCAGGAGAGCTGACCAGGTTGGCCCTGCAGAGCATGAAACACTGACTTCCCTTGGTCTATTCCTGCGGAGCTTGACAGTATCTGCCAAGGAGCTGTTAGGGGTTAAGAAACTACAACTCCCAGAAGACCAGGCTCAAAGCAGGAAGTGGTCACAGAAGCAGGCTCAGCTGCAGAAAGATTTCTCTGCCTTCCCCCTCTTCAGAGCAGGGAGGGGCGAGTTGAATAAGGTTAAAAGAGAGCAGCTGGGACACAAGAGGGAGGAGGAGCTGAGGAAGCTCCAGGGTGAGCTCGCAAGAGAACACTCTCCTCCTGAACTGAAGCCTGGTGAATTAAGCCATGACTGGGGCATGGTGGACATGTCCGATGTCTGGATATTGAAGCTGAGACAGAGTTACCAAACTGGGAACCAATGGACATTGGAGTATCTAGTTTGCTTGAAAGCAATGGATACAAACTAAGCAGAGGTTTGAAAGTGTTTTGCTGGTTTTTTTTCTTACTTTTGTTTCTTTTTCTGCTTAATAGTTTTGAGATTGAAGTTGCTTGTGTATCAATCTCTGTAAGCTTGTCAGCTCTGATCTCAGAAGCACTGCAATAATTGAACTGTGACATTTGACTATATCACTGAGCGTTTGGCTTTTCCCTCTCAGCCCAGCTGGAGGCTAATGAGGGAAAGATAAGACTGATAGAACGGCAAACACAGGGAAGCTCCTTCTAAGAGGAGTTCCTTATCTGCAGGCACTCTGTAGCAGAGCTACAGCATTAGCAGTTTTGTTTGCTGATTTTTTATTTTTAATAAAACTTTATCTTTGCCTTGACTGCAAGAGTGTTGTTTGCTTCTCTCTTCTGTCCTTTCCTGATGAGGGAAGTTTTCTGTGGCTACCCTAAAACCATAGAAGGCTGGTGAAGAGGACTGTGATATAAAGACTAGAGTCCCGTCAAAAATGTTTGATTTATTATTTTGGAATTAGAGCCAGGCTGGTGTGTGTAAAGCCAGGGCGGCCAGGTTGGCCGGGAGCTCTGTTTTCTACAACTTGTATTGAAAATACTGCTATTGGCTATCAATACCTGGACAAAGTAACCAGAAGTGTAAAAATAAAATACAACTTTATTTTTCTGACATTCTTGGAGGTGTGTGGCTTTTTTTTCCCTTTGCCTGATTTACCTGAAAACATTGAACCTATTGTTTTACCTTAGGCGGTTGCCTAAGAAGGCCTGAAGTATTCCCTGGTTAAAGGGTACACGCTGGGAGCAGTCAAGGTCACTTGGAACACAGCTCGCTGCAGTGATCAGGAGCTCGTGGGATGTGACAGGACGCAGTGGCCAACGCTCCAGTAGATTTCCTCAACCGTCAGTCTAGAGTTCCAGGCGAGTGGACCCTAGCGCAGTGGGCATTTCAGGCGCTCTTAAGGCACTGGGGGCAGCCCCGCCTTGACCTCATGGCCGCAATGCAAGATGGCTCCATGCTTCTTCAGTCACAGATCCGGCTCAGAAGCGAGAGACTTGATGCTCTTGAGCAACTGTGGTCTCCGGAGGTGGTTCTATCCATTTTTTTCCACCTTGGCTGCTGTTTGGCCTGGTCCTTTGGAGGATTGCAACTCACCCTGGCCGCATCATTTTGGTGGCACCCGATTTACATGAAAGGCCGTGGTGCATGGATCTGATGAGGCTGTGGGTGGCATACAGTCTGCACCTGAGTGTCTTTCCTGACCTTCTCAACCAGACCTGGTTGCCATGAAGGATCTGGGTTATTTTGCTCTTATGGCTTAGCTCTTGAGCGCTCAGCTTTATAAAAACAAAACAAGACTATTCGGAGCTTGTCATAGCTAAAGCTTCTTAAATATACCAAGTCATCCTTGGAGTCGACTTAAGTTAAGGCGTAGTAGACCTTTAGAGCATTCGAGTGACCAAGAACAGGTGGACCCTTATTCGACTTAGGTGTCGCAAGTTCCTGCTTTTTCCAAGCGGGTCTGGATAAAGGCCTCATGGTAGCATCTCTGTGGATCCTGGTGGCCGGTCTCTCTGGTTCTAAATCTCAGGATTGGCAGTTCTCTTTGGAGTTGCATCCAGATGTTGCTAGTTTTTGCAAACATATCTGCAGGTCTGGCCATCAGTTAAGAATCAGTTCCCAGTCTAACTTTGCCAGGGCTCCTATTGAACTGCTGAGAGATACTTCTCTCCAGGATTTAACTCTCCAGACTGTTTTTTCTGGTCACTCTCTCTTGGGACCGTAGAGTTTCCAGATGGCAAGCATTGTCATGTCGACACCCTTTGTTCTGAGTTCCTGAGAGCGGACAGTTGGTTTTTGGGGTTTTTTTTTTTGCCAAAGATGGTTTCGGCTTTCCATGTCCATCAGGAAGTGTGTTTCCTGGTTGTTCAGCTGACGGGTTCCAATCTCTGGATCGTCTGCTAAAAAACTTGGCCATGCACAGGGTGCCCCTGCATTATTGGTGAGTCTCTCATGAGTTTTGCTTTCTGGCCACTTGTTGTGGTGGCTCATTTTATTCTGCAGGGTTCTTCCTTTTCTAAGGCTCCAATCTCTAGATCAGTGGTCTCAAACTCAAACCCTTAGTGGGGCCACATTTTGGATTTGTAGGTACTTGGAGGGCCGCAGAAAAAATAGTTAATGTCTTATTAAAGAAATGACAACTTTGCATGAGGTAAAACTCTTTGTAGTTTATAAATCTTTCCTTTAACAGTTAAAGGAAAGATTTATAAACTATAAAGAGTTTTACCTTATGCAAAATTGTCATTAACTATTTTTTCTGCAGCCCTCCAAGTACCTTATTTTTTCTGCAGCCCTCACATTTAAAGTGTAATATCTTTCCTTTCTCAAAACTGACACATTTCAATCACTATATTGAAAATAAAATCATTTTCCCTACCTTTATTGGCTGGTGACTTTATTTTTCTGTGCTTTTAACTATGTTTCCAGGGCCTTCTTTTCCTTTGACTGTTTTTCTCTCTGTCTTCACTTTCTGCTTTCTTTTCAAAATCTACGTTTCCATGTCTTACCTTCCCTTCTATCTCTCTCTTCTTCCGTCCTTATTTCCATGGTCTGACATCTCTTTCTTTCCTGTCTCTCCCTCCCTCCTTCCTTCCTTCCTTTCCCCTGGTCTGGCATCTGTCTCCTTCCCTCCTCCAACTTTTTATTTCTTTCACCCTGCCCCCTTCTTTCTTTCTCTCTCTCTCCGTGCCCCCTTTCTTTCTTATTTCTTTCTCCATGCCCCTTTCTGTCTGTCTTTCTCTCTCCATACCCCTTTCTGTCTATGTCCTGTCTCCCTTCTTTCTTTCTTTCTCCCTGCTCTCCCCCAAGCCACCACCATTGGGGAACAGGCCAGCGCTGAGGTCTTAGCTCTCCCTGCTTATCTTTCCCAGCACGGGGCCGACCAATTCTCACCACCCGATGTCAATTCTAATGTCGGAGAGGAAGTTCCAGACCAGCCAGGCAGCAATTGGCTGGCCCAGAACTTCCTCCCCGACGTTAGAATTTACATCGGGTGGCGAGATTTGGTTGGCTCTGAGCTGGGGAAGATAAGCAGGGAGAGCTAAGACCTCAGTGCTGGCCTGTTCCCCGATTGCAGTGGCTTGAGGGAGGGCAGTGAGAAGGGAAGGGAAGCAGATTAGGGACTCCTGCTTTAGGCGAGCCGCAGTCGCGGTCTGTACGCGACTGTCCTCTCCACAATCGGAAAACTTGTAAAGTGGAGAGGACAGATCGTGGGCCACAAAATAGTCCCTGGGGGGCCGCATGCGGCCCACGGGCCACATGTTTGAGACCGCTGCTCTAGATGGATCCATAGAGCCATTTAGTCCACTTATATTCTTGAGGGGTGACTGTCCCCTATTTATGTTAAGGCACTTTCTGCCAGGAGGGTAACTTTTTCATGGACGGAAGCTAGATCTGTTTCTCCTGAGATTTGCAGGGCAGTGACATGGTCTTCTTTTTTACACGTTTGCCAATTTCTACAGAGTGAATGTTGCTGCCAGACAGAATTCTGCCATTTGGGTCTTTGGTTTTAGGGAGTGGCACAGCAAGCTCACCCTAGCTTTCTTGGGGAACTGCTTTTGTACGTTCTTATGATCTAGAATGTCTCACCTATTGCACTGGAAAAGGAGGTTATGTACTTACCTTGGTAAGCTCTTTTCCAGTAGATAGGTGAAACATTCTAGCCACCCACCCTGTCCTTGCTGTGCCTGTTTCAGATTCTGATTTCAGATTTCAGTCTCCTGCTTATCCAATCTGTTTCTTGGAGACCGGTCAATCCTTTGGGGTTACCAATAGTTTGTATATATGTATAACCTGTTGTGGGGAAAATTCTGAACTCCTTTGATGCTTCTGTTGGAGGTTAACGGTACTGTTTAGTTGATTGAGCAGAACAATAGTTTAGCCAGTCGTTGCAGGTGCTTCTACATCACAGATGAGTGTGTCTCTCTATGCTTGGGTACTGACTGCTAGAGGGTGCTAAACTAGCCTTTGAAGTACACTAGAGGCAGAGTGAAAAACCTGAAATGGATTTCTTCTGCAGACCATGTGATTATTGGGAAATAACCCTATGGTCTGGAACAGGGGTGTCAAAGTCCCTCCTTGAGGGCTGCAATCCAGTCAGGTTTTCAGGATTTCCCCAATGAATATGCATGAGATCTATTTGCATGCACTGCTTTCATTGTATTCCAATAGATCTCATGGATATTCATTGGGGAAGTCCTGAAAATCTGACTGGATTGTGGCCCTCAAGGAGGGACTTTGACACCCCTGGTCTAGAAAGTCTCATCTATCTACTGGAAAAGAGCTTACCAGGGTAAGTACATAATCTCCTTTTACTGTTTACCATAGGAGAATGTAATAATTATGCTTCAATAAGTTGTATTGCTTCCAATTATGGTATACTAGTGTAAAGCAGGGGTGCCCAACACGTCGATCGCGATCGACCAGTAGCTCAGGAAGGCAACGCGAGTCGATCGCGGAGCCCATCCCGGGCTCCGTGATAGACTCGTGTTGCCATCCTGATCTACCGGGCCGATCAGCCTTCCTCTCCAGTGTTCTCTCTAGGGCCTTTTAGCTGGGCGGTCCGCCCAGCTGTCATCTGCTGCTGCCGCCGCTGCTGAACATAAACCCCCCCCCCAAAAAACCGGCTTGGAGATTTCAGCCCGTAGCGAACTTATGCTCCGTGGCTTTAACGTGTGCGTGCCGGCTTCCCTCCGAAACCGGAAGTTATGTCCGGGGGGGGGGGGGAGAAGGGAAGCCGGCACGCTCATGTTGAGAGCCCTGAAGCAAGCGTTCGCTATGGGCTAAGGCGGGAGACAGATTAGTGAAGCATTTCCTCTTCTTGCTGCTGGGTCCTGCCTACTTTCTGTTTCCGCAAAGGCAGGACCCGGCAGCATTTCCCCCAACAGCTCGATCGCGATGCTGGTCGGCCGAAGCAGGGAGAGGTTGGGGCGGCGTCGGCTTTCGGGCCTGTTATTGGTGGCGGTTTGGGTCCTGGTCCCCGATGGCAGTGGCTTGTGGGAGGGCAGGGAGAAAGAAAGAAAAAGGGCAGGCAGGGAGACAGAAGGAAAGAAGAGAAACAGAAAAAAAAGAAATGGAGGCAGAGAGAAAGAAAGGGCAGGGAGAGAGGAAGGAAAAGTTGGGGGAGGGAACGAGGTCTGGAGGAGAGGAAGCATACAGGCTAAAAGAAGGGAAGAAAGATTGGATGCACAGTCAGAAGAAGAAAGTGCAACCAGAGACTCATGAAATCACCAGACAAGGTAGGAAAAATGATTTTATTTTAAATTTAGTGATCAAAATGTGTCTGAATTTATATCTGTTGTCTATATTTTACACTAAGGTCCCCTTTTACTAAACCGCAATAGAGTTTTTTAGCGCAGGGAGCCTATGAGCGTCGAGAGCAGCGCTGGGCATTCAGCGCAGCTCCCTGCGCTCTAAAAACTGCTATCGTGGTTTAGTAAAAAGGGAGGGGGGTATATTTGTCTATTTTTGTATGGTTGTTACTGAGGTGATAGTGTCATCTGCTTTGACCTCTTTAAAAAACCCTGGAATAGGAATGATAATTAACATTTTCTATGCATACAGTTGTTTTTTTTTATTTTATTGTTGGTAGATCATTTTGACTTGGTCATTTTAAAAGTAGCTCGCAAACCCAAAAAGTGTGGGCACCCCTGGTGTAAAGAGATGTTATCTAAAGTCACTAAAGTATTTTTTCATTCATTTTTACTGGAATAACCAGAGTTTGCAGTACTGTATTTGTATTAAATACATGGAATCCACACATATGAAGGAATCATACTAACAAAGGATTGAAAAAAAAAATGAACCAAATATTGATAAATAATTTCTCAAAGGCTGCAGTCATGCTGTCTGTTGAACCAGGAAGTGTCCACATTGTTAGGAGTTGATGAGTCTCTAAAAAAGAACTGTGTTTTTCAATCAGATTGACTGACTGAATCAGTCCCTCAGATCCAAAATGTAATCTCAATTTCAATATTCTAAAGAATCAATATAAGTACACTTGAGACTCATAACACATACTTCATCACACCTACATCAGTATTATTTAAATGGGTTCCCTTCAGCATTTTTATGTTAGTCAAGAATTGAACTATGGGCTTTCACCATCTGGTATGCTGCTGTAAAGATCTAATTAAAGCTGTTTACAAAATGATTTAATACGTAGAAAAGAAGTTTTTTTAAAAAAATTATTTTTCAGTATATTCCACTGATAGCTCCATATATTTCATCCACTTTTCTTGCAATGACTTTAACACCTTTGAAAAGAATTCTTCTGTTTGACCTTCAAACCAGGACATCTCAGCTCCCTTGACCTCTTCATCACTTGAAAACCGCTGTCCACGGAGAGGTTTATTCAAAACTCAGAACAGTAAATAATCCTAAGGAGCTAGGTCAGGATTGTAGGGTGGCTGGTTCTGTCAGCGCTGTGATCCCCGCAGCAACTCCCATGCTGAAGTGCTAAGGGAGAGGGGAAAAAACCTCTCTCACACAAGGATCAACTTCAAACTACGAAAACTGTTGGAAAACGGAACTTGGTCAGTTTAAGTGCAACTGAATTCTCAGGTCTGTCTCTAAATATCTCTGCAAGCTTCTTGTCTTTTATTAGGATTCAGATCAAATTTACACAAGCAGTTATCACTCAACATGTCATCTGATACAATATTTAAATTATTCTACTAAAAGAGAATTATTCATCTATAAATAACCTTATTACAAAATAAGAAATTATTAAATTGCTAAATAGTGCTCAGTGATAGCCTATAAAAACTCAAAGGCATGAGGACACGGGCTCTGCCAGTTCAGGCTTTATACATCATAGCACTCCTCCCTTCCTGCCATAAAACAGCTAAAGACAAAACTCTTAAAGTAGCTAAAGTTCAAAAAATATATAGCATTCAGTGAATGTCAAACAAGAGGAGTACTTATTGAAACGTACACGATCCGTTTCTTGGTCCCGAAACTGCCCTGCAAAACACTCTGTCATCTGGAGGCAATTCCCCTTAGAAAGAAAGATAGGTAGCCAGTATTCTAAAGAGATATTTGCCTCTTTTATTATCAGTCTGCATTCATTTATATATCTTCAGTGGTATTAGCAGATGACATAAGTACAGACCATATCTAGTGACAGGATACATAGGCTTCAAAGAAGTAATCAACACCAGAAAGGGGGGGGGGGGGATGAATGAGCAGGATATGTACTTCATTGTTTAAATCTTAAAGGTGTTAAGAGCTGTGGGGGGTTGAGCCTTCATGTCTCAGACAACTAACCTAGTTAACATAAATTAAATGACCTCTTCCCAAACCATTAAGAGAGTAAACACCCAACATTCTACATTTGATTACTTCCAGCATGGACAGAGACAGAAAACTTAAAATGTGTCCTTTCATAGACAGAGAAAGAAAACCTATCCTTTCCTTTCAATCCCCTCTTACGTCATGAAAATGACGTCATAAATGCACAGCATGAGCGTGGAGGGAGAGATATTCTAGATATGTCTCTTGAGGAGGAGTTTTAGGGGCTGTAATATGAGTCAAACAGCGCAGGAACAGTCTAAAAATTACAGAAGCAACAAGAGTGCAGATAATAATAAAGATTATAACAATAAGAAGGTCTTTTACCCACCCCTGCATCCAACTAAAATACTGGTCCCAAGGATGAGATAAACCAGAGTTACGTTTGAGTTCAGCAGAGAGGTCTTCTAATTTTTTAATGGCCATAGTAACCTTACCGTGGGACCTGTATTGTCAGGAATAAAGATGCAACAGGATAAAGTATTGGGGAGAATTTTACAGACACCCAACAAAGCGTTGCTGATTATAATAAATGTAATTAATCCAATCAACATTCTTATTGATAGTAATAAGTGATTCAAACCTAGCATTAACCTGGTCTCGGGCCTTGAATTCATCTGGGACCCCTCTTGGGACCCCTATCTCATCTATGTATAGCTAAAGCGCACTGGCCTATCTACGGGCTGGGTAGTTTAACACGGAGTCGAAGGTCTCCACAGAGCCAGTAAATATCACCTAAAGAAAAATCTAATGCGGCAACAGTGAAGCATACCTATAATTTCCAAAAAAGAATACTAGGCTGTAGTTAAATTTCCAGTATGCCTCGGACAATAGTTTCTGATTAATACATTAACACATTTTAGCTAATCATGATTTAATCAGGACTACTTGAAACCGTCTTCCTGCCCTCAGGGTCTATCTGCATCCCCATGCCAGAGTCAGATTGATACAATTTCCCATAGGCCTTTGGTGACACCAGCTATGCCAACCGAAAATGCTGAACGCCTGCAACGGCTATGCTGACATCTTCCATATTCTTTGAAATGAAAGCAAACTTGTGGTACCCTTAGCCAGCTTGCCTCGCTTATGCCTTGCCAATCTCTAACAGTATATCATAGCTGTCCTCTAAGCTATGAAGATGAACAGTTCCCATTATGAGTTCAAACCTCTGTCTTAGGTTGCATAGGTCGTATCTATATCTTACCCGTCGTTGAGCGAATGAACGGTACATAAGGGGTGTAGGAAACTTTCTCAGGAGGCCCAGGCAAAAAGGTACAAGGATGTCATAAGAGAGTATGTAAGTATGGGATATGGGATAATATTATCTCTGACCCTGGTAATGGTAATGCAATAGGCCATGCCAAATTAAAAACAAATTAGAACCAAATTAGCAAGTTGTCAGAGAAGATACTGGAAATTCATGTATAACTGCCTTACAAGCTAAAAGGAACCTTGTGAGAAAAGAAATGTACACGTGTTTCACTCTACAGCAAAGGAGAATCATAACAATACATAGCAAAATTTGTAGAATAGTTAAGATAGGATGAATTAAAACATTAAATACATGGTTTGCAGTGGGTGAATACCCAAAGAAAAGTTCCCAAACTGAGACATGAGCGTCTCGTAGCAAATTTTCTATAGTTTGTGCAATCTGTCCATTTTCAAAAGTGATAGTATGATTCACTTCTTTGGAGGTTTTCTTAAGTTGTTCAATGTAAGTATGGAGTTCAGTAAAGTTCAGCAGCTTTTGGAATGTCTCATTCCCCATTCCAAGAGGTAGTGGATGTACAGCATATGAAATAAAGTCTGAAATGTCCATAGAATAGGTTAAATAGGAGGAATTGTACAGCAAAGCATTCTTAGGAAGGTGGCTATCTCCGATTAACAGGAAACATTGTGTACAGCATGTGTGGAAAAGTCTTTGCAGTCAGGGTGCAGGAAGATGAATTACAGTCCAGCAGGAAACGGCAGCCTCTTTAAACTGGTGAGATGCACACTTGGGATGAAATGATGTTTGCACAGGATCTGTTGTTTGCACAGGATCACTGGAAATTAGTGGTGTTCACCCTTGAGATGAAATGATGTCTGTGCATACAGGGAGGGATTTGAAAAGAGTCCCGATATCATTCAGCAGCTGTACTCCAGTGTGATCCAAATAAGAGATAGAAAATGGAGGAGAAACCATGTTGCCTGTACTGAATGTAGAGAGAGAGAGAGAGAGAGAGAGAGAGACCAGGTTGCCTGTACTGAATGTGGCAACATGTGACAATATTAATACATTTACTTGTTATAGTTATGGCAAAAGAGAGACAATATTCAAGTACTTAAGGTTCTTAATCAGACATTCCAAAAAGATATGTTTTTGTGTGCCGCATATAACTATTATGGCAATTCAGAGAGACCATAATTCTGTACTGAATGTATTTTAAAAAAATTATGTCAGTCAGAAATGTGTACTGAATGGTTCATATCAAGTGAGCACCATAGAATAAACACTGTATAGATATAGAATAAAACCTTTTCTTAAAAATATAACCCCTAACTAAGCTACATTTAGCATATGCAAATTATAGGGAAAAAAGAACATTGCGCATTTGGGCTAGTAAAAAGTGGGAAAAGAGCTAGCTCTAGAAATGGCCAATATTATATATCCTGGGGTACCCCTCAAACCAAAACAAGTAGACAAAACACAGACCACATGGCACAGACAAGACACAAAACACATAGCTCTAGGCTTCAAACTAGAGAGCTGCACGGGAACGGGGACGACGGGAATCCCGCGGGACCCGCGGGCATCCCGCGGGTTCCCCCTTTGGGTCACGGGGATCCCGTGGGGACGCCCCTAGGGTCGCGGGGATCCCGTGGGGACGCCCCCTAGGGTCACGGGGATCCCGTGGGGACGCCTCCGAGGGTCGCGGGGTTCCTGCGGGGCTGGATGTACTCAGTCGCGCGGCTCTTCTCTCTACCTTCTCTGCTTGCAGCACAGAGCCGAACGGAAGTCTTCCCGACGTCAGCGCTGACGTCGGAGGGCTTAAAGCTTAAAGCCCTCCCTCCCTCCGACGTCAGCGCTGACGTCGGGAAGACTTCCGTTCGGCTCTGTGCTGCAAGCAGAGAAGGTAGAGAGAAGAGCCGCGCGACTGAGTCGGGAAGACTTCCGTTTGGCTCTGTGCTGCAGGCAGTGCAGGTAAGGAGGAGAGTATCCTCGCGGTTCGAGTGGCTACCAAGGGACGGGGCGGTCCGCCCCGCCACACCCCGCCCCGGTTGCAGCACAGCCGGCCAGGTCCCCTTACTTTTGTGGCACTTCCCCGACCGACCGACAACAGCCCCGGTCCGACAATCCTCCCTGCCCTGTAGCCGCGAATCTAAATTATCTTCTTACAGCAGCTGTATACAGCAGCTGTAATAAGGTAATTTAGATTCGCAGTTAAGGGCAGGGAGGTTTGTCGGACCGGGGCTGTTGTCAGTCGGTCGGGGAAGTGCCACAAAAGTAAGGGGACCTGGCCGGCTGTGCTGCACCCGGGGCGGTAGAGAAGGAGGGGGGGGGAGAAGGACGCTGAAAGCACTTGAAGACAGAGGAAGGAGAAGGACGCTGAAAGCACATGGGGGAATACAAAGGGGTGGAGAAGGACGCTGAAAGGCCATGGGAAGGGCGGGGGGGGAGGGAAGGACTCTGAAAGCACTTGTGGAAGACAGAGGGGGGAGAAGGATGCTGAAAGCACATGGGGAAGACAAAGGGGTGGAGAAGGATGCTGAAAGGACATGGGGAAGATAAAGGGGTGGAGAAGGACGCTGAAAGGCCATGGGAAGGGCGGGGGGGAGGGAAAGGACTCTGAAAGCACTTGTGGAAGACAGAGGGGGGAGAAGGATGCTGAAAGCACATGGGGAAGACAAAGGGGTGGAGAAGGACGCTGAAAGGACATGGGGAAGACGGGGGTGGGGTGGAGAAGGACGCTGAAAGGCCATGGGGAAGCAGAGGGGGGAGAAGGACACTGAAAGCACATGTGGAAGACAGAGGGGGGAGAAGGACGCTGACAGCTCATGGGGAAGATGGGGGGAGAAGGACGCTGAAAGGAAATGGGGAAGAGAGAATAGGGAGAAGACGCTGGCAGGGAAGAAGACAGATGCCAGACTATGGGGGGAGCGGAGAGAAGAAGATGGGTGCCAGACCAATTTGGAAGGGGGAAGAAAGGGAGAGGCACAGTAACAGAGCAAATGGAAGATGCAGAAGGAAGAGAGACAGTGGATGGAAGGAATTGAATGAGAACATGAGGAAAGCAGAAACCAGGCAACAAAGGTAGGAAAATAATTATATTTCTTTTTTTTTATTTTGCTTCAGGATAAAGTAGTATATTAGTTGTGTTGATAAAAATTTATAAACATTAGAGGCTCTGGTAGAAACCCATTTGCAAAGTATGTATTCTTCCCAATTAATATTTTCAAATTAATAAAGTCTTTTTGCTTATTTGTAAATTCATTATAAATTATAATTCATTATAAATCTAAAATTAATCTAACAAAGAAAATTTATTATTCCAAAAAAATTGAGAAAGCTAAAAATTCCTCCATACTCTATAATATTTTAAAATCAATGGACCCTTTACACAAATCTAAAACCTCAACGCAGAAATCAACCTTAAAAGCCCAAGAACTATCTGACGCCTTCATTCTTAAAATTAATAACATCCGGAAATCCTTCACTCAAAATCCATCTGCTTGCATTAACGACTCTGATCAATCCGACCTTATACCAACAGCAAAATGTTCTAAGTTTAAAATTCCCTCCTTACAAGACATTGAATCTTTATTTTCTCAGGTTAATTTAAAAGGCTCCCGATCTGAATTAATTCCTCCCTTCTATTTAAAAAAACACCTTTCTCATTTTGGCCCTTTTATATTGTCTCTTATTCAATGTAGCTTGACTACCTCTATAGTTCCATCACAATGGAAATCTGCCTACATTACTCCTATTGTGAAAAATTACAAAACCAGTATTAACGATTTAACTAACTATCGTCCGATAGCAAACATTCCATTTCTTGCAAAACTAACAGAAAAAATCATATTCAATCAACTTTCCGATTTTTTCGAAAAAACAAATGCATTACACCCGAACCAAACAGGATTCAGAAAATTCCATAATACCGAGTATTCCCTAATAGGTTTAACCTCTAACATCCATTACTATCTCGATCAACACAAATCAGTAATACTTTTTTCCTTAGACATTTCCGCCGCCTTCGACACCATTGATCATGATCTTCTCTTAAGAAGACTAGAAGAAAAAGGAATTAACGAGCAAGTCTTAGACTGGTTTAAATCTTACTTCACTAACCGAACCTCCACCGTTAGATTTAATAATGAGGAATCCGCCCCTTACACTTCAACCTTTGGAATTCCACAAGGATCTATTTTGTCACCTCTATTGTTTAATATCTTCCTTGCTCCTCTATTAGAACTTTGTCAGGCCATAGGCTTCATCCCCTATTCTTACGCAGACGATATCCAACTCATACACCCTTTAGATCCTGAAAACACTACAGATATTTCCTCAATAAATCAAAAACTAGAGCACGTGCAAAATTGGTTAAACACAAATAAATTGGCATTAAATATCAATAAGACTCAATCCATTCTATTTAATTGGAAAAAAGATATTTCTCTTACTAAACCTTTTCTCCTCAATAACATCCCCATTAACATGGTATCTTCAACAAAAATTCTTGGCGTTTACATAGATGAAAAACTATCCTACCATGAACATATATCTTATATGGTTAAAAATTGTTTTTTTAAATTGCGGCAGATAAGATCTATTGCTAAATTTCTCACTCCTTCTTCTTTAAATATTCTAATCCATTCATTTATAATAGCGAAAATAGACTACTGTAATGCCCTATTCTTAAACATTACACAAAAAGAAATAAGAAGAATACAAATAATTCAAAATACAGCAATAAAATTAATTTATAATTCTAAAAAATTTGACCACGTATCTCCATTACTAATAGATGCACACTGGTTACCAGTAAATCATAGGATCTGTTTTAAACTAATGCTCCTAATTTTCAAAACTTTAACATCCAATGAACCTCAATTTATCTCCAAAACTCTAATTCCATATAAACCTCATCGATCTCTTCGTTCTACTGATCAATGCTTATTAGCAGTTCCATCTTTAAAAATCATAGGCACCAGAAGAGCAGATATTTTTACTGTCGCCGGTCCACAAAGGTGGAATAAACTCCCTCAATTTATTAGAATTGAAAAAAATATCACAACATTTAAAAAACTTTTAAAAACATATTTATTTAAAGATGCTTTTGACATTTAATAGTTCCTTTAAATTACTTATGCTCTGGTATTATTGTTAACGAAGTACGCTTAAGCCATTTTGTTCTATCTTCTTTACCCTACCTTTTGTACTTTCCCTTTTTTCTTACAAAACCCGAAATTGTAACTTTTTAATTTTCCCTTGCCCCTCAAGTATGTTTTAAATGTTTTTATTTTATGTTATGTCAATATAATTATTATGTTAAGTTTCTTATCTCTTTTTATTATATTATGTACATCGCTTAGAAATTGTTATAGGCAATCCATCAAAAGATTGAATAAACTTGAAACTTGAAAATGGTTTCTACCAGAGCTTTTAATTCAGTAGCATAATTAAATGAAATAACTATTTCTGAAGTTTATATGGACGGGTGGGGACGGAGGGGATTCCTCGCGGGGACGGGTGGGGACGGAGGGGATTCCTCGCGGGGACGGGTGGGGACGGAGGGATTCCTCACGGGGACGGGTGGGGACGGGTGGGATTCCTCACGGGGACGGGTGGGGACGGGTGGGACTTTGGCGGGGACGGGTGGGGACGGGTGGGATTTCTGTCCCCGCGCAACTCTCTACTTCAAACTATTCTTCCATCGGTCAAGTGTTCAGAGCTGAACTTATCTCTGGAAATAAACACATTGTTATAGAAAAACAAAACAGAGATGAACACATGAGTAAAGTATATGGACAAATAATGCATATCATAACCATCTCATATTTAGAAAAGCTAATGTCTCTTTGGATCGTCTTTATCTCTGCAGTGACAAAGAGGATCCCTGGAAAACACCAGAAATATCCTAGTGCCAAAACTGGGATGGGCATGCATATATCCGAACTGCTGCTAAGAAAAAGAAAAGAAAAACACATTTTAATTTTGCAACATCCTAATTTCAGCTAAAACAATAGGAAGGAATTTTTTCCATTCACAAATGTGCCAGCTGTGGCTTTCCAGATTTTATCTTTAATAGTCCTGTTCATGCGTTCTCTGTGGGTGATATGGGAGATGAAATTTCCACTCAATGCGGAATGCGATAGCTAAATCTTTGCATACTCTGGCAGTGAAAGCAGGACCATTATCTGTTGATGTGTGTGGGACATCCCCACCTAGGGATGATTTTGCGAAGTAAAATGTTCACCATAGTCTGAGCAGTTTCATTTGTAGTGGGAAAAAACTTCAGGTTATCGGGAGAACATGTCAACAATAACAAGGGCAGCTGGTATACAGGGTTTCCCCTCTTTGCACCAAAGTCCGTCCAAAGGGCGGCTTTGGGCACCGGCCAGATGGGCATTGATTAAGCCAGTGACCAGGGTCTCCGTAATTAAAACATCCAGTACTTCTAGATGGATTATTACCATCTCAATCGGAGACAGGGGCCCGCCTGCTACGAAACCCGTGACCCCTTCTTCCGCGAGGAGCGGACAGGCGCGGTCCCCAGGTAGGTAGCTGGCCCTAATAATGCAGGATTTCCCGAGGCTTAGAGATCTCAAAGCGTAGGAGAGTGTTGCGTAGTGGTTAGCGCTACAGCCTAAGGAACCTGAGACTTGGGGGTTCAAACCCCGCACTGCTCCTTTTTTCAATCTGAAATTATGCACGAGAACTAGTAGGCCATTCTGAAATCATTTGTTTGACCAGAATCTGCAAAGGAGAACGGAGGTTAGAAAGGAAAGTCTGAATAAGTAGGGAATCCATATTTGCATGGGCACTAAGACTCATTAAGCCTCTTCCACACCTATCTGCAATCCTGATCGAATCACATTGAATTCCTGTTGCTCATCGCATTACCTTTAAAATCCTACTTTTAGTTTTTAAAACACTGTCTTTGAACGAACCCCAATTCATTAATAACTATTTATTCCCCATAGTATATCACGTTCTTTAAGATCCATTAATCAAAAACTCTTAACAATTCCATCACTGAAAGTTATCGGAACTCGTCATCATGATATCTTCTCTATAATGGCCCCACAATTATGGAACACCTTACCTTAGCATGTAAGAGAAGAAAATGACCTAAACCATTTTAAAAGCAATCTGAAGAGCTTCCTTTTTAAAGACGCCTTTAATTTATTTATTCCCTATTCCTATTGCCCTCACCATTCACGTCTTCCCTTGTGCTCTATTAATACAATTGTAGTTCTGCCCTTTCTTCCTTATGCATCTGTTAGTTTGTATGTCAATATGTCAGGCTCATGTAATTTACTATAAATAAGCATATGTGTACACCTTTTGTTTTTTATTTGTAAATCGCTTAGCAAATTAAATTAAGCTATTCAATAAGTTAAAAATAAACTTGAAACCTGAATCTCACAAATTTCCATATTTTTCTTGCTCTATCTGTAAAACTAATTCTGGCCCCTGTATTAATTAAAGTTAATTTATCCTGACCCTCTTTAAGACAATTGCCTCCAAATTATTCAAAATACTGCCATTAAAATCATTTCACCTTAAAAGCTCAAAATTTTGATCATGTCACACCACTTTTGATTAACTCCCATTGGCTTCCCATAGATCATTGATTTACTTATAAAAAAATGTTACTGATACATAAAACCATAGCTTCCGGTCTACCTGATTTCATCAACAGGTTATTAATCTCCCACAACCTGCATCGCACATTACATTCTTCTTATCAAAACCTGTTATCCATTCCCTCTTTAAGACACCTTGGCACCGTGCATACTAATAAAGTTCATCACTTGATAAATTTAAAACTAGCTTGAAGGCCTTTCTTTTTAAAGACGCATTTGGAGTATAATAGTCCTTTTAAGGACTGTAATGGGACTTTGCTCCTTGCTTTTCTTATTCATTTTAATCTTTTCTACAAAGTGCTAGATTATTTATTTTTTGTTTCCTCCCTTTTGTTTTCATCCTTCTCTCTTTCTCTTTCATTATAATTTGTTTTGCTTTGTTTTTAAATATATGCCTTTCTGACTGTCTGTTTTAATAATTACACAAATGTATTTCTACCCTTTTCGGTAAGTTCCCCAAACAAACCTGAAACCTACTTACAGGGAGCTCTTCTACGTTTAAAAGTTTTAGAAACCATATTCGTTCAGGTCCACTGAATATACATTAACATTTTATAACATTTCCAATATTCTTTTATCATTCTTAAAAACTTATTTCAGACAATTTGTCTATGTATCAAACAAGCTGCTGAAAAGTTCTCAGCCGGCCTACAAACAGTGCTGAAAACTAGTCAGCCTGCTTGTCACTACAACAAAGGACAAAGACTGCCACAGAATCAGCTCTAGGACACCCACTGCAAAAACCAAACCTGATCTAATACATATATGCAGACGACATCTGCATCCTAACAGCATAACAAATGAAATCTCAAAATACATTACTCATATAATGACTGAAATAGAACATTGGACAAGCAACTTCAAACTGAAACTTAACACAGAAAAAAACAAAAATCTTCCTTGCAAGCCCAACGGATAAAATTGGCAATTCAACGCTACATATAAAAGACCATGATTACCCAATTACCAACACAATAAAAATATTGGGAGTCACATTGGACACACAAACCTCACTATGATTGAACACACGAATATAGTGGCAACAAAATGTTTCACGATGTTATGGAGATTAAAGACCATCAAAAAATACTTTGACCCACTATCGTTTAGATTACTAGTGCAATCACTAGTGCTTTCTACCCTGGACTATTGTAATATCGTTTATTTGGGTATCCTTCAGAACTCAGCTGTCCGCTTGATATATGGATTAAGAAAGAATTACCATGTCATCCCCACCACAAACCACTGTACTGGCTGTCAGTCGAGGCAAGAATATTATTCAAGTTCTCCTGCATACTTCGCAATCCACAACCCAACAAGACAAACCAGAAACATCTATTTTTTTTATTTTTATTTTTTGCATACCCAAGCATAACCAATTGTAAATACAAAACCTTTCTGGACAGAACTTTCATGCACCAAGCAAACAAACAACAACATTGGCTAGACAGTCACATTAATAAAGCCGAACTGACCTACAATGCCTTTTAGAAAACTCATAAAAACTACCCTATTCGACAGATACATCACCTAAACAGAACCTCACCAAGCACTCTTTCTTTTCACAATGCTCTCTGAAATCCTAATTTGTGCTGTTTCTGAATCTCTAAACAAACTGTACATTGTAATTTTTTCCCTTTTTTTTTTTTTCAGGAAAGCTGTGATTTTTCTTTACAGGTCAGCTCCGAAATTCTTAGCAAACATTATATTTTGTAATTTTGATTCCTAATAGTCTCTGTACTCTGTACTCCCTCCACATATTGTAAATCGCTGAATGTTCAGCTCTCTTAAATGTAAACCGCCCAGAGTCGCAAGATTGTGGCGGTATAGAAGAATAAAGTTATTACCATTATTATTATTATTACTGAAGCGAACAAAGTCTCATCTGTCTAGGAGGTGGAGAATCCTAAGTGCCTTTATGACCCATTAGAAAACAATATCACAATCAGGAATTTTTTCAATAAAAAAACAATATAACAATGCAGAAATTTTCGCTTACCTTACCTTATAAGCGAGGTACATTAATAATATACAATATAATCTTATACTCTATAAAATCTTATCTAAGCGATAAAAGAGAAAAGCGCATGCAAAGAATAGTACAGATGACAGAATGTGCAGACGTTTCTATAAATCCACAATAGAGACTTTCCAAAAGTCTTCACTTAATTTCATTCTTCCCGAAAGAATGGCAGCTGCTTATTTTCGCGGCGGGAGCTTACCGAAAACTCCACATTAATATTTGTCCTTGCCAAAAGGACAGTAACCGCGGCGGGTTTACCAAAAACCCTACAATTTAAATAAAGGGTTGGAACATGATGCCAATACCTGTGAGTATTAAAGAACAGAATTCAAAATTCAGAAATACTCACAAAATATTGGTAATGTCAAGTCCATCATGGACGTAGCCCCCAAATTGAAACGTACACGATCCGTTTCTTGGTCCCGAAACTGCCCTGCAAAACACTCTGTCATCTGGAGGCAATTCCCCTTAGAAAGAAAGATAGGTAGCCAGTATTCTAAAGAGATATTTGCCTCTTTTATTATCAGTCTGCATTCATTTATATATCTTCAGTGGTATTAGCAGATGACGTAAGTACAGACCATATCTAGTGACAGGATACATAGGCTTCAAAGAAGTAATCAACACCAGAAAGGGGGGGGGGATGAATGAGCAGGATATGTACTTCATTGTTTAAATCTTAAAGGTGTTAAGAGCTGTGGGGGGTTGAGCCTTCATGTCTCAGACAACTAACCTAGTTAACATAAATTAAATGACCTCTTCCCAAACCATTAAGAGAGTAAACACCCAACATTCTACATTTGATTACTTCCAGCATGGACAGAGACAGAAAACTTAAAATGTGTCCTTTCATAGACAGAGACAGAAAACCTATCCTTTCCTTTCACTTATCTCTACTGAAACTGTATAAAGTCCTGGGCCTCAGCTGCTGCCAATCCAAAGTGCTCAGTTCTAAAAAGTGCTTCGTGCTTAAAGTGCAAAAAAAACCCCAAAAATATATCCAATGTTCAGAGTTCAAATCTTGTCCAAATATAGTCCACAATGTTCAAAGTTCAAATCTTGTCCAAATCATTAAAATTCAACTGCAAAGTCCTGCTTGTCTTCCACTGCTTCCTCCTTCCTGGACACAGTATGTGTAATACGATATCCTTCAGTATAATACTGTTTCTCCTTTTGGCTTTCTCAAGAGGAAGATCTGCTTCACACTTTCATATTGAAGCAGCTTCAAAGAGGAAATGGGATCTCTTTTCCACTTTGAAGCTGCTTCAGCATGAAAGTGTGAAGCAGATCTTCCTCTTGAGAAAGCCAAAAGGGGAAACAGTATTGTGTTGAAGGATATGGTATTACACATACTGTGTCCAGGAAGGAGGAAGCAGTGGAAGACAAGCAGGACTTTGCAGTTGAATTTTAATGATTTGGACTGTATTTGGACAAGATTTGAACATTGGAAATTTTTTGGTATTTTTTAGTTTTTTCTTTTTTTTGTTGCACTTTAAGCACGAAGCAATTTTTAGAACTGAGCACTTTGGATTGGCAGCAGCTGGGCCCAGGACTTTATACAGTTTCAGCAGAGATAAGTACAGTACTCCTCTTGTTTTGACATTCACAGAATGCTATATATTTTTTTGAACTTTAGCTACTTTAAGAGTTTTGTCTTTAGCTGTTTTATGGCAGGAAGGGAGGAGTGCTATGATGTATAAAAAGCCTGAACTGGCAGAGCCCATGTCCTCATGCCTTTGAGTTTTTATAGGCTATCACTAAGCACTATTTAGCAATTTAATAATTTATTATTTTGTAATAAGGTTATTTATAGATGAATAATTCTCTTTTAGTAGAATAATTTAAAAATTTCTTAGAGGATTTATAATTATAATTTTGTACTCCGATAGTATTTATCTGATACAATATACCATTAGGCCATTTTCATGTCAACAAAAATTCATTACCATGCAGGAAAAAACCCAAAACATAGGCACCAGAACTAGATGTAATCGGATGTGATGACGTAGTATGAAAGTCACCACTAGTACATTATTTAATAAAGCATATTTGATCCTGGTTACCCATCACCAATTCTGCATCTAAAGCAGGGGTGTCAAAGTCCATCCTCGAGGGCCGCAATCCAGTCGGGTTTTCAGGATTTCCCTAATAAATATGCCTGAGATTTATTAGCATACAATGAAAGCAGTGCATGCAAATAGATCTCATGTATATTCATTGGGGAAATCCTGAAAACCCGACTGGATTGCGGCCCTCAAGAAGGGACTTTGACACCCCTGATCTAAAGTCTGTGTCCTTTCAATTCTTAGTTCCCTATACTGCTTAATAACCTTTAGCCCCCCAAAGTTTCTGCAGTGATCCAAAATGTACATTTCATAAGCAAGCAGTCTTACTTTTCCTATCATGGCATAGAACAGTCAAATTGTAAACAAAACATTTCATTCTCAGGGATAGTCAAAGCTGTAAGCATAATATTTCCAAGGTATGATTCTACAGCAAAATTCTGTTTTCATATCTAATATTTCACAGTGTATGCAAAACTCTGCTTTTAAAAACTTAAATAGTACAAAAACAGGAGAAAGGATTAACCACTGTAAACTATATCCGCAAAAAGGTTAATCTACTGAAACGAAGAACCATCTATTTCAATAGTAATGATTCAAAATGAAGGAAAAGATCTCAGAGTTGCCACTCCCAAGATAATAATGATATTGTCCAAAAGGGAATTGTGGCATGTGGTATCTTTCATTGATCAAAAAACCTTCATTATCCATAATAATAAAAGGCTAAGCGCGCATGCGCTGTTGAAAATCCGTGAGTCCTGGTGGCATGAGCTGTGCTTCTGTGCCAGTGCTCACGGCGCCTGCGCTAGCGCGTGTGCCAGCGACTCCTCCCTCCCACTGCCGGTCCTCTTCAAAGTGGCCTGCTGAGGTTCGCCAGCCACTGTAGCGAACCTTGCAGGCCGCTCTAGCAAATCCAGGGAGGCGAAGGCGGGACGGAGGCTGCAATCGGCAGCGACTGCTGCTACTCCTCCAGCCGCCTAGCTCCTCTCCGCCGGCCCCGGCTGGCAGCCCCCTCTGCCCAGTCCTCTCTGCTCCGGTGGCCCGTGCAGGAGAAGGAGCGGATGAAGCAGGGAGACTGTGCAAAGGGAAACAAGGGGGTTGACGGGATGGGAAGGGGAAAGGGAGGAGGAGGAAGCCAAGGAATCTCTAGCACCCGTTAATGTAACGGGCTTAAAGACTAGTTTTTTATATATATATATTTGACTTAATTCGTCACTGATCATATATTTATTGGATGCTACCACTCCAAAGATAGCAAAGTTATATTTAAAATAGAAATAAATTATTTTTGTATTTTTTAATTTTCTAGAACTGTGCAAAGAAGCCTAAAGTGCAAACCTGCCTCACTCAGAACTATGCCAGTAGCATTTTTTTTAAAGTGGCTAGTGCAAACCTAGCCTACTTGTGCAAACAGGCTGTGCAAAAAGCAAAATGTAACATCAGAGAAAGCCTAATATTAGCACTTATCTTTTAGACTTGATGTAACATGCAACGGCAGATAAAATTTGACGTAGTGTCCCGTATATCATATCCAACGGGAACCCATTTTACCGCAGTCAAGCGGCTTCTTCAGGGTTTTTTGATAACAGGCTATAAATAAACACATAGAAATTATTAGAAAATATGTAAATATTTATTAGCTAACCATCAAAATTAAAACACAGCTTACTTACTTTTATCATAAACAAACTGGGCTGTTGTTACACAAACCCGCTTGGAAAAATGGCGCTTAAGAGCAGGAAATGCTATTGCGCATGTGCTAGCGTTTCCTGCTCTTAAGCGCCAATTTTGATGGTTAGCTACTAAATATTTACATATTTTTCTAATAATTTCTATGTGTTTATTTATAGCCCGTTATCAAAAAACCCTGAAGAAGCCGCTTGACTGCGGTGAAACGGGTTCCCGTTGGACATGATATATGGGACACTACGGCAAATTTTATCTGCCGTTGCATGTTACATCAAGTCTAAAAGATAAGTGCCAATATTAGGCTTTCTCTAATGTTACATTTTGCTTTTTGCACAGCCTGCTTGCACAAGTAGGCTAGGTTTGCACTAGCCATCCTATATAATAAAAGGTTAGTAGCGCATGCGCTTTTAAAAAAGCGTGATTACTGCGGCCATGGTGTGTGATCCGTGGCCGTGTTCCATTTTAGAACCCGGCCAATGATCACTCTGGCCACGCCCCTTCTCCCGTCCTCACCAACCCGAAGAAAGCTGAGCAGACCTCCCGCCCTCACCTCACCAAGCTGGAACCATACCTCCCGCCCTCGCTCACCGTTGCTGCCGCTGCTGCTGCCACTGATCCTCCTCTTCGGGCCAGCCTGCGATCGTGACCGGCTTTGGCGGGCCTCGCGGGCCGCTTTCCGGCCTCGGTGGCACGTTCCCTCTGACGCACGGGATCGCGTCGGGGGGAGTGTGCTTCCGGGTTGGGGAGTGGCCTGCGAAGTTCGCTGGGCCCGGCCACCACGATTGCGGCCTGCTTTGAAGAGGAGCAGGCCAGGTAAGCAAGGGGGATTAATTCAGGGGGCCAGAGGGAGAGGGAAAGGGGCCATGGAGAGATAGGGAGAGGGAAAGGAGGCTGCTTTGGGAGAGGGGTATGCTAGGGGGAGACAGAAGGGGCCATGGAGAGATAGGGAGAGTGAAAAGGGGCTGCTTTGGGGGGGAGGTGTGCTGGGGACAGACAGTTTTGCTCTGGGGGCAGACAGAAGGGGCCATGGAGAGACAGGGAGAGGGAAAGGGGGCTGCTTTAGGGGAGTGGTGTGCTGGGGGGGAGACAGAAGGGGCCATGGAGAGATAGGGAGAGGGAAAGGGGGCTGCTTTGGGTGGGAGGTGTGTGCTGGGGGCAGACAGCTTTGCTCGGGGGAGGGGGGGGGAGACAGAAGGACACAGACAGCAGCCAAGGAGAGAGAGATAAAGAAACACACACAGACAGACACTCTATTCTAGCACCCGTTAATGTAACGGGCTTAAAGACTAGTTTTTAAAAAAATGCTTCTGGCATAGTTCTGAGTGAGGCATGTTTGCACTTTAGGCTTCTTTGCACAGTTCTAGAAAATTAAAAAATACAAAAATAATTTATTTATATTTTAAATATAACTTTGCTATCTTTGGAGTGGTAGCATCCAATAAATATATGATTAGTGACGAATTAAGTCAAATATATATATGTAAAAAATAATGAAGGTTTTTTGATCAATGAAAGATACCACATACCACAGTTCCCTTTTGGACAATATCATTATTATCCTGGGCGTGGCAACTCTGAGATCTTTTCCTTCATTTTGAATCATTACCATTGAATTAGATGGTTCTTCGTTTCAGTAGATTAACCTTTTTGCGGATCTAGTTTAAAAACTTACACACATATATTTTTTCTGATGGGGGGCTCCTCTCCTCACTTAGTCTCTATTGGGTTCATCAGCCTCTCCCCTATGATCCCCTACACACAGGGGTTCACAAACGTTGCCCAGTCTCTCCATAACACTGTGGACAGTGAAAATATCAAGCACTATGTTTGCACAGATAATAAGCAAAAAACAAAGAAACCATCAGTCCTCAGGCTGGCCTTTACAGTGTCCAAAACAAGAGCTCGCTCTAGTATTCTATTTACAAATTAAGTTTCTGCTATCTGGTGCTACAGCTGCAAATTCTTCAGGTGTGGCAGTGGCAGAAGTTTCTGATGTGGTAGCTGACTCCACAGGAACTCTAGACACCACAAGGAAAGGTAGTAGATCTGTCTTCTTGCACTGGAAAAGATGAATCCAGGTGGAAAGTCCTTGTAGCTTTACTACCAAATGTTCCATGAGGAGTACCAGGTGTTGTCCATGGTAGATATCCCAAAGTACTGTGCATGGTCTCGGTACATTCACATACATGTAATCCCCATGTTGCAGGCAAATATAGTTGGGAGGCTCACCTGCCATCATCTGGAAGTCTTTCACCTGGAAAGGAAACTTAATAGTTGTGAGGGCAGTGCAACTGGTAGTGGGGTAGGCCTCAATCCACCCAGAAACCCTGCAAACAGCAACAAGCAAATACTTGACACCCCCTTTGGCAATGGGCAACCCTGTGTAGTAAACCTGTAAGTACAGTAAAGATCCCCATGGTTTTGAAAGGTGTGCTTCTTTTGAATTATAAAGTTGGCCCTTTTTCCCAGCCACCCAACACTGGTGACATGCATGTTTCACAGCTGCCGCATGCTCTGGAAACTGTGGATGATACCAAACCAGAGAAAACATTCGGCTATGTATCTGAATGAAAATAAACAGCAAGTGGAGAAAGCAATTTATCAGGACAAATAACCAACTCATCCTTTTTCCATAACCCCGCAAAACTATTTTTTCAGTAGTGGCAGGAAAACTGCACTTCTAAATTTAAATCAAACCTTAAGACATTTTTGTTTAAAGATGCTTTCAAAGTTTTAGCATTTTGGAATCTTTTATCACCCCTTTCCCTCCATTGTTCTTTCCCTTTTTTTGCCTTCTGTATCTAGTATTGTTTTTCTGTTGCTTGCATTAGTCTCTGTTTTTATTTACTTTTTATATATATTTGTTAATTTTTATGTAAACCGCTTATACTTTAAAATAGGCAGTATATCAAATTGAAAAAAACTTGAAACTTGATTGCTCCGCTGTAGGGTCTGCTGCTCTCCATCCAGCCCAGGCAGTGCACTGGTAGGAGTCAGTGAGGTGAAATGTTCCAGCGCATCCATTTCTGGGGGTAGCTTACATAAGAATAGCCATATTGGGTTAGACCAATGGTCCATCGAGCCCAGTAGTCCGTTCTCATGGTGGCAAATCCAGGTCCCTAGTAACTAGCCAAAACCCAAGGAGTAGCAACATTCCATGCTACCGATCAAGGGCAAGCAGTGGTTTTCCCCATGTCTTTCTCAATAACAGACTATAGACTTTTCCCCCAGGAAATTGTCCAAACCCTTCTTAAAACCAGCTTTGCTATCTGCTCTTACCACAATCTCTGGCAACGCATTCCAGAGCATAACTATTCTCTGAGTGAAAAAATATTTCCTCCTATTGGTTTTAAAAGTATTTCTCTATAACTTCGAGTGTCCCCTAGTCTTTTTAATTTTTGATTGAGTGAAAAATCGATTCACTTGTATCTGTTCTACTCCACTCAAGATTTTGTAGACTTCATTCATATCTCCCCTCAGTCGTCTCTTTTCCAAGCTGAAGAGTCCTAACCATTTTAGTCTTTCCTCATGCGAGAGGTGTTCCATCCCCTTTATCATCTTGGTTGGTCTTCTTTGAACCTTTTCTAGTGCTGCTATATCTTTCTTAAAATAAGGAGACCAGAATTAAACGCAATACTCCAGATGAAGTCGCGCCATGGAGCGATATAGGGGCATTATAACTTTTTTAGTCTTATTAATCATCCCTTTTTAAATAATTCCTAGTATCCTGTTTGTTTTGGCCGCCGCCACACATTGGCTGGAAGGTTCATCGTATTGTCTACAATGACACCCAGATCCTTTTCTTAGGTTCTAACCCCCAAGGTGGACCCTAGCATCCGGTAACTGTGATTCGGGTTATTCTTCCTAATGTGCATCGCTTTCCATTTGTCCAAATTTAATTTCATCTGCCACTTGGACGCCCAGTCTTCCAATTTCCTACGGTATCCCTACAATTTTTCACAATCTGCTTGCTTTTTAACAACTTTGAACAGTTTAGTGTCATCTGCAAATTTAATCACCTCCATTCCATTCCAATCACCTCATCATTCCAATTTCCAGACTGGCTTAGAGGCAGACTTCAGAGGGTAGTGGTAAACAGTACCCTCTCCGATACGACGGAAGTGATCAGCGGAGTACCGCAGGGCTCAGTCTTGAGCCCGATCCTATTTAACATCTTCGTAAGAGACTTGGCCGAGGGGCTTCAAGGTAAAATTACATTATTTGCCGATAACGCCAAACTATGCAACATAGTAGGCAAAAGCACAGTGCCCGACAGTATGACGCAGGACCTACTCCTGCTGGAGCATTGGTCAAAGACTTGGCAACTAAATTTCAATGCCAAAAAATGCAAGGTCATGCACCTTGGCGGCAAAAATCCATGCAGGACTTACACCCTAAATGTTGAGATCCTAGCAAGGACTGTAGCAGAACGTGACTTGGGAGTGATCATTAGCGAAGACATGAAGACTGCCAATCAAGTGGAGAAAGCTTCATCCAGGGCTAGACAAATCTTGGGTTTTATCCGTAGAAGTTTCGTCAGCCGTAAGCCCGAGGTCATAATGCCGTTATACAGATCCATGGTGAGACCCCATCTGGAATACTATGTGCAATTCTGGAGGCCACATTATCAAAAAGATGTGCTAAGAGTTGGGTCGGTTCAGCGAATGGCCACCAGAATGGTCACAGGACTTGAGGATCTCCTGTATGAGGAACGGCTGGGTAAGTTGCAGCTATACTCACTCGAGGAACGCAGAGAGAGGAGAGACATGATCGAGACGTTCAAATATGTCACAGGCTGTATTGAGGTGGAAGAAGATCTCTTTTTTCTTAAAGGACCCACGGCAACAAGAGGACATCCGTTGAAAATCAGGGGTGGGAAATTTCATGGCGACACCAGAAAATATTTCTTCACCGAAAGAGTGGTTGATCGTTGGAATAATCTTCCACTACAGGTAATTGAGGCCAGCAGCATGCCAGATTTTAAGAAAAGATGGGATTGGCATGTGGGTTCTCATCATAGAGGAAGTTAGGGGGTGGGTCATTAGTGTGGGCAGACTGGATGGGCCGTGGCCCTTTTCTGCTGTCATTTTCTATGTTTCAATGTTTCTATCATTTATAAATAAGTCAAATAGCACCAGTCCCAGTACAAACCCCTGCGGCACGCCACTGAGAAAAATGACTATTTAACCCTACCCTCTGTTTTCTATCCGATAACCAATTCCTAATCCACAACTGAACTTTGCCACCTATCCCATGACTCATTAATTTTCTCAGGAGCCTCTCGTGAGGAACTTTATCAAAAGCTTTCTGAAAATGTAGATACACTTTATCAACCAGCTCACCTTTATCCACATGTTTATCCACCTTCAAAGAAGTCAAGCAAATTGGTGAGGCAAGATCTCCCTCGGCTGAACGCATGCTGACTCCATCTCAAAGGTGAAGGGGAGAAATATGTAGAAGCTGATAAAGAAAAGGCCGAATTGCTTAACTGATATTTCTGTTCTGTGTTCACGGCTGAAGAATCGGGAGCGGGACCGCAAAAGACAAAGGTGAATAGGGATGGACATTTGCCACATGAGAAGTGTGAGGGAGACCCATAACAACACCACAGGCAAATCCAGTAGTATGTGTTGCTGGTGGGGGGGGGGAACATTATCCTTCAGAGTATGCTACAGTTCAATTTGCTCTTATATTTCATGTCTTTAAATAATGGTGAACTAGAACCTCTCTTCCTTATGTCCCTCATGCCTGCCTATCTCAGTGCACCCACTTTTAAAGAACTAAATATGAGGACAGAAACACACCGATTGTACTGATTTGTTGGGTAGTATTTCAAATTAAAAAAACAAGCAAATTACAAAAATTTGGGGGATTTGGATTAACATTTGCAAAGGTAATAAGGTCACTTTTTTAACATTAACATGATGGTATGGAAAATAAATTAACAATAAACGACAAACAATATAAATTTGTAGACTGGACAACTACAGACAAAGAAAAATAACATATAAGGTGAGGATAGGCAAAGCCTTGTGTGTGCAAGATAGTTTACTTGGAAAGCTCTGTATCAAGGCAGTAGAGGGGGTCTTTGTGGACTACATGTTTTCTATTTGTTGAACCCTTAGCTATATATGGGGTCAGGTTTAACATAATGACTTATTTACATTAACATGATGGTATGGAAAATAAATTAACAATAAACTACAAACAATATAAAATTATAGCGTGTATATTACTTAATAAAAAGGTAGGCTAGGAACATAAACTTTAAAACTATAAACTGATCCAGGTTGGCTTCTTTCCACAAGTCACCACGATAAACATTGGGCATCTTCCTGTCTGTACACTACCAATAGGGCTGCAAAAAAAAGAATGAGTGAGGGTGGCAAATACAGAGTGCAAGCCAAGAAAAAAAAGGAGTAATACATACCTCGATTCTGACCTCAGGAGAAGTAATCCATAATCAGGTTGCACCACACTATGGTACCCCTTGCAGCATCTGATCCAGAAGCAGGCGGGACAATATCCAAGTCCATGTCCACATCGGCTGGGATTTGAACTTGGTGCTTCAGTGCAATATTATGCAGCATGCAGCAAACCTGGCAAACAAAAAAATCCAACAGGGTCTGCAATATAGAAGCAGCATACGAAAGCAAGAACAAAAATTGCAGAAGATATGTACAAGATGCAGGCTATGTTTATTATACCCAATATTGAATGCGGCAACTAATACTCTTTTTGCTTTAATATCCATTTTTGCGCTGCATCGTCGGTTCATAGCAAATATAGGCTGCTGTTTTTTATCCTTTCATATTGCAGTTTGTTGTTAACCTTACTTACCATGGACCCTTGAAGAAGGTGTGTTTTCCGAAACATGGACCATGTTGGGTCTTTTGGTTTGTAAAAAGGTGGTATTAGTTGCCACATTCAATATTGGGTATAATAAACATAGCCTGCATGCAGCAAACCTTCAGAATGTCAGACATTCTCTAGGAACTATACTGCAGAGATCCTCCCAAAAGCACACTCAATAGTACACCTGGTTGAGATGTGGGTCTTGTAGGATTTCTCTGCATCAGAACATGGCATCAGGAATAGTGTCATCAACCACGGCTTACATGCTTAGTAGCCACCATCCTTTATAAGAAGACTTGTGTTGTGAGGTTAAAATAATCCTTTATTTCAATTACAAATAGCCACCTCCAAAAATAACCCTCCATACCCAACAAGCACACATACTCCAATCCCACCCAACAGTCCCTCCCATTCCCTCCCCTCCACCCCAAAATATGATTGCATCTCTTTGCATTCACCTCTCCTGATCTCATGCCATCTACTCCTCTGTTACCTCTGTCCCTCCCTCCGAACTCTGGAATCCAGAGTCTTCCCCCCCCACCACCACATTGTTCTCACCATGCAACAGACACACACTAAAAAACACAGATCTCACTTACCCAGTAGCCATCCTTCACCAACTTTTCCCTCTGCAAATTTCTGCCCAAAGGCAGAGTTTGCAAGGATATAGGAATCATGGCAGCTCCCAGAGAACTTGGGCACAACATCAAGGATCCTCAGGCTTGCATCGCAGACAGCTTAGACATTCAACAAGTATCCCATTTTGTGGTTGCGGAACATCAATTTTTCACCCACTGGGGGAGATAGCAAGCCTGAAAAAAAAATCTGTTTTAAGTTCCAATATCTCTTCTAAGGCCACCTGTGTACGAAACACATGGGGGCAGGCAGGCACTAGGCTTTTCCATGGCAGCTGGTCCTCCCTTTTTTGATTGCCATCATTGTTTCCTCTTCCTCCCAGAGAAAGGATGGGCTGCATAAATCAGAGCCTATAACCACCATGCATAATGTTGACAGTTGGAGCACAAACACACGTGTCCCGTGGAGGACAAAGCACACGTGGTTAACAAATGCTAGTATTTCATGTGCTTTAAAATAGTACAACGAGGGCAATCCCTTAATGCTTTGTGCTTCTTCTTGCCATAAAGCAATTAGCAACCAATGCAATGCCATGATGTCGTAAGGAGGGAATGGAGATGTAGCAGCAGACTACGCAAATGCGTGGTAGTGCTGTATAAAGTTCTGGCCCAGCTTGTCCATATTTTAATCATGAAGAACAAAAATTTTAGCCTTCTCTCATTCTATATTTTACACTGTTAAAGGGCACGCATAAGATTCACCCTCAACACATGTGCTCTCAATGTGCATATAACACACATATATGTCCCTCCTTTTGTAAAAACTGTATTTATGGTATCAATATTCAAAATATTATATTCATTTCAGGGCTGAACTATCAGTAGTACATGTAAGCGACTGGTCTTGACCAGTCGCTTTTTTCAGATCGCTAAAAGCAATCACTTTTTTTGTGCATCACGAAGCGATGTTAGAGCATCAGTTGTTTGGCTAATTTAAATGGCATTTCAATATTAATGACCTTATTTGCATTTCCAGATTGGAAAATGAGCAATTGTGCAGAAAACCATGTGGTGAGCGTTTGGAACATAAGAAGTGCCGCTGTTTGGTCAAACTAGTAGTCCATCGTGCCCAGCAGTCCGCTCACGCGGTGGCCCTTAAGTCAAAGACCAGTGCCCTAACTGAGACTAGCCTTACTTCCGTATATTCCGGTTCAGCAGGAAGTTGTCTAACTTTGTCTTGAATTCCTGGAGGGTGTTTTCCCCTATAACAGCCTCCGGAAGAGAGTTCCAGTTTTCTACCACTCTCTGGGTGAAGAAGAACTTCTTTACGTTTGTACGGAATCTATCCCTTTTTAACTTTAGAGAGTGCCCTCTCGTTCTCTCCACCTTGGAGAGGGAGAACAAGCTGTCATTATCTACTAAGTCTATTCCCTTCATTATCTTGAACGTTTCGATCATGTCCCCTCTCATCTCCTCTTTTCAAAGGAGAAAGGCCCAGTATCTCTAACCTTTCACTGTACGGCAATTCCTCCAGCCCCTTAACTATTTTGGTCGCTCTTCTCTGGACCCTTTCGAGTAGCACTGTGTCCTTCTTCATGTACGGCGACCAGTGCTGGACGCAGTACTCCAGGTGAGGGCATACCATGGCCCAGTACAGCGGCATGATAACCCTCTCCGATCTGTTCGTAATCCCCTTATTAATCATTTCCAGCATTCTGTTTGCCATTTTCGCTGCCACCGCACATTGCGTGGACAGCTTCATCAACTTGTCGACCAGTACTCCCAAAGTTTCTTTCCTGGGGGGGGGGGATCTCTTCAAGTACTGCACCAAACATCCTGTATTCGTGTATAAAATTTTTGTTACCGACATGCATTACCTTACACTTATCCACGTTAAACCTTATTTGCCATGTAGCTGCCCATTTCTCGAGAGTGTTTATGTCACGTTGCAGGTTTTCGCAATCCTCCCGCGTCTTCACTTCTCTGAATAACTTTGTATCGTCTGTAAATTTAATCACCAATTTCCAGGTCATTTATAAATATGTTAAAGAGCATGGGTCCGAACACCGATCCCTGCGATACGGCACTCGTGACGCTTTACCAGTCCGATTATTGTCTATTTACCCCCACTCTCTTTCCTATCCGCCAGCCAGTTTTTAATCCATGTGAGTATTTCACCCTCGATTCCATGGCTCGCAATTTTTCAAAGTAGTCATTCATGCCGAACCTTGTTGAACGCCTTCTGAAAATCCAGATATACAATGTCGATATACGGGTCACCCTTGTCTATCTGCCTGTTTATTCCCTCGAAGAAGTGCAGCAAGTTCGTCAAGCAAGATCTTCCTTTGCTGTAGCTGTGCTGGCTGGTCCTCATCAGATCATGTCCGTCAAGGTGATCAATGATGCGGTCCTTTATCAGCGCCTCTACCATCTTTCCTGGTACCGAGGTCAGGTCTATAGTTTCCTGGATTTCCCCTCAAACCTTTCTTGAAGATCAGCATAACATTCGCCATCTTCCAGTCTTCCAGAATCCTTCCCGATTTGATCGACAGATTGGCTATTAGTTGAAGCAGTTCAGCTATAGCCCCTTTCAGTTCCTTGATTACCCTCGGATGAATGCCATCGGGTCCCGGGGATTTATTATTTTTAAGCCTATCAATCTGCCTGCATACCTCTTCTAGACTGACCGTCAACCCCGTCAGTTTCCCGTCTTCGTTTCCTGCGTATAGCCTGTTGGCTTCAGGTATGATATGTATATTCTCTTCGGTAAATACAGACGCAAAAAATGTGTTCAGTTTGTTGGCGATGGCTTTGTTCTTCTGTAGCACTCCCTTTATTCCATGGTCATCCAACGGCCCCACCGCTTCCTTCTCGGGTCGTTTCTCCTTAATATATTGAAAGAACGGCTTGAAGTTATTCGCCTCCTTAGCTATTTTCTCCTCGTAGTCTCTGTTGGCCCCTCTTACTGCCTTATGGCACCTGCTTTGATGTTGTTTGTGCTTTTTCCAGTTTTCATCCGTTTTTGACCTTTTCCATTCCTTAAACGAAGTCTTCTTGTCTCTGATCGCTTCCTGCACCATTATTATTATTAGTTTTTTTTTTTAATATACCGCCTATCAAGGAGGCCACGCCAGTTCCTTGTTCTTTTTCCTCTTGGATCCCTTGTCAGTACGCGGTATATATAGATTTTGCGCCTCGGTGACCATGGACTTAAAAAGGGACCAAGCATGCTCTAGCGTTTTTACAGTGTTTATCCTCTTAATCTTTTTCCCCACCGTGAGTCTCTCCCTTTGTAATTCCCTTTTCGGAAGTTCAGTGCTGTGGCTAGTCAGAGGTGACTAGCGGAGTGCCACAGGGTTCAGTCCTGGGCCCACTCCTCTTCAACATATTCATTGGGGATCTGACTCAAGGGCTTCAAGGCAAGGTAACCTTATTCGCTGATGACGCCAAACTATGCAATGTAGTAAACGGCTATAATCTACAGGATGCTATGGAGCAAGACCTGCATACTTTAGAAAGTTGGTCCTTGATCTGGCAGCTGGGCTTCAATGCCAAGAAATGTAAGGTCATGCATCTCGGTAATGGAAATCCTTGCAGAACTTACACCCTGAATGGAGAAACTTTAACCAGGACTACGGCAGAACGAGACTTAGGAGTAATCATCAGTGCTGACATGAAAGCAGCCACTCAAGTGGAGAAGGCTTCATCTAAAGCATGGCAGATGATAGGTTGTATCAAGATAAGCTTCGTCAACAGGAAACCTGAAGTCATGATGCCATTGTACAGAGCCATGGTGAGACCTCATCTGGAATACTGTGTGCAATTCTGGAGGCCACATTACCGTAAGGATGTGCTCAGAATTGAATCGGTTCAGCGGATGGCCACCAGGATGGTCTCGGGGCTAAAGGGTCTCCCGTACGAAGAAAGACTGAGCAAATTGCAGCTCTACACTCTCGAAGAGCGTAGGGAGAGGGGAGACATGATTGAGACATTTAAGTACATCACGGGACGGGTCGAGGTGGAAGATGATATCTTTCTTCTCAAGGGACCCTCGACCACAAGAGGACATCCGCTCAAACTCAGGGGAGGGAAGTTTTGTGGAGACACCAGGAAGTACTTCTTCACGGAGAGAGTGATTGAGCATTGGAACAAGCTTCCAGTGCAGGTGGTCGAGACACGCAGCATCCCAGACTTCAAGAACAAATGGGATACCTATGTGGGATCCCTACGAGGTCATGCCAAGGGATAGGGTCACTAGGACTTGAATGAGCGGGTCAGTAGAGTGACAGTATAATTACAACTATACTTTAGGGGGTCAGTAGACTTAAGAGGGTGGGTAAATAGTGTGGGCAGACTTGATGGGCTATAGCCCTTATCTGCCGTCATCTTTCTATGTTCTATGTTCTAGGGCCGTTGTTCTGGATCAATGTTTCGTCCCCGTGTCCAGGTTGAAGCAGATCACATTGTGATCACTACTTCCCAGCGTTCCTTCTACTTCTACACCTTGCGCTGGTCCTCATAGTCCATTTAGAATTAAGTCCAGAATCACATTTCCTCTCGTATTTTCCTTGACAAGTTGTTCCAGGAAGCAATCGCCTACAGCATCCAGGAACTTTGTCTCCCTACCACAGCCAAAGGGGCCTAGGCTTCAGTCTATCCCCAGATAATTGAAGTCATCCACAATAACTGCGTTAACTCCCTTGCAGTTGCGTTTATTTTCGTCTGTCATTTCTCCATCAATTTCTTCAGACTGCCCTGGGGGTCGGTAGTAGATACCGATCTTCATTTCCATTCCATTTGTTCCTGGAATTATGACCCATAGAGATTCTAATTTATTTTTCATTTCCAGCCTGTTCTCTCCGGTAGACTCAATTCCCTCTTTGATGTATAGGGCAATTCCCCCACCTTTCTGACCCACTCTGTCTCTGCAGTCCCAAACATTTTCCTTGTTCCGCCATGTTTCCGTGATGCCGATGATGTCAAGGTTATCTTTTTGTGCCATAGCTTCCAATTCCCCCATCTTATTCCATAGGCTCCTTGCGTTCGTGTATATACACTTGAGTTTGCGGCCTGTTATTTTCTTGCATTTCTTTCCCTCTTGTGTCCCTTTCGATCCGTCAGGATTTCTGTCTTACCTATGATCCGGTGAGTCTTCCCTACTATCTTCCTGCACGGTATCCTCTGAGTATACCAGTTCCTGAACCATCGACTCTTGGTCGACTGTCTGCTTTCCCCTTCTTCCTAGTTTAAGAACTTCTCAATTTCTCTCTTGATGTTGCTTGCAAGTAGCCTCGTTCTGTCTCCGCTGAGGTGGAGTCCATCTTTCCTGAATAGCTTGCTCATCCAGTTGCGCACGAAGTAGAATCCTTCTTCCTCACACCAGTGCCTTGTTCACTCATTGACTGCTTGCAGTTCCATCTGCCTCTTCTCATCGGCCCTGGGTACCGGCAGGATCTCCGAGAATGCTACCTTCAGCGTCCTTCCTAGCATCCGGAACTGCTCCTTCAGTACTTCCTGCTGTAGTTCCTGTTGCTCATGTTGATAGTCCCCACATGGATCACCACCGCCGTATCTTCCTCTTCCACGCTGTCGATGATCCTGTCGATGCGGCTCGCTAGGGGACAGTGTGGCGCAGTGGTTAAAAGCTACAGCCTCAGCATCCTGAGGTTGTGGGTTCAAATCCATGCTGCTCCTTGTGACCCTGGGCAAGTCACTTAATCCCCCCATTGCCCCAGGTACATTAGATATTGTGAGCTCGCCGGGACAAAGAGGAAAAACTGCTTAAGTACCTGAATAAATGCATGCAAACCGTTCTGAGCTCCCCTGGGAGAACGGTATAGAAAACTGAATAAATAATAAAAAAATATATATATATCTATATCGTCCATCTTGGCTCCCGGTAGGCAAGTCACCAGCCGATCCTGTCTTTCTCCTGCTATGTGGCTGTCAACATGTCTTATGATGGAGTCCCCCACAATGATCGATGTCCTCTCTGTCTTCTCTTGTCTTTCCAGCCGTAGGTGCGTGCCCTCTGTATACTTCCATCTTCTCTCAACCTGGCATTGACTTGCACCGGACTCGTCTTCCTGTGGGTTCCCTCCACTGTTTCCAGGTGTCGCTGCTGTGTCACCCATTTCTTCCTTGTGCTTGTCTTCCAGGTGGTCCTTCCTCACTGTGGATGTATCTTGGCAGTTCCACTGATGCTGGTGATTTTCCACAGCCTCCCTATATACCTCCTCGATGAACTTATCTAACTCCTGGACTTCTTCCTCAATGGAGTTTTCTGCCTCTCTGTTCTCCTCCTTTAGTGCTCGAAGTGCTTCTAGTTCTGTATTCTGCCTTCCAGGAGTCTAACTTGTTTCTTCAGGCCCTCTAGTTTCCTGCAACGAGTGCATCATAAGACCACCTCCCAGAGGGGAGGTAGTCATACATATGGCAAACGGTGCAGAAAACTGGGTAGCTCAACATCCTGCTTATGTCTGCTGCTTCCATTGCCATCCGCTTGCTGATCTGCTGTCTGAAGTGTCTTCTCCCTGGTTCCTTATTTAGCGTCCTTGGTGTTATTGTGAGGTTCCTCGCCTGATTTTAAACCTGCTCTTCTTGCTTGCCTGTTGCTTGTGTGTCTGCTGTGGTTGCCCTCTGCTCTTCTTACTTGCCTGTTGCTTGTGTGTCCTCTGTGTCTGTTGTGATTAGAAATCGCCGCATGATGCTCATCCAATTGTGATTCATGCTCCACTAGTCTGTTGCCCAATTCAGTTATCTCTTCACGCAAATCACTGGCCAGGGCCATTAACTCCGATTACACAGCTTTCAAGTCAGTTTTTATTTCTACTAAGAGTGCTCGAAATCCTAGGATAGGATCCACATTGACATCTGCATCAGACTCCTGGGTGACCTGCTGTGCCGCTGTAGCCTTTTCCGCCTGAGGAACGTGGCCCGTCGCCATCTTGACTGCCGGAGCTTTAGGAGAGGCCACCAACTTGAACGCAAATGTCAGAAGATCAGTGCGGTGTTGCATTCCTTTTTTCATTGCTTCCAGTGCCTGCTTTCTTTACATATACGCAGATATAATCCACACAGTCCAAAAGTTGCAAAAATTGCTAATATTATCGCTTTTCTTGGCCGAGCCCAGCAGAGCTCCGATGTTACACATCCAGCTTATGCTGTGATGTCACTTCCCTCTCTGCAGAGTGAATTTTTGAAAGAGTCAACAGGTTTCATCCCAATACCTAGGAGTGCTATTCAACACGGCAGAAGGCCAGGTTTTATCTTCCAGAAGCATACAGATAACAGGACTGAGAGCCAAGTCAGCCTCCATCTGCGTGGCACTACCTTCAAGTGCTGGGCTCTGTGGTGCCACTGTAGATGGTAGTCCCTTGGATGAAAGCTCATATGCATCCTCTTCAGAATGCACTGCTGTTCCACAAACAAACTCCCTTCAAACAACTTTTCTGTAGACTCCAGAATTCCGTACAGTATGTGTTGGTAGCTCTGTCCACAGTCATTATTGCAGTGAATGCCTCTCAGGATAGCTTCGTGATTCTCAGAACAGATGCCAGCTTGTTTGGCTGGGGAAGCTATTGCAATGGACTCCCAGTAGAGGGGTGGTGGTCAGTCATCCAGTGAAAGTGGTCCATCAACAGACTGGAGCTTCGAACTATTCATCTGGCATTACAGTAGCTGGAGAGAAGTCTGGAAGTACAGGGGGACTGAGTTTTCTCTAACAATGCTACAGTGGTGGTGTACGTCAATCATCAGGAAGCACCAAGAATGCGCACTTATTGTTTGGTGGGCAGAGCTACGCCTACAAGCGATCTCTGCAGCACATGTAGTGGACAATATCCAGGCCTATTACTTCAGCAGACAGCCCTTAGATCCAGGAGAGTGGACATTATCTGCAGCAACATTCAAGTCCATCATTCTTCGATGGATTCGGCCAACGTTCGATCTGATGTAAAACATAAGAAAAGAAACAAGAAAGTGGACCAGTTCTTCAGTCAAAGAACTGATCCTGGAGCAAAGGCCTAGGCACCCTAATCCACCGTATTTCCTCTAAACCACCCATGGAGAGTGGTCCTCATAGCACTGGATTGGCCTTGCAAGCCATGATACATGGACCTCGTGTGTCTTTACAGGGACAAGTGTCTCAGACTGTAGTTGCAGCCTGACCTTCTAGCTCAGGGCCCAGTGGTCATAAAAGATCTGAATCGTTTTGGTCTTAAGACATGGCTCTTGAGCGCACAATATTAGAATGCAAAGGATACTCAGAGGTAGTCATTGCTACTTTCCTCAGAGCCAAGAAACCTAAGATGATCTCCACTTACGCTAAGGCATGATAGACATTCCAACACTGGTGCACGAAGGAGCAGGTGGAGCCATTTAGTGCCCCAATCTCAGTTTGCTAGCATTCATAAGAACATAAGAATAGCCTTACTGGGTCAGATCAATGGTCCATCAAACACAGTGGCCTGATCTCACTGTGGCCAATCCAGGTCACTAGTAACTGGCCAAAACCCAAGGAATAGCAAATATTCCATGCTACCGATCCAGGGCAAGCAGTGACTTCCCCCATGTCTTTCTCAATAACAGACTATGGACTTTTCCTCCAGGAAATTGTCCAAACCTTTCTTAAAACCAGCTCTGCTATCTGCTTTTACCACAACCTCTGGCAATGCGTTCCAGAGCTTAACTATTCTCTGAGTGAAAAAATATTTCCTCCTATTGGTTTTAAAATTCCCTGTAACTTCATCGAGTGTCCCCCTAGTCTTTGTAATTTGACAGAGTGCAAAATCGATCCACTTGTACCCGTTCTACCCAACTCAGGATTTTGTAGACTTCAATCATATCTCCCCTCAGTTGTCTCTTTTCCAAGCTGAAGAGCCCTAATCGTTTTAGACTTTCCTCATTTGAGAGGAGTTCCATCTCCTTTATCATCTTGGTTGCTCTTCTTTGAACGTTTCCTAGCACCACTATATCTTTCTTGAGATAAGGAGACCAGAATTGAACTCCAGATGAGGTTGCACCATGGAGCGATACAGGGGCATTATAACATTCTTAGTCTTGTTAATCATCCCTTTTTAAAATAATTCCTTGCATCCTGTTTGCTTTTTTGGCCACCACCACACATTGGGGGGAAGGTTTCATTGTATTGTCTATGATGATGCCCAGATCCTTTTCTTGGGCACTAATCTCAAGGTGGACCCTAGCATCCAGTAACTGTGATTCGGGTTATTCTTCCCAATATACATCACTTTGCATTTGTCCACATTAAATTTCATCTGCCATTTGGACGCCCAGTCTTCCAGTTTCCTAAGGTCCGCCTGCAATTTTTCACAATCCGCATGCGTTTTAACAACTTTGAACAGGTTAGTGTCATCTGCAAATTTAATCACCTGACTCATCGTTCCAATTTCCAGATTATTTTAAAATAAGTTAAAGAGCACCGGTCTCAGTACCAACCCCTGCGGCACTGCACTGTTTACTCTCCTCCATAGAGAAAAATGACCATTTAATCTTACTCTCTGTTTTCTATCTAATAACCAATTCCTAATCCACAACTGAACTTTGCCACCTATCCCATAACTCATTAATTTTCTCAAGAGCCTCTCGTGAGGAACTTTATTAAAAGCTTTCTTAAAATCTAGATACACTATATCAGGGGTAGGGAACTCCAGTCCTTGAGAGCTGTATTCCAGTCCGGTTTTCAGGATTTCCCTAATGAATATGCATGAGATCTATTTGCATGCACTGCTTTCAATGCATATTCATTGGAGAAATCCTGAAAACCCGACTGGAATACGGCTCTTGGGGACCGGAGTGCCCTACCCCTGCACTATATCAACCGGCTCACCTTTATCCACATGTTTATTCACACTTTCAAGAAGTCAAGCAAATTGGTGAGGCAAGATCTCCTTCAGCTAAATCCATGATGACTCTCATTAAATCATGCTTGTCTATGTGTTCCACAATTTTATTTTTTATAATTGTTTCTACTATTTTGCCCGGCACTGGAGTGAGGCTTACCAGTCTGTAATTTCTAGCATCTCCCCTGGAGCCCTTTTTTAAAATTGGCGTAACATTGGCCACTCTCCAATCTTCAGGTACTACAGGCGATTTTAGTGACAGGTTACAGATCACTAACTAGCAGGTCAGCAATTTCACGTTTGAGTTCTTTTAATACCCTGGGATATATACCATCCAGTCCTGGCGATTTATCACTTTTTAACTTGTCGATTTGGCTTAGTACATCTTCCAGATTCACTGAGATTTCTTTCAGTTCCTCCATTTCCGGTTCAGGTAGATCTCTTACATCTTCTTTCATAAAGACCGAAGCAAAGAATTCATTCAGTCTTTCTGCTATGGCATTATCTTCCCTGAGCACACCTTTTGCTTCCTGATAATCCATCGGTCCCACAGATTCCCTCACAGGTTTTCTGCTTCTGATGTACCTAAAAAAATTGTTATGAGTTTTGACTCTTTTGCAAGTTCTCTTCATATTCTTTCTTAGCTGTCTTTATCAATGCTTGCATCTAACTTGCCAGTGCTTGTGTTTCTTCTTATTGTCTTCATTCAGATCCTTTTTCCATTCTTTAAAGGATGTTGTTTTTGGCTCTAATATCCTCTTTCACTTCACCTTTTAAGCATGCCGGCTCTCATTTCCTCTTCTTTCCGCCTTTGCTGATATGTGGAATATATCTGGTCTGGGCTTCTACGATGGTATTTTTAAATAACATCCATGCCTGGTTTACAGTCCTAACCTTTGCAACTGATCCTTTTAGCTTCTTTTTAACCATTTTCCTCATTTTATCATAGTCGCCTTTTCGAAAATTAAACACCTCTACAATAGATTTCTTTTGCAACGTCACTCCTGGTATCAGCTCAAATTTGATCACGTTATGATTAACGTTTCCACATGGACCCAACACAGTTAACTCTTGTACTATGTCTTGCATTCCACTAAGGACCAAAGCTAAAATAGCATCCCCTCTTGTCGGTTCCTGGACCAGTTGCTCCAAGAAGCAGTCATTTATGACATCTAGGAATTTTACCTCCCTAGCACTCCCCAATGTAATATTTAACCAGTGTTGGGGTAATTGAAATCACTATATCTGAATAGAGAAGCATATATATAATCATATAAAGCAAAAATATTCTATGTTCATCCAGAACTCCAACCAGCTGGATACCATAGACCATAATCACAATTGTAATACAGAAGAGCACCAAAAAAATTTTGGGGAGAAAAAAGGGGCCTCAGTTAAAGAGTTTCATGGGTTCACAAAAAAGCTGCAATTAAGTGCTACATACAACTCACAAAAAGTCTGAATATATTAAGTATCAAACTTCTTCGCAAAGGTACGTTTTGTCACCTGCCGGGGTCTTGGTAAAGTTAAGAAGACCTCCGGTAGAGGGTAGCACACTCCTGACGTGGCTCCCAAAGGGGGAGACCTCACTGGTGTCTCACTATCTTGGGCTTTGCTAAAAATAAAGCACCGTGAGTCAAGTTGAACAAAATAATGTGAAAAGTTCAATTAGTCACTTAACACATAAATCATATCAGCTGTTATTATAGTCCAAGTTTCCTTTCTTCCCAAACAAGGGCAAAAAGAAAGAAAACAGAAAACAAAAAGACTTTTAACTTTCACCCCAGTCCAGTGAAAGCACAGCAAGCTTTCTATCAGGTATGCTTCCAGTCCAGGTTTTAGGGCTTGCTCTACCTGATCACACAGTCTCTGAAAAACCCTGCACAATTAGTCTCTTAAGCACTTATCCAGCCTTGAGCTGGAGTCCTGGGCTTACTAACCAACACAGTCCAGTTTCTTCACCAGGTATTTACAGTCTTGAATATAAAGTAAACTTTAAGCAAAAACAAAAGACAAAAACTGAAGCCTTACTGCAGGCTTCTAAATTTCCAGCCCTGATTAGCTCACAGTCCTTTGGGCTTCTCTTGAGCTCCTGCACAGCTGCAATGTAGCAATCCAATCAAGCTGGTGCAGCACTGCTCTAAGCTTGTTTTTACAGCACACACAATACAAAACAGTTCTTCACAAAACTCCTCTCCACTATTATTCGTGTACAGCCTTGTACCTGTAGTGTTTAGTGGAAAGTTGCCAAGCCCACATCCATGGCTTCTTCCATAACGGTCTCCAGCATACATCCTTCATCCAGGTCCATGCTTTCTGGGGTATCCAGCTGCTCTGCTGGTTCCTGAGGCATTGGAGCCTCACACTCCATTGGCTCTGGAGTGAGGTCTGGCCTTCTCCTGGCCCGGAGAACTCTCTCTCCCAGACTCTCTTGGGCAGCCTCCTTTAATGCTCTGGAGATCTGCTTAACAGGCTTAGGGCCACGCCCTACACTGGGTGATCGTGTGCCTAGCTTGTGTGTTCTTGGGCTCCCCCTCAGGCTACAGGGTAGAATATCACTGGGAGCTTGATTAAATCCCTTAGTGTGACTGGAAGCTTTTCTGGGCCGGGCAGTTAACCTATACTCAGGGCACTGCTCTAGGCTAGAAGACTCAGGATAGGCAGCTGGGCTTTCAGGATCTTCTTCCTGATCCTTCTCAGTGAGAGTCTGGTCTCGAGTAAGAGACTGAGACCGGGTTTTCACTCTGACATGACCGTCTCGGGGAGCGGAAATGTCACATACCCCCTCACTTAAAGGCTGCCTAGTCTGAGGCTTCTGCTTCTGCTGGGGTGTCTCGTACATTCTAGACAGAGCGTCCACATTAGTGCTAAGCTTAGCTAGTACATCAATACCGCCTACGGGGTTTATTAAACTTCTTTCCCTGATTCGTAGGTAATGGGTCAGGATCCATGAAATCGTCGGGCCACTGCAGTACTGGAGTTTCATACCCTGCCTGTACCCCTGGGCTAGTCTCTCCACCCGACTCCTCTAAAACGTCCATTCTCTGAGCCAGGACGGACACTGCCTGTCTGACTTCTCCTAACTCCTTTTCCCGGATGTCATTAACCTGTTGATGTAGCTTGTCCATATCTTCACTTGCTTCGTCTAGTGAATCAGCCATCTTCCCTAAGTGGCGTTCCCACCGTTCGTTGCCTGCCTCATTTTGTTTGGCCAGCAACTGAGCCTCTGTTTCTTTTTCCGCTAGTCGGTCCTTAAGCTCTTCCGTTTTTTTAAGCCTCACCAACATATCTTGGCCGCGAGTTTGTTCCTCCTGTAGCTGTTTCCTTACTTGCTGCACTTGCCCATATACTTGAGCGAGGTCTTTTTGTAACTTCTCTACCTCCGCTCCTGTTGAACTGGCCTGGTTGCTAGCTGTTTCAGGTGTAATTATCTGTGGGCTTGCCTGATTCTGACCTGACTTTAGTTTCTCCAGTTCCTCTCGTAAAGATTTTATCTCTTCCCGGAGAATTTGGTCCTGTTCAGCTTGTTTCCCTTTCCCCGGTGGCTGGGACTCCCCGGCTTGCCCTTTATCTGAGGATCCGAACCCTTTTACTCCCCTTTGAGTATCGGGAAGTTCTTTATATTTTGTCAATTTCGGGTGCCAAATGCGCTCACAAATCATTTGAGCGATTCAGTCCCCGGGGCGGATCTTATAGTCAGTATTGCTCTGGTTAACTAGCAACACGGCTAAGTTACCCCTATAGTCCGGGTCAACCACCCCTGCGGCCACATCTATAGCGTGCCGTAGAGCTAACCCTGACCTCGGCGCTATCCTCAAGTAAGAGCCCGGTGGCGAGGACACCTGTATGTCTGTATTAATCAGCGCCCGGTTCTGCGCTGGGACTACCTGTTCTTGGGCGGCGTACAAATCGTACCCCGCGGCACCGTCATAAGCCCTTGTAGGAATATGGGCTTTATCAGATAAGGGAGCCCATCTTATCACCGGTTTCCAATTCGTACTTGGCCCCCGGGTACTCTCTCTCCTCCCCCAGGAGTAACCTTGGGACTGGTTTCATACCACTCTAGCCCCCATCACCCATTTCTGCTTGTGCAGGGGTTCACGCACCGCCTCTCCAGCTTGGGCGACCTGTTGGGTTAGGCCTGCCCAGTCCTTCCCTAGTACTACTGGATATGGTGAAAAGTCCACTACCGCTACCTTCATGTCCCAACTTCCCCTCTTCGTCTCTATGAGCATTTGGTGGAGAGGGTATTCCCGGGAGTCCCCATGTATATAGGCAAGGAAGACGGATTCGGACCCTTCCCTAGGATGGCCTGCCTTACCAATCTGTTTCCACAGTCTGTGTGAAATCACAGATTGTTCGGCACCAGTATCCACTAGAGCTTGAACCCTTTTCCCAGCTATCAAGATGGGCACCTGGTAAGGTCCGGTCTGGTTTAACCCAGAGGGCCTACACACTACAAGGTCTCTTTTCTCCCGACAATATCGCTGGGTATGCCCCTGCTTCCCACACTTGAAGCACCGGCGGCTAGTATCCTGTCCTGTCTTCCTAGGAGTACTGGGTAGCGGTTTCCTCTGGGAGGAATTCTGGGAAATCAGGGACTTGAACCATGGAGGCTGTTCTCTCCCTGTTTCCCCTCTACTGGGCCTATCAGCTTTTCTTTCCTCAAAAGAGTTCTGAGCATCTATGAAGGCTTCGGCTGCCTCCACTACCTCTGGTAAAGTCTGACAGACTTGCCTGCGGATCCATCCCCTCAAATCTTTGGGGACTGCTTCGAGCACCTGCTCTTTCACAACCTCCGCAAAGAGGGCTCTAGGATCCGACAGGTGAGGCTGTAGCCACCTTTCTGCCAGTTTTGACAGCCTCTGTACCAACGCTTTGGGTCTTTCTTTCGCTAGTAACTGCGTGGCTCTAAACTTCTGTCGGTAGTGCTCACAGGTATATCCTAGGTAATCTAAGATGTGTGTTCTTACTGTGGCATAATTACTAGCTTGCTCAGGACTGAGAGTCTGAAAGGCAGATAGAGTTTCCCCGGCCAGGCAAGGCAACAGACGCACGGCCCACTGATCAGGGGGCCATCCGGCTGCTGTTGCAATACGCTCGAAGGCGTTTAAAAATTCATCAGGCGCGTCCCCAGGAGAAATTTTGCACAAATTCAATGTGTGTAATGGAATTTGTCCTACCATGGGCTGCGCCGGAGGACCCGGCGGATGCGCTGCGCCTGGGTTGGTCACCATAGGGTGTAATGTCTGAGCCCAGACCTTGGTCTGCTCGCCCATGGCCAATAGGATTTCATCATGTTGCCGCCTCGCGGCTTGCTGTCCAGAATGCCACATCTCCTGATTCGCTTTTATCAGGTTCTGTATGTCCTCTGAATGTTGACGTCTTTCTTGCGCCAGCACCGCTAGGAATTGCTGTGGGTCCATCCTCCGACCTGTGTAAAAAGACAAACACAAAAAAGGAAACCCAAGTGCGGTCTCACCAGAGAGAGTAAACTATCCCTCTTTGTTTTAACCCCGAGGAGTATCTTAACCGATACCTCTCGTATCCTCGTCAGTCCCCTCCCTAAGTACTCTTTACCTGAGGTACTGACGAGTCTGCGCCTTTGGTAAATAGGCCTCCTTGGCCTCCAGTCGTTCTGGCTGTGCTTGTACGTCCTGTTACTCCCGACTCAGGCACTTCCTTCTGGTCTGGTCCTTCCGGTGGTCCCTCAGAAGTATAGTCGGGTGTGGTTCCGGCAGCGTCGTCCTGTGTCACGGGAACACTCCAAAAGAAAAATTATGAAGCAAAAAAAAAAACTGCAAAATTTTCGTTTTTTTTTTTTTTTTCCCTTTTTAGGTTCAAACTTGAAACCACCAGTAGAGTGTGCTAAAATCCCACTTCTGACACCATTTTGTCACCTGCCGGGGTCTTGGTAAAGTTAAGAAGACCTCCGGTAGAGGGTAGCACACTCCTGACGTGGCTCCCAAAGGGGGAGACCTCACTGGTGTCTCACTATCTTGGGCTTTGCTAAAAATAAAGCACCGTGAGTCAAGTTGAACAAAATAATGTGAAAAGTTTAATTAGTCACTTAACACATAAATCATATCAGCTGTTATTATAGTCCAAGTTTCCTTTCTTCCCAAACAAGGGCAAAAAGAAAGAAAACAGAAAACAAAAAGACTTTTAACTTTCACCCCAGTCCAGTGAAAGCACAGCAAGCTTTCTATCAGGTATGCTTCCAGTCCAGGTTTTAGGGCTTGCTCTACCTGATCACACAGTCTCTGAAAAACCCTGCACAATTAGTCTCTTAAGCACTTATCCAGCCTTGAGCTGGAGTCCTGGGCTTACTAACCAACACAGTCCAGTTTCTTCACCAGGTATTTACAGTCTTGAATATAAAGTAAACTTTAAGCAAAAACAAAAGACAAAAACTGAAGCCTTACTGCAGGCTCCTAAATTTCCAGCCCTGATTAGCTCACAGTCCTTTGGGCTTCTCTTGAGCTCCTGCACAGCTGCAATGTAGCAATCCAATCAGGCTGGTGCAGCACTGCTCTAAGCTTGTTTTTACAGCACACACAATACAAAACAGTTCTTCACAAAATTCCTCTCCACTATTATTCGTGTACAGCCTTGTACCTGTAGTGTTTAGTGGAAAGTTGCCAAGCCCACATCCATGGCTTCTTCCATAACGGTCTCCAGCATACACCCTTCATCCAGGTCCATGCTTTCTGGGGTATCCAGCTGCTCTGCTGGTTCCTGAGGCATTGGAGCCTCACACTCCATTGGCTCTGGAGTGAGGTCTGGCCTTCTCCTGGCCCGGAGAACTCTCTCTCCCAGACTCTCTTGGGCAGCCTCCTTTAATGCTCTGGAGATCTGCTTAACAGGCTTAGGGCCACGCCCTACACTGGGTGATCGTGTGCCTAGCTTGTGTGTTCTTGGGCTCCCCCTCAGGCTACAGGGTAGAATATCACTGGGAGCTTGATTAAATCCCTTAGTGTGACTGGAAGCTTTTCTGGGCCGGGCAGTTAACCTATACTCAGGGCACTGCTCTAGGCTAGAAGACTCAGGATAGGCAGCTGGGCTTTCAGGATCTTCTTCCTGATCCTTCTCAGTGAGAGTCTGGTCTCGAGTAAGAGACTGAGACCGGGTTTTCACTCTGACATGACCGTCTCGGGGAGCGGAAATGTCACAGTTTCCAATCAGACTGAATTCTGTTTATTAGAGGTTTGCTCATACGTTATCTCAAAAACATTAGCACTGCATATCAAAAATAGGAAAAGGTACTTAGTTCCACATTCCACACTCCAGTGTCGGCAAGTAGACTGGTAGTTCTAACTCTCGTGCGAGCCAGTCATTTTCAGCACCCAACAGGGAATCCCCGTTTCTCTCTCTCAAAGCTGCGTCAGGGGTATAGATGTAAACTTTTACCAGTGCTCTGGCAAAAAAATTAACCCACACACATCCACCAACATTTCTAAGATGGCACTTAGAGCTTCAGACGCCGGGACATGATTTGAAATGATCCAAAGTCCCTCCGCCTGCAATGTCATCACTCAAGAGGAGCAGCTAATATCACAGAAACTTCAAACAGGCATAAGGGAACTTAGATCAAAAAGAATCGTCTTAAAGAGGGCGGGTAAGTAAAAAAAACAAACCAAACAAACTAAATAAAAGTTGCCCATTCCACCCGGTTATTCAATCCATTCGGGTGCACTGTGTTCAGATGGAAAATCCACTTTTGTTCTTTCTGATGCAAGAACCGTCTCCAATTACCCCTTCGTGTCAGTGGTTTGCATTGTTCCAGTATAGTGCATCTCAAGATGGTAAATTCATGCCGGTGTTGTTTACAATGAGCTACAAAGGGTTCCTCCATTGTGTTAGTATTGACACAGGACTTATGTTCCTGAAGCCGTAGCTTCAAACTCCTTGATGTCTGTCCTATATATAGCAGGGCACAAGGACATTGCACACACTAGATGACCCCGCTTGACCTGCACGTGGTGGACCCCCATAGCTCATATTGAACATGTGTGGTAGGATCCTCAAAAATAGACCCCATTAACATTAATTGGCACATAGAACAACTTCCACATCAATCGTGTCCTGATGAACTGTTCTGGGTAGTCTTCCCAGCAGCAGATAAGCAATTCGGACTTAGAATGTCACACAGATTGGTATTCCTTTGGAGCGAGAACAAAAAACTAGAGGATTCAAAACAGGGAAGAGTTCTCAACAAGGCAAAATGTGGGCGTATTGCCTTTTTCAAACATGTGGATAAACTAGAAAATCTAGTAATAAAAGGCATCACTTCTTTATCTTCTACAGTGATATTATACTGAAGCAAATTTTCCCTATGATTATATAGTGCTCGTTTGCAGGCCTTGCCCACTATAGTCTTTGTATAACCTCGAGATTGCAACTTCTGTTCCAATGCTCCAGACTTTGCTCTATACATCTCAGTAGATCCACATATCCTGTGATATCGCAGAAACTGCAAAAGGGATATTCTTCTTCATATGCTGGGGGTGCATACTGTCATACGCTAAAATGGCATTTCTGTCAGTATCTTTGATGTAGACAGAGGTCACAAAATGGTCACTGGACTTCTCAACCCAAACATCCAGGATGCTGTGCTGTCATATTTCATTTCAAACTTTATATCAGTATGGCAGGCATTCAGGTAGGTCTCAAATTCTTGCAGCTTAGTTAATGAACCCATCCATAGACAGAAAATATTGTCTATGAAGCGAGCCCAACAGACCAAGTGCTGTTGGAAGGGAGATGAATACACCCATTTATTCTCAAAGTGGCTCATAAAAATATTGGCCACAGATGGGGCGAAGGATGCCCCCATTGCAACACTCGAACACTGTTGGTAAAAATCCTCTCCAAACAAAAAATTATTCCATTATTATACTGTTGCCCATTTCTCCAACTTTCCTAATTTCTGAAAACATTTCTTCATCTGTCTGTTCATTTTGTCCTGGGGGACAATAGTATAACCCTACCTTTATATTCTTTCCCTTCACACAGAATTTCTATCCATAAGGATTCCACACTGCTATCTATGTCATGCAGAATGTTTATTTTATTTGATTCAATTCCCTCTTTAACATATAGTGCAACCCCCCTCTAATTTGATCTACTCTAGCCTTGCGATAAAATTTGTACCCAGGTAACACAGTGTATCATTGATTGTCCTCCTTCCACCAGGTTTACGAGATACCTATCATATCTATCTCATCATTTAATGCTATATACTCTAACTCTCTTATTTTATTTTTTAGGCTTCTAGCATTTGTATACAGTCACTTCAGATTGTGTTTTTTCCTTGCAACTACAGGTTTCTGAGAAGACAGGGAAAATTTGAATCTTTTACTCTGCCTTCTTCTTAAACTCTCCTGGCTTTCTTTCACCATTATTAGAACCTCTCTACCGGGACTCCCTAAATATCTTGTTTCCATAGTATCCTACAAACAGGTCTCAACAAAGGCCTAGCGGTAGCATCTTTCAGGGTCCAAGTGGCGGGCCTCTTGTACTTCAGAGTCCGTGAACATAAATGTCCTCTAGCTTTGCATCCAGATATAGTCAGAGTCATAAAGGGGACACTGAGGCTCAGACCACCAGTAAAACAACCATTTCCATTGTGGAACCTTAACGTGGTTTTGCAAGGCCTCATATGGGCTCCATATGAGCCCGCTCAGAGACATTCTTGTTGGATCTTACTGTCAAGACTGTTCTCTTTGTGGTCATTACATCAGCGAGACGAACCTTTTCTCAGGATCAAGGAGGCGAGAGTGTCTTTGCACACAGTTCCACCCTTTTTGCCAAAAGTTGTTTCGGTGTTGAATATCAATCAAGAGGTAAAATTACCAGCGTTTCAGACTACAGGGTCAAAGAAAAAGGACTAGATTCTGAGAAATCTGAATATGAGCAGAGTCCTACGTTATCTAGTGGTCACCAATGAGTTTCAACTATCGGATCAACTATTTGGACTCATCAGTCAGGCTAGATGCTGTAGACCGGTGTCTAAAGCTACCATTTCAAGATTGATGGCTGTCTCGTCAGCATATATTGCCTGTGGCAAACAATTGTCAGTCTCCTTAAAGTGCATTCCACAAGAAGCGTAGTCTTTTCGTAGGCGAAAGTTCAGGCGATTGTGCTCGGAGAGATTTGTAAGGCAGCAACCTGGTCCACTCTGTACACATTCTTAAAGTTCTATAGAGTAGTCATGGCAGCATGGGAGGACTCTCTTTGGATCTTCAGGGTTACGAGCAGTCGCAGAGATTCCGCTGTCGATTTCTGAGACTGCTTTTGCACTAGAAAAAGAGATTAAGTTCTTACTTTGCAAATATATTTTCTAGTAGATAGGTTTGTCATTCTGGAACCCTACCCTGTCAGTTATTTCTCCACCTGCCTTCTATCTCAGTCAAGTTCAAGTCAAAACTGAGATTTTGATGTCAGTCAGACCTTAAAAGTATGAATAATCTATTGCTATAATCTATTGGAGGAACGTGTGAGCTCCATAAATATTTCTGATTGGTATTTTAATGTTTTACTTGTTCAATTGAAATGTTTAATATTTTAGTTATACTTTCAGAGCAGATCAAATTTGTAGTTTGTGGAGTCTCCCTGTACCCCTCCTTCTTATCTGTTCCTTTATAGAGAAGGAAGTGGAATTGAAAACCTGGAGTAGATTCCTTCTGCATGGCTCGCGGGCATGGGGAGAATACCCTAGTATCCAAAATGACACACCTATCTACTAGAAAAGATATCAGTAAGGTAAGAACCTAATCTGTTTTCCTGAGAGGACAGTAGGATTTTAGCTCTTACTAGAAACATAGAAAGATGACGGCAGAAAAGGGCTACAGCCCATCAAGTCTGCCCACTCTACTGACCCACCCCATTAAGTTTGAGTGCTGATGACTTAGTTCCCTAGCTCGACCCTCGCAGGGATCCCACGTGGATGTCCCATCTATTCTTAAAGTCGAGCACGCTGGTGGCCTTGATCACCTGCACCGGAAGTTTGTTCCAATGATCTACCACCCTTTCTGTGAAGAAGTACTTCCTGGTATCACCACTAAATTTCCCTCCTCTGAGTTTAAGCGGGTGCCCCCTTGTGACCGAGGGTCCCTTGGGAACGAATATGTCGTTTCCCACCTCGACACGACCTGTGACGTATTTAAATGTCTCAATCATGTCACCCCTTTCCCTGCGCTCCTCTAGAGTATAGAGCTGCAATTTGCCCAGTCTTTCTTCGTATGAGAGACCCTTGAGTCCGGAGACCATTCTAGTGGCCATCCGCTGGACCGACTCGGCTCGAAGCACATCTTTACGGTAATGTGGCCTCCAGAATTGCACACAGTATTCCAGATGAGGTCTCACCATGGTTCTGTAAAGTGGCATTATGACTTCAGGTTTGCGGCTGACGAAGCTTCTCTTGATACATCCCATCATTTGCCTTGCCTTGGATGAGGCCTTCTCTACTTGCTTGGCAGCCTTCATGTCTGCACTGATGATTACTCCCAAGTCCCGTTCTTCTGAAGTCCTAGCTAGTGCTTCTCCATTCAAGGTGTATGTTCTGCATGGATTTCTGCTGCCGAGATGCATGACCTTACACTTCTTAGCGTTGAAGCCCAGCTGCCATGTCGAGGACCAGTTTTCCAACGTGATCAGATCCTGCGTCATACTATCCTTGAGATTGCTTTCACTTACTATATTACACAGTTTGGCGTCGTCGGCGAACAGTGCTACTTTACCCTGAAGCCCCCGGGTCAAGTCCCTTATCAATATGTTGAAAAGGGATGGTCCCAGGACTGATCCCTGCGGCACTCCGCTAGTCACCTCCGATGTCTCAGAGAGGGTGCCGTTGACCACCACCCTCTGAAGTCTTCCACTCAGCCAATCACTGACCCATGCAGTTAGTTTCTCACCCAACCCCATCAATTTCATCTTGTTTAATAGTCTACGGTGCGGGACACTGTCAAAAGCTTTACTGAAATCCAAGTACACTATGTCCAGAGACTCTCCCGAGTCTAGCTTTCCTGTCACCCAGTCAAAGAAGCTGATAAGATTGGATTGGCATGACCTGCCACCTAATGAATCCATGTTGACAGGGATCCCTCAGATTTCCCTCATCCAATATCGTGTCTAATTTACCTTTAAGTAGAGTTTCCATGAGTTTACACACTATTGATGTGAGACTCACTGGCCTGTAATTCGCAGCCTCTGCTCTGCAACCCTTTTTGTGCAGAGGAACAACGTTGGCTGTTTTCCAGTCCAGGGGGACTCTCCCCGTACTTAGGGAGAGATTGAAGAGCATGGCTAACGGTTTCGCCAGAACATCGCATAGCTCTCTGAGCACTCTTGGGTGCAAATTGTCCGGTCCATGGCTTTGTTCACCTTGAGTCTTGACAGTTCTCTGTAAACATCAGCTGGTGTGAACTCAAAATTCTGAAATGGGTCTTCCATGCTTTGCTTTGCTTCCAGCCGTGGCCCGTGCCCTGGTGCCTCGCAGGTGAAGACTGAACAGAAGTAATCATTCAGTAGTTTGGCCTTATCGGAATCTGTTTCCACATAGTTCCCTTCTGGCGTTCTAAGGCGTACTATCCCGTTTGTGTTCTTTTTCCTGTCGCTAATGTACCTGAAGAAGGATTTGTCCCCTTTCTTAATGTTCTTCGCTAGAGTTTCTTCTATTTGAAGTTTGGCCTCCCTGACTGCTGTTTTGACCGCTGCAGACTTTGTCCTGTATTTAATGTTTGCTTCTTTTTTCCCCGTGCGTTTGTATGAGAGAAATGCTTTTTTCTTCTCTTTGACGAGGTAAGAGACCTCATCAGTGAACCATTGGGGTTTCTTTTTTCTTTGCTGTTTGGTTACCTATTTTATGTAGCGTTTAGTTGCCTCATGAAGGGTCGATTTCAAGGTTGACCACATAGCTTCCACATTATCAGTTACTTCTTGAACCTGCAGCGTCTGATGGACAAAATCACCCATGCGTGCAAAGTCAGTGCCTCGGAAATTGAGTACCCTTGTTTTTGTTTGTGACCTAGGGAAGCCTTTCTTAAGGTTAAACCATACCATGTTATGGTCACTGGTGGCTAGCGTTTCTCCCACCGAGACCTCTGAGACACTTTCCCCATTCGTAAGTACCAGGTCCAGGATGGCCTGGGCCCTAGTGGGCTCTAGTACCATTTGTTTGAGCCATACTCCCTTCATGGACGTTAATATCCTCCTGCTATCACAAGTTGTCGCTGAGAGTGTGTTCCAGTCTACATCAGGCATGTTGAAGTCTCCTATCAGAACGACGTCCCCCCGTAAGGTGATATTCTCAATGTCTTCAATTAATTCTGCGTCCTTGTCCTCCGATTGTCTTGGAGGTCTGTATACAACACCAAGGTACAGGCATTTTTCTCTGCCTCTGACCAGGTTCACCCAGATGGATTCCCCAGTATACTTGACATCCTTGTGATCCTGGTTGTCTTAATGTTCTCTTTGATGTAAAGTGCCACCCCTCCTCCTAACTTACCCTCTCTGTCTTGTCGAAGCAGGTTGTATCCTGGTATAGTTATATCCCACCCATGAGAGTCTGTGAACCATGTTTCGGATATTGCTACTACGTCTAGGTCTGCATTAACTATTTCTGTTTCTAGTTCTAGAAATGTATTCCCTAGGCTGTGTGCGTTAACATACATAGCTCTCCACTCTTTCTGTTTGCTAAGCTCCTGTAGTGAGCCATCCATTTGAATTAAAGTGTCACCTAGTGATTCTTTTGCAATAAGGGTACTTACCTCAGACTTAGAAGCGGAAATTTGGTTCGCCCCATCAGGATTGTTACTTACTGCTCCGGTGTAAAAGTGGGTACCCACCCCCGACTTACCTTGTTTAAAGCCCTTCGAAGTAGGCGGGCTAGCCTGTGTCCGAAGACATTATTACCTCTGTTGATCAGGTGGAGTCCGTCTGGTCCCTGTAGTCCCTGTTGTGCCTCTCCGTGATTCAGGAATCCGAAGATCATTTCCTGGCACCATCGTTGTAGCCACTCATTCGTCTTCAGGATACGTTCGTCCCTGTCCCTTCCTCTGCCCCTAACAGGAAGAATTGAAGAGAATACTACCTGTGCTCCTGTCTGCTTTAGCCTCTTTCCCAGAGCTCCGAAGTCTCTAGCTATGTCCTCCAGGGAGTTCTTGGCAGTGTCGTTCGTCCCGACGTGGATGAGCAGCATGGGGAAGTGGTCCTGGGGCCTGAGAAGTCTATCAAGACAGGTGGTCACATCTCGTATTCTGGCTCCGGGAAGACAGCAGACCTCCCTCGACTGCATATCCGGTCTGCATATTGGTCCCTCGGTGCCCCTCAACATGGAGTCCCCAATGACTATCACTCTACGCTTCTTTTGGGGGTGTCGATCCATTGTCCTTGGAGATGTGTGTTGTTCAAGTTCCATGTCCACATCGGTAGTCTCTTCCTGCAAGACCTGGAATCTGTTCTTCAGGTTCAGATGTGGAGTCGATGTGGAGCTGCCCTGGTGAGAGAAAGAGTGAGAAGGTGAAGAGATTGTAAATGGGGGGGGGGGGGGGGTCTCCTACGTTTACCTGTGGAGGAGGTCACTAACTGCCAGGAGTCAGTGTCTCCATCCATCTCCTGAACAGCAACAGTTGGTTTCTTTATCGACAGCCCTGGTGTCATCATGGGAGATCCGTCACGAGCCCGTTCTGTGATTTGGGATAGCTCCTGCACTATCCCATCGATATAGGCCTCATCCTCTCTAATGCCTCTCAGACGTTTCACCTCCTCCCTGAGGCTCCTTAGTTCCTGCATGATGTCATCATCCTGCTGGCCGACCTCCTCTGTCTGTGTAGAGGCCGTAATGTACTGCTGTGTGATGGGCTCGGTCTGCACGGAGACGTCCCTTCCCGGTGCTTTGTCCTCCTCCATCTGTGCGTAGGCTGAGGCCATCTCCCGGATCACCTCAGTGCAGGGGATGCCGACCTTGCTTGTAGGTTTCACACTCCTTGTCCGCCCTGCCATAACAAAACAAAACAAAAAGGGAGAGAGTTAATGAGAGAGAGTAAATGTGAGAGTATGAGAGTATAAGAGAGTATGGGGGTATGAGAGTGTGAGAGTATGAGAGATAGTATGAGAGATAGTATAAGAATGTGTGAGGTTAGGGCTTCTGAGAAGTAAGGTTGAAGTAAAGTTGAAAGTTAGGTGTTAGAGAGAGCAGTAGGGTGTCTAGAATGAAGAATTTGCCCTAATGTGTCCTGTTGCCCCGGATTTGGCTCTTCTTTAGGCTCTTCGCAAAGGCGCTCTCGCTAAGGCGAGCGCCTTTGCCGCTCGCCTTCGCCATGCGCCGAACGGCTGCGCGCCGTTGGCTCGCCTCCTTTAAAGGAGGAGCCCGGTCGCAAGCTGCTGACGCTGTGGGGTGGGCGGAGTTACTCTCGCCACTGCCCCAAAGTTTTCGCCTAAACCCTCTATCTATTCACATCAGTCGGTTTCTCCTTGTTATGAGCTATAAACAAAACTGAGATGGCCCTCTATAATAGCAGTGGTGTAGAAACTCCTGAACATGCTTACTAGAGCACTCCAGAAAGCTATGTAGCTTTGTAGCTACTGCTCCTACTTAGAGCTTTGTTGGATTATATCACCTAGTTGTGAAAATTGATGTCTTGATAATGTTCTCAGAACATCTGTTACAGATATTGACCAATCTGCTTTATGTTTGTTTCTTTTTTTATGTTTTGCATAGAATCAAGAGTCCATGAGAAGCGTCGCCAGCATCACCAGTCCCTGCTGCAAGCAACTGTCTGCAGTTCCAGTAGCACCAACCAGAGCTCATTTGTCCAGCAGCCTCATCTTCCTTCCTGCATCAATCCCAGCTTCTCCAGGAATTCTTCCCAACTACAGCAGTCCTCTAGTCTTGGGCCCTGCTCCCTTCCAGCCTCCCTCAACATATCAGGTTTGTATCCCGTCGAGCCTCCCAACTTCTCTCAGTTCCTTCCTTCTCTTCAGATCATGACTAAGCCAGATATCCTAAATAGGGCATTAAGCAAAAGATTATCTTCTCTGCTTCAGCCTGGCTTGCCATCTCTGAGGTTCCTGAATGAGAGTTCCAACAAACTTGGTATAGACCCTCCATCCATCAACTATCGTGGGAGATCTAAATTGTTTTAACATGTATCGCTGATTTGTATATCAGTGCAGGTATGAAATTAGAGAACTTGGATTTATGGTGGCCTTATGGAGTGACGCATAAGCTGATTTGACAGATTTTGCCATTAATACATGGTCCCCTTCACTGGAATGTTTATCTATGTGTTTCCCAGCAGAGATCATGTAATTGTACCTATCATAAATAAAGAAAACAAAGGACTGTGGAACAAACTCTTTCTACAGATTCCTGGTGTTACAATCAGGTGACAAAATAGTGTTTTGTTTGACTTGTTATCTTTTACCTTCATCTCTCTAGTTAGGAGTATTGCATAAGTGGTGTGATATTCTAAATCTTTATTTTTAACAGAAGAGCTTCGTTCTGCTCATCGTGCTTCTAACTTAGTCAGAACTTGCTCTTGTTGAGGCTTCAGTGTTAATCTGTTTGAGGCTCTATTGTTGTTGTTTTTAATTCTTTCCCTTCTTTGCAACAAAAGTTACCTTTGGAACCCAGCAGAAGTGCACCCTTGAGTTGGTCAGTGGGTGTTGCTTTTCAATGATGCCTGGAACTACCTGATACTGGGATTGTTAACATTCCTTCTGCAGCATCTTCAGTAAAATATTTTGTCTGTGGATGGGCACAGGAAAATGCTGCCACACATGTGGATGATGGCTCCCATCAGTCAGACATCTGCTATTCTAGAGCTCAGGTTGGGAACTTTGCTTACCAAAGCCAAAAGTGTCACTAGAATGATCCAGATTCAGTCCCAGAGGATCTTTTGTATGACCCTGGATATAGGTGGAATTGGAGGACCTGCATAGAGCAGATGTGCTAGTATCTGATTGGCTGGTCTTTTGAAGCAAAACAGTGAGTGTTTTATATTTTGCTGGCAGATAAATAAATTGATTGTTTCTAGGGCTGTATCGAATATTCATATTTGATTTGATTTGGCCCCTAATACGTTGTTCATATTCAGCCAAATAGTGATTTAGATTTGATTATGAGTAATTCAGGATTCAACTGTGCGAAATCCTTCTGAAACATTTAAGAACATAAGAAGTTGCCTCCGCTGAGTCAGACCAGAGGTCCATCTCGCCCAGCGGTCCGCTCCCGTGGCGGCCCATCAGGCCTATTGCCTGAGCAGTGGTCCCTTGACTATTTCTTTAACCTACCTCTTACTCCTATCCCTATAACCTACCTCTACTTCTATCTGTACCCCTCAATCCCTTTGTCCTCTAGGAACCTATCCAAACCTTCTTTGAAGCCCTGTAATATGCTCCTGCCTATCACAGCCTCCGGAAGCGCGTTCCATGTATCCACCACCCTCTGGGTGAAAAAGAACTTCCTAGCGTTTGTCCTAAACCTGTCCCCTTTCAATTTCTCTGAGTGCCCCCTTGTACTTGTGGTTCCCCATAATTTGAAAAATCTGTCCCTATCTACTTTTTCTATGCCCTTCAGGATCTTGAAGGTTTCTATCATGTCTCCTCTAAGTCTCCGCTTCTCCAGGGAGAACAGCCCTATCTTTTTCAGTCTGTCAGTATATGAGAGGTTCTCCATACCCTTTATCAGCTTAGTTGCTCTTCTCTGGACCCCCTCAATCACTGCCATGTCCTTCAGGTACGGCGACCAGTACTGGACACAGTACTCCAGATGCGGGCGCACCATTGCACGATACAGTGGCAGGATGACTTCCTTCATCTGGTCGTGATACCCTTCTTAATGATACCCAACATTTTGTTTGCTTTCCTTGAGGCTGTGGTGCTCTGCGCCGACGCCTTTAGTGTTGTGTCTACCATCACTCCCAGGTCTCTTTCAAGGTTACTTACCCCTAGCAGTGATCCCCCCATTTTGTAAGTGAACATCAGGTTTTTTTTCCCTACATGCATGACCTTGCATTTCCCTATGTTGAAGCTCATTTGCCACTTTTTGGCCCACTCTTCCAGTGTCGTCAGATCCTTTTGTAGATCTTCGCAGTTTTCCGTGGTTTTAACCCTGCTGTATAGTTTGGTGTCATCCGCAAATTTAATGACCTCACATTTTGTTCCCGCCTCCAGGTCATTTATAAATATATTGAACAGGAGCGGTCCCAGCACCGACCCCTGCGGAACTCCACTCGTGACCAGTGTTCCCGCTAAGGTGCGTTGGCCTGCGCGCGCGCACAAAATATTACATCGCAGCGCAAAGTTTCTCTTCACAGCGCACACACGCGTCGCAAAGGTAAGGGGAGGTAAGGTAAGGGGACGCATTGGGGGGATTGCACTTCCCCACAATTGCCATGCTTCGGTTCCTCTTCTTCCTTCCTTCCTCCCCCCCCCCCCCCGCGGGACCCTGCGGCACCATCAACTCTTACTCCCTCTAATGTCGGCCCTGCAGCTCCAGACTTCCTCGCACCTTCTCCCCTCCCCCTTTGGATCGCTATTATTTTAAATGTTATAGCCGCGGAGCTGTATCCATCAGTGGAGATGTCTAACCTCGGCCTGCCCCGGAACTCTTACTGCAACAGTGACTTCCTGTTCCTGCCTAGACGGGCGGCTGCTGCAGTAAGAGTTCCGGGGCAGGCCGAGGTTAGACATCTCCACTGATGGATACAGCTCCGCGGCTATAACATTTAAAATAATAGCGATCCAAAGGGGGAGGGGAGAAGGTGCGAGGAAGTCTGGAGCTGCAGGGCCGACATTAGAGGGAGTAAGAGTTGATGGTGCCGCAGGGTCCCGCGGGGGGGGGGGAGGAAGGAAGGAAGAAGAGGAACCGAAGCATGGCAATTGTGGGGAAGTGCAGAGCTGCAGGGAAGAGTGTTGCGGTACCCAGTTGGAGGGAGAAGGAAGATGAGGGAGGGAATTAAAGGAGATGCCAGGGCTTGGAGCGTAGGAGGAAGGTATGCCAGTCTAAGGGAAAAGGAAGGGGGAGATGTGAGAGCATGGAGGGGGAACGAAAGATGGAAGAAAAGGAAAGGAGAGAGATGCCAGAGAATCAGGGAAGGGGAGATACCAGACTATGAGGAGAGGTGTGGGAGAGGGAAGGCGAGGAGAGAGATGCCAGACCAATGGGGTGAAAGGAGAGATGGAAGGGGGAGGCATACAGTTTCTGGAAGGGGCATAGAAGGAGAGAAGATGCCATATAGGGGAAGAGAGACGGCAGACAGTGAATGGAAGGAAGAGAGTTACAAGAAGATGAGGAAAGGAGAAACCACAGAAGACAAAGGTAGAAAAAAATTTCTATTTATTTATTGCTTTAGGAGACATGTGTCACTGTTTCTGTGAAGCATTGTATGCAGAGTCCAGCTTCTTGCTGGTTCAATTTAACCTTTGTCTATGTATTTTTATTTTATCCCCCCTTTTACAAAACTGTGAAGCGTTTTTAGCACCAGCCTTGGTGGTAGCAGCTCTGATGCTCAGAATTTTATGAGCATCAGAGCTGTTACCTCCGTAGCTAAAATCCACACTACAGTTTTGTAAAAGAGGGAGGGGTTAGTTTGTGATTACATATTCCTTACTAGGCGAAGGTGTTTTCTGTGTTCTGTGTGTTCGAAAGACATGGTTTTCTGTTAGGATTGACGGTGTAGGATTGATCTGTGCTGGTCTGGCTTGTTTAGTTTTACAATGGGTGTATTGATGTACTGCTCACTGCAATATGTAAGATGCTGCCTTTTCCTAGGTACTCATGTGTGACGTGTGGTTTGTTACTAAAAATCATGTTTTTCTTACAGATGGGGGGGGGGGTGCCAAAAAATGATGGGCCCCGGATGTTACATATGCTAGGTACGCCACTGTATGTAAAGATACCAGAAAGCTGGCGTAGCAAAAACTTCTAAGTTTTGAGTATTTAACCCTCCCACAATCTCACGGGCACTCGTTTCAAGTTTATTGAGATTTTGATTTAAACGCAATATCAAATATTTTCAATGCGTATAACAAAAATAAATTTGGGGAAATAAATAAAACCATTTGAACCAGTGTTCCCGCTAAGCTGCGCTGGCGTGCGCTGGCGCACAAAATATTACATCGCAGCGCACACGTTTCTCGTCACAGCGCACGATCGGAAGAGGCGTACGGCAGATGGCAGGGCGGCGAGAGGAGAATCGGGCGAGTTGGCTCATAACTTGCTGGCGCCCGATATTTTTGGCTCACGGTGAAAAAAGTTTGCTCACAACACCCGCCCGCTTAGAGGGAACACTGCTCGTGACCCATTGCCAGTCTGAGTAATGGCCTTTTACTCCAACCCTCTGTCTCCTGTCTGCCAGCCAGTTTTTGATCCATCAGTGGATCTCCCCTTGCACCCCGTGGTTCCATAGCTTCTTAAGCTGTCTTTCGTGTGGTACCTTGTCAAAGGCTTTTTGGAAGTCAAGGTAGATGATGTCTATGGATTCCCCTTTATCCACCTGGCTGTTTACCCCCTCAAAGAAGTGCAATAAGTTTGTGAGGCATGACCTACCCTTGCAGAAGCCATGCTGACTCGACTTTAGCTGTCCATTATTTTCGATGTGTTCATAGATGCTGTCCTTAATCAGCGCTTCCATCATCTTTCCCGGGACTGAGGTCAGGCTCACCGGCCTGTAGTTTCCCGGGTCACCCCTAGAACCCTTCTTGAAGATGGATGTGACATTTGCTATTTTCCAGTCCTCCGGGATCTCTCCAGTTTTTAAGGATAGGTTGCATATTTGTCGAAGTGGCTCTGCTATTTCGTTCCTTAGTTCCTTGAATACCCTTGGGTGAATGCCATCCGGTCCTGGCGATTTGTCGCTCTTTAGCCTGTCTATCTGCCTGAGGACATCATCTTGGCTTACCTCTAGTTGGAGCAGCTTATCATCCTGATCTCCATTTACGATCTCTTCGGGTTCCGGAATGTTGGTTGTGTCCTCCCTCGTGAAGACTGACGTGAAGAACTCATTTAACTTGTCAGCTATCTCTTTTTCCTCTTTTACTACTCCCTTTCTGTCTCCTTCATCCAAGGGTCCCACTTCCTCCCTTGCTGGTTGCTTCCCCTTAACGTACCTGAAGAATGATTTGAAGTTTGTTGCTTCCCCCTGAAGTTTGTTGCTTCTTTTATTATTTGTTATATTAAAGGTCAGTGCCCATTTTTTGTATTTGGCCAAATAATAAAATATGCTATTTGGTACAGTTCTAGGTATGCCTCAGTGACAGAACAGTCTGCCTGCAAACAGATACCATGTTTCTTCGAAAATAAGCCCTAGCATGATTTTCAGGGTAGGTCTTACTATAAGCCCTACCCCTGAAAATCAAACCTAGTCACCAACAGCAGCACTTCCCCTGCCTCCCCGCACCCCCCTTGCAACTTCTCTCCCTCCCCTTGTGCAGCAGAACCCTTGCAGCTTCTATCCCTCCCATCTCTTGTGCAGCAGAACCCTTGAAGCTTCTATCCCTCCTTCCGTTCCTCCCATCCCCCTGTGCAACATCTTTTTAACCCTCCCATCCCTCCCACCGCTGCGCACCCCCCTGCTGACCCTTTTATCTCTCCCTCCATCCGAATCACGACCATGAGCCAAAATACCAGGTAACAAATGACAGCATAGGCTGCATCATGGCCTGCCCTTCTCACACCTGGACATTCTGTGCCGTGTTGCTGATGCGGCAGAGGAACGCCCGAATGTGAGAAGGGCAGGCCGCGATGCAGCCTGTGCTGCCGTTTGTTCCCAGGTATTTTGGCTCATGGTCGTGGTTCGGATGGAGGGAGAGATGAAAGGGTCAGCAGAGGAGTGCGCAGCGGTGGGGGGGGGGGATGGGAGGGTTAGAAAGATGTTGCACAGGGGGATGGGAGGAAGGGAAGGAGGGATAGACGCTTCAAGAGTTCTGTTGCACAAGAGATGGGAGGGATAGAAGCTGCAAGGGTTCTGCTGCAAAGGGGGATGGGAGGGATAGAAAGATACTGCACAAGGGGATGGGTGAGAGGGGAGGAAAGATGTTGCACATGTGGGGGAGAGAAAGAAATAGGAAGAATTAGGGTAGAGGAGAGGAAGGGAGAGATGATCATTGTACATGAAAAAAAATAAGACCTACCCGAAAATAAAACTTAGTGCCTTTTTCGGCCCAAAATTAATATAGGACACTATCATATTTTCGGGAAAACATGGTAGAGGTCTCCAAGCAGATAATCAGCCTATAGAACTATCTTCATAGACTGTCACAATGCCATTTTTGACTGGTTCTCAGTAGAGTGTTTGGAAACAGGTGCTGACTGGAGGCTGAAAGGTAGTTCTCAGTATATTAATGTTGATGGTTGAAGGTGAATCTGAGGAACTTCCAGTGACGAGCATGGATATGAGCATCTTTGAGGTTCAGGGAGGCTAATCAGTCATTCTAACTGAGGAATGATAAGTATTTAATTAGAAGCCTTGTTTATTTTCCTGTCAAAGTACTTCCTTGATTGCTTGAGCTTTGCAAGGTGACTATATTTCTTGGTGCAACACTATTTTATTTATTTAATTCATTTCCTATCCCATTTCCCCCAAAGAGCTCCGAACGGGTTACAGGTTAAATATACATAAAATACAGTTAGCAGGTTACAATATGACAGTTACAGTACAAGTTTATGATACAAGGTTGTGTCCTAATTCGATACATACTAGGGGTCTAATACCAATAAACATAATATAGAGTTTACAGGTTACAGTTTGGCATAGTTATACTTAACAGTGCAAGGTTTTTCAATACAAGTTTGTATCCTAGCTAGACACGCACTAGGGATCTAATACCAATATACATAATGTACAGTTCCAGGTTAAATTTGCCATAGTTACAGTGGAAGATTCTTCAATATAAGTTCTTATCCTAACGGGATACATACTGGGTTCTAGTATCAATATACAGTTCTTTGTAATCCATAGGTAATTAAGATGATGAAATAGGTATTTTGAACTAAGAGGTTACATAGAAACATGATGGCAGATAAAAGCCAAATGGCTCATCCAGTCTGCCCATCCGCATTAACCATTATCTCTTCCTCTCTCTAAAAGATCCCCCGTGACTATCCCAGACATTCTTGAAATCAGACACAGTCTCTGTCTCCACCACCTCTACCGGGAGACTGTTCCACGCATCTACCACCCAAAGTATTTCCTAAGATTACTCCTGAGCCTATCACCTCTTAACTTCATCCTAGTCCCTTTCATTCCAGTTCTTCCTTACAAATGAAAGAGACTCCACTTATGCGGATATACATCACGTAGGTATTTAAACATCTCTATCATATCTCCCCTCTCCCGCCTTTCCACCAAAGTATACATATTGAGATCTTTAAGTCTTTCCCCTTACGCCTTTTGATGAAGACCATGCACCATTTTAGTAGCCTTCCTCTGGACCAACTCCATCCTTTTTATATCTTTTGAAGATGTGGCCTCCAGAATTGTACACAATATTCTAAATGAGGTCTCACCAGAGTCTTATACTCCTTTATCCTATTATCCTATTGGCCATACCTTTATCCTATTATCCTATTGGCCACTCCTTTATCCTACTATCCTATTATCCTATTGGCCATACCACTCCCTATGTACCTTAGCATCCTTCTAGCTTTTGCTGTCACCTTTTCAACCTGTTTGGCCATCTTAAGATCATCACATACAATCACACCCAAGCCCCGTTCTTCTGTCATGCCCTTAAGTTCTTCTGTACCATTCCTTCGGGTTTTTGCAGCCCAAATGCATGACCTTGCATTTCTTAGCATTAAATTTTAGCTGACAAATTTCAGACCATTCTTCAAGCTTTTCCAGGTCTTTCTTCATATTATTCACACCATCCTGGGTGTCTACTCTATTGCAGATTTTGGTATCATCTGCAAAGAGGCAAATTTTACCCGACAGCCTTCAGCAATATCGTTTATAAAAATGTTAAAAAGAACAGGCCCAAGAACAGAACCTTGAGGCACACCACTGGTAACATCCCTTTCCTCAGAGCAATCTTCATTGATCACTACCCTCTGCCACCTTCCATTCAACCAGTTCATGACCCAGCCTGTCACTTTGGGACCCATCCTGAGGTCACTCAGTTTATTTATTAGACGTCTGTGTGGAACACTGTCAAAGACTTTGCTAAAATTGAAATACACCACATCTAGTGCACTCCCTCTATCCAATTCTCTGGTCACCCAGTGAAAGAAATTGATCAGATTTGTCTGACAAGACCTACCTCTAGTGAATCCATGTTGCCTCCTGTAATTCACAGGTTGGAGAAAGAAGGAGGAAGATATGTGATTTTGTCTGTAGCTTTGAGACAATGTTATGAGAACTCAGTGGTCTGTTATGATAACTTTCAAAGCTTCCATGTAAAACTGGAGCCTGCCCCTCCCTACCCCACTGGTAGATTATGAAAAACTGGGTTAGCATTTACGGCCATTTAACCCTTTCAGGACCATAAGGATCGTAGGCCAATTTTTGTGGTTTTGACGACATTTTTATGGTAAAAAGGGCTTGCAGATGCCAAAAAATTGATTTTTTTTGTGAAATATCATTATTTTTATTTAAAAAAATCACACTTCTGGCTTATGGACAGTGTGGCAAGTGAATCTTCTCGTCAATCTAGCAACGACGCTAATGAATGAATGTCGGAACCAGTTTGTTTACATAAAGGCAGTATCATATGGAATCCGTACATATCAAATTTAGAACTGTAGACTATCCCAATCAAAATTTATAGGATTTTAAAGTTATGGGACAAATATGTCCCTTGGTCCTGAAAGGGTTAAGGCATTTACAGTTATTTTCTTTCATGTATTCTTTGTTGCTGTGGGTAGGGCTGATTTTTATGGGGCTGTGATGGTTGTTGGACTAGTAATTAGAAAGTCATGGGATAGGAGGTAATGTCCTATTATGGTTTAAGAACTGGTTAAATGGTCAATATTCTTAATGGAGAAGGGTAAATAGTGGGGTTCCCCAGGGGTCTGTGCTGGGGTCACTGCTTTTTAGCATATTTATCAATGATCAAGAGATGGGAATAACTAGTGAGATAATTCAATTTTCAGATGACACAAAGTTGTTCATAAGAACATAAGAACATAAGAAATGCCTCCGCTGGGTCAGACCCGAGGTCCATCGCGCCCAGCAGTCCGCTCACGCGGCGGCCCCAACAGGTTCAGGACCTGTGCAGTAAATTTCTATCTATACCCCTCTATCCCCTTTTCCAGCAGGAATTTGTCCAAACCTTTCTTAAACCCCAGTACTGTACTCTGCCCTATAACTTCCTCTGGAATTGTATTCCAGGTGTCCACCACCCGTTGTGTAAAGAAGAATTTCCTAGCATTAGTTTTGAATTTGCCTCCTTTCAACTTTTCCGAATGCCCTCTTGTTTTTTTATTCTCTGAAAGTTTGAAGAATCTGTCCCTCTCTACTCTCTCTATGCCCTTCATGATCTTGTAAGTCTCTATCATATCCCCTCTTAATCTTCTCTTTTCTAGGGAAAAGAGTCCCAGTTTTTCCAATCTCTCAGCATATGAAAGGCTTTCCATCCCCTTAATCAGTCGTGTTGCTCTCCTCTGAACTCTCTCGAGCAATGCCATATCCTTCTTAAGGTACGGTGACCAATACTGGACGCAGTACTCAAGATGTGGGCGCACCATTGCCCGATACAGCGGTAGGATAACTTCTTTCGTTCTGGTTTTAATACCTTTCTTGATTATACCTAGCATTCTATTTGCTCTCTTAGCGGCAGCTGCGCACTGTGCTGTCGGCTTCATTGTCATGTCTACCATCACCCCCAAGTCCCTTTCTTGGGCACTCTCATTCAAAAACTTCCCTCCCATCGCATAATTATACCTCGAGTTTTTGCTTCCCACATGCAATACTTTACACTTCCCAACATTGAATTTCATCTGCCATCTCTCTGCCCATTCTCCTAGTTTGTCCAAGTCTCTTTGCAATTCTTCGCAGTCCTCCTTTGTCCGAGCTCTACTGAATAGTTTGGTGTCGTCTGCAAATTTTATTATCTCACACTTCATCCCTGTTTCTAGATCATTTATGAATATGTTAAAAAGCAGTGGCCCGAGCACCGAGCCCTGCGGAACACCACTCGTGACCTTTCTCCAGTCTGAGTAGTGGCCCTTCACCCCTACCCTCTGTTTCCTACCTTCTAACCAGTTTCTGATCCATCTATGCACGTCTCCGTCCACCCCATGGTTCTTCAGTTTCCGGAGTAGACGTTCATGAGGCACCTTGTCAAAGGCTTTCTGGAAATCTAGGTATATGATGTCTATGGGGTCTCCTCTGTCCATTTGTTTGTTAATTCTTTCGAAGAAGTGCAGTAAGTTAGTCAGGCACGATCTTCCCCTGCAGAAACCATGTTGGCTGGTTTTCAGAAGTTCGTTTCTTTCAAAGTGTTCATCGATGTTTTCTTTTATCAGTGCTTCCGCCATTTTCCCCGGAACCGAGGTCAGACTCACCGGTCTGTAGTTTCCCGGGTCCCCTCTTGATCCCTTTTTAAAGATGGGCGTTACGTTGGCTATCTTCCAATCCTCCGGAATCACACCTATTTTCAGAGATAGGTTGCAAATTTGCTGCAGTAGTTCTGCTATTTCTTCCTTTAGTTCCTTCAGAACCCTTGGATGGATTCCATCCGGACCCGGCGATTTGTCAGTTTTTAGTTTTTCTATCTGCCTGCGCACCTCATCAAGGCTCACTTCCATGGATGTTAACTTTTGTGCTTGATTTCCCTTAAGGATTTGTTCAGGTTCCGGTATGTTGGTTGTGTCTTCGCTTGTAAATACCGATGAAAAGAACATGTTAAGTCTTTCTGCGACCTCTTTCTCTTCCTTCACCGCTCCCTTCAGGTCTCCGTCGTCCAGTGGTCCCACCTCTTCCCTAGCCGGCTGTTTCCCTTTAATATATCTAAAGAACGGCTTGAAATTTCATGCTTCCCTGGCTAGCCTCTCTTCATACTCTTTTTTGGCTTTTCGAACCACACGATGACATTCCTTTTGATACTTTCTGTGTTCTTTCCAGTTTCCCTCAGATTTGTCCTTCTTCCATTTTCTGAATGAGTTTTTCTTATTGCCTATCGCTTCCTTCACTATTTTAGTTATCCACGCCGGGTCTTTTGTTCGACTCTTGTTGCACCCTTTTCTGAATTTGGGGATATACAGATTTTGCGCCTCGCTCACTGTATTCTTGAAGAAGGACCAGGCATGTTCTACCGTATGCCATTTTTTGGAAGTGTTCCTAAGTTTCTTCTTTACCATTCTTCTCATTGCTTCGTAGTTTCCCTTCTTGAAGTTAAAAGTTGTCGCTATGGTTCTCTTTCCTTTCAGTATTCCTATTTCCACCTTGAACTTGATCATATTATGATCGCTGTTTCCCAACGGTCCCACCACTTCCACTTCCTTTGCAGGTCCCCTTAGCCCATTTAGGATTAGATCCAGAGTGGCATTTCCTCTCGTCGGTTCTCTAACAAGCTGCTCCATGAAGCAATCTTGTACAGCCTCCAGAAAGTCTGCCTCCCTGGCGCATCTTGAGCTTCCAAGACTCCAGTCTATCCCAGGGTAGTTAAAGTCTCCCATAATAACTGTGTTACCGCTTTTACATTCTCGCTTCATCTCGGCTTCCATTTCTTCATCGATTTCTCCGGTTTGCCCGGGTGGACGATAGTATAGACCTATCTTTATTTCAGGCCCTTTCCTTCCTGGTATTTTAACCCATAGCGATTCTAGCTTGTTGGCCGTCTCTGCTATGTCCATTCTTGTCGATTGTATGTTTTCTTTTATGTATAGTGCTATTCCTCCGCCTTTCTGTCCTAATCTGTCTCGGCGATAGAGTTTGTACCCCGGCAGTGCTGTATCCCATCTGCTTTCCTCATTCCACCATGTTTCGGAGATTCCAATGATGTCTATGTTCTCTGCAATAGCCATGGCTTCTAATTCTCCCATTTTGTTTCTTAGGCTCCTTGCATTAGTATATATGCAATTTAGCTCCTGGATTTTTGTTGCCTTCATTTCCTTTCTCTGTGTTTTGGTCATTAGATTCTTCTCTTTGGTTGTGATCTTTCTAATCTCCTCTCCTTTGTTTGTCGACTCCTGTAATTTGTCCCTTGTCTCATCCCAGCCTTTTATCTCCTTAGTATCTTCACAAGATACCTTTTTCCGAATCATCGACGCTTGGTCGACTGTCGGCTTTCCCCTTCTTGTTAGTTTAAAGCCTGTTCTATTCCTCTCTTGATGTTGTTTGCTAGAAGTCTAGTTCCCTCTGCGCTCAGGTGCAGTCCATCTCTCCTGTAGAGCTTGCTCTTGCCCCAGAACGTCGTCCAGTTCCTCACGAAGTGGAATCCTTCTTCCTCACACCATCTCCTCATCCATGCATTTATTGATTGTAGTTCCTCTTGCCTTTTCACATCTGCCCTCGGCACTGGTAGGATCTCTGAGAACGCTATCTTCTGGGTCCTCATCTTCAGCTTCATTCCCAGAATCTTGAACTGTTCTATCAGTGTGTTTCTTCTATAGTCCCTCCTGCTGACATCGTTCGTCCCGATGTGGATCATTACTGTAGTCTCTTCCGTCTCCGCTCCTTCCAGGATCTTTCCAATTTTGTCCACGATGTCCTTGGCTCTCGCTCCCGGGAGGCAGGTCACCAGTCGGTCCTCTCTTCCTCCTGCTATGTGGCTGTCCACCTGCCTCAGGATCGAGTCCCCCACTAGGATCGCTGACCTTCCCTTCTTCAATGTTCGCTTCGGTCTCAGGTCGATGTCCTCGGTATGTTTCTCTCTTTCTTCCTCTGGGCATCGACTGGTCAATTTCTCGCCTTCTTGCGTTTTTCCTCCGTCGGTGTCTTCTTTGTGGTCTTCAATTTCTTGCTCTCCCTTCGATGTTGCTGTAACTTCTTCTTTCATCTGAAGTTCGTTCTCTTCCACCCTCTTTCTGTATGCCTCTTCAATGAATTTCTCGAGTTCCCTGACTTCCTCCTCGATGTGCCTCTCGCTCCTGAAGTCTTCAGTTGTCCTGATTGGGTCGTCCATGGTGTAAAGTCCTTCTAGCTCCTGTATCCTGTCCTCTAGTTGCTTGACTTCCTTCTTCAAGCTTTCCAGCTCCTGACACCGACCGCATACATACGACTGTCTCCCCGAGGGGAGGTAGTCATACATATGACAGTCGGTGCAGAACACTGGAAAGCTCATCTTCTGGTTTCCCTCTGCTTCCATAGTTGTTCCTACTTTAATATAATTAATATAACACTTAAGACTACATGTTCCTTTTGAGCCTGCTTCTTTCTGCACCTGCTTTTTGCCTTATTGCCTACTTCTTGTGTGTGCTGTGTTTGTTCTACCTTACCTTACTGTTGCTTGTGTGTGTTCGTTCCTTCTGCGCCTGCTTCTTCTGTACCCTTCAGTCTTTCTCTGGTGCTCCTGGGTGTAGTAACTTGGCCCTTCGCAAAGGCGCTCTCGCTAAGGCGAGCGCCTTTGCCGTGCGCCTTCGCCGTGCGCCGAGCGGCTGGGCGCCGCTGGCTCCTCCCCTTTAAGGGGGAGTCCGGCGCTGCCTGTGACGCGTGGGGGGGGCGGAGCGAACTCTCGCCGCTACCCCGAGCCTGCTGTCCTCCTGACTACAGCTTCTCACCGACGCTGCCTGCCTCCTCTCAGTGCAGTGAATAACAACCGCTTCCTGCTCCCCTTCTCAGCTCTCTCTTCGGCACCGCGTGTGCCGCGCTGGCTCCTCCCCTTTAAGGGGGAGTCCGGCGCTGCCTGTGACGCGTGGGGGGGGCGGAGCGAGCTCTCGCCGCTACCCCGAGCCTGCTGTCCTCCTGACTACTCCTGACTACAGCTTCTCACCGACGCTGCCTGCCTCCTCTCAGTGCAGTGAATAACAACCGCTTCCTGTTCCCCTTCTCAGCTCTCTCTTCGGCACCGCGTGTGCCGCGCTGGCTCCTCCCCTTTAAGGGGGAGTCCGGCGCTGCCTGTGACGCGTGGGGGGGGCGGAGCGAACTCTCACCGCTACCCCGAGCCTGCTGTCCTCCTGACTACTCCTGACTACAGCTTCTCACCGACGCTGCCTGCCTCCTCTCAGTGCAGTGAATAACAACCGCTTCCTGCTCCCCTTCTCAGCTCTCTCTTCGGCAAGAGGAGCTTATGAGACTGAGCATCAAAATGGAAGATGATGTTTAATGTGAGCAAGTGCAAAGTAATGCATGTGGGAAAGAGGAACCCGAACTATAGCTACGTGATGCTGGGTTCTTTGTTAGGAGTTAATGCCCAGGAAAAGGATCTAGGTGTCATTGCTGAGGATATGTTGAAACCCTCGGCTCAATATGCGGCAGCGGCTAAGAAAGCGAATAGAATATTAGGAATTATCAGGAAAGGAATGGAAAAAAAAGATGAAAATGTTATAATGCCTTTGTATTGCTCTATGGTATGGCTGCAACTTGAATACTGTGTGCAGTTTTGGTCACCGTATCTCAAAAAAATATAGTAGAATTAGAAAAGGTATAGAGAAGGGCTACAAAAATGATAAAAAGTAGCATCTTCCCTATGAGGAAAGGCTAAAGTGGCTAGGGCTCTTCAGCTTGAAGAAGAGATAGCTCAGGGGTATATGATAGAGATTTATTAAATACAGAGTGGAGTGGAAAGGGTAGACGTGAATCACTTGTTCACTCTTTGTAAAAATACTAGGACTAGGGGACATGCGATGAATTCTAAGTAGTAGATTTAAAACCAGAGAAAATATTTCTTTACATAACATGTAATTAAACTCTGGAATTCATTACTGGAGAATGTGGTGAAATCAGTTAGCTTAGCGGGGTTTTAAAAAGGATTGGATAATTTCTAAAAGAGAAGTCCATAGGCCTTTATTGAGATGGCTTGGGGAATCCCACTGCTTATTCTTAGGATAAGTTAAATAAAATCTGTTTTACCACTTGAGATCTAGCTAGGTACAGTACTGGGGACCTGGGTTGGCCACTGATGGAAACAGGATACTAGGCTTGATGGACCTTCAGTCTGTCCCAGTATGGCAATTCTTATGTTAAAAATATTATGGTGTTGCTTCTGATAAAATGATAGCTTGATGAGGATTCTGTAGATAACTTGCGCAGAGTGAAGCTGTAATCTTTGATCAGCAACACCATATCCTTCACTTTTGTAATTTGTAAATAAAATGGTCATAAACAGGACTAACAAAATATCATAGATATACAGAAATAAACCGACACTGCCTGTTACAGCAATAAATGACAGAGGTATTATAAACAGCTCTCTCTCAACCCTCCCATCATAACTACAATTTAAAATCCATTTCTAATTCTAAAGACACATTAATCCTGAACATTTGGGCAGTCAACTCCTTCTTGCAAGAATTCTTGTGGAGAGCCTCATTAGCATTCTTTTGCTCTGCCTCCCATCCCTCTAGGCTGTTCTCCAATTCCTCAGTTGTCTCTCTACAAACGAGACGGTAGGAGGCTGTCTTTTCTTCTCATGTTTATTTTTCAATTAAATTTGTTTTTTGCTTACCGTTTGTGAGACTTTTTCGGTACTGCAGAGGATTCCAATCTTGGGGCATCTCTGGATGTGGGAGAGCGCAGACTCTAAGGTCGAGGGTCTACTTCCAAGGGGCAGACTGCTCTGCAGTGCACCCATTTGGACAGCCTACACTAACAGTTTGGGAGCTCAGGGACTGATCTCATGGGAGCAAGGCTTGCTCCAGGTTCTAATCACAGTGGGCTTGAGTGCAGGCTGAATGGCTCCATGGCAGTTTTCCAGGATCAAGGCAGACTGCTTTCCTCCTCCATCTGTGTGTGTGAGGTTCCAATGGGGGTTGAGTTCTCCAGCCAGTTCGTTGGGGCCAGAAAGGCAGTCCAAAGAGACAAGCAGTTCAGATTCCAGGCTTTTGCTAAGCTGTCTGCAGCTTCAGTACAAGCAGCTTTCAGCATACAACATGGCACAGTGAGTAATAGACTAAGAGTCTGAAAAACAAAATCCTGGGGTGGGGTGGGAGGGAGAAGGAGAAGTGTTAAAAGCAGTTTTTTGGGGATCTAAGGTTAGAGCCAGGGCCGCCCCCCCCCACACACACACCTATAAAATCACCAAGTCACTAGAGTTTGGACCCCAGTGTAGCTCCCCCGGGCCATTTTTGTTGCTAAAATTGCTGTTGTGATGGCCATCTAGGATTTAATGATTTGAAATTAAAAGCCTCTATCTCCCTCAAAACACCTCAGTTTTGCTCAAAAATAGGTGTGATGGACTCCTCAGGCCAAGATACATTGGATTCATGCCAGATTTGCGCTGGATGGCCATCTGAGGATTATCTGTGTGCTTTGTGGCCTTTGGGGGGGGGAGCCACTGGCTTAGCCTCCTCTTGCCCCTTGAGGGAGTGTTAGTGCCCAGAATTCATTTATATAATGTGTGAAGTTTACATGATTAATAAGGGCCGGAGGGAACCCTTTGGAATTATGACCCTACTAGCGCCAGGGTTTTTCCCTCTGAAGAGCGCAATTCCCCAGCAACTGTGCCTTGCACAAGATAGGGAGGTCCATTCTGAGGAAGACTGTGATGAAGAGGGCTCTATATCAATGTCTTTACTGACCCAGTCGGGGTCCTCTATAGTAGGAGATGCTACTTCATCTCTAGGGGGGCCGGATTAAGGTCTGGTGGGGGCCCTTGATCTTGGAGAGGACCCGACTGTAAACAGTTCTCTGCTACACAGTGCTCACTTATGATCAGCACAAAAGCACAGACCACCTGCTAATGGAGCATTGGTAGGCCCTGGAGAGGCCCCTTTGAGTGGCGAAAGCCATAGCGATGCTATATCCAATGGATGCTGAATTTAACCATCTGTTTGTTCCACTGAAAATGGATTCCCTAGTGGCACAGGTTACCAAGCATACCTCCCTTCCCATTGAAGGCGGTGTGGTATTAAAGAATGCCTAGGACCGCAGGCTGGATTTTGTGCATAAGAAACTATTCAAAACCATGGCCTCAGGTTTAAAAGCAGCTTCAGCAGTGTCCTTTATTGCCTGGGCTTGCTACTCCATGTTGCACAGTGATCTGGAGGCAATGGCTGGGAGGGATCACAAGTTTCTAATATCCGGAGTGGGTTATGTAGCTGATACTCTGCATGATCTTTTCAGAGTCATGAGCAAAATGTCTGCTTATTCCATGTCTGTCCGCAGGATGCTTCTGGATCAGACTGGGTGGGGGATTCCTCCTCCAAAGCGACCTAGAATAAATTACTATTTAAAGTACATTTACTCTTTATGAAAAGTTTGGATGAACTTATGGCCAGTGTGCAGAATTGTAAGCCAAAGTCCTTACTGGACAGCAGGCCTTGAACCCCTAGGGGGTCAGGGTGCAGTAATTTTCAGACCTCCAGACGATATCTCCAGTTCTTGGGAGGGCCTATGGGCCAGAGATTATTTCAAAGTTCCAGACAAAAGATTCGGAGGGGCCAGGCACCTCCAATCTTCAGGATCCCACTCCGCAACAGCTCTTAAGAAGCAGTTATGATGCCAAGCTGTCATCCCAACCTCCACGCATTGGAGGGAGGTTATCGGCCTATTGGGGGATATGGGCGGAGATCACTACAGACCGCTGGGTGGACATTATACAGTAGGGGTAAAAACATGAATTCTTTTGTCCCCTTCCAGACTTTTCTGGACCGAGCAACAGGATCTTGAAGCCATAAAGCCTATACCAGAGGAAGACTCAGGCTCCAGCAGATACTCTATATACTTCATAGTGCCAAAAAGGGATTCAGAAGACCGGAGGCCGATTCTAGACCTCAAAGTAGTAAATGCGGCATTCAAAATACCCCATTTCTGAATGGAGATAGCGAGGACGATAATTGCTTTAGTGATGCCGAGGGAATTTCTCACTTCACTAGATTTGATGGAGGCCTATTTGCACATTCTAATTTTTCCAAAGCACAGGAATTTCTTGTGTTTTCATGTCGTGGAGCAACACTTCCAGTTCGCAACCTTACCCTTTGGACTGGCTACAGACCTTCACCAAGGTGAAGGTTGTTGTGGCAGTACACCTGTGCAGAGTGGGTACAAAAGTACAACTATACCTAGACGATTGGTTGTAAGAGCCCAGTACAAATCTGAAGGCAGACTGGCTATTCAAAAAGTGATTCAGCTGCTGCAGAAGTTGGACTGGGTGGTCAATTTTCAGAAAAGCCACCTGGAACCGACACAGATCTTGGGGTATCTGGGAATCTGGTTCAACAGAAGGGAGAACAAGATGTTCCACCAGGAAGCCCACAGAGAGAAGCTTCTGTGTCAGATACTGGAGTTTCTGAGCAAGACAGCTCCGACAGCCTGTCATTATTCACAGGTGCTGGGATCAATGGTTGTGACCATGGACAGTGGTCCATTGGGAAAGGGCGCACTTGTGTCCACTCTAGAATGTGCTCCTCTCCTACTGATGCCCACAGACAGATGCATTCCAGCAGCAGCTGCTTTGGATAGCAGAAGCACATTGCAGTCTAGCCTAGTTGTTAGAGCTTCACTCTCTAACCAGAGGAGTTCCTCTTTGTATCCCCGCATGGGTGATCCTGATGATGGACGTCAGACTATATGGCTGGGGTGCACATTCTGAAGGTTGACCAGTGCAGGAACGCTGATCCCCTTCTCAGAGGAAGTGGTTACATGGAACTTCAAGCCATCTGCCTGGCACCTCAGGCGTTTGAGAATGCGCTGCAGAGCAAAGTGGTATGAGTTTTCTTGGACAACGCAATGACAGTAGCCTATGTCAATCACTAGAGGGACACCAAGAAACATAGAAACTTAGAAGATGACGGCAGAAAAGGGCTACAGCCCATCAAGTCTGCCCACTCTGCTTACCCACCCCCTGTCTATGTCAAGAATGCTACTCTTGTCCTGGATCAGTAGCGTGGAATGTTGCTACTCTTTGGGTTTTGGTCAAATACTAGGGATCTGGATTGGCCACCATGAGAACAGTCTACTGGGCTTGATGGACCATTGGTCTGACCCAGTAAGGCTATTCTTATATTCTTACTCTACACTTGGAAGCCCAGATGCTGTTTTGATTGACGGAGACTCATCTCTCTTGGCAGCACATGTGGCAGGAGTAAACAATGTGCATGCGGATTTCCTCAGCTGGAAGATCTTAGATCCTGGAGAGTGGTCATTATCTCTGGTAGCTTTCACTTGCATTGCAAATTGGTGGGGGCACTCGACATTCGATCTGATGGTATCGGCAGCCAAAAAGTAGGCGGCTTAGTTCTTCAGTCGAAAATACGAGCCAGGAAGTGAAGGTTGGATGCCCTGGTGCAACTTTGGCCAAAGGCAGAACTTCTTTATGTCTTCCCTCTGAGGCCCATGATAGGCAGACTTCTACGCAGGATCATGACACACCAAGTATATACAGATTGGCTGTTAGTTGAAGCAGTTCAACTAGAGTCCCTTTCAGTTCCTTGATTACCCTCGGATGGATGCCATCCGGTCCTGGGGATTTATCATTTTTAAGCCTATCAATCTGCCGGCATATCTCTTCTAGACTGACCGTCAACCCTGTCAGTTTCCCATCTTCATTTCCCACGTATAGCCTGTCGGCTTCTGGTATGTTGCATATATCCTCTTCAGTAAACACGGACACAAAAAAATGTATTCAGTTTGTCAGCGATGGCTTTGTCCTCCTTTAGCACTCCCTTTATTCCTTGATCATTCAGTGGCCCTACCGCTTCCTTCGCAGGTTGTTTCCCTTTAATATATCGAAAGAACGGCTTGATGTTTTTCGCCTCCTTGGCTATTTTTTCCTCGTAGTCTCTGTTGGCCCCTCTTACCACCTTATGGCACATGCTTTGATGCTGTTTGTGCTTTTTCCAGTTATCGTCCATTTTTGACCTATTCCATTCCTTAAACGAAGTCGTCTTGTCCCTGATCACTTCCTTCACCAGTACAGTGAGCCACGCTGGTTCCTTGTTCTTTTTCCTCTTGGATCACTTGTTGATACGCGGTAGATTTTGCACCTCGGTGACTGTCCTTAAAAAGGGTCCATGCTTGCACTAGTGTCTTTACAGTGCTTATCCTCTTCTTGATCTTCTTCCCCACCATGAGTTTCATCCCTTCGTACTTTTCAGAAGTTCAGTGCCGTGGCCATCGTTCTGGATCGATGTTTTGTCCCTGTGTTGAGGTTGAAGCAGATCATATTATGATCACTGGTTCCCAGCGTCCCCTCTACTTCTACACCTTGCGCCGGTCCTCGTAGTCCATTTAGAACTAAGTCCAAAATTGCATTTCCTCTCATATTTTCCTTGACAAGTTGTTCCAGGAAGCAATCACCTATAGCATCCAGGAACTTGGTCTCCCTACCGCAGCCGGAGATACCTAGGTTCCAGTCTATCAGCAGATAATTGAAGTCGCCCATGATAACTGTGTTGCATCCTTTGCAGTTGCGTTTAATCTCATCCATCATTTCTCCATCAATTTCTTCGGACTGCCCTGGGGGTCGGTAGTACATGCTGATCTTCATTTCCGTTCAATTTGTTCCCGGAATTTTGGCCCATAGAGACTCTACCTTGTTGTTTGATTCCGGCGTATTCTCTCCAGTAGACTCAATTCCCTCTTTGGCGTATAGGGCAATACCTCCACCTTTTTGACCCACTCTGTCTCTGCGGTATAGCTTGTATTCCGATAGCACAGTGTCCCAAACATTTTCCTTGTTCCACCATGTTTCCGTGATACCGGTTATGCCAAGGTTATCTATTTGTGCCATAGCTTCCAATTCCCCCATCTTGTTCCTTAGCCTCCTTGCATTCATGTACATACATTTGAGTTTGCGGACTGTTACTTTCTTGCTTTTCCTCCTCTCTTGTGCCCCTTTCGATACGTCAGGATTTCTGCCTTGCCTATGATCCGGTGAGTCTTCCCCGCAATCTTCCTGCATGGTATCTTCTGGGTATACCATTTCTCGAACCATCAGTCGACTGTCAGATTTCCACTTCTTCCTAGTTTAAAAACTTCTCAATTTCGTGCTTGATGTTGCTTGCAAGTAGCCTCATTCCATCTCCGTTGAGGTGTAGTCCATCTTTCTGGAATAGCTTGCTCTTCCCCCAGAACATCGTCCAGTTGCACATGAAGTAGAATCCTTCTTCCTCATACCTGTGCCTTGTCCATGCGTTGACTGCTTGCAGCTCCATCTGCCTCTTCTCATCGGCCCTGGGTACTGGCAGGATCTCTGAGAATGCTACCCTCGGCGTTCTGGTCTTCAGCTTCCTTCCAAGCATCTGGAACTGGTCCTTCAGTCCTTCTCTGCTGTGGTTCCTGTTGCTCACGTTGTTTGTCCCCACATGGATCACCGCCGTCATATCTTCCTCTTCCATGCTGTCGATGATCCTGTCGATGCGGCTCACTATATCTTCTATCTTGGCTCCTGGTAGGTAGGTCACCAGCCGATCCTGTCTTCCTCCCGCTATATGGCTGTTGACCTGTCTGACAATGGAGTCCCCCACGACAATCGCTGTCCTTTCTATCTTCTCATATCTCTCCAGCCACAGGTCCATGTCCTCGGTGTATGTCCATTAGAGAATGACATGGTGACAAAATTCATCACCGTTCCCGATCCCGCAGATAACTGCGGGAAATAATCCCATGTCATTTTTTAGTGTCTATTTCAGCCTCAGTCCTTCTACACCAGCATTCTTCAAAGCAAAGCTTGAGGGTCAGTGGTTGTGGCCATTCATACTCTGATTCTTCCCTCTCTCCGTAAAGAATGACATGAAGATGGTTTACCACGGTTATCCGCGGGATGGGAACGGTGATGAATTTTGTCACCATGTCATTCTCTAATGTCCATCTCTCCAGTTATAGGTCAGTGTCTTCCTGTGGGTTCCCCCCGTGTTTCCAGGTCTTGCTGCTGTGTCACTGATTTCTTCCTTGTGGTTGTCCTCAAGGTGGTCCTCCATCACTGTAGATGTATCTTTCCACTGGTGCTGGTGATTCTCCACGGCCTCCCTGTATGCCTCCTCGATGAACTTCTCTAACTCCCGGACTTCTTCCTCAATGGTTTCCTCTGTCTTGAAGTCTTCTGCCTCTCTGTCCTCCTCCTCCACTGCTCGAAGTGCTTCTAGTTCTGTATTCTGCCTTCCAGGAGTCTAACTTGTTTCTTCAGGCCCTCCAGTTCTCTGCATCGAGTGCATACATAAGACCACCTCCTAGAGGGGAGGTGGTCATACATATGGCAAACGGTGCAGAAAACTGGGTAGCTCAACATCCTGCTTCTGTCTGCTGTCTCCATTGCTGTCCGCTTGCCGGTCTACTGTCTCAAGTGGCTTCTTCCTGTTTCCTTTTGTAGTGTCCTTGGTGTCACTGTGGGTCCCTTTCCACTTGCCGATCTGCTGTCTGAAGTGGCTTCTCCCTGTTTCCTTTTGTAGTATCATTGGTGTTACTGTGAGGTCCCTCACCTGATTTGAGACCTGCTATCCTTCCTTGCTTGTTGCTTGTGTGTTCTCTGTGTCCGCTGTGGTTACTCTCTGCTACTACTGTGTTGTAAATCTACTGCTTGTCTGTCCTGTTGCCCTCGTGGTACTTGCCTGTGTGGGTGTCCTTTTTTAGCGCTTCTTCTTTGCAGTGATGTGTCTCTTCTTAAGGCCCTTAGCGAAGGCGCTCTCGCTTGCCTACGATGCTGCGCTGTTGGCTCCTCCCCTTTTAAGGAGGAGTTCTGGATGGGTGCTTCACTGATGTCAAGGGTGGGCGGAGCTACCTCTCACTGCTGCCCCTCACTCTTTCCTGCCTTCTCCGACTCTTCTCGTCTCTTGCCTCCCGATGCTCTCCTGCCTCCTGACTCTCTGCTCCTACCTGCCCTGTTCTCTGGGCTCAGCTGTTTCAATCGCCGTTGGCTTCTCCCCTTTTAAGGAGGAGTTCCGGATCAGTGCTTCGCTGACATCAGGGGTGGGTGGAGCGACCTCTCGTCGCTGCCCCTCATTCTCTTCTGCCTCCTCCAACTCTCTTCCCCTCTTGTCTCTTGCCTCCCGACTCTCTGCAAAGGCAGCCAGGACTTTTAGCAGGCATGAATACTGGGTACCAGGATCCAATTTCAGGGTGCCATGATAACTTGGCACTCAGAATTTGTTGAACCCTGGCTTCCTCTAGCCTTGCATTCATATGGAGAATAGCTTTGCAGCAGTGGTGTACCACTGGTCTCCACATTATCTCCAGTCCCCTGCCTTCCACTCTAGATTGTCTAATCCCAGCTGATTGCAGAAAAGTTCAGCTGGTGGTGCAGAGGAACTAATACTTCCTGTGTATCCTGCTGCTTGTGCCTTTCTTGATGTTTTTCAAAGCACACATTAACATAAGAACATAAGAAGCGCCATCTCCGGATCAGACCTTCGGTCCATCAAGTCCGGCGATCCGCACACGCGGAGGCCCTGCCAGGTATACACCTGGTTTATTTTATAGCCAACCATACTTTATATGCCTCTCTCAAGGAGATATGCATCTAGTTTGCTTTTGAAGCCTAGGACTGTCGATTCTGCAATAATCTCCCCTGGGAGAGTATTCCAGATGCCAACCACTCTCTGTGTGAAGCAGAACTTTCTGACATTAGTCCTGAACTTGTCCCCCCTTAGCTTCATTTCATGTCCTCTTGTCCGTGTCAAATTGGACAATGTAAATAATCTTCTCTGCTCTATTTTGTCGATTCCTTTCAGTATTTTGAAGGTCTCGATCATATCCCCACGCAGTCTCCTTTTCTCAAGGGAGAACAATCCCAGTGTTTTAAGTCGATCCTCATATACCAGTTTCTCCATACCCTTCACTAGTTTGGTTGCTCGTCTCTGCACCCTCTCCAGCAGTTTTATATCCTTCTTTAGGTAGGGAGACCAATGTTGGACGCAGTATTCCAAGTGGGGTCTGACCATTGCCCTATAAAGCGGCATTATAACTTTCTCCGATCTACTCGAGATTCCTTTCTTTATCATGCCCAACATTCTATTTGCCTTCTTTGCCGCTGCCGCGCATTGTGCTGATGGCTTCAGGGTCCTATCTATCAGTACACCCAGATCCCTTTCTTGTACACTTTTTCCCAGACTTGCACCTGACATTCTGTACTCATATTCCTTATTCTTACTGCCTAAATGCATTACCTTGCATTTCTCCACGTTGAACTTCATCTGCCATTTCTCCGCCCATTTTTCTAACCGACACAAATCGCTCTGGAGTTCCTCACTATCCTCCTGCGATCTGATTGCCCGGCAGAGTTTTGTGTCATCTGCAAACTTGATGATCTCACTGGATGTTCCGTTTTCCAAGTCATTGATATAAATATTAAAAAGGATCGGTCCAAGTACTGAGCCCTGGGGTACACCACTAGTCACTATCTCCCAGTCAGAGAACTTCCCATTAATGCCCACTCTCTGCTTCCTGTTATCCAGCCATTTGCCTATCCATCTTTGTATATCTCCCTCTATGCCATGGCTTTGTAGTTTCCTGAGTTAGCTGTTTGATCTGCCTGATATGCTGCAGATTTCTAGAGATGCTGGTGGCAGGAAGAACAGGGTGGGGATGCAGCAAGACCTTGAGCATAAGAATGGCTCAAAGGCCCTTTGCTCACTTTTGTATTTATTTTGACTTCATTTATAACCTGCTTACAGCTAAGCAGTTCACAAAAATATCAAATACATAATAAAATAAGACAAGAATAAGATCTGCCTGTTCTTGTACAATCCCACTTTATTCCGGGACCAGTGGGTTATTTCCTTCCACCCGCTAGCGTCTGTAGAAAGCCTCAAAACTTCAGAGGCTTCCTCCCCCTGTCTCTTATATACCTTCTCCCTGAGCATGCTCATCAGTCTTTTCTTCCTATAAACCAAGTCTGTAGGAGCTCATCTTTTCTACTTGTATTTTATTTTGTGATCTTTCAGTATTTTTTGTTCGAGGTTCTCACCCTCGTGCTGTGGAGGTTCCCTGCGGGACATCCTTGACTGCAGGAGATCATGGAGAACGTCTGCTTCTGGGGAGTTCCCTGCTCAGCAGTAAGCTCCCTGGACAGCCTGCACATCAGATCAGGGCTCAGGGACCTTTCCTTGCTGTGATAACGTATCACAATTTCCTTGAACAACCGTTTCAATGTTTCTAATTGTGCCGTGAATGTCCCCAGAAGAAGCTGACTTGTTCAACGAAACGGGTCCTGTTAGGCACGGCTAAGATATCTATGATAAGTTCTTTCACGTTTCTTAGACCAAGTTTTTCAGTGAAATGCGGTTGATGATTTAATTATTGGCTATGGCACCCAGTTTACTAAAGATGGCACTGATGATAAGAATCATTAGTGTTACAATGACAGCCTTTTAAAAAAAGTGTTTTTGTACATCTTAGTGCATTAATCAAGTACACCATGATTTATTTTTTCTAATAAGTAATTTTTCACCATATTAAGTAGTATTCACAGCATTGAAAAAAGCTTCAAAAAGAAAGGTTTTTTAGAACCTATGATAGAAAGCCAGAACCAATAAGTCTCAGACTGTTTACCTTGAGTCGGATTCTGAGTGGGTTTCTGAGGTTCTTTTCCTTCCAATAATATAAGCTTTTATCCTCAGTGCTGTATCCAAGAACCTCGATTGGCTTGTGTAGCGTTTAGTTAGGGGTTCATTTTCCATCTCTGTTCATATTGAGTGTTTGCAATACATAGTTAAAAGTCCCTGCCTGTTTCCCTTCCTCCAGCTTCTGTGCCGGTCACAGGGACCCCTGTTCCAAGGGACCAGGGTCTTTCTTCTTGTTTTCCTGCGAGTATACTGGGGAGTAAGTTCACTGTGCCTGCAGTTGTGCCAGACACTCTTTCCATTCCTCTGCTTTCACAGGGCAGCTCTGTGGCGGCCACGGACCTGGCTAATCTGGTGGATCTCCAGGATCCGGACTGGTGCGGAGTCTGTGATTTGGAAGAGGATCCCCACACCTTGTGGATTTAATTTCTGATTCTCTGCAGGAATTGAAGCTACAGACAGAACAGCCAGTCTCTGCTGAATGTTCCCTTATGAGTGACCAGAGGCCATAATCTGCCTCTTTTCCTGATCATCCTGATGTTTTCTAGATTGTTATGGATACTTGGAAGTCTTCTGAGGGTCACTTCAAATGTGTTCAAGCCATGGTGCGGCTTTATCCCATGGCGGATGGCTTTAACAAGCACTTTATTTCTTTGAAGGTGGATTTTTGGGTGGCGCATATCACCAAGTGCACATCTCTCCCTAGCAATGGGGGGGGGAGGGGTATTCTGAAGGATGGCCAGGACAGATGTGTGGATTTTATCCTTAAGTGTCTGTTTGATTCAGTGGCGGCCAAGATCAAAGCGGCGACAGCCTCCTTTTTCGTGGTTTCGTGGCTCGGGCATGCCTCTCCAACTGCGTCATGATCCTGACACTGTGGTGCTTCGGGATTTGGATTTTCTCATCTCCAGAGTGGATTACATGGCTGATGCCCTGTATGACATCTTGAATGTTTTTACCAAGCTTGGTGCCTATTTTGTTTCGGCTCACAGGATGCTCTGGATTCAGTAATGGTATGGTGATTCATCTTCTAAGGCTACATTGAGCCGGTTGCCCTTCAAGGAGCAGCTCCTGTTCGGTCAGGGTCTGGATGACCTTATGGCCAGTGTTCAGGATCGTAAACCCAAGGCATTGCCTGGGAGCAGGTCCTGCCCTTTTGGGCATTCTAATTTTCATCCTTTTTTGCATTCTCGCCCGTACTCGGGCCCTTCCACAGGTCATCATTCCTCCTGTCTGCCAGACTGCACTTTGGTGGGTCTCGCCATCAGCAGTCTCCAGTAAGTCGACCGGCGGCTACCACCAAGAAACAGTTCTGATGCCAGGTCGCTGTCTCCCCCTCCCCCTCCCCGCACCGGGGTATGGTTGTCGGCCTTTCTGGCAGAATGAGAGGCCATCATCTCTGACCGCTGGGTTCTGGAGGTTCTCCGAGATGGCTACAAGTTGGAGTTTCTCTGTCCTCTGACCAAGTATTTTCTGGATTTCCCTGCCAGCCGCCCCGAGAAGGTGGTTTAGGTGCAGGCCACAATCCACAGACTTTTGGATATTGCGGCCATAGAACATGTGCCGGAGGAAGACTCAGGCTCTGGGAGATATTCAATATACTTCATTGTTCCAAACAAAGGATCCTATGATTGGAGACCAATTCTGGACCTCAAGGTAGTCAATGCAGCCCTGAAAATCCCTCGATTCCATATGGAGACGGTGCACTCAGTGATTGAAGTTTCAAGTTTCAAGTTTAATAATTTTTTTGATTAATCGCTTAATCATACTTCTAAGCGATGTACAGTTTAAAATTACATTTGTTGGGTGACAATACAATAAATAAAAATACTTAAAAGGAAAAAAATCAATACAGAATTACAATCAATTTTAACATACTCATAACATTAGGTAAGGAGGAATGAACTACAAATCTTTAAAGTAAAAAGAAAACATTAAGGGAAAAATACAGAAGGTTAACAAAATAACAAAATATAATAAGATAAAATTTAATAGGGTTATTGGATATTAAAATTAATTTTCAAAGGCATCCTTGAAAAGGAATGTTTTAAAATTACTTTTAAATTTTCCGAATTCCTGTTCTTCCCTTAAAAATATTGGAAGGGCATTCCAAATCTGTAGTGCAGTAACCGAAAAAATAAATTGCCGTCTTGTATTAATAATTTTCAACGAAGGAATAGTCAATAGATTTTGTTCATTAGATCTCAAAACTCTATTTGCAGAATATGGAATTAATAGTTTGAATAAGAAAGCAGGAGTCTTATTATAAAGGGTTTTGAAGGTCATTATACAAAGTTTATACATAATTCTATGAATAACTGGAAGCCAGTGTGCATTTTTAAGGAGTGGTGTTACATGATCAAACTTTCTAGATTTGGTTATAAGCTTAATTGAGGCATTTTGAATGATTTGAAAACGTTTTATTTCGTTTAACGCAATTCCTTTGAAGAGAGAATTGCAATAGTCGATTTTGGAAATCACCAAAGAGTGAATAAGAATTTTACGTAATCTGTAAAAGGTAGTTTTCATAATATTACTAATATGATCATGAAAATTTAGTTTATTATCAAAAATCACCCCTAAAATTTTTAAATTATTAACTGATTGCAGGGGGACGTTTTGTATAGAAATTGGAGTAACAAGAGGAAAACCATCTTTCCATGGAAAGAGCATAACATTAGTTTTTTTAATGTTAAGTGCCAATCTGTTTATATCCAGCCAGTGATAAATTTGGTCAAGTTTCTCATTAATCGCTAAGATTTCAGAGGTATCATTAGTGTTTAATGGATGCAATAGCTGGATATCATCAGCATAGGCAAAAACATGAAAACCTACAGATTGGCATAAAGTCATTAGTGGTGCAAGAAAGATATTGAAAAGTAAAGGCGAGAGAATAGATCCTTGGGGGACCCCATGTGCGGTCTGTGTAGGTTTAGAAGAGGATTCGTTGCTGCCGGGGGAGTTGCTAACTTCCCTGGATCTGACGGAGGCGGATCTATACATTCCCATTTTCCCGGACCACCGGAAGTACCTGCGATTCCATATTCTGGGGTGACATTTCCAGTTTGTGGCACTGCCCTTTGGGTTGGTGACAGCACCCCAGACCTTCACCAAAGTGATGGTAGTGGTGATAGCCCATCTGCGCTCCATGGGTGTCCTGGTTCACCTGTATCTGGATGACTGGTTGATCAGAGTGCCCTCTCTGTCCGAGGGGCATCAGGCTGTTCATCAGGTGGTACAGTTGCTGCAATGTCCGGGTTGGGTTATCAACTTCAGAAAGAGTCATCTCGAGCCCACCTCGGATTTGGAGTACCTAGGAGTTCAGTTTCACATGGGTCAGAACAAAGTGTCTCTGCCTGTGTCCCATCAGGAGAAGCTACAGCAGGTTATCAGGAACTTTCTAGCCACTCTGGTTTTGACAGCTTGGCAGTATCTCCAGGTTCTAGGGACTATGGTGACATCGATTGATGTGGTTCCTTGGGCCAGAACCTGCCTGCGTCCACTGCAGAATGCCCTGCTTTTATGCTGGAATCCATGACTGAACCCATTCCATGCACCCCTGCCCCGGATGACCATGGCACGCAACAGTCTAGCCTGGTGGTTGTGTCCTTGGACGTGCGCAGAAGTTTATTGCGGTATCTGGAGGTCACCGAGTTTCGCCTCTCTCACCACCTGTTTGTCTTGGTGGGTCTTGCCCACAGAGGGAAACCAGCTTCTACAGCTACCATTTCCAGTTGGATTCGCATGGCCATAGCTTATGTGGCGGTCGGCAAGATGCCCCCCCCTTGGGGTCCAGGCTCCTTCAACCAGAGAGGTTTTCCTCCTCTTGGGCAGAGTCGTCAATTGTTTCTCTGGACGAGATTTGCAGGGATGCTACCAGGTCCTCCTTGCATACATTCACCAAGTTTTACAGGATCAATGTGGCGGCCAAGCAGGATGCTGCTTTTGGTGCCTCTGTGTTAGCAGCGGGCTCATCAGTCCCACCCAGACTGCTCTGTTACGTCCTACTGGTCCCGGAATAAAGTGGGATTGTACAAGAACGAAAGATTAGGTTCTTACCTCTGCTAATCTTCTTTCTTGTAAACCCACACATTATTCCTGGAACCTGCCCTATACTTGCTGATTCACCGAGTGTCTGCTTTTACAAATACTGGTAATCTGCGTTTCTGTCCAGTTTTTATTAGAGTGCCATCAGAATGGGGTTAGCACTCAGTTTAGGGGGTCCCAAGTTAGTTCATGTCAGTTCATGTTGTTTCTACTTCTAGCACTGTTATTGTCATTTAGGTTACTGATGTTTGTTATCCTGATTTGGTTATGTTCCCTTGTTGCTGTTTTGCATTTATAATTGTAAGTAGAATATACTTACTTGTCGGGGAGTGTCCCCTTACCCCTCTCTCTCTTGTTCTTATCCTCTCCAGCAGGGGTGTCCAACCTGCGGCCTGAGGGCCGCATGCGGCCCCGTGAAGTATTTTGTGCGGCCCTGGTCGAGGGCGATGCAGTGTTTTCTTCTGCTGCCCCCGGGTGTTTACCATCTTGCCGACTCCCTCCTCTGTCTTGCTGCAGCGTTTGCGCAGCCCCAGAAACATCTTTTTCAGCCAATGCGGCCCATGGAAGCCAAAGGTTGGACATCCCTGCTCTACAGATATTTCTGGCTGCTTTCAGGCTGACTGGTGAGCATGCTCAGGGAGGAGGTATGTAAGGGAGGGAGGAAAAGCCTCTGAAGTTTTGAGGCTTCCTACAGACCCTAGCAGGTGGAGGGAAATAACCCACTGGTCCCAGAATAAAGTGTGGATTTACAAGGAAGAAGATTAGCAGAGGTAAGAACCTAATCTTTCGGTACTTCTTGAGGCCTCTCCTCTACATCAGTTTAGTGCCTTGTGACAATTAGGGGCATTTTCAAAAATGAAAAACATCCAAAAACCCGACTAAGTCAGCACTTGAACGTCCTAATCACTGGGACGTCCAAGTGTGCCAATTTTTGAAACCATTTTTCTAGATGTCTAGTGGGTCGTTTATTCTGATGTGAGCCCAGAGTTCAAAGGAGTGTTTTGGGAGGCGTGCTATGGGTGGGCTTAGACTTGGACATTTTGCAGCTATAATCAAACATTTCCTAAGATGTCCTGGATGGAACTTTGACATTTTGGGCTAGACCTGTTTTAGAAGTGTCTAAGTGCCAAAAAGGTACCCAAACTAACCAGATAGATGATCACTGGAGGGACACTCCTCCAATGGTCACAGACCCCTTTGCACCCCCATTAAACTTACTGAAAAAATACATACCTGTCTCTAGAACAGCACCACCAGGTATAGAAAAGCCTACTAGAGTAGCACACAGGTGTCTTAAGTAGCGTATTGAATGGGCTAGTGAACCATAGAGAGGAGGAGTCAGGCCCATAAGAGACTTTAACCAGTCTATTTATGATAGAAATTGTGATCCCACCAAAACCCTACTCTACTTCCATATAGGTGACACCTGGAGCCATAAAGGCTATTTGGGTTGTAGACAAGTGGGTATAGTAGGCATTAGGGGAGTTTTAGGGGGTTCACTCTAAATTATAAGGGGGTTATGGTGAGAAGTACATGTGGTACTCTTTATGTGAAGTTCATAGCAGTGTCCTTTAAGGTGTCCCACTGCTCTGTTGGCATGTCTGGGTAGCCAATCCATTACAAGATTGGCCCTCCTACATCCAAGTGCAGACCATTTGGACATTTGTTTCCAACTTGGACTTTTTTTGGTCGAAAATGGGGTATAACTTTGGACATTTTGGTGCTCTGGACATCCAAGTAGACAATTAAAAAAAAAAAAAAAAAGCTTTGGACAATTAGCAGTTCGGGTTTCGAAAATGGCTTTTTCTATGTTTCTAAATTTGGATGTTTTGCAGGAAACGTCCAAAATCAGACTTAGATGTCCTATCGAAAATGGCCCTCAATGTCTCCCACCTTTCCCTCTTTAGTGTTTTACAGGAACCAAGTTAGTGGAAGATGGGAATGGGGTTATCACTCAACTAGGTATACAAACCTAAGGATTAGATTAGATTAGATTAGATCATGACCCCAAGTTTGAAAAACACTGTGTTAAAGTACAGTATTATGTGACATGACCATCAAATTGAGTGTGGCCATGGTGTTGTCTTTTTGTAATATCTAGGTCTGGATTGGTTCATTCTTGAACTCACACCTGACTATGTACTATAGCCTAGTCTTTGTCTTTTCTTTTATTCTTGATTGCTACTGAAAGAAGTGCTGAATGTGTTTCTACTCATGTACTTTCAAGTGATTAAAAAATAAACTTCATTTGTTTTGAGTTTGTCTTTTTCTTAAATTGTTCGTACATACTCAGTCACTATAGGATAGTAAGATAAATTTGAATATATTGGCTACTCCGTGTGTGCAAATCTATTTCATGCATATTAATTGTAGTAATCCTGACAGGTTAGGTATGCCTTCAGGTGAGAGTTAAGAAGCATTGTTTAGGAGATTGCAAGATAGTACAAATTTGTTTTTGTTCATGGGATTTTCATTAATATAAACATTATTGGCTTTTTTATAAATCTTTATTCATTTTCAAACTTAAAACAGTGCATATAGGAATACATACAGAATATATGAAAAACAGCACTTACATCTTTCAATCAAATACATGAAAATTATTTTCACCCCCTCCCTATTTCAGTGTAATCAAGAAAACCAACAATATTACTTCCATATTTTTCAGACAACAATCCCAGTCTACTTTCTCTCTCCCTCCCCCCACCCCTTCCCTGGATATGTAAATTATAACCAGAAGTACAAGGAAACACCATTCAATTAGAATCAATAAAATTAGTCAATGGACCCCATACCCGTTTAAACCATTTGGTACCCCGTTGCTCAAAAATCATTTTTTTCGTATCTGTAACATAAACATAATAAATGCCACCAAAAAGTAAAATTTAATTGGTCACAGTTTTTCCAATTTTTTGTAATCATTTGGATGGCTACCCCAGTCATAATACCCAATAATCTATTTTTATTTCTGTCTCCTAGAAGTGTAGGAGATAACAACATCCCACTGATTACCACATCATACGATAGCAGAATCATAGTCTCCAGAATCAGAGTAATATGTCCCCATATAGATCTCCAGAAGTTAAATATCAAGGGACAAAAGAAGAGCAGGTGATCCAGTGTCCCTATATCGAGATGACAGTGCCAGCATCTATTTGACTTAGAACTATCTAATTTTTGTAATCTAACAGGGATCCAAAAACTTCTATGCAACAAACCCCCCCCCCCCCCCACGTTTGTCTCATAGATGCTGATGCTGTACATCTCATCCTCTAAGAACAAATCCGTGGCCATTGAGTAGCAGAAATCTGCTGTTTAATCTCAATGCTCCAAATATCTCTCAAACTTGATTTTGGTTTCTTATTCATATAGCCAGATATTAATTTATACCAGATATTAATTTATACCACTGATCCCTTAGGAAATCTGTCTGGAAGCATAGGACCGCCAAGCTATATTGATTTTTTAGATTTCACCAATCAGGGAACCCCTTCTGAATGGCTTGCTTCAACTTCAACCACTTGTATGCTTTGAAATACCGAATGATTGTTGCAGTCGTGAAAAATCAAGCATTTTCCCATTTGATAAAACATCATCTAGTGCAGTGGTTCCCAACCCTGTCCTGGAAGAACACCAGGCCAATTGGGTTTTCAGGCTAGCCCTAATGAATATGCATGAAGCAAATTTGCATGCCTATCACTTCCATCATATGCAAATCTCTCTCATGCATATTCATTAGGGCTAGCCTGAAAACCCGATTGGCCTGGTGTTCCTCCAGGACAGGGTTGGGAATCACTGATCTAGTGTATGTATACCTGCCTGCATCCAATGCTTCCAGAAGATCTTAGACTCGCCAATTTGAATCTTGGAGTTTAGCCATAAGGATTGACACGTGGATTTTTCTACTGAAATATCTGTTAAGTTGTTAATAAATTTCAAGGTTTTCCAGGTGTCAAATAAAATACTATTGTCCTTAACAAATCTGGGCAACTTGATACTCAACACATGAAACAACCGTAATGGGGACATAAGTTGCCACTCTAAGTAAAGCCAATCAGGGAGATGTTCCATGAGCTCAGGAAGGATCCAATACATATCCTGACGCAGTATATAGGCCTGATGGTACCTATACAAGTTTGGGAAATTTACCCCACCCACCGCAATTGGTTTTTGTAAAGATACTAAAGCAATATGAGCAGTTTTACCCAGCCAACTAAATTTGGTGAGAATACTATTCGATTTCTTATAAAAGGACTCCTGAAAATTAACTGGCAACATACCCATTTGGTACCAAACCACAGGCAAAATCATCATTCTAACCGTTTGGACTCTCCCCCACCAAGACAGATGTAATGGGTTCCATTGCTTACACATTTCTGAGACCTTTAGCAGCAAGGATTTTTCGTTTACTCTCATCGTGTCTTCCAATGTTTTTTAAATCCAAATACCTAAATATTTTATACCCTCTTCCTTCCAAAGAAAAGGGAATGAGTCAAATAATCCTTTTGGACAGTGTGCATTTAGCGAAAGAACCTCCGATTTACTCCAATTTATTTTATATCCAGAAGATTTTCCAAATTGGTTAATCAAATCTAGTGGTTTCATGTTGGAGAAGTTTGACAGGGGTTTCATGTTGGAGAAAACAAGGTACATGCATTTAGATTTTTTTAATATATGCATCATGTTTTGTCTCCAAGCCACTTCTCACAGATAGATCAAGTGTAGAGTGTCTGTTCTTTTTCCCTATGGGTACAAAAGTATTGTCAAACTTTGCAGTAACATAGACTTCTCAAAATTGCCTCCTTTCTGCATTGTAAAAACATTAGAAAGGTCTTTCTAGTGCAATAAGTATGTCATTCTGGACAAGTGGTAATCTCCCTATGGCCTTAAGCCTTTGCCACCTACAGTTTTTTCCTTCTGAGTGTAAGCCTGAAAGAGTGTTTCTGTTCTGCTCTGCCTTTTTCTTTTCTTTTAGTCAGTTTTTTTGCCTATTTTTTTCAGTTTTCGGTGTTCAGAGCTTCCTGATTCCAGGGTTCAGCTCTGCTTGTGTTGAGAAGAGGCAAACTATGGTCTGGTCTGCAGCTGACAGGCCTAACCTTTGTGGTACCTGTTAGTCAGCCTACAGAAGTATTTTCGGAGCTTGGGGCCGTCCCCAGTTAGTGTTGCTCACCTTCTGCATGGCATGGGTTTGAGCACAATCTATCAAGCATCCTTAGGAGGCTCAGCATGTTTGCCTCCCCCTCCCAGTTTTACGCATCTGTTGGTTTGCGGGTGGGGGCTCAGCCAGACACAGTGTCCGACTGGCAGCCCAAAGATCCAGCGTTAGAGGAATTTCTTTTTCCTTTCTGGCTACTATTGAGGGATGAAGTAGGCTGCAGCACAGGTCATGGTGAGTAAGGCTATTTCAGCCTATGAGGTGCATCGGGGGGATGTCTGAAAATCAACAATTTTGTGGTTTATACTTGTTCCCCTATGTCCCACACCCATAAAATCCTAAATATGCTGGTCTTTACCTTGTATTTTTTCTGTTTTTGGCGCCAAAGTCCTATCGGTGGCCCTCTTGGATTTTAGCGATCTTTTTTTTTTCAAAAGTTTCCTTCAGCTCCAAACTTCTCATTTTGACTCAAAACTGGTAGGAATGGAGTTCTGGAGTTCTTTTACCTCTAATTCATGTCAGGAATGTGCAAATTGTGTGCCGGAGGAGTGTACTTGTGCCATATGCATACTGCATGGGAAGGATATGCAGGAACATCCGCCTTAGTCTCCCCTTTGCGCTCTTGGGCTGAGGAATGGGCAGCTAGCCCTGTGGTTTGGGTCTTTTTTCTTTTTTTTGGACTCAGAAACAGTGGCCATCCTACTTGGAAGGGTGCAGATGCTGCAGAGCTCAAGAGACGCAAATTACAGTTATCTGCTGGTGACTCCGTGCTGCCTGATACGGCTTTTTCCCTTGAAGTCCTCAGTTTGATGTGTAAAGTTTTTCAAGAAAGTCATCCTGGCAGAGCAATGGCTAGCAGCGCTTCTGGCACCATACATGAGGGTAAGTCCTCCCAGGATGCTTTTGCCTCGTCATCTACCACTGACCAGGGATCTTTCTGATGGGGATGCAGATGATGATGGGACTCTCTCTATTCCCCTATTGTCTCAAGAACTGTCATCACTATCGGGGGATGCAGGGCCACAGTCCGGCGCTTGGGATTCCATGGTGGCTCTGGATTCTGGGAATGATCATGGTTCTGCACCTATTCAAATCCTCAGCTCTGCTGGATCTCATTTCTGAGTCCCTCCAAGAGCTAAATTTGGACTCCCAGACAGTCCCTTATATTTCCTCCTCCCTTATGAATGGAGTGAGGGTTCAGTCTTAAGCATCTCCCTGGCATCCTGATATTAATATCTTAGTCATGGAACAGTGGGATTCTCCAGAGGGGTCTCTTAAGGTAATGAGAGCCACATCTCGGCTGTATCTTATGGCACAGGAGTACCAGCAGCTATTTATTCAGTCTAAGGTAGATTCCTTGGTTGCATAAGTTACTTAGTGCACTTCAATTCCGAGTGAGGGTGGTGTGCTCAAAGATATGCAGGATCACTAAGTGGATGTAGTTCTCAAGTAGATTTTTGAGGCATTGACTTTGGGAGTCAAAACAGCCTTGGCAGGGTCCTTTGTGACATGTGCCTATCTTTCCAGGCTAAGAACTCTGGAGTATGAGAATTAAGAGCCCACAACTGAGCTCCGCTTGTCTGGATTTGATTATGTGGTGGATGCTCTCCATGACATTATTCATGTCATAAATACAGCTTCAGCTTATTCGATCTCTGCCTGAAGTATGTTCTGGATCAGACAATGGGCTGGGACTCCACTTCCAAAGCTAAGCTCAGCAGAGTCCTCTTTAATGGACATTTGTTATTAGGAAAGAGTCTGGACAATATTATGTCACGGTTGGTAGATCATCAACTCAAGACCCTACCTGACGGCAGACCCACAGCCTCTAGAGGCTTAGGGCACTCTAATTTTTGTGGCTCCAGTGATCTTAGCAGTATTCCAGCTCTACTTCTAAGATTCTTCCAACGTTAAAGGCAGAGGTTTACTAGATACAACCAGACTTTTCTGGATACAACCAGACTTCGGCACCCTGTGCTGCACTCTCTGCCAAGAAATCACAATGATGCCAGGTCGGGGGCATTCCCTCTCAGGATAGGGGGGCCTTTCTACAGGTCTTGGTTCAGATTTTGCACAGCCGCTGCCAGAGTAGCTACAAGCTGGAATTTGCCTGGCCTCTAACAGATTGGTGTGTGGACTCTCCTGTGAGGCACCTGGAAAAAAACAACCCAGGTGCAAGCCACTGTGAGAAAAGGTTGCTAGACGTTCAGGCCATAGAGCCTGTGCCATCCAAAGACTTGGGCTTGTGCAGATACTCCATTCTTCATTGTGCCAAAGAAAGGCTCTGATGATTGAAGATCCATTCTGGACCTTATTCATGTAAATGCAGCGCTCAAGGTTCTGCATTTTCGCATGGAGACGGTGTGTTCTGTCTTAGCGGTTGTAGCGCTAGAGGAGTTCCTGGTCTATTCTTATTTTCCCCCACAGGAAGTTTTTAAGGTTTCATGTCCTGGAACAGCATTACCAGTTCTCAATCCTGCCCTTTGGCCAGGCAACAGCTCCCTACACATTCCCTACAGTGAAGGGTTATAAACTTAAATATATCATGATCAAATGCTTTCTTATCAGGCTGCAATATGGGACAAGAATTTTAAATCCTTGTTACTCTCTTCAGTTTCTTATTCTCAATTTAGAAAACTACTGAAAATTTATTTGTTCTCAAAATTTTAGAGTTCTTAATTTCGGGGTTCTAATTTTCTGGATTCTTATTCATTATTTATGATACTTTTTAGTTAACCTTTTGTAAACCACATAGAACTCAAAGGTAATGCGGTTAAGAAATAGATTTTATGTTATGTTATACTTATGATGGTGGTGGCAGCCCACCTGCAAAAAATGGAGCTGCAAGTGCATCCCTACCTGGCTGACTGGCTGATCCGGGCCCCCTCGTTATCCGAGTCGGCCCAGATCTGATTCCTGGAGGGTCTGGGTTGGATTGTAAATTTCTGAAGGAGCCATTTGTCTCTGACCCTATCCCTGGAGTACCTGGGTGTTTTGTTTGACATTGATGCAGGCCATGTCTGTCTTCCAGAGGCACGCAGACAGATGATTTGCACTCAGATAATGCACCTCCTGACAAAGCCAACTCTGTCAGCATGGGACTGTCTTCCAGTCTTAGGTTCTATGGTGATCATGATAAATGTAGTTTCTTGGGCGAGGGCTCACATGCATCCTCACCAACACACGTTGCTCATGCGTTGGACTTTGCAGACAGACTTGTTTCAGAAGTCTTTACCTGGGACGCTGGAGGCCCAGCCAGTATGAATTGTTGATTCCACCTGCAGTCCCTTACCAAGGACATGCCCCTTCAAATAGCATCTTGGATGGGCGTAATGATGAATGCCAGTCTTTTTGTTTGGGGAGCTCATTGCAACTATCGACAAATTCAAGGATGTTGGTTGCCCACCCAGAGGAAATGGTCAATCAACCAGCTGGAACTTCAAGCCATTTGGCTGACTCTGGTGAATGAACAGAAGGATCTGGAAGGCCAGGAAGCCCAGGTTTTCTCAGATAATGCTACTGTAGTGGCCTATGTCAGTTGCCAGGGGGGGCACCAAGAATGTCCATCTGGGTCTGGAAGCCAGCATGCTCTTTACCTAGGCAGAACATAATTTGCAGGTGTTCTCGACAGTGCATGTAGCGAGGAGTGGATCATATCCAAGCTGACTTCCTCTGCAGACAGACCTTGGATCTAGGAGAGAGGACGCTGTCAGAGACAACATTCCAAGCCATTGTTTGCTGCTGGAGTCAGCCACAATTCAATCTCATGGCTTCGGCAAAAAAACAAAAAGGCAGACAGCTTCTTCAGTCAAAGATATGAGCCTGGAAGAGCGGGTCTGGATGCTCTGGTCCAGTTGTGGCCTGAAAGCATACATAAGAACATAAGAAGTGCCTTCACTGGGTCAGACCTGAGGTCCATCGTGCCCAGCAGTCTGCTCACGCGGCGGCCCAACAGGTCTAAGACCTGTGCATTAATCCTCTATCTATACCCCTCTATCCCTTTTTCCAACAGAAAATTGTCCAATCCCTTCTTGAGCCCCTGTACCGTATTCTGTCCTATCACACCCTCTGGAAGCACATTCCAGGTATCTACCACATGTTGGGTGAAGAAAAACGTCCTAGCATTTGTTTTGAAGCTGTCCCCTTTCAACTTTTCCGAATGCCCTCTCATTCTTGTATTTTTTGAAAGTTTGAATAATCTGTCCCTCTCCACTTTCTCTATGCCCTTCACGATCTTGTAGGTCTCTATCATATCCCCTCTAAGTCTCCTCTTCTCCAGGGAAAAGAGCCCGAGTTTCTCTAATCTCTCAGTGTATGAAAGGTTTTCCATACCTTTTATCAGACGTGTCGCTCTCCTTTTCACCCTCTCGAGTATCGCCATATCCTTCTTAAGGTACAGCGACCAATATTGGACGCAGTACTCCAGATGCGGACGCAACATCGCCCAATACAACGGCAGTATAACTTCTTTCGTTCTTATTTTAATACCCTTCTTGATTATACCTAGCATTCTATTCGGTTTCTTAGCGGCTGCTGCGCACTGTGCCGACGGTTTCATTGACTTATCCACCATTACCCCTAAGTCCCTTTCTTGGGTACTCTCATTCAATAAGATCCCTCCCATCGTATAGCTGTACCTTGGGTTTCTGCTTCCTACATGTAATACTTTGCATTTCTCTACGTTGAACTTCATCTGCCATCTCATTGCCCATTCCTCTAGTTTGTTCAAGTCCCTTTGCAATTCTTTGCAGTCCTCTTTAGTCCGAGCACTACTAAATAGTTTGGTATTGTCTGTGAATTTTATTATTTCGCACTTCGTCCCTGTTTCTAGATCATTTTTAAATATATTAAATAGCAGCGGAACCTCTGCAGAACACCACTTGTGACCTTCCTCCAGTCCAAGTAGTGGCCCTTCACTCCTACCCTCTGTTTCCTACCCACCAACCAATTTTTGATCCATCTGTGTATGTCTCCTTCCACCCCATGGTTCTTCAGTTTCCGAAGTAGGCGTTCATGGGGTACCTTGTCAAAGGCTTTTTGGAAATCTAGATATACAATGTCTATGGGGTCTCCTTTGTCCACCTGTTTGTTAATTCCTTCGAAGAAGTGCAATAAATTTGTTAGGCACGATCTCCTCTTGCAGAATCCATGTTGGCTGATTATCAGAAGTTTATTTCTTTCAAAATGCTCATCGATGTTGTCTTTTATCAGTGCTTTCGCCATCTTCCCCAGAACCGGGTCAACTCTTGACCCTTTTTAAAGGTAGGCGTAACATTGGCTATCTTCCAATCCTCTGGGATCACGCCTGTTTTCAGGGATAGATTGCAAATTTGGTGCAGTATTTCCGCTATTTCCTCCTTTAATTCTTTCAGAACCCTTGGGTGAATTCCGTCTGGACCTGGGGATTTGTCAGTTTTTAATTTTTCTATCTGCCTGCGTACATCATCAAGGCTTACTTCCATGGATGTTAATTTTTCTGCTTAGTCTCCTTTGAAGATTTGCTCAGGTTCCAGTATGTTGGATGTGTCTTCTTTTGTAAATACAAACGAAAAGAATATGTTAAGTCTTTCTACCACTTCTTTCTCCTCCTTCACCACTCCCTTCCTTGTCTCCGTCGTCTAGCGGTCCCACCTCCTCCCTAGTCAGCTGCTTCCCTTTAACGTATTTGAAGAACGGTTTGAAATTTCGTACATCTTTCCCCTATGGCCCATGATTGGCTGAATTCTTCAAGGGATTGCATGTCATTGGGGAACGGTCATTCTTGTAGCTCCAGACTGGCCTGCAGACTGTGGTATGCAGATCTGGTGCACCTTCAGATGGGTCCCAGTCTCAGGCTACAGGTGTATCTGGATCTTCTTTCCCAAGGTCCAGGGTTCTTAGAAGATCCGGATTGCATTCCAATGAGAGGGCATAGGATGAAGTTAAGAGATGATAGGCTCCGGAATAATCTGAGGAAATACTTTTTTACGAAAAGGGTGGTAGATGCGTGCAGTCTCCTAGAAGAGGTAGTAGAAACAGACTGTGTCTGAATTCAAGACGGCCTGGGTTAGGCTCGTAGGATCTCTTGGAGAGAGAAAATGAAGTAATGCCGCTTATTTTACCTCATTGGAATGACTACGAGACGGCATTGTATTTTCTAAAACAGACAATATTTTTATTGTTAGTATAAAGACTTACAAAATTACAGCAGCAAAGGCATAGCAGAAAGAAATATTATATTGTCAGTTCAGAATATGCAATGGAGAGTAGAACTTACACTGATATGCCTAGCAGGGGGCTAGCACATCCCCGCTGACATAAGCAAGTGAATCTCTCTGGCTCTACCTGTGATGCATGTTTTTTTTATACAGAGAAATTCTTCCTTTGTTCCCAAAAGCACATCCCCGAACTCTGGTCATGTACCTCCCTATTGGTACAAAAATGTATACCTAACTATTCCTCCCCCCAGTTCACGCCTCTCTCACTTCTCCCTCCCAGGACGGGGGCCCGAGCAGAAACAGAGAATTCTTCGTGAACTTTCTTCCTCCAGCTCTGAGATCCTTATCATCTTGCAGATGCTAATTTGTGGTTTTACAACGCTGTACATCTTCAGGATGGCGACCTTGTAGATAGTCTTATGCAGAAAGTTGGCAAGGGTGACCTTTCAGCACCCCAGCTGTGCCTGGTTCCCATAATCTTGCTTCAGAGACAGGCAGCAAATGTCCAATCTGGTTAAAAGTGCTGTCTTGGTATCAAGCTCCTTCATCTCTCTACTCCCCCGTCATCCTGCAGGGATTGTTGCTTGTTATAAATGTTTTATGGCTTTTCAGGGTGCCTTGCATATGTGAAGTCATACAGTACTGATAACAGCTCAGCAGAACCTTAGAGAAGTATCCTCCCAGCAGAGAATGGAGACAAGAACTTTGCAGCAAAGGCCAGCTGGGTTAGCATTTCAAAGGACAACAAGGTACAGGCTGGGCCATCTGGTTAGCTTGTAAAAGAAAGCTGGTTTAGACTATGGGAAAATATATGTTAAAAATGTAAGCATACACAAGTGAGGCCAGTATGTCCAGGTTATCCATCTCAAAAGAAATAATGGTTACTACGGATGGGAAGACTAGATGGGTCATTTGGCCTTTATCTTTCTATGTTTCTTACAGCATGACTCATGAACATGAAGCATTTGCTCGTAAGGGGTACACAAAAGTGGTTATTGCCACTCTCCTCAAGTCTGAGAAACTGACACTGGTCTTGGCCTATGCTAAGGTGTGGCAGACTTTCCAGCATTGGAGTGCCTTCTCTTACCGTGACTTGTGTTTATTTTCTTACTACCGTGTCGCTGTGCTTTTCTTTCAGTCTTTGTGTAAAAAAAAAAAGTTAAATTTTTTCGTCCAGTGACTGGCAGGGCCTGTCGCACGCCCTCAGCCTGCGGGCTTTGACTTTGCAGCGGCTATCTTTCCTACTATGTCCCGGCCGGTCACGGGCTTCAAGAAGTGTAGCCAGTGCCAGCGTGCGATCTCCCTCACTGACCCACACCGCTGGTGCCTTCAGTGACTGGGGCCTGATCATTGCCTGGAGTCATGTGTTCACTGTGCTACCCTTCAACCTCGAGCCCTCAAATTTCATCAAGTTCAAGTGGAAAATAGCTAACGTTGTTCCTCTGCACAAAAAAGGTTGCAGGGCAGAGGCTGCGAATTACAGACCGGTGAGTCTCACTTCGATTGTGAGTAAGCTCATGGAAACGCTAATCAAACGTGAATTAGACACTATCCTGAACAAGGAGAATCTACGCAACTCCCACCAACACGGTTTCACCAAGGGTAGGTCATGCCAATCCAATCTTATCAGCTTCTTTGACTGGGTAACTAGAAAGCTGGACCAGGGAGAGTCCCTGGACGTCGTGTATTTGGACTTCAGTAAAGCTTTCGACAGCATCCCCCACCGTAGATTATTGAACAAAATGAAATCGATGGGATTAGGTGCAACACTAACTCAATGGGTCAATGACTGGCTAAGTGGTAGACTTCAGAGAGTGTTGGTTAACGGTGCCCTCTCCAAAACGTCGAGGGTGACCAGTGGAGTGCCGCAGGGTTCGGTACTGGGACCGATCCTTTTCAATATATTCATAGGAGACCTGACCCAGGGGCTTCAAGGTAAGATAGCATTGTTTGCCGACGCCGCCAAACTATGTAACACTGTAAGTAAAAATGATTTGTCCGACAGCATGAAGCAAGACCTGCTTTTACTGTAACATTGGTCCACGACCTGGCAGCTGGGCTTCAACGCGAAAAAATGCAAGATCATGCACCTTGGCAACAATAATCCGTGCAGAACATACACACTGAACGGCGAGACCTTGGCTAGGACGGCAGCAGAGCGGGACTTAGGGGTGATCATTAGTAAAGACATGAAAACAGCCATCCAAGTGGAAAAGGCTACATCCAAGGCTAGACAAATGCTGGGTTGTATCCTTAGAAGCTTTGTTAGCCGGAAGCCGGAGGTCATAATGCCATTGTACAGAACCATGGTGAGACCTCATCTGGAGTACTGTGTGCAATTCTGGAGGCCACACTACCGTAAGGACGTACTGAGAGTTGAGTCGGTTCAGCGCATGGCCACTAGGATGATCTTGGGGCTTAAGAATTTCTCATACGAGGACAGGCTGCACAGATTGCGGCTATACTCTCTCGAAGAGCGTAGGGAGAGGGGAGACATGATTGAGACATTTAAGTACATCACTGGCCGCATAGAGGTGGAAGACAACATTTTCTCTTTCAAGGGTCCGTCGGCCACAAGAGGACATCCGCTAAGAATCAGGGGCAGGAAATTTCATGGGGATACCAGGAAGTACTTCTTCACAGAAAGAGTGGTAGACCATTGGAACAAACTCCCAGAGCAAGTGATCACGGCCAGCAGCATACAAGATTTTAAGAATAAATGGGATGCCCACGTCGGATCTTTACGAGGGCAGTGTAGAGGTGATGCCACCTGTGAGCGACCCCTTAGGAGGTTTGGGGAGGGTTAATGGAGTGGGCAGACTTGATGGGCTATGGCCCTTTTCTGCCGTCATCTTTCTATGTTTCTAAGATTTTTGGTATGGAGGACCCCTGCTACACCTTCAACCTTGACCTCCCACTCGGTCAGGCCTGCTACAGGGTGTCCTCCTGCCTCCATGACTTCGACTCTCATCAGACCTTCCTCGTTTGGAACGTCCTCGACCTCGAGTAAATCTGCCAAATCTTCTTCTGCGCTTCCCTCAGGTCAGATAGCTCAGCAGACAGTTCCAGCGGTGGTCCTCAAGCTACCTAAACATCATTCCTCCAAGTTGAAGCATTTTTCTTCTTTGTCCTCGGAGCCTTTAGCCTCAGCAAGTGGTCCAGTTTCAGACTCAGATCCACAATTGCAGGCTACTATCCAGACCATTTTAGAGCAGGAATTTGTTCAGTTACTGACCAAATATAGTCCTGCCTCGACTCTGCTTCCTGCAGTCCAGCCTGGGCACTCAGCAGTCTCACAAGAGGTCGAGTCCTTGCCTGTGCCTTGAGCAGAATCTACACACTCTATGCAAGGAGTCCAGTCTTTGCGAGTGTCTGGTCTGGAATCTTCACACTCCATACAAGGAGCCGAGTTTTTGAGAGTGCTTCGAGATTCTTCGATTCAAACCACAGAGTCTATGGGACTTCGATCTACCGCTTCCAGCCCTATATTCTCACATCAGCCCTATATTCTCACATAAGGCATTGTCCGTTTTGAGGCATAGGGTGAAGTCTCCTTAACCTTCCATGAGACCTGCTTCCAAGCAGCACTCTCATCGACAGTCGAGGCCCTCATCGAGGCGCAGATCCTCCTCCAGAGAGAAACCTTCCTCGTCCAGGCCTTCCAGCACTTTGAGGCCTCCAACTTCTCGATCCAGGACACCAATAGCAGAACCTGAGGGCTCCGCTTCTTCCAGTGCCTTGCCCCAGTCTGTTTATTCGCTGGGATATCAATACTCCAGAGAGGCCTCACCTTCGTTCTCCACTCAAGGTGCCTTGAGGTCATCTTCTTGCAGATCAATTGTCCTTTTCCTCTTTCCTCCGTCAAATGGCTGAGGACCTGGATCTTAAATTGGACTCTGGTTCTAAGTACTCTAAGGAGTATTTAGAGGAAATGAGTTTGCCTCAGCCTCCTGCAGAGTCTCTCAAACTTCCTCTTAACAGGCTTCTTTCTCAGACTTTCAAATGAAACCTGGAGACTCCTTATGCCATTCCTGCTCTTCCAGGCAAGTTGAAATTAAGATATAGAACTGTACATTGCAAGGGCTTTGAGAATTCCCAACTATCTCACAGTCCCTTCTTGTGGAATCTTCCTTAAAGAGGAGTCATCCTTCCAGGGTCTATGCTACCGTACCTCCTGGCAGAGAGGGCAGGACCATGGACAAGTTTGGCTGTTGTCTTTATCAAAATTTGATGATGGCCTCCAGGGTTTAAAATTATAATTTTATCTTTGCTACTTATTTCAAGTATTTTATTGATATACTCCCTGGTTTTTCTAAAGACCTTGGTCAACACAGGCTTTTGGAGTTCCAGCAAGTCATTGCTATTTAAGCACAACTTAGGTTACACCTTCTTCAGTCTTATGATGCCTTTGAACTTTCCTCAAGGGTCACTGCTTTCATAGTAGCGATGCGCCTTGCCTGGCTTCGCACCATTGATATGGATCCCAACATTCAGGATCGTCTGGCCAATATTCCTTGTAAAGGCAATGACCTCTTTGATGAATCGATAGAGGCCACTACCAAGAAGTTGTCTGAACATTTTTATTTTTATGTTCTTAATAAACTTCTGTACCCTGTACATTTTCTTGCAGTATTGTTTTTGTTTGTGTTTGTTTGATAATAAGTAGACATGAATGTTAAAAATAAAAAGAGGGGAAATATGACCCTAAAAAGTATTGTTTTTGTTTGCTTTTGCTGTTTTTTTTACTGCAAGTTTTGTTGTTTTTTTTGTTTATTTATTCATTTATTATCTACATTATTCTTTGACCTCTGATTTTAAATACTCATTTCTTTTAAATACTTGTTCTTTTTGGATGTCACGTTTTCGCACCAAAAGGAAACCTCATGAGAAATCTTTTGCTTCCATCGTCAGACCAAAGCCTAAACCAGCCTTCTCGACCTCTTCCATCCTATCAGAGGCATTATCCTCTGAGGGCAGCTCCTTACAATCTAGCACCTCCCAAGAAACAGCAAGAACAGCAGAAGCAACAGAAACCTCAGCCTTCTGCTGCACCAAATGCTTCTCAGCCTTTTTGACTGTCTCACACAGAGCATAACCTCCATCGTTCTTCCTCTGTCCTCTCCTCTTCCCATCAGAGGTTATCTCCATCATTTTTACCCTCGATGGGAGACTATTACATCAGACGTCTGGGTGCTGTCAATATTCAGGGAAAGGATACTCACTTCATTTCACTCAGATTCCACCAGAGTATCCTTCCAATCCATCCCGGACCGCCCTTCTTCTTCAGGAAGTTCAAGCTCTGCTTGGTCTCCGTGCCATCGAAGAAGTTCCCTTGGAACAGCAGAGCAGGGGTTTTTACTTTCGTTACTTCCTAGTTCCAAAGAAGACGGGCAATCTGCGTCCCATACTGGATCTCAGGGCTCTCAACAAATTTTTGGTCAAAAAAAAATTTTGCATGCTGTCCCTGGCATCCCTTTATCCTCTTCTAGATCAGAACGATTGGTTATGTACTCTAGATCTCAAGGAGGCTTACACTCACATCCCCATTCATCCGGCCTCCCGTCAGTACCTCAGATTTCGGGTGGGGAATCTGCACTTTCAGTATAGAGTGCTTCCCTTCAGCCTGGCATCATTTCCACGAGTACAGAAGTTTATTAAGAACATAAAAACAAAAATGTAAAAAAAAAGCATCTAAAACAATTGGTCTCAATATTCCTGTGGAGCGGACCCAACACGGTCCGTGTTTCAGAGGAACCCTCCTTCCTCAGGGGTCCCTACTGGTGTTTCACAGAATATCAGAAAACCAGATTAAATATGGTAAGCAAAATCGATGGTGAACAGGTGTAAAACAGCTCCTGTACAACGCGATCTGATTCACAGACTGCAGTGTGTCGTACAGGAGCTGCTTTACACCTATTCACCATTGGGTGATGGTTAATGGAAGTCGCTCGAAGGAAGGAAAGGTGACTAGTGGAGTCCCTCAGGGTTCGGTGTATTGTGTTCAGTTTTGGAGACCGTATCTGGTGAAAGACGTAAGAAGACTTGAGGCGGTCCAGAGGAGGGCGACGAAAATGATAGGAGGCTTGCGCTAGAAGACGTATGAGGAGAGACTGGAAGCCCTGAATATGTATACCCTAGAGGAAAGGAGAGACAGGGGAGATATGATTCAGAAGTTCAAATACTTGAAGGGTATTAATATAGAACAAAATCTTTTCCAGAGAAAGGAAAATGGTAAAACCAGAGGACATAATTTGAGGTTGAGGGGTGGTAGATTCAGGGGCAATGTTAGGAAATTCTACTTTACGGAGAGGGTAGTGGATGCCTGAAATGCGCTCCCGAGAGAGGTGGTGGAGAGTAAAACTGTGACTGAGTTCAAAGAAGCATGGGATGAACACAGAAGATTTAGAATCAGAAAATAATATTAAATATTGAACTAGGCCAGTTACTGGGCAGACTTGCAGGTCTATGTCTGTGTATGGCCGTTTGGTGGAGGATGGGCAGGGGAGGGCTTCAATGGCTGGGAGGGTGTAGATGGGCTGGAGTAAGTCTTAACAGAGATTTCGGCAGTTGGAACCCAAGCACAGTACCGGGTAAAGCTTTGGATTCTTGCCCAGAAATAGCTAAGAAGAAAAAATTAAAAAAAATTTAAATTGAATCAGGTTGGGCAGACTGGATGGACCATTCGGGTCTTTATCTGCCGTCATCTACTATGTTACTATGTATGTTACTACCATGGTCTGGCATTTCTGTCCTCCCCTTCCCTTCCCTTCCCTTCCCCAGAGGTTTGGCATCTTTCTGTTTTCCCTCTCCATCCCCTCAGTCCAGCATTTCTCTAATGCCCCCCCACCCCCCGTGATCCCCCAGCGACTCGACGTCCCTGCTTTCCTCCACGGGTTCTGGTAAGGCAGCCATTCTTTCATCCTTCAGGCAGCTGGTAGCATGAGTGAACACACAACCTTCGGCGGCCCATAAACTTTCCCTCTGCTACTGCTTCCTGCCTATGAGGGAACAGATGACAGGAAGCAGTAGCAGAGAGAACCTTCCAGGCTGCCAAAGGCAGCATGTGTTCACTCACGCTGCCCGCTGCCCAAAGGATGAAAGAGCTGCAGAGATGGATCCCACGGAGTGGAGGGTGGATGGAACCTGGGACTGAAGGGAGCAGCTGCTCAGCCTGCTCCAAGATACATCCTAGTGGTGGGAGGGAGGTGGGAAGTGCTACTCTTGGTGTGCGGCAGCCAAGAGCTGAACTCTGAAGAGAAGTGCGTGGCCGTGCATCTGCACAGCTTAGAGGGAACATTGCCCTCCACCCCAATGCCATCAAGTATCTTGCCCCCTCACCTCCCAGTTCCCACCGCTGCTGTAAACTTAAATGTAGTTATCACAGGACCTTGCTGCACCTCCCCACGGCTGCTGGCTCTGCTCCGGAACAAGTATGTGGCATCGGAGGGAATGAACTGGCAGCTACGGGGAGGTGCAGGTAGGTCCCATGATGACTGAGTTTAAAGTTTACTGCCACTGCTGTTGGTTCAGGAAAGCAACAGCGGCAGAGTAGGGCAGGAGGTTCCAGACCTGGTGGGCCAGCTGTGCACCCCCTTAGGGCATGCACCAGTGGTGGACTGCCACCCCCCCTTTGATAAGCCACTGAGTGACACTTAAATGATTAATGCCTAATCAGCACTTTGACGTCCTAATTGCCAGGACATCCAAGTGTCGATAATTAAAAAACATCTTTCTGTACGTCTAGCGAGGTGTTTCAGTCTCTGTATGTTCAGAGCATGAGATGGGCGTGGTGGATGGATGTTATGGGCGTACTTTGAGCAGTCTCAAGGGCAGGTTAGACATGGATGTCTTGCAGTGATAAATATTTTGCAAAACATCCTGGACAGAACTTATATGTTTGGAATTAAATTTGTTTTAGAAGGTTTTAAGTGCCGCAGAGGTGCCCAAACTGACCAGATGACCACTGCATGCATCAAGGTAAGACACCCCCACACTCCCCCAGTGCTTGCGGACCCCCTCACACCCACAAAGATCAGAATACAAATGTACATAGCTGTCTCCAGAACATCAGCACTTGGTATAGGAAAGCCTAGTAGAGCTGCACACAGGTGTCTTAAGTAGCCTGGTGGGTGGGCTAGTGAACCATAGAAAAGAGTGTTAAGCCACTCTAACCATTACATTCATGGTGGAAAATGTGAGCCCACCAAAACCCTACTCTACTGCCATATAGGTGCCACCTGCAGCCATAAGGGCTATTGGGGTTGTAGACAGGTGGGTATAGTGGATTTTGGGGGCTCACTATAACCTATATGGATGTCCTAATGGCCTGGGAGTCCAGATAGAGGATGTCCAGATAGAGGATTTTCAAAATAAATATTATTTCTAGACTTATAATAATAACTTTATTCTTCTATACTGCCATCACCAGCAGTTCTAGGTGGTTTACACAAATGAGAAACTGGACAGTCAGCGAGAATACTATCGGACAGTGAATACACTAATTACAATCTTTGAAAATTCCTAATTTAGGTAATGAATTTATCAAACAAAGTGATCTTAACTAATTTTTGAAAATAACAATAAGCCAAAGCTTGATGGAAACATTCACCTATCCAAGATTGCAGTTTGCCTGCTTGAAATGCCAATGTCAAATCTAAGAAAGTCTTATATGAGCAAGCTTTTACATTGGGATAGGTAAATAAATGAAATCTTCTAGTTTCCCTCAAAAGTCTGTGTAATTCAAAGTGGAGGGAAAGATAAATTGGAGACAATCCCGATATCAATTTAAAACAACTGCAAGCGAATTTAAATAATACACTTGCTTCCATAGGTAACCAATGCAGTAACGATAGTTCGGGCTAACGTGGTCGTTCTTTTTAAGCCAAAGATCAAAAGTACAGCTGTATTTTGGATTATCCTCAGTCTTCTTAAGATTTTCTTGTAAGATCCTAAGAGATGATATTATAATAATCCATGATGGACAAAATTAATGACTGTACCAGTAATCTAAATGATACTGGATCAAAATATTGTTTTGATAGTCCGCAATTTCCACAAGACATAAAAGCATTTTTTTTACCAGTAGGTAAGTATGCTCAACCAAGGTTAGATGACGATTTAACATAACTCCCAGAATTTTAATGGAAGTTACTATTGGATAATCATGTCCATTGAGATGGAGTGGCCAGAAAAAATTTAGTCTTTTCAGTATTGAGTTTCAACTTGAAATTTATGGTCCACTGTTCAATCTGATTCATTATGAACGATATCTGATTTATAATTTGAGCGATGAAAGTATTAAGAGGAATCAAAATAATAATATCGTCAGTATAAATATGGAATTTCAAGTTTAAACACTGCAATAAGTTTCCAAGTGAAGAGATATAGATATTAAACAAAGTGGGTGACAAAGGTGAACCTTGTGGCACACCACATGGGTTGCTTCAAGAATGGGAATAGTTGCCTTCGCTAACAACTTGATAAGATCTCTTGAAACCAGCTCCATACCTTTCCAGAGAGTCCCATTGTATCCAAGCATCCCAACAGGATCTCGTGATCTACTAGATCAGTACCGTAGTCTCAAACTCAAACCCTTTGTGGGGCCACATTTTGGCTTTGTAGGTACTTGGAGGGCCGCAGAAAAAATAGTTAATGCCTTATTAAAGAAATGACAATTTTGCATGAGGTAAAACTCTTTATAGTTTATAAAACTTTTCTTTAACAGTTAAAAGGAAAGATATATAAACTATAAAGAGTTTTACCTTTTGCAAAATTGTCATTTCTTTAATAAGGCATTAACTATTTTTTCTGCAGCCCTCCAACCCTCACATTTAAAGTTTAATATATTTTCTGACACATTTCAATCACTATATTGAAAATAAAATCATTTTCCCTACCTTTGTTGTCTGGTGACTTTATTTTTCTGTGCTTTCAACTATGTTTCCAGGACCTTCTTGTCCTTTGACTGTTTTTCTCTCCGTCTTCACTTTCTGCCTTGCATCCATCTTTGGCATTAACTTAATGTTCAAATTTTCTGCTTTCTTTTCAAAATCTATGTTTCCATGTCTTACCTTCCCTTCCTATCTCTCTCTTCTTCCGTCCAGTTTCCATGGTCTGGCATCTCTTTCCTTCCTTTATCTCCCTCCCTCCTTCCTTCCTTTCCCCTGGTCTGGCATCTGTCTCCTTCCCTTCCCCCATGCCCTGGCATCTCTCCCTCTCCCTCCATGGTCTGATATCTCCTTTCCTTCCCTCCCTCCCATGAACTTGGCTTCTCTTGTTCCTCTCCTCTCCCTTGTCTTCCTTCTCCTTCCCCAATTGGGTACAGCAGCAACAGAAGCAGCATTTCCCTTCCCCCTTTCCTGTGCAGCAGAAGCATTTATCTTCCCCTTTCCCTCCTTCTCTCTTTCCCTGTACAGCAGCAGCAGCAGCAGCATTTCCCTAGGGTCCCCCTTTCCTATGCAGCAGAAGCATTTCTCTTTCCCCTCCCCTTCCGTTCTCTTCCTTGTGGAGCAGCAGCGTGTCTGGCCGGCTCAGTTGATCATTCCGTTCAAAGCCGCGGGTGGCGGCTCCTCACAAGATCCGCGCCTGAAGCCTCTCTGATGTTGTTACGTTAGAGAGGCTTCCGATGCAGGAGCCGCCAACCCGTGGCTTTGAATGGAACGATCGACTGAGCCAGCCAGACATGCTGCTCAGGAAGGGAAGGGGCAAAAGAAATGCTGTTTTGATCGCATCCAGACTGTGGGCCGCAAAATAGCACCTGGAGAGCCGCATGCAGCCCATGGGCCACGTGTTTGAGACCGTTGTACTAGATCAAAGGCACTACTAAGATCTAGCTGGAGAATTAAAGCACTTGTGCCTTTGCTAAATAGACAGTGGAGATGGTCAATCAGTGAGGCAAGAACGGTCTCAGTACTAAAGCCTCATCTGAAACCTGACTGGTATTCATGAAGAATATTAAATTTTTCCAAATAGTTTACTAATAGTGGCTTGCCTTTTGAAAACAGACATTTTCTTACTGCTGACTTTGGATGTCTAGTGCCATAGTCCAAATTGGACTTAGACGTATGTTTTGAAAATGTCCCTCCATGTCCATGTGAAAACTGGTTATTTTGGGGTGTTCTGGAGCAGAGTCAGCACTTGGCTGAATAAGTGCTGATATTCAGCTCTTAATGGCCAGGGTAGCTGCATCAATGGAACTGCATAAAATACAGTCGTAGCTTTATATGCAGCAACCCATGGCTGGTTAAATTTTGAATACTGATTTAACTGGCTATGTCTACAGTGACTTGTTCATGGCCAGATCTAGGGTCCTTTACTCAATCCTCATCCTTCTTGACCTGTCTGCTGCCTTTGATACTGTTAATCACTGCTTACGTCTTGAAACGCTGTCCTCGCTTGGATTCTGCAAATCTGTCCTCTCCTGGTTTGCCTCCTACCTCTCCCATCGTACCTTTAGTGTATGTGTTCATGGGTCCTCTTCTGCTGCTATCCCACGATTGGTGTACCCCAGGGTTCTGTCTTAGGACTTTTTCTCTTCTCTCTGTACCCCTCTTCCCTCGGTGCCCTGATCTCCTCCCCTTGCTACCATTATCACCTATAAGCTGATGACTCCCAGATCTACCTCTCTATTCCTCAAATTTCACCTAAAGTCCAAAAAAAGTCTCTGGCTGACATTGCCGAAAAAGTGTTTGGCTGACATTGCCGTCATCTGAAACTAAACATGTCCAAGACTGAGCTTCTCCTCTTTCCTCCTAAACGCTCTGCTCCTCCTCCATCTCGGTAAATAATACTGTCATCGTTCCAGTCTCCTCTGCTTGCAACCTTGGAGTTGTCTTTGATTCTGACCTCTCATTTACCATGCACATCCAACAAACATCACCAAAATTCACCCCTTCCTCTCTGAGCACACTACCCAGACCCTTGTCCATTTTCTCATAACCTCATGCTTAGAGTACTGCAGTCTGCTTCTAATTGCTCTCCCGCAGTGCCACCTCTCCCCCTGCAATCTGTGCAAAACTCTGCTTCACAACTTATCTTCTACAACCTCGTTATACTCATGTCACGCCTCTCCTTAAATCACTTCACTGGCTCTCTATCTGCCTTCACTTAGTTCAAACCCTATTGCTGACCTACAAGTGTGTTCATTTTGCTGCCCCTCAATATCTCTCCTCTCTTCTCTCTCCTTATACACCTCCCAGCGAACTCCGTTCCTCAGATAAGCTGCTCTTAGCTGTACCCTTCTCCTCCTCTGCCAATTTCAGACTTCATTCCTTTCATCTAGCGTCCCCTTATACCTGGAATAAATTATCCGCGTTTGTCCGCCAAGCCTCTTCCTTTCCCTTGTTTAAAAGCAGACTGAAAACCCACCTTTTTGATACAGCCTTTAATCCATAACCCTACTCCCACTGTCTGTCCATCCAGTCCCATAACTATATTCATGGCATCCTGTTTGTCTGTCTTATCTGTTTAGATTGTAAGCTCTTTCAAGCAGGGACTGTCTTCCTTGTGACTCTGTACAACGCTGCATACATCTGGTAGCGCTACAGAAATAATTAATAATAATAATAGTAGTAGTAGTAGTATGTGTTAGCCATTGCTACATAAACTAAATATTCAATACTGGAGCCTGGACATGGCCCAATATTGAATATCTGTGAATAATACTGGCGGTGATCAGCAAAATGCTCACCACCACCGGCTGAATATTTACTCCTTTGTTTATTTATAAAATTATTTATATATCATCTTCCTGACAGCATAAGTGTACACAAGTCATAAAACAATAAATAAGAGAATAAATAAATAATATACAATACATTAAAATCCAAATATACAAGAGCCAGTTAACCAATAGTAAGCATCCCACCCTACATCACCAGCCTATAGTCCAATCCTCAAAGGAATATAAATACAATTTGAGACCTTTCCTGAAGGTCTGTGAATGATGATCTTGTTAATGTACTTATTGGCATGTGGATAATATGTGATGTTGTGTCTCTCTATTTTTAGGAATTTTATAATTGTTTTGATACTGGAAACCACCTAGACTTAAGGCGATATATAAATGTATTCAAGAAATAAATAAATAAAATAGATGTCTTTGTAAATCAGTGGGAAGTTTATGCCAAAACTCAGGCCCTGCTGTGCCAAAAGCACTTCCCCTCCACTTAATAAGTCACATTTTTGCCACTACAGGGATTAATAAATAATTACCCTGAAAATATCTCAAGACCGACTGCAGACCTATGCTACTGCAGTATCTCTAATTCATTGGGTTTCAAAAGAGGTGCTTTCCTCTGTTTTAGTAGTGATTCTATTAATTTATTCACCAGAGAGAGAAAACTAATAGGCCCATCGTTTCCAACCTTCTTATTATATTTGCCTGCAGTCTAATGGAAACATTGAAAAGGTCAGACAGAACTTCCTAAATTCCTCTAATACTCGGATTTATTCAGTCTGGCCCCATTAATGTTTCTACTTCATAGAAGCTTAGAAACATGATGGCAGATAAAGGCCAAATGGCTCATCCAGTCTGCTCATCTGCAGTACCCACTATCATCTCTCCCTAAGAGATCCCACATGCATGCCCCACACTTTCTTGAGTGTAGCTAACTCCTCACAAGCACAGTCTCAAAAATTGTTTGAAGTGCATCTTGGTTCCATTACTATTTCTGTCAGTCCTAAATGCCAACATTTCAGAATGACTGGGAGTGCCAAACAATACAAATCACCCCTCCCTAGATTCAGTGAAGAAGATTGCTCTATGTTGGAAGTGCTTAGCACCCACTGGCACCCATAGAGTTGGCTCCTTTTGTGTCAATTTTCTGTAGTCCTGCTTTCCCATCCTTCCTCAGTGAAAGAGGACATTAAGTCAAACAGAATAAATGTTCTATAGAAAGTAGCTTGCATCTATGGATGTGTGAAGGGAAGGAGAATAATGATCGGGTACACTATTATCCACCTGATTTGAATGAATAGACAGATAGATGATGAAATGTTAGTAGAAATTAAGAAAGCAAACAAATTTGATAATGGGTGATTTCAGTTAACCTGCCAAACAGTCTCAAAACCAACAAGTGTACCAAAATGTGGTAAAAAAAACAAACAAAAAACAACAAACCACACCCAAGAACAGAAAAAGGGCTTCAGAGTTCAATACATTTATTAATCACTAAAACTAGGTGCACTGAACAATTTCACAATCATCAGTCATTAATGGAGAGAAGAACCCACAAAGGATAAAAGAAATCTCCACTATTGATAGATAAAACCCAAAAGTGATTTAAAAAACCTTCTATCTAATAAATCTTACCCATTTGGCTTCAAGACAGAACAAATACAAACCTTGCTTAATATTATAAAAACTATCAAGTGCATTTTGTGAAATATCAAAGCAAAACATAAAAAATGATCATACAATCTCAAAATCTTATCTGAAATGGATCTATAAATCCATGAAACCATGCTTGCACACAAGGGCTTATTTTGCAACTCACTGCTTCATTCAGGGATTGAAGAGTCCAAGACAAACTGGCACTTGATAGCTACCCTTTATGAAGAGAATGCCATGATTCATATCCACCAATGAGAGTTAAGAGGAACAGAAAGAAGTCAAAAGCTTAAGTCAGCCCTAAAGCTGAGATATAGCATTCTTGGTTAGCACAGGAATACCATGTGGGCCCTTAGGGTTGGATTCTCAAAAAAAGCTGCCAAAAGTTAGGGTCGGTGCCTAGATCACAGCTGCTGGTGCCTAACTTAAGTGTTTTAATTGGTTTTAAGTGGCTTGATAATTTGTTTTTAGTTACATGATCAATTAAAAATGGATTTAAAATAATTAGGCGCTGTTAGGCAGCCTCCAGGACCGGCCCCGAGTCCAAGACACCTAATGGCACCTAGTAACACCAAAGCCTGGAAGTGGGCATGTTTAGGGGCAGTGCTGAACTTCAGAATCTTTAAGCAACGCTGGCTACAATTCTACATAGACCCTAGGTGCTAGAAATGTAGGTCTGTAAAACCCTGCCTACATTGTTGGTGTCTAGGGTCCTTGCCATGATTCTCTAAGTGGTGCCTGTCTGTGATTGACACATTGCAGGCGTCACTTTTCTAGGCGCCACTTTATTTATTTATTTTGATTTCTAGCCCAGCCTCCCCGAAGCTCAGAATGGGTTACATCAGGACATTCACAATGCAGACATTATACAAAAACGGAGACATGACAAGTCTTAGAGAAGAGGGTACGACAGGAGAAAATTGTTGAAATTTCACAGAGACTAAGTTTGAGATTGGTCATTAAATACAGGGGCACAATGGCAGGTTACAGAAAAGGGGGGGGGGCAGTCTGTCAAATTCTGTTTAGATGAAAAGAATGGTCTTTGCTGCTTTTCGTAGTTCAGCTGAAAGTATAGTCTTCACTGCTTTTCGAAAAGTATGGTTTTCATTGCTCTCTGGAATGTCATCAGTGAGTTCTGAGATCTTATCTGATTAGGCAACTGGTTCCAGAGCTGAGGGATGAAATGATTGTATGAGCGTTTCCGGGCCGTTTCCATCTGCACAGTCGTCTTTCCGCGGTTGAGCGAAGGGGGTGATTGGGAGTGTACTGGTGTAGTTTGGAAGCTATGTATGTATGGGTTAAGTTGTGGAATCTTTTGTGAGCAATTACTAGAGCTTTGAAGATGCAATGTTTCCCGATAGGTAGCCAATGTTCTGCTTGGAGAGCTGAGGTCATGGAAGTTGAGGCCTTGTAGGAGTCGGATTGCCTCATTTTGGACCTGCTGAAGCCATTTGAGTTCCTTTGTGGTGATGCTGTTGAAGAGAGAGTTGCAGTAGTCTAGTCTAGAAAGTACATAGGCGTGGATGAGCTGGGTTAAGAATCAGCCTCTTACTGCCTACAAAATCGGGAGTTGTGTGTGCTCATATGGTAATTTTTAAAAATGGCCATGCAATAATAGTTGTGATTCTTTTATACAATTTAGGAAAAGTACACCTTAAATCTAATTCAATATGCAAAATCAAAAAGATGCACCACACAGAAATCTAACTCAAATACTCATAAGTGGTAAAGTAAAATGCACAAAGTAACAATTTTTTAATGTGGAGAAAAAGACCTCAATATAAGCGTTCACTCAATTGAATTTCCATATGAGCTTATATCATCCCTGGTCATAAAAAAGCTCCACACTTTAAAACACACACAGATGAACTTTTAACTTATCAAAATATGTCAGTTGTATTAAATGTTAAACCACCTTGTGTTTGAGTGATCTGGACAAAGAATATCAATGAGAGTCAATGCTAAGGAATGTTAAATGTTTAAACACCAGCACTTATCTGGAATTACTGTTTCCTTCACGCTACCAAATCTCACAAATCTTCACAAGTTGCTCTTAACGCCACAAATGCTATTTCTTGCTTAAAACAAAATCCCAACAGAGGTACTCTCCATTTCGCTTATTAGGAAAATATCTTCAAAACTTCATCCTGTTTGATGCTCAACTAGTCAACGGATTGGAGATTCTAAAGGCACCGGATTGGCCACATCATCAGTGATATGCAGATCTAGTGTGGCTACAATGGGACAGATGTCTCAGGGTGCCCTTATTTCCAACACTTCTGTCACAGGGACCAATTGACTCGGAGGACCTGGAATGCTTTGGTCTTACGGCATGGCTCTGAAGCACACAGCCTTAGCACAGAAAGAATATCCAGAGGTAGTCATAACTACCTTTCTAAGATCTAAGAAGCCAGCGACTGTCAAGGCTTATGCTAAGTACTGGAAGACTTTTCAGCCCTAGTGTACTGTTCAGAAGGTGGAGATGTAAATGGCTCCCATATCTGTAATCTGGTCATTCCTTCAACACAATTTTGAAAAGGGCCTGCCGGTTGATTCTCACAAGGTGCAGGCAGCAAGTCTCATGTGCTTTAGAGTTTGAATGGAGAAAGGGTCCTTAGATTCCGATCCTGTCATAACCAGATTTCTAAAAGGAGTGTTGTGACAGCATCCTCCTGTGCAATAACCATTCCCTGCATAAAATCTTAATATTCTACTTCAGAGAAACATAGAAACACTGTAAGGCCCCATATGCACCCATCCAGTATGAGTCACTGATGGATTTTACAATCTAAATAGTTTTCCTGGTAACTATTGCCTTGACGAGAAGGATTTAGGAACTCTAGGCTCTATCTTGCAGGGAGCCTTTCCTCAGATTTATGGAGGTGGGCACTGTGCCTTCCTTTTTTTTTTTTACCAGAAGCGGTGTTGGCTTTCCATGTAAATTAGGAAGTCCAGTTTCTGGCATTCCATACTACAGGCATAAAGGAAAAGGACAGTCTTGGTGTTACTGGATGTGAGAAGAGTTCTTCTCCATTATCTCAAGGTGACGAATGAATTTTGTTTCTCAAATCAGCTTTTTGTGTTAACCAACTCTAACTGATGGGGAAAGCCTGATTCAAAGGTGTCCATTTCCAAATGTATTTGCATGGCTATTTCATCTGCTTACAGGGCTTATTGGGTTGGGCGGTTTTTATCTTGATACCATATGCTCTCTTTACTCTAATCCGAAGGCTTCGCTTGTAGTTAACGGGACCCGCACGGACTCTTTCTCCATTCTTCGTGGTACCCGGCAGGGCTGCCCCCTTTCACCCTTGTTGTTTCTCCTTTCTTTAGAATCTTTGCTTTGTACTCTTCAGGGGGTTCGCGGAGGTGCGGAGCCTTCAAGTTGATGGGATTGAGTTAAAGACCCTGGCATTTGCGGATGATATGTTTTTGATTCTCACTAGGCCTGAAGATTCTTTACCGTCGGCATTGGACCTCATTTCTGAATTTGGCTTTTATTCTGGCCTGTCTCTTAATCTGGATAAGTCCTTGGCCTTGCCTTTTCCACCCGAGTTACGTGCCACGTGGAGGGGTGTCTTTCCTCTTCGTTGGGCTGACTTTACTTTGAAATATTTGGGGGTCTTTATTCCTCAGAACTTGTCTAGTCTATATCGCTTGAACGTGGAACCGTTGTTCCAGGCCCTTCAGAATAAACTACAGTTATGGGAAACTCTTCCCTTTTCGCTTTTAGGTCGGATGCATCTTTATAACATGCTCATTGTCCCCTGTTGGCTATACGTCTTTCAGGTCCTTCCTCTTTATTTGACTTCTTGAGATGAGAGATGACTGGAACGCTTGGTTCAGAGATTTCTTTGGACTGGGAAGCGGCCTCGTCTGCCTTATAAATGGGCAGCAACTCCATGGTATAGGGGTGGATTGGGTTTATTGAACCTTCGATATTTGACTATTGGCTGTGGCATGTGTCACATTAATGATCTTTTCAGGGGTACTTCAGTGTTCACCAATACTTCTTTGGAACTCTTCTGTTTTCAATCTACTCACTTTAGTGCATAGCTTAATAACATAGTAGATGACGGCAGATAAAGACCCGAATGGTCCATCCAGTCTGCCCAACCTGATTCAATTTAAAAAATTTTTTTTTTTTTTTTTCTTCTTAGCTATTTCTGGGCGAGAATCCAAAGCTTTACCCGGTACTGTGCTTGGGTTCCAACTGCCGAAATCTCTGTTAAGACTTACTCCAGCCCATCTACACCCTCCCAGCCATTGAAGCCCTCCCCTGCCCATCCTCCTCCAAACGGCCATGCACAGACACAGACCGTACAAGTCTGCCCAGTAACTGGCCTAGTTCAATCTTTAATATTATTTTCTGATTCTAAATCTTCTGTGTTCATCCCACGCTTCTTTGAACTCAGTCACAGTTTTACTCTCCACCACCTCTCTCGGGAGCGCATTCCAGGCATCCACCACCCTCTCCGTAAAGTAGAATTTCCTAACATTGCCCCTGAATCTACCACCCCTCAACCTCAAATTATGTCCTCTGGTTTTACCATTTTCCTTTCTCTGGAAAAGATTTTGTTCTACGTTAATATCCTTTAAGTATTTGAACGTCTGAATCATATCTCCCCTGTCTCTCCTTTCCTCTAGGGTATACATATTCAGGGCTTCCAGTCTCTCCTCATATGTCTTCTGGTGCAAGCCTCCTATCATTTTCGTCGCCCTCCTCTGGACCGCCTCAAGTCTTCTTACGTCTTTCGCCAGATACGGTCTCCAAAACTGAACACAATACTCCAAGTGGGGCCTCACCAATGACCTGTACAGGGGCATCAACACCTTCTTTCTTCTACTGACTACGCCTCTCTTTATACAGCCCAGAATCCTTCTGGCAGCAGCCACTGCCTTGTCACACTGTTTTTTCGCCTTTAGATCTTCGGACACTATCACCCCAAGGTCCCTCTCCCCGTCCGTGCATATCAGCTTCTCTCCTCCCAGCATATACGGTTCCTTCCTATTATTAATCCCCAAATGCATTACTCTGCATTTCTTTGCATTGAATTTTAGTTGCCAGGCATTAGACCATTCCTCTAACTTTTGCAGATCCTTTTTCATATTTTCCACTCCCTCTTCGGTGTCTACTCTGTTACAAATCTTGGTATCATCTGCAAAAAGGCACACTTTTCCTTCTAACCCTTCAGCAATGTCACTTACATACATATTGAACAGGATTGGCCCCAGCACCGAACCCTGAGGGACTCCACTAGTCACCTTTCCTTCCTTCGAGCGACTTCCATTAACCACCACCCTCTGGCGTCTGTCCGACAGCCAGTTTCTGACCCAGTTCACCACTTTGGGTCCTAACTTCAGCCCTTCAAGTTTGTTCAACAGCCTCCTATGAGGAACTGTATCAAAGGCTTTGCTGAAATCCAAATAAATTACATCTAGCATATGTCCTCGATCCAGCTCTCTGGTCACCCAATCAAAAAATTCAATCAGGTTCGTTTGGCACGATTTACCTTTTGTAAAGCCATGTTGCCTCGGATCCTGTAACCCATTAGATTCAAGGAAATACACTATCCTTTCTTTCAGCAACACTTCCATTATTTTTCCAACAACTGAAGTGAGGCTCACCGGCCTGTAGTTTCCTGCTTCATCCCTGTGACCACTTTTTTATCTTCATTCTCTTCCTTCTCTTGTGCCTGAGTCTCTCTCAGTGAAGGTGCTCCACCATCCATTGCAGAGGGTTTGGCGCTGGGTCTGTAAATATCACGCTCTTTCTGCTTCTGTAACTCCCTTTCTGCCTATCCGCTTTAATAGTTCCTTCCTACCTGGGATAGATGGCCCGAGTTTTGCTCGGTGGGAAACAAGGGGTATTCACTATGTATTTCACTTGGTTGATGATGATGGCAAAATTAAGCCTTTTGCACAGTTGCAAGACGAGTTTGGTCTCCCACCCACTGATTATTTTGCTTATATGCAAATTCAACATTACATTTCTTCTTTACCCTCTAGTTCTTTGCAAGCCTCCTGCCACGAGCTGCTGTCTACAGCTTTCACCATTGTTTCCCAACTTCCGGTCCCCCTTAAATTCCATCATCGCCATTTGAAGGATGAGTCCCCCTTGTTTGACCATTCTAAATTACGGGATGCTTGGGCTCATGACCTGGCAGTAGAATTTCCGGATGATGTGCTTTTGCAGGCTGTCCGTAGGTTGACTGCCTTTCGAAAATATACCACCTTTTGGGAACAACATTATAAGTTAGTTTTCCGTTCATACATCTCTCCTAAGAGGGCTTATTTATCCCGTCTTCGTGAAACTGCTGCCTATCTCCGATGCCAGGCTCCTGAAGCGGGCTTGGGACACATGTTTTGGACTTGTCCGAATGTTCAAGCTTTTTGGAATGCTGTTTTTGTCTTTGTAGAGCACATTTGGAAAATTACCATTCGCCGCTCCCCTCTGTTATTATTTGGAACTGTTCCTCACTATTTCCCTCGTGTAAGGGGGGCTGCTGCTTTCCTTAAGTGGACTGTCCTTGTAGCCCTGAAATGTATTTTGCTGCAATGGCTTGAGGATTCTGCTCCGGATTACTCTCTTTGGCGATGTCGGATGATTACTCTCTTGATGTGGGAAAGGAGGGATGTGCCGGACCTTTCCTCTCTCCCAGGCCGCACCTTTCAACGCACTTGGGAACCATTTTGGAGAACTATGACTCCGATGGCTCGAAGCCGTTTGCTGAACTGTTGAATCCTTGATCTCTGCCCCTTTTTATTGCACTTGGTATGCCTGTTCCTTTTCTGTTTTTCCATGGTCATGCTGTATTTGGAAGGAGGACCCGGGGGGGGGGGGTATTTTGGGAAGGTTTGTTTTTGAGGGAGGGGTTTGCTCGGGGGGAAGTGTTCTGTGGGGAGTAGGTTCTGTTACCTAAAATGTTGAGCTTGTCTGTAATTCGATTTGCTTACTGTTTGATGTTTTCGCTGAGCTCAATAAAACATATTTGAACATAACTTCCACTTGCTGAACTTCCCTAAAGTCCCTTCCATAACAAAAATATTTTATAGATATTTTGAATGTTCTGGAAGATTCTATACCTCCCTTTACATGGGTATATTATCTACCTAGTAAGGTACAAGAACAGCAAGCGAAGGATCAGGTTCAGCTACAACAGGATCCACAGCTGGACTTGATTGCAATTTTGGAATAGTCTGATAAAGAATTAGCTAAGCCAGCTACTCTTTTATTATCTGTGGCACTACTGCCAGATAAGGACTGGATTATGAAAATGTTTTTCAGGAATAAATATAAGGAGTTTCTTGGCTTGAAAATACAAGTTTTGCCAGATGTTAGTAGGGAAACCCCAAATCTTAGATGGCAATTTCTTATCCAAAAACCAGGAGTTACTCAGTTGGGTGGTGTATGTTTCCTTCAATTCCCATGTAATTGTATTGTAAGATATGGTGATAACAAATATGTGTTCTTTGAACTGCTTCAACTTACTAGCTTTCTAGCGTTGAAATGCTTGGAAAGGGAAGGAACATCAAGTTAGATAAATATGATAGACTCCTTGAATCAGACATCAGACACCTTTGTCTTCTATTGTGATAGATATTCTATGGATCTCCTTTTATAATCACTCAGGTTACTCTTGGATCCAATCTGAGGACTTGAGATTGCCTGATATTTTATTTTGACCTATAAGAAGTTTGTTTTTATTTCTTGCACGGTGGTGTATTTTATTTTTTTTTTTATAATTCTTTATTCATTTTCATATTTTACATGAAGTGTACAAAATATTGAGTTACAACTAATGAATAGTAACATAGTAACATACATAGTAACATAGTAGATGACGGCAGATAAAGACCCGAATGGTCCATCTAGTCTGCCCAATCTGATTCAATTTAAATTATTTATTTATTTATTTTTTCTTCTTAGCTATTTCTGGGCGAGAATCCAAAGCTTTACCCGGTACTGTGCTTGGGTTCCAATTGCCGAAATCTCTGTTAAGACTTACTCCAGCCCATCTACACCCTTCCAGCCATTGAAGCCCTCCCCTGCCCATCCTCCTCCAAACGGCCATGCACAGACACAGACCGTACAAGTCTGCCCAGTAACTGGCCTAGTTCAATCTTTAATATTATTTTCTGATTCTAAATCTTCTGTGTTCATCCCACGCTTCTTTGAACTCAGTCACAGTTTTACTCTCCACCACCTCTCTCAGGAGCGCATTCCAGGCATCCACCACCCTCTCCGTAAAGTAGAATTTCCTAACATTGCCCCTGAATCTACCACCCCTCAACCTCAAATTATGTCCTCTGGTTTTACCATTTTCCTTTCTCTGGAAAAGATTTTGTTCTATGTTAATACCCTTCAAGTATTTGAACTTCTGAATCATATCTCCCCTGTCTCTCCTTTCCTCTAGGGTATACATATTCAGGGCTTCCAGTCTCTCCTCATACGTCTTCTGGCGCAAGCCTCCTATCATTTTTGTCGCCCTCCTCTGGACCGCCTCAAGTCTTCTTACGTCTTTCGCCAGATACGGTCTCCAAAACTGAACACAATACTCCAAGTGGGGCCTCACCAATGACCTGTACAGGGGCATCAACACCTTCTTCCTTCTACTGACTACGCCTCTCTTTATACAGCCCAGAATCCTTCTGGCAGCAGCCACTGCCTTGTCACACTGTTTTTTCGCCTTTAGATCTTCGGACACTATCACCCCAAGGTCCCTCTCCCCGTCCGTGCATATCAGCTTCTCTCCTCCCAGCATATACGGTTCCTTCCTATTATTAATCCCCAAATGCATTACTCTGCATTTCTTTGCATTGAATTTTAGTTGCCAGGCATTAGACCATTCCTCTAACTTTTGCAGATCCTTTTTCATATTTTCCACTCCCTCTTCGGTGTCTACTCTGTTACAAATCTTGGTATCATCTGCAAAAAGGCACACTTTTCCTTCTAACCCTTCAGCAATGTCACTTACATACATATTGAACAGGATTGGCCCCAGCACCAAACCCTGAGGGACTCCACTAGTCACCTTTCCTTCCTTCGAGCGACTTCCATTAACCACCACCCTCTGGCGTCTGTCCGACAGCCAGTTTCTGACCCAGTTCACCACTTTGGGTCCTAACTTCAGCCCTTCAAGTTTGTTCAACAGCCTCTTATGAGGAACTGTATCAAAGGCTTTGCTGAAATCCAAGTAAATTACATCTAGCATATGTCCTCGATCCAGCTCTCTGGTCACCCAATCAAAAAATTCAATCAGGTTCGTTTGGCACGATTTACCTTTTGTAAAGCCATGTTGCCTCGGATCCTGTAACCCATTAGATTCAAGGAAATACACTATCCTTTCTTTCAGCAACACTTCCATTATTTTTCCAACAACTGAAGTGAGGCTCACCGGCCTGTAGTTTCCTGCTTCATCCCTGTGACCACTTTTATGAATAGGAACCACATCCGCTCTCCTCCAATCCCCAGGAATCACTCCCGTCTCCAGAGATTTGTTGAACAAGTCTTTAATAGGACTCGCCAGAACCTCTCTGAGCTCCCTTAGTATCCTGGGATGGATCCCGTCTGGTCCCATCGCTTTGTCCACCTTCAGTTTTTCAAGTTGCTCATAAACACCCTCCTCCGTGAACGGTGCAGAATCTACTCCATTTTCTCGTGTAACTTTGCCAGACAATCTTGGTCCTTCTCCAGGATTTTCTTCTGTGAACACAGAACAGAAGTATTTGTTTAGCACATTTGCTTTCTCCTCATCACTCTCCACATATTTGTTCCCAGCATCTTTCAACCTAGCAATTCCATTTTTTATCTTCCTCCTTTCACTAATATATCTGAAAAAATTTTTATCTCCCTTTTTTACATTTTTAGCCATTTGTTCTTCCGCCTGTGCCTTCGCCAAACGTATCTCTCTCTTGGCTTCTTTCAGTTTCACCCTGTAGTCCTTTCTGCTCTCCTCTTCTTGGGTTTTTTTATATTTCATGAACGCCAACTCTTTCGCCTTTATTTTCTCAGCCACTAGGTTGGAGAACCATATCGGCTTCCTTTTTCTCTTGTTTTTATTGATTTTCTTCACATAAAGGTCCGTAGACATTTTTATCGCTCCTTTCAGCTTAGACCACTGTCTTTCCACTTCTCTTATGTCCTCCCATCCTAACAGCTCTTTCTTCAGGTACTTTCCCATTGCATTAAAGTCCGTACGTTTGAAATCTAGGACTTTAAGTATCGTGCGGCCGCTCTCCACTTTAGCCGTTATATCAAACCAAACCGTTTGATGATCGCTACTACCCAGGTGAGCACCCACTCGAACATTAGAGATACTCTCTCCATTTGTGAGGACCAGATCCAATATCGCTTTTTCCCTTGTGGGTTCCGTCACCATTTGTCTGAGCAGAGCCTCTTGAAAGGCATCCACAATCTCCCTACTTCTTTCCGATTCCGCAGACGGAACATTCCAGTCCGCATCCGGCAGGTTGAAATCTCCCAACAGCAGAACCTCCTCTTTCCTTCCAAACTTTTGGATATCCACAATATCACTTTTATATCTATTACATAATATTCTGAACAAATTTTTGAATCCCCTCTCCCACCCCCCACGGTGGTGTATTTTTAATAGAAAATGATAAATAAAAAGTTTTTTTTTTTAAAAAGAAGTTTGTTTTCCTTTCAATTGTTAAATACATTCAGTCTTTCTGTATGAAATATTTATTTTGATAAAATGTAAAAATGATAAATAATTAAAATTTTTTTTTTTTTTAAAAGAGGTGGGTAGTCAGTGTTTGGATAGTAGAAGTGGGTTAACATGATCGAAAGAGTGGGCTCTGTGTAGCAGTTTAATAGCAGTGGATTGGACTAACTGAAGATATTTGATGAAATGGAGAAGGAGACCAGAATTCAGCAAATTACAATAATCAAGGTGAGTAAGGAAGAGGGCAAGAAAGTAATGGATTGAGTGTAACGCAAAGTAGGAAAACAAACTACTATCATTGTGACAGCATAGGAGCATCCATATTATAAAATGGCCACACAGATTTCCATGTGGAGTGGAAGAGTAACATAATGGTTAGAGTAGTGTGTTGCACCCAGGGGAGTCAGGTTCAAATCCCATTTCAACTGTTTGTGATTTTTTTTTTAATTGCGAGCCCTCCAGGGACAGAAAAATACCTACTTTCCATTAATGTACTCCAATAGCTTTCAGGCTTGCAGATGGTATACGTATAAGAAACTTGCAAGCTCAAAGGCTTATGAAGCAGTGTACATACAGGTACAATAGATACGTTTCTGTCACTAGAGGGACAGAAAAAAAAGTTCACATACCCTGATTTTCAGCCTACTACTCTAACCGTTAGGCTACTCCCCCACTACACAAGGAAGTCTACTAGGAAGTTAATTAGCTGTCACAGAGCCCAGTATCCCTTGCCAGTTTAACATGGGGGGGGGGGGGAGGAGAGCAACCACTGGGGGAACAAGGATGTAGTTTTTCTTTTTCTCTCCAGTGGACAGCTGCTTAATCAGAACACCTTTCTGTAACCTGACCAGGGTGGGTACCAGGTCTAAACACCAATGTTTATCTAAATGGACATAAACATCCTTTTTCCTTCTGAAATCAGAGTTGGGTATTGTTATGCTTTTTTAGTACTGGGAGGTTCATCTCCTCTTGGGTATCAAGGCTTTTCACTATCCGCTTATGCATAAACCTGGGTTAGTTCATTCTGCTACTCTGGACATCAGGTAAGAGAAAAAAAATCTCTCATGGCATTTCACCTCACTTTAAAAATAAAAACTGTAGGAAATTAAGGAGTTCCACCATTACTCCTTTATCTATCATTTTTTCAGGACAGTCTCTGCACTACCCCTAATCCACCATCTGTTCACTGAGGTTCATTTTGTTGCCCAGAAAGTCTTTGATAAACCTTCCAGTAGAAAATTCTTGTAGATAAATGTTCAAACGTAGAAGAAAAAACAAAACCCTTTTATGTTTAAATGATTTTTATTAGTTTTGAAAAGAAAAAATACAACCTCAGCCCAATACATAGCACATAACCAAACATGGAGTAAACAGTTTTCCCCCAACAATCCCTCCCACCCCTCTTTCCAACATCCCACCGAACAATTCTGCAAAGAAAAAAGAAAGGCAGTACATAATTATAGGTTAAGCATTCAGAATTCTGCTGCATGCATGAGGTGTGAGTTCATTCCAAAAGGATTCCCAAAGCGCACAAACACAACGTCCTGAGGGAGAATCAAGATCTGGGAAGCTACAACGTTCCAAGGCTGCTTGTGTGATCAAAAGGGAGCGCCAATATTGGACAGAAGGCGCCTCTGGCTTCATCCAAACTGTTAAAATAACTTTTTTCTCCAATAATATAGCTCGCTCCACAAAAGCTGTCATATCCCATGGTATGGGGAATGTTATCCTGTGCTGACCAAACAATAAATCCCGTGTAGGCAACCAGCAGCGATGCCAGATGCGGGACAAATATCTGCCCAAGGACAGCCAGAATGCCAAAAATTGTACCAAAATTGACCCAGGGAAGCATAGGGAGCAGAACACTTAAAACAACAGTGAGACTGACTAATGTGCATCTAATATGCTCATGTTGGAGATATGTAGAGCCGAAGTAAAAACTTGTGATGCAGTTCCCAATGGGTAATATCAGATGTCAATTTGAGAGCTTTCTTCAAGTCTGCTAATATACTGTGCTGAAAGATGACAATGGAGTTCCACAGACCAGAGTCCCGCCACAATGTCAAAATTTGCTCTAGATTGACAGTCCTGTAGATCCACATGATGAAACTGAAGTGGAATAACAATTTGTGCTTAGAGGCTAAACATTTCTGAAAGTGCCTCTCAGTTTGCTTCTGTAAGGTGGCCAGGTGGCAGAGAGTGTAGATAGTGTCAAATCTGATGATAATGGAACACATTAGAGCCTTTCAAGTAATAAACACACTGTAGTTGGTCAAATGTATAAAGTACACCTTCATCATCAAACAACTGGAATATAAATTGTAAACCTTTTGTGTGCCATGTATGGATGGCTTGACATTGAATACCTGGAACAAAATCCCCATTACCTTGAATTGGCAGAAATGGAGAAATGCTTGGAGATACCTAAAGGACACGGCACACCCAATGCCAGGTCCTACAAGAGAAAAAACAGGGTAGGCAGATAGTAGTTTACGAAGACCAGGAGTAGTAACATGTAACATATGGCTAAAATGAATAGGATGCAATAAAGAAGTTTCCATTTGAGTGGCCGAGAAATGAGAGGTACCTCTGAACCAGTAATTGATGTGTGATGCATTTGACAAGCCAGTGCATACCATCTTATATTTAACAGCCTGTATCCCCCTCTTTTTCTGGGGAGGCAAGATCTAACATAGATGAGCCATGCCTTCCGTCCACCCCACAAGAACCTCTGCAATGCTGCAATCAACTTCAACTCCTGAGGTCTAGAAAGCAATAATGACAATACAGTACCTGGAATTGGTATAACCAATGTGGGAAAAGACCCATATTATAAAGTGCCACCTTACCCGATATGAACAAGGAAAAGGTAGCCCAAATGTGCAGGATGTTAATGGTGTCACACAGAAGGGCATCAAAATTGTGTTCATATAAGAGCATCAGATCTCTGGGTAAAATGACCCCTAAATATTTAATTGACATGGAAGCCCAGATAAAGAGAAAGTCACCCTCCCAGAAATCCTGTAAAGTTGTTGGTAACCCAGAGTAGAAATGGAATTCATCTAATGCATGTATTAAATGGGACAGAGAGGATTGCGGGTTAGTCAACGTGAGAAACAAAACCCTTTTAAAGTCAACCTCTTCTCCTCCACTTCTTCATATATAGTTCCCTATATCTAATGCAACTCCCCAAACCAAACCAGAGTCTGAATGTCTCTAGGATCCCTGCCACTCTGTAGAAATCCTGTATTAACACCATTTTTGAGATTACAGGTTTCCTCCCCATCTAGGCATTCCAGTAAGACTACTACAGGTTCTTGCTTCTTTCTGTCTCTAGACAATTTCCTGGCTGCTTTTTCTCCTGATAATTGACCAGGTTATATTGCCATCCTCATTTCCTCCTTCAAGTCAGGTTCATACCTTCTGGCTCCTTGGCAGAACTTTTAGTTTGCTCCTTTTCTTCTCCTTCCTGGGTTTCTTCTATGTCCTCCCAGTCCATCTTTGTTTGGCCCCCTTCTGCCATTTCAAACTCCATGGCTGATTCCTTGTCAGTACCTGTTTCTTAACTTCTCCAAAACCTGGAGTTTGAATCCCTGGGTGGTTGGGGTACTGCTAACCAGGGAAGATGGATGGTGTCCAGTCCTTGACAGTCTCCCACTCCAGGTTTCTGAATAAAATGTGGTAGCTGTCTCAAGGAAGGCCAATTCCTGCAATCAAGGAAAGAATTAGTGATATCCATATATGTCTTCATGACTAGAGGGGAGGGCAGCTTAGATTCAGCCTCTGCTGACTCTTATTTAAAGGAGCATACCCCTTTTTCCCTTTTAGTTGAAACCCTACCTTCTTGCCCTGTCTTTCCTACTCACTATATCCATATTTGACTCCTCCCTAATTCTGCCCAGACCATGTTTTCTTGCTATAAAGACATACTGCAGTTTTAGACATCCCAGGATCATTTGGTATAAGTAGGGTTACCAGACATCTGGGAAAACTCGGACATGTCCATTTTTTAGAGGACGAGTTCCTGGACAGACTTTCCAAAACCCAGCAGTTTGGGTTTTGGAAAGCCCTGAGCTCCAATTGCATCTGGAGGGCTTTCAATGAGCATACGCGGATGACATCACAAGCTTGGCTTGGCGGTCAGGAAAAAAGAGATATGCATTTTGGGGGCGGGGCTGGAGACAGAACAGGGAAGATTGGAGGCAGATCGAGGCAGGGCTGGGGGCGGAACAGGGCGGGGCATTGCATCCAAGTTTTTCTGTTGGCAAATATGGCAAATATTGTTTTCTATCCTGCCAATACCTTTCAGTTCTAGGCAGTTTACAAAAAAAAGAACTGATCTGGGAGCTTACAAAGTTGCTAGAATGATCTTACAAGAGCTGATGGATAGCTTGAGTGATGGGATCTGGGGAAGGGTTTATAAGGTTTTAGTTAGATCATCTGACAATTTGTTTGAAGAGAATAGTTTTCAGTTCTTTCCTGAATGTTTTGTGGTTGGGTCCAATAATTTGGGTCCTAGGTATTTCTTCATGTGGATTATTGGACAGCACTTTCAATAAAGTCTATATCTTGAACATCACCGTTTCCACAGTGTTTTTGTTCTCATCAGACTTCTGGTTCTGTGGAGCACCAAGGGGCAACCTTTTGTTTGCACCCTAAATTTCCAACAATTAACAAGAGGAAGAAAAAATCAGTCACATCTGAATCAATAAAATTTGTCATTTGTACCCGAAGACAGAGAATTATGAAAATGTAATTGCTTACCTGTAGTACAGTAGTTCTCTCATGAGAGTAGTACAATAAACCATTTTATCAACCACCACCTCCTCTTACTACTATTGTTGCTACTACTTAACATTTCTATAGCACTACTGGGCTAATGCTGTTCTGTGCAGGTATATACAAGAGACATTGTCGTTTCATGGATCAGAAAAGGGTAAGAATCTTGAATTAAAAACAATTTCAAAGTTGAATACAGCTAGAACAGTTGAATACAGCTAGAAATAGGGCAAGTAAAAGAAAGACAACAATAGATGCTGCTTGCTTGGTGACTGGAAATCATGAAGAGGGGTGTATAAGATAGTAAGTGGGGAGCAATAACGTAAAACTGCAGCATGAATGTCTCTATAGGTGAGAAGTAGCTTAAATTGAATGTAGAAGTAGATGAGCCAGTGCAAAGTTATAAGAAGGGGAATACCATAGTTGTAATGATAAGCCAATAGATGCATTTTCAATAGACTACCAGAATTGATGGTTCGGTGAAAGGCCTTTGAGGAGAATATTGCAGTAGTTCAAGCAGGAGGTAGTAAGAATGGATAAGATTTTCATTTTATGTTTAAAGAAAGTTGCAAATTTTAGTGATATTACCTATAAGAAAAGACATATTTTAGCACTTTTCCAGCTATATTCAGAAAAAGAGTGTGAAAAAGAAATAGAGAGTTTGAGAGGAAAGATAAGAAATTCACTTTAGACTGTTAGATTTAAGGTAGTGATGGGATATCCAGGTAATTTGTTAAATAAACTGAGATCTAATGCCTGTCTCTGCCTTTAAAAGTGTTGAGGAAAACACAAAACATGCTCTTTAGTGCCATTTGTACTCCTGTTATACTACTATTATTACTTATCACTTAAATAGCGTGGAAAGGCATATGCAGTGCTGTACATTTCTCTGTTTTCAGAGAACAACAATTGCAAGTAAGAAATGATCTTTTCTTCTGCTTAGTCCAATAGTGCTGTCTCACCAGCACTGCCAACCTAAAGAGCTGGAGCCTAAATTGGAGTATTATACAAATAATGTTATATTCTTGGACAGTAACCTCTGGAAGCTTTACCATAGGGTCTTGCATCTATCTATTCCAGCCTTGACTGCAGAACTTATAAATAAATCCATTTCCCTTTGCTAGGTCATCTGTCAGAACACTCCCTTCTAAGCTCAGTTTGTTTCTGCAGCCTTGCTGTGAACTTCTAGTTATTCTACTCATGATTTTATTTCTCAATTCCTAGTCTTTTATTTTGTTCTGTGCTGCAGGTATTGCCCAAGTGCTGCGGGTTCACTCTGGGGAAGTGATCCTTCAGCGGGAGATTGCAGACTTTTCCTTAAAGATTGTCTGCTTCTGGGGGTGCCCTGTTAGCAGAACTTGCAGTAAGCCCTCCAGACTGCTTGCAGATAGATTGGATCTCCAGATTGGGAGCCGTCTCTCCCCAGGTTCATCCTCTGAGGGGTAGAGCGCAAGCTGCTGTGGTCCCGTGGAGGTTCGCCAGGAGCGAGACCAGACTGCGTATCTTCCCTAAATAACCTGAGGGGTCCTAGTGGTTATGATTTGAGGTGGCAGGGAAGGTGAGGCGGTCAGAAGACCTGAAAATCCAGTTTTATCAGCTCGTGAGGTTCTTGCTCTCCCTTGCTTACACTGTGTATTGCTGGCTGCTATAGAAATGCATTGCAGCACAAGTCTCTGAGGTGTCGTGTGCCTTTGAGTTTGGTGATTTTTGGGGGTGCTGAAATCGGGGTTTTGGGTGGTTTCCCTCATGCCCTAGTCCCCCCACCACCACCTGTAAAATCCTAAAATCGCCGTTTTTCGCCGTTTCCTGCGTTTTTCCTAGGCTAAATTGGCACCCATGGTGGCCAGATTGGATTTTCTTTAAAGTTTTTAAAAGTGTATTTTTTGGACTTAGAAGCTTTGTTTTTGCTCCAAACTTCACATAAGGCCTCCTCAGGACAGGATGGCATGGATTCATGCCATAACTTTGGCGGATGGCTGATGGATTCGCAGCCGTACATCACGTGTGCCACAGCCCGTGAGGGATGTTAACCGTACTTGAATTCCACACTACCATCCTCCAGAGAGGCCCTACCTTTCTCCAATTCCACCGGAGATGCAATTGCAGCGTTCGGGACACCTAATTTGGGCATGGAGGGTGCTTCCGCAAAACACAAGCGCAGTTCCGGGGAAAAGTCTAATAAATCTGCTAAGGATTCCAAGTCTGAGTCCTGCAGAGTGGCTCTTGCCGCTGGTGATTTTTTTTCCATCAGAATTTGTGGATCTGATGTATCAGGCTTTTATGAGGAAAAGGGTATGCCTGTTTTCCCCCCTCAGACTCCTGTGCAGTAGTCTGCTCCGCCTTTGGAGTCCAGCATGTCTATTTGTTTCTTTGCTGGGGCACCAGAAAGCCAGTGGCCGGTGCCCGCCATTGCTTCTATTTCTGTGCCTTTGCTGTCACAGGTTTCCTCTGCAGCCTCCACCAATGTGGCGAACTTAGCTGTGATGGGAGTGCGAGCTGCAGCCTCCACTTCCTTTGTGGCCCGGGCATGTCACGCCAATCTCTGCCAGGATCCCGAGGAGGTTGTCCTTTGTGACCTCTACTTCCTGGTTTCCGGGGTGAACTATTTGGCAGACGCACTCTATGACATCTTGAAAGTTTTTGCTAAGGTGAGAACTTATTCTGTGTCTGCCTTGTGCATGCTAAGGATTTGCCAGTGGTCGGGTGATTCTTCCTCCAAGGCTACACTGAGCAGGTTACCTTTTAAAGGTTTACACTTGTTTAGCCAGGATCTGGATGACCTTATGGCCAGTGTTCAGGACCGAAAGTCGTGCTCCGTGGCTCTAAGCCTCGTCCAACCAGAGGTATGGTATGGGACAGCCACATTTTTGTCCCTACTAGTAAACTTCACAGTTAGCCGGGCCTCTGGCAATGGGACAGCGTTACGGAGCTCCCTCCAGATCTCGCTTTGGAGTTGCAGCGCACCAATAGTCTTCCAACTCCCGTCCTTCTGCCCCTCCCAAGAGAAAATTATGACGCGATATATCTGGCGGCATTGGGGGCAACTTTTGGCCTTTCTTCTGGAATGGCAGAAGATAACTTCAGACCAGTGGGTCCTCGAGGTGCTCAGGGAGGGCCTTCGACTGCAGTTTTTCCAACTTCCGTCGGACTTCTTCCTGTCTTCTCTGGTCAGAAATCTGGATAGAGCTGCAAGGTGCAAGCTAAGGTGCACAGGTTGCTGGATCTGGCGGCCATAGAGCCCATTCCATGTGGAGACTTAGGCTCTGAGAGATATTTGATATACTTTCTCGGGCCAAAAAAAGACTCTGAAGATTGCAGACCAATTCTGGACCTGAAGGCAGTGAACGCGTTCCTGCGGGTTACGCATTTCTGGATGGAAACAGTGCGTTCTGTTGTGGCGGTAGTGGTGCCTGGGCTTCCTTGGATCTCATGGAAGCGTACCTCCACATCCTGTTCTGTCCGAACCACAGGAGGTTCCTGAGATTTCACGTTCTGGGGAGAGACTTCCAGTTTGCGGCACTGCCCCTCGGGCTGGTGTCGGCACCCAGATCCTTTACCAAAGTTGTGGTAGTGGTAGCTGCCCATCTGCACTCCCTGGGGGTACTAGTTCATCCATATCTCGACAACTGGTTGATCAGAGCTCCCTCGCTGGAGGAATGCCGCAAGAAGGTTCTCCAGGTGGTGTGTTTTCTGGAAAGTCTCGGCTGGGTGATCAACCTCATGAAGAGTCATCTCGAGCCGACACAGGACTTGGAGTACCTGGAAGTCCGGTTCCACACAGAACCCAGGAAGCTCAAGCTTCAGAGTGGTATTCGGGACATGTTAGTGGTTTTAGTCCAGATGGCCAGGAAGCATTTGCAGGTCTTGGGTCTCGAGATGGCGACCATAGATGTGATTCCATGGGCAAGAGCTCGCCTCCGTCCTCTCCAAATGCCCCTTCTGACTTGGTGGAATCCTTGGCACGATGCACTGGGAGTGAAGTTACCTTGGGTGGCCGTGGCATGCAGCAGTTAGCTTTGGTGTCCCTTACAATGGATGCGAGTCTCCCCGGTTGGGGAGCAGTTTGCAGGTCTGTGCCAGTCCAGAGACCGTGGATGGGCTGGAGAGCAGATAGTCGATCAATCAACTGGAGCTGCGCGCGATCCATCTGACGCTGCTGAGATTTCGCCGGTGTCTCCACCAAAAGGCCGTCCATGTGTTCTCGGACAATGCAATGGCTATTGCCTGTGTCACCCGTCAGGGAGGCATGAGGCATTCCCTGCTGTGCCTGGAGGCTTAGATGCTCTTTGCCTGGGCGGAGAAACATCTAATGGCCTTGTCCACGGCTCATGTGGCCGGAGTGGACAACGTGCAGGCAGTCTTCCTAAGTCGTCAACTTCTGGACCCGGGAGTATGGTCCCTGTCCAGGCTAGCATTCAAAGCCATAGTTCATTGGTGGGGTCGGCCCACCTTCGATCTGATGGCATCCTCGGGGAATTGGAGGGCAGACAGATTTTTCAGCCGCCAACAGCGACGGGCTCGACGCTCTGGTCCAACCATGACTCAAAGGGGAACTCTGTATGTCTTTCCCCAGTGGCCTCTGATGGGGCGCATTCCCTGGGTGGCATCTCACGTAGGTCCGGTGATCCTAATGGCCCTGGACTGGCCCAGATGCCCTTGGTACGCAATCCTGGTGTGGTTGAGCTCAGTGAGATCCTTGCCATCGGAGGTTGCTCACGCAGGGTCTGATAGCCCTTCAAGATCCGGACTGCTTGGTCTTATGGCCTGGCGCTGGAACGCGTGGCCTTGAGAGCTTGGAGCTACTCTTCTGTGATCATCGCCACACTTCTTCAAAGCAAGAGGAAGTCGACAGTGTCAGTCTATGCGACAGCCTGGAGGTGTTTTCAGGCCTGGTGTGCTGGGTTCAAGTAGACCCTGTGGCCATGTCGGTGGCGCATGTTCTGGATTTCCTGCAGGCTAGCCTCAGGAAAGGTCTGGCGGTTTCTTTTCTCTGTGTCCAGATTGTGGGCCTGTCGTGTTTGGGTCCCTCTTCTCTCAGGGGTTTTCTGGCGTCTCACCTAGACATTCGCTTTTCGTGGGAGGCAGGGAGGCTGAGGCCTCCCTTGAGACTGCCTTGTCTTATGTGGAATTTGAATCTGGTTCTCCACTCGTTGGCTCGTCCGTCCTATGAACCCCTGTTTGGGATTTCTCTGAAAGATCTTACCATCAAGCCATTTTCCTCGTTGTGGTCACTTCTGCCTGGAGAGTGTCAGAGCTTCAGGCTCTGTCGTGCAGAGATCTTTTTCTACACATCACGGAGTCTGCGGTTATTTTGAGAACCGTGCCTTCTTTTCTTCCGAAAGTGGTTTCTGCTTTCCACATCAACCAAGAAGTTCGGCTTCTCACCTGTGTTCCATCGGGCTCCAAGTCCACGGACTGTGTTTTATGGTCTTTGAATGTGCAGCATCTATTTTTGAGATACCTGGAGGCCACAAATGACTTTCGTCTTTCAGACCATCTCTTTGTTTTGGCAGGCTCCGTGTGTCGGGATTGGCCTGCTTCCAAGCCTACCATCTTTTGATGAATCTGTGCTGCCTTTTCTGCTGCTTATGTGTCGGCGGGGAAAAAGCCTCCCCTTGGAGTGAAGGCTCACTCTACCAGAGGAATGGCTTCCTATTGGGCTGAATCCCGTGTGGTCTCACTTGGGCCTCTCTTCATACCTTTACCAAGTTTTACCGACTTGATGTGGCGATCAAGCATGATGCTGTTTTTGGGGCTTCAGTCCTGGCGGCGGGCGCATTGGGACTGCTTTGATACGTCCCTAAGGTGAAGCTTCCTGAGGTTATTGTCCAAGAAAGAAAGATTAGGTTATTCACCTCTGTTAATCTTTTTTCTTGTAAATAGCCTCTGGAAGTTTCACACCCGCCCATCTATTCTGTCCGATTTTCAGGTTGCCTGCCAGTAACTGGTAAGTTGGATGTTTATCTTTGACCAGCCTCACTAAGAATCCCATGAGTGTTCTTTCATGCATGGTTAAGGGGTTAGAGGGGTCCCGGGGTGGTGCCCTTTCTGATTTCAGGCTATGTCTCCTTTAGTGAAATGTTACTCAGTTTTGCAGTTTCTAAATGTTCAAATTTCTTGTTATGCTAAATTTGGCCTTTTTGGCATTCATTAATTATGTGTTTGGTTGTCATAAGCAGAATTGACTTATAGTGGGGAGTCCCCACACCCCCCTCTCTCTTTTCTTGTGTTTCCTGTTTGTACTAGATCTTCCTGGCTTTGCTACTTACTGAGCTTAGAGGGGAGTGTCCTGACAGATGACCTAGCAGAGGGGATGGATTTATTTTTAAGTTCTGCAGCCAAGGCTGGAATAGATGCAAGACCCTATGGTGAAGCTTCCAGAGGCTATTTACAAGAAAAAAATATTAACAGAGGTGAGTAACCTAATCTTTCTTTCTTTCTTTTTTTAAAATTGTTTGTAGGCCATTGGTTAAAAATCTTTTTTTCTATTTTATAGGAAGCAGCAATACTTATCCATCCTCACTTAATAAGAGTGATGACTCAGAAGTTGTTGACAGAAGTAGACTACAGAAAGGAGATTCAACCAGCAAGGTTCCCGAGCCCAACTTTGGATATGTCATCTTAAAGGTAAAAAGAAAAAAAATATTGGAATTACACATGTGGTATGGTATAGGGTACAAACTGAAAGAAGAACATTCACATCCTGGTTTCCTGACTGTGGTGTGCCCCAGGGATCTTCACTGTCCCTCATCCTTTTCAATATTTACATGATATCATTAAGTGTTCTCTCTTTAGATCTAGGTGAATTTCTTTTTTACAGATACAGATGATATTTTTACACAAGAAATTAGTCCAGATTTCAATAACTTTGCCTCAATATTTGTTCTTACATTACCTGATTATTACAGTGGTTAACTTTGACTATGATGAAGTTAAACCCTGTGAAGCCTAAATTGTGGTTAGAGCTTGATTGTCTGAAACTCCCTAATATTTTTTTGACTCTGGAGAAGCCTTGTCTATTGAAAAATCATCAAGATATTTGGGCATTACACTAGATTCTATGGTATCTTTTCGGCAACAGATAAATAATCTAGTTATAAAATGTTTTCTAAGTTTACATCACCTGAAGTTGGTACGAGTCCTATTTTATCAACAACATTTTGCCACAATTGTTCTGTCAACTATATTAGCTCAATTGGACTATTGTAATTCAGTTTCTTGTAGCATTAATAAAGATAATTTAAAATGTCTACAACTGATACAGAATACTGCAGCTTGGCTGATTTTTAACAGAAATAAATTTTAACATGTCACGGCCCTCTTGAGATCACTACATTCAGTCAAGTTCAAATGTGCCGGTCTAGTTTTAAAATATTTTATGGACAATTAGGTGATTCAGGCCCATACACAAAACTCACCGTGCATTTAATAATTGTTGTTAAACCAGTTTTAACCAGTTTAGCGTCAAAGTTAGAACATAAGAATAGCCTTACTGTAGGGTTACCAGACATCCAGATTTCCCTGGACAGCTTTTCAAAACCCGGCACTTTGTCTGGGTTTTCAAAAGCCTTGTGAAATCGTGTTGGGCAGGGAGGAAGTCCGTGCTTGCATGGACTTCCTCCCAGCCTGACAAGAGCAGGCAGTGAGGGTGCAGGACTGGGGGTGGGATGGGTGGGCCTGGGGCGGTTCTAGAGGTCTGGATTTTCCGATTGGAAAATCTGGCAACCCTACCTTACTGGGTCAGACCAGTGGTCCATCTATCCCAATAACCTGTCTTCATGGAGGCCAATTAAAGTCATAAGTATCTGGCAAAAACCCTAATAGTAGTAGCATTCCATGCCACCAATTCAAAGCAAGCAGTGGCTTCTCCCATTTCTGTCTCAACATCAAACTATTTACTTTTCCTCCAGCTACATTAATGATTCTTACCACATCCTTTGGCAATGCATTCCAGAGCTTAACTGTTCTCTGAGTGAAAAAATATTTTCTCTTATTGGTTTTAAAAGTATTACTTTGTAACTTCATCAAGTGTCCCCTAGTCTTTGTAAATCTTGATGCAGTAAAAAAAATCGATCCACTTGTACCCATTTTACACCACTCAGCTATCTATTTTCAAGCTGAAGAGCCCTAACCTATTTAGTCTTTCCTCATACAAGAAGAGTTCCATCCTCTTTATCATCTTGGTTGCTCTTCTTTGAAACTTTTCTAGTGCCGCTATATCTTTGTTTAAGATAAGGAGGCCAAAACTGAATGCAAAACTCAAGGTGAGGTCGCACAATTGAGCGCTACAGAGGCATTATAATGCTCTTAGTTTTGTTTACCATCCATTTTCTAATCATTCCTAGCATCTTGTTTGCTTTCTTGGCCACCACCGCACATTGGGCAGAAGGTTTCAGCGTATTATCCACAATGACACCCAGATGTTTTTCTTGAGTGCTGCTGACCCCCAAGATGGACCCTAGCATTCGTTAACTATGATTTGGATTATTCTTCCCAATGTGCATCAAATTTTATCACCTCATTTGTAGTTCCAATTTCCAGATCATTTATAAATAAGTTAAATAGCACCTACCCCAATACAGATTCCTGCGGCACACTGCTATTTACCCTCCTCCATTGAGAAAAATTGACATTTAACTATACCCTTTGTTTTCTGTCCAATTACCAATTCTTAATCCACAATTGAACATTGCCTCCTGTCCCATGACTCTTTAATTTTCTCAGCGGAATCTCATTAGGAACTTTGTCAAAAGCCTTCTGGAAATATAGATAAACTACATCAGTGGTCTCAAACTTGCGGCCCAGGGGCCACATGTGGCCCTCTATATGTTTATCATAATCACAAAAGTAAAATAAAACAGTTTCTTGATCATATATGGCTTTAGCTATAAATTACAATATTATTATTAAGACTTAGCCAAAAGGAAAGATTTGTAAAATATAGTGAGTTTTACCTCATGCAAAATTGTCATTTTTTAAATAAGACATTAACTATTTTTTTCTGAGGCCCTTCAAGTACTTTCAAATCCAAAATGTGGCCTTGCAAAGGGTTTGAGTTTGAGACCACTGCACTACATCAACCAGCTCACCTTTATCCACATGTTTATTCACACCTTCAAAGAAGTCAAGCAGATTGGTGAGGCAAGATCTCCCTTGGCTGAACCCATGTTGACTCTGTCTCATTAAATAATATTTTTCTACATGTTCCACAATTTTATATTTTATAATTGCTTCTACTATTATGTCCGGCACTGGGGTAAGGCTTACCAGTATGTAATTCCATGGATCTCCCCTGGAACCCTTTTTTAACAATTGTGTAATATTGGCCACCCTCCAATCTTCAGGTACTACAGATGATTTTAGCAACAAGTTACAGATCACTAACAACAGATCAGCAATTTCATGTTTCAGTTCTTTCAGTACCCTGGGTTGTATACCATCCAGTCCAGGTGATTTATCACTCTAACTTGTAGATTTGGCTTAGTTCGTCTTCCAGGTTCACCAAGATTTCTTTCAATTCCTCTGCCTCATCACCCTTGAAAACCATTTCTGGTTCAGGAAGATCTCTTACATCTTCTTCAGTAAAGACCGAAGCAAAGAATTCATTCAGTCTCTCCACTGTTGCCTTATCCTCCCTGAGCACACATTTTACTTCTTGATCATCCAACAGTCCCATGGAGTCCCTCACATGTTTTCTGCTTTTGATGTACCTAAAAAAATTGTTACAATGAGTTTTTGCCTCTTTGTCAAGTTGTTCTCTATATTCTTGTTTAACTTTTTTTTATTAATGCTTTGCATATAACTTGCCAGTGCTTATATCTCTTCTTATTTTCTTCATTGGAATCCTTTTTCCATTCTTTAAGAATGCTTTCATTGCTGTAATAGCCTCTTTCACTTAGGGCTCGTTTTACAAAGGTGCGCTAGAGTTTTTAGTGTATGCACTGGATTAGTGTGCACTAGCCAAAAAATTACTGCCTGCTTAAAAGGAGGCGGTAGCAGCTAGCGCACGCTAAAACCACTAGAGTACCTTTGTAAAAGGAGCCCTTAATCTTTTAACCACTCTGGCTCTTGTTTTCTCTTCTTTCTACCTTTTTTAATATGTGAAATTCATCTGGTCTGGGTTTCCACAATGGTATTTTTAAAAGTATCCATGCCCGGTATACACTTCTGACTTTGGCCACAGACCCTTTTAGTTTTTTTTTAACCATTTTCCTCATTTTATAATAGTCGCCCTTGTGAAAATTAAATGCCGCTACAATAGATTTCTTTAGCGATGTCACTCCAATTATCAGCTCAAATTTGATCATGTTATGATCACTGTTTCTCAGTGGACCCAACTCAGTTACCTCCCATACTATGTCCTGTATTTTACTAAGGACCACATCAAAAATAGCTTCCCCCTCATGTTGGTTCCTGGACCAGTTACTCCAAAAAGCAGTCATTTATGACGTCTAGGAATTCTACCTTCCTCACACACCTTGATGTAACATTCTTTAAGAATGTTTTCTTGGCTGTAATAGCCTCTTTCACTTCATCTTTTAACCACGTTGGCTCTTGTTTTCTCTTCTTTCTACCTTTTTTAATATGTGAAAATCATCTGGTCTGGGTTTCCACGATGGTATTTTTAAAAGTATCCATGCCCACTGTTTCTCAGCGGACCCAACTCAGTTACCTCCCATACAAGTCCTGTATTCCACTAAGGACCATATTTAAAATAGCTCCCCTTCTTTTTGGTTCTTGGACCAGTTGCTCCAAAAAGCAGTAATTTATGATGTCTAGGAATTTTACTTCCCTAGTACTCCCCAATGTAACATTTATCCAGTCAATGTTGGAGTAGTTGAAATCAAATAATCACACAATCACTCTACCCTCTTCTCATGAGGAAGAAACACAAAGTAAAAAGCATTAAGCTGGAGAAAAAAGACCTCACATAACAGCATGGAACTTAACATAATAGCAATTGCTGAAAGTAAGTTAGTTCAGTTATCATCATAGGTCAGAAAAAAACTCCACCTCTGTGCAGAAAGCTTGATGGACCTTTAGTCTGACCCAGTATGGCAATTCTTATATTCTTATTTATAAAGAAACTATAAAACAATCAAATGATAATCCCTAGGGAAAGGGAGAGAGAGGGGAAGGTGGATAGGTAATCAGAAGGTACCTAGTTTATAATGTGATAGGAAATCTAGATCCTTGTTAAGTCTTGTCAGATAGGTATTAATATATCCCATCATCTTTACATCAAAAGTCTTATGTTCCTTTTTTAAAGTTACATCTTATTATTTTGACCATAAAGCTGTTGATATAGTGCACAGGTTCTGAGCAATGTTCACTCACAGAAGGCAAGCTCTTTCAGTAAACCTTCTCAATTGTTTCTTTCCATCTCAATAAACCGGGTTGTCCATTTACAATAAGAACTCTATCTACCTGGACTTCTGAGTGTATATCCTTCTGTTACTATCAAGTAAATACTACCTTTCTACAAAAGTGGCTGCTCATCATTTGAGAACTACAGAGACTACAGCAGTATAGTTGCACTGTGAATTTGCTGAAAATATCAGTTATGCATCAACTTGGGCATCTGTACATTAGACAGATTGTGAGCCCACTGGGACAGACAGGGAAAAATGTAAACCATTCTGAGCACCCCTGGGAGAACGGTATAGAAAATTAAATAAATAAATTTACTAAACATAGTTTTAGTAACTGAGGCTCCGCAACTGTCTGCATTTGGTAAGCTGTATTAAAGAGTATCTATGAATAAGCTTCAGTCTGCCTCTTCCAGTCTGTTTTCTTAGGCTGTAAAATGTAAAAATGCAAACAGAGATCTTTATTGCAACCCTGAGCTTCACCACTGTTATTGTTGTAGTGATCCAACTAGCCTACAGAGAATGTAACTAGAGTTCTCTATGAATATTAAAAATCCTGCAATCACACATTCCTGTCTGCCCATCTGGTTTGCTAAGATATGAACTGAAAGGTATGTGGAATGCAGGAACATCTGTGCAAGCTCAGATACCTGTCTAAAGATTTCTGAGCTCTGTGACAGCAGATCCACTTGACTCCATAGATGTGGTGATGTCACCACTTAAGTGGCTGTAGGATTCTGCTGTTCAGAGAACCTTTGTTATAAGGTAAGCAACTTATACTGAGTTGCCGCAGACTCGTAGTGAATCTGCACAAATAAAATCAGTCCTTCACTCCTTATCTAATCTACTGTAACAGGTAGGCTGCATTCTTTGTAAATTTAATGGAAGGTTAGTTTATGCTCAGTTGCTAAATTATTTAGAACAACATAATATACTGCATGACTCTTGATTGGACTTTAGACCACTTTTCAGCCCAGAGACTGTACTGGCCTCATTGCTAGGGTTATCAGATGTCTGGATTTCCCTGTACATGTCCTCTTTTTCAGGACTCTGTCGGGAGTCCAGGCAGCTTTTCAATTTAACAACTTTTGTCTGGTGAAATTGGACATCTAATAACCCTACAACAGCTCACCCTATATGGAGTCCTTCTCCTCCCCAAATGCACCTATCCAGAGTCCTCCTCCCCCCATGTACCTCTCCAGAGTCCTGTTATCTCCCCTATCACCCCCCCCCCCCCACCGTGCACCTATCTGGAGTCCTGTTGCTTCTCCAGCCTCCCCCCCCCACCACACACCTATCCAGAGTCCTCTGCAGTCCCATGCACCTATCTGGATGCCACCCCCAGTAGGATCCTGTGCTTGCTCACCCGGCGTTACCAAAGGCAGTATGTTTAGTTCACTGACACCGACGACAGCTGAGGGTTACAGCAGTGCTGGGTGAGTAAGCAAGCAGGGGGGGGGGAAGAAAGATGCTGGACCATGGTGATAAGGAGGAAAAAGAAGGAAAGAAGCCCTAGATTTCCAGGGGAAGAAAAAGATATCAGACCATGGGAGGAGGGGAAGGGAAGGAGAGAGATGTCTGACCACCGGATGGGTAAAGGGGGTGGGGGTAAGAAGAGAGAGATGTTAGACCAAGGAAAGAAAGGAGGAGGGAGGGGAAGAAGGGAAAGACAGATGCCAGACCACAAAGGGGGAAGAAGGGAAAGGAAGGAGGGTTCAGAGATGCCAGCCTATGGTAAGGAGAGGATAAAGATCATAAGAGGGGGAAAGGGAGAAGACAGATGTCAGACCATAGAAGAGGGAAAGAGAGGAAGGAGTTGGTACACAGGATGGAGGAGAAGGGGAGAGAGAGAGAGAGAGAGAGGACATGGTGCACAGGGATGTGAGGGGTGAGGAAGGAGAAGGGGAGAGTGAGGGAGGAGATGGTGTATAGGGATGGGAGAAATGGAGAAGTGAAGAAAATGGAAGAAATGCTGTTTATAGATAGATGGGAATAGGGGAGAAAAAAGAGGAAGAAGATGGTACACATAGATAGATTGGAAGGGAAGACTTGGAAAAATAGATTTGAGGAGGAAGCAGAAAAATGGGAAAAGGCTGAATGTTAAAAATTAATGCCAAAGATGGATATAGTCAAAACATAACAGGGGGAAAAAATAAATATATATATATACCGTATATCTCTCTGGTATCACAAATAGGGAGTGAAAAATATTTGTTTTTAGTCAAAAAACACTACCCTGTTTATGCTATAGTAATTATTAAACAATGCTATACATATGTGAAGATTAGCTCAGAGACATGGACGGGGACCACGGAAGGAGAAACCCCCCTAAACCACTTCACCACCCAATCATTGCTGAATCTTCCATACTTTTAAGTATAAATTAGTGCCAAATTAATACCAAATTAGTGCAATGGAGTTCTAAAAATCATAACTTATTGAAATGCATAGGAAAATAATAAAAACTTAGCTAAAGGAACCAAGTTTTACCTAAGTTTTTATTACTTTCCTATGCATTGCAATAAGTTATGAGTTTTAGAACTCCATTGCACTAATTCGGTATTAATTTGGCACTAATTTATGCTTAAAAGTATGGAAGATTCAGCAATGATTGGGTGGTGAGGTGGTTTAGGGGGGTATCTCCTCCATGTCTCTGAGCTAATCTTCACATATGTATAGCATTGTTTAATAACGAAAGATGGATTTAGGGCAGAAAATTAAGGGGAGAAAACCAACAATTGGACAAGAAGGCCATGGAAACACAATTAAGAAAACAGACAGAAGGAAGTGCAACCAGAGACTGGGAAAAGATGAGCAGAAAGATAAAATCACCAGACAACAAAGGTAGGAAAAATCGGTTTTCAGAATTTACATCTGATGTCTATATTTTGCATTGTTCAGGAAGAAATGTATTTCTTTTTTTATTTATTTATTTATCATTTTGAACATATTTCAATAAAATACATATTGAATAGATACAAGTCTTATACATTAAAATAAAAAGAAATTATAAACAAATCAACAGTTCCTTACACTGTATCAATACTCTTGTAATAGTCCTCATTATGGAGAGAGACAATTTCACAATCAGAAGGAATGATATTATAAACAAAAAGTTATTAGAAAAGTAGTGACACATCCCTATTTATGATATAGACTTGCGTACTAAGGTTCACTCTTGGAAATCTGCGTTGTTACCCCTTTCCCCTCTAAGAAAATTGTAACTGGGAGGGCTCATAAAATTTATAGGAATTCTGATCCAGATAGATCATACATTGACAGGGATATCGCAGTTGAAATTTTTCTCCCATTCTTTCACGCTATCTTTCAATCCCAGGAATCTTTTCCTTCTTGTCTGTGTAGTTCTTGATGCATCTGCAAACTTCAAAATTTTACTATTTAAAAATGAACTTCCTTCAGCCTAAAGAAAAGGCGAAGGAGTTCTTTATCTTGATGAAATACAAATGTTACAAGATGTTGAACACAAAATGACTTCCTCCTGAGAGCTCCCAAATATATTTGATATATCCAGTGGACCAGCTGTCATTATCTGAGGAATAACCTCAGAAACAGAAGAAGGCTTTTTTGGAGAAACTGGCAAAAAATAAATTTTATGTAGAGGAGGCAGTCCATTATTGGAATATTTGAATACTTCTTTAACCTGCTCCTTCTTTAACGTCAGTGGCTTGAACCCACTCACATTAAAAAAGGAGCAGGTGAAAAAAAATCACCTTCACAAGAGAATCCGAAGTGATTGCATGGCTCCATTATCTGAGGCTTGTAACCCTTGTAAAAGGAATACCTTTAGTTTCATTTCTTTTACCAGTGGTTGTTTTGTGATAAATTATAAAATACATAAATAATAAAAGATAGTCAACATATTAATCCCATATGATAAAACAACAACATAAAAAAGAAAGCATAATGCAAAGGCAGAATAATGATAATAAACTCCCAGTGGTTGTTTTGTGATAAATTTAAGAACTGGGTAACCACTAGTTTCTATTGTGCATTGTTGTATTTTATAATTGTAATTTATCTGACATCCATGTTTATAACAATGTTTTATTATGCTTTTTATGATATTATATCTGAATCTATTTGGAGGTACATTAGCAAATTCTATACAAATCATTAGTTTTAAAATTGTCATATCTTTATTCATGTATTATTGATTCATGTGTGTCTACAATGTTATCTCAATTTTTAGCACTGAACGAGCACCCCTTTCAGAGGATCATTTTGGTTGTTTCTTATACTTGTGTAATTTATCTTGCGCTATAATATTTCATATATGTTTTATCCATGTATATTACATCATAAGTAAGTGTTCAGTTTAAAGGATGTATAGTAGTTATGTACATTTCTTGTTGGTTCATCGTTATTTAGTGATAATTTTGAACTGTTTACTTGCCTTATAGTTTGTTTATTTCATAATGTATGATATTATCTTTTTGATTTCCCACATTTATGTTTTGAATGCAATTTTTTATACTTTATCATTATCTCACAGGTTTATATTCAAAATTCACACACATCATGCACCATTTTATTAGATCATATTTCTATACACATCATATTTCATACACTTACTATTCATCATTATTTTCACTTTAATATAATTGATTCATTTTAGGGTGCATTCTGCACACAGTATTTAACACAGTTTTTTGGTATTTGATATATTTTAACACCTCAATTTCTTAATTTCTGATTTATTTTTTCATACTTTCTATCATAGTTCAAGAGTTTGTTTTTCAGTTCATAATATCATCATTGGGGGCTCACTGTTGTGTCATCATCATCATGCACCAATATCCAATTATTTTATATTTATATTTATGTTTTGTTAGTAACACCATCATTATATGCCTAGAGTTCCACTTTCAAAGGCAGAAGCCACATCTTAGTACTCTTTCATTCTAATGCAATATTCTGCTATAAATTGTCATACTCACATCCAGAGTAAGTTTTTTCAGTTTTTATTACATATTCAGATTCTATTATTTAAATCTCATTGAGGGTTTAAAACTTAGCTGTTGCGTCATCACTATGTACCAATTTTCAATAATCAATCTGAGAACATAGCTATACGCACTGCCCGTGCTCTGCCTGTGTTAACATATTTCCTCAAACTGCGCCATTGCATTAATGAGAAGGCCATTTTATAGAATTGTATTAACATCTAACACAGCTTAGTAAAAGGGCCCCTTAGATGGGAAGATTTTTAAGAGCTGGAATTATTACATCTCAATTTCTTAATCCTGATCATTTAGGAAAGGTTACATTACATTACATTACATTAGGGACTTCTATTCCACCTATACCTTGCAGTTCAAGGCGGATTACAAAAGAGCTAACTGGACATTTCCAGTGAAGTTACAACAGTTTTGGTTTTTGTTTTTTTGTTACAAGGGAGAAGAGGTAGCTGGATTAATTCCGGAAGAACTAGCAAATTGGATGTTAAATTGTTACTGTGTGATATAACAAATAGAAAGGTTGGATACAAATTTAACTATTAATATTATCACCTACGTTAGGTTTCTTTCATATCAAGCCATTCTGTAACCACTTCAGTTTGACTTCTAGTAATAAATGCCTCATGCTTCTTATAGAAGGATTTCTTATAGATGGATTTGGGAATTCCACTGCTTATTTCTAGGATAAGTAGCATAAAAATCTGTTATACTCTTTTGGATCTTAACATGTACTTGTGACCTGGGATTGGCCACTGTTGAAAACAGGATACTAGGTTTGATGGATCTTTGGTCTCTCCTGTATGATAATACTTGTTTTCTTATGTTCATGTGGCCAGAATATTATATGAGTGGTTTGGAGAGCATGATTTAGACTCCCTTTTATTAAACTGCGCTAGCAGTTTTTAGTGCGAGGAACCGCGCTGAATGCCCCACGCTGCTCCCAATGCTCATAGAATTCCTATGAGCATCAGGAGCTGCGCGAGGCATTCAGCGTGGCTCCCGCCGCTAAAAACTGCTAATGCAGCTTAATAAAAGGAGGCCTCAGTGCTGAATGTGAAAAAATCAGTAGCAATATGGGTATCGCGTCAGAATAAACCAGTGGTCTCAAACTCAAACCCTTTGTGGGACCACATTTTGGATTTGTAAAACTTTCCTTTAACAGTTAAAAGGAAAGATATATAAACTATAAAGAGTTTTACCTTATGCATAATTGTCATTTCTTTAATAAGACATTAACTATTTTTTCTGCGGCCCTACAAGTACTCTATTTTTTCTGCAGCCCTCACATTTAAAGTTTAATATCTTTTCTTTCTCAAAACTGACATATTTCAATCAATATATTGAAAATAAAATCATTTTCCCTACCTTTGTTGTCTGGTGACTTTATTTTTCTGTGCTTTCAACTATGTTTCCAGGACCTTCTTGCCTTTTGACTGTTTTTCTCTCCATCTTCACTTTCTGCCTTGCATCCATCTTTGGCATTAACTTAATGTTCAATTTTTCTGCTTTCTTTTCAAAATCTACGTTTCCATGTCTTACCTTTCCTTCCTATATCTCTCTTCTTCCGTCCTATTTCCATGGTCTGGCATCTCTTTCCTTCCTTTATCTCCCTCCCTCCTTCCTTCCTTTCCCCTGGTCTGGCATCTGTCTCCTTCCCTTCCCCCATGCCCTGGCATCTCTCCCTCCCCCTCCATGGTCTGATATCTCCTTTCCTTCCCTCCCTCCCATGAACTTGGCTTCTCTTGTTCCTCTCCTCTCCCTTGTCTTCCTTCCCTCTCTTTCCCCAATTGGGTGCAGCAGCATTTCCCTTCCCCCCTTCCTGTGCAGCAGAAGCATTTCTCTTCCCCTTTCCCTCCCTCTCCCTTTCCCTGTACAGCAGCAGGAGCATTTCCCTAGGGACCCCTTTCCTATGCAGCAGAAACATTTCTCTTTCCCCTCCCCTTCCATTCTCTTCCTTGTGGAGCAGCAGCGTGTCTGGCCGGCTCAGTTGATTGTTCCATTCAAAGCCGCAGGTGGCGGCTCCTCGCGAGATCCACGCCTGCGCCTGAAGCCTCTCTGATGTTGTGACGTCCTTCCGCAAACACCTGAAAACTTGGCTCTTTTCAAAAATCTAACACTTCCTGCTGTTTGGTTCCCTGTCCCTCTTTATCTTCCTAGCTCCTTTCCTATAATCCTTCATTGTAGCTCCTTTTCAACCTAACCCTGTAAACCGTGTCGAACTCTACGCTTGTGGAGATGGCGCGGTATACAAACCTAAGGTTTAGTTTAGTTTAGTTTAGTCAGAGAGGCTTCCGATGCAGGAGTGGATAGCGCGAGGAGCTGCCAACCCGCGGCTTTGAGTGGAATGATCGACTGAGCCGGCCAGACACGCTGCTGCTCCAAAAGGAAGGGAAGGGGGAAGAGAAATGCTGTTTTGATCACGTCCAGACTGCGGGCCGCAAAATAGCACCTGGAGAGTCGCATGCGGCCCGTGGGCCACGTGTTTGAGACTGATGGAATAGACCATTATGGTCTATGCCTAAGATTAATGACATGAATTCAATACTGGTAGAAAAAATTAAGACCTTGTGGATTCATTGTGATAGTTCTTTGAATTTTAAATCTCAAATAGGTTTGGTGGTCAAGGGTTGCTTTTTTCATTTGGGGGTTATTAAACAAGACCATTTTTGAATGTCTCTAATTTGGTAAAGATTGTGCATGCTTTAATAACTGGTTATTAAATTATTGCAAACTGGTTATTGATTATTGCAATTCTTTGTACAATGGATTAAGTAAGAATTGTTTAGCAAGATTGCAACTAGTGCAAAATACTGCTGCTAAATTGATAACTGGAAAAAAGAGATCAGATCATGTTACACCTATATTAGTTAATTTGCATAGGTTGCCTATTACAGGACAAATTATTTTTTAAATTTTATGTTTGATGTTTAAAGCTTTGAAATGAAATGTCCCAGAGTATTTGTCGGATAAATTGAGTAAATATGCTCCAACACATGTTCTGTGTTCATCTCAGAAAAACTTGCTTCAATTGCTATCATTGGATAAAGTGAGATTGACTGAAACACGGAAAAGAGCATTCTGTTTTACTGGACCTAACTTGTGGAATAATCTGCCAGTTGAATTTAAATCAATAGAAAGTTACGTCGGTTTTCATAAGCTATTGAAAACGTGACTTTTTACTGAAAACTTTTGTATTGTGGAATGAACATTATAACATGGATAGTAAGGAGAGTCAGAATGCTACGGGTAGCAGCTATTTATTGAGGTCTTTTATATATTTAATGAGGGGATTTGATAATGAGGGTTGCAGTTAGATGATTATAATATTTGAGGTTGGTCCTATGGATGTGATGGTATAATTAGTATAATAATAATTGTTGTTACACAATGAGATGTTTTTAGGCTTGTAACTTGTTATAATGAGTTGTTTGTAGAATTGTAAACCGCTATAACACTTTGGTTTCTAGCAGTATATTAAGTATTAAAATCAAATATGAGAATATGCTGGTCATCTACATGCATTCCAGGTACCTAAATCATGGTGTTTTCTTTATAGAATTATCCTCTATCCCCCTTTTTCTATTATCTTGTTTGTGCATATTTTTGCATTTAGTACACACAGGTTATAGAATATTACTTGCTAATTAATTGCTTAATTAGGGGCAAATCAACACTTAACAACAATTAGTAATTATAGTTAAAGACTTGAACAGTCCTTTCGCATTTTTAGGATATAGACTGTAGAACTCCAGCTACGGGAATTGCTATTCAGCCTAACCAAATCCATCTTGCCATTTGCAGGACACAAACCGTAAAAGTATGCCTGACACTGTCCTCATGTTCCAGCTACTGAAATTTCTGTCAAAGCCCTCTTCAGCCCATTCTAATCTAGATAGCCATATATGGGACACAGACTGTATAAGTCTGCCCAGCACTAGCCTTAGTGCTTCACAGCTGGAGTCACCATCTAAGCGCCACTCGATAAATCCACACAAATGCAGTCATTTACGTTTTGGGTTTTTTGTTTGTTTTTTTATACAATACATTTTCTATTTCAAGAACCTCTGTGTATCATCCCAGGCCTTATTTTGTCTCTATCACATCCCTTGGGAGGACATTCTAGGCATCAATCATCCTCTTTGTAAATAAGAATTTTTTTACATTACTCCTAAGTCTACCACCCCATGACCTCAATTCACATCCTCTTGTTTTGCCCTGTGGCATAGCCATGGAGGGAGGGGGACTTTTGGGGCCTGGAACCCCATTTTAGACTCAGGCCCCCTTCAGAAGTTCAACACTGGATTGGATTTATTACATTTAATATACCGCTTGAACATACAGTAGGTATTAAGCGGTTTACAATACTAAATATAGGCACTCAGCTACTTTCTCTGTTCCGAATGTGCTCACAATCTAATTAAGCATACAAGAGAAGACTTCACTAATATTACGGAGATATATAATAAGAGGAAGGAAAAGAAAGTACCCCATGGAAAGTAAAGAACATTGAAGGCAATGGAGAAAACCCTCGAAATCCAAGAAAATGAGTATTATAATTACATTATAAGGAAAGATAGAATAATTAAACTAACAATTTAATTTATAAAGATCAATAACAAGAAAGATTAAAAATTAAACTAAACTCTAGACAGTTTCATTCCAGCCTAATAAACAAAACAAACGCCTCAATTTATCATCCAAGAAAGACTAGCGCCATCCAAGAAAGACTAGAGACATCTCTTTAAAGGCTGGTGGGGATATTGAAGCCCTGCCAGCCAGTTCCCAAGCTGCTCTTCTCCTCCAGGATAAAGACTTTGATAGAGATTGAAGCACTGCATATGAATTAGTTGAAAAAAATATGGACTGGATTATTTGGACTAGAAATGTCTGCATTACACTTATTTTATTTTTTACCGAGTGTGTACTTCTGGCAGTCAGGCTGCCTGACTTGCTTATCGATGTGGAGCTGCATCAGAATTACAGAATGAACTAACTGTTGAGAACAGGCTTATTTTTGCCTTACTAATGTTGCTACAACTACTACTACTACTACTATTTATTATTTCTACATCACTGCCAGCTGCATGCAGTGCTGTACGTTAAACATGCAAGAGACGGTTCCTGCTCAAATGGTCCCTGCTCAAAAAAGCTATGACAGACAAACAGGACACAGGGTGGCTCAATATTTGGTGCTTATTAAAGAACATACAAAGGGATAAAGAGGTAGATAGGGTAGGGGATACAGAGGGAATGAGAAACAGATATAGTGTATTACAAGTTGGAAGCATTAGGACCTAAATGCAGCTTCGAAAAAGTGTGATTTGAGCCTGGATTTGAATACCGCCAGAGATGGCACCTGGCGTACTTATTCAGGCAGGTTGTTCTAGGCGTATGGCACAACAATGCAGAAGGGGCGGAATTGGCAGTAGAGCAGAAGGGTACAGACAAGAGAGACAAAACAAAGAATAGCGTTCCCTGGGTGGGGTGTAGGAAGAGATATTGAGGAGCCACAGAGTAGGTACACTTGTAGGTCAGTAAGAGGAGTTTGAACTGTAGGTAGAAGCAGACAGGGAGCCAATGAAAACAACTTGAGGATAGGGGTAACATAAGCATAATGACCCATCTGGAATACAAGATGTACTGCAAAATTCTGATCAGATTGAAGGGAGGGAGAGATAGATTAGCAGGAGACTCGCAAGAAGCATGTTGCAGTAATCCAGGCAAGAGGTGTATGAGGGCATGGATAAAGGTCTTGGCAGTGTGCTCTGAAAGGAAACTCTGGATTTTAGCAAGGTTGTATAGAAAGAAGCGACAAGTTTTTGCAGTTTGTTGGATATACGAAGAGAAGGACAGAGACGAATCAAAGATGACCCCAAGGTTTTGAGCCTACGAGACAGGGAGGTATGAGAGTGTTATCCACCAAAATAGAGAGCATAGGGAGAGGAGAGATAGGTTTAGGAAGAAAGATAAGGAATTCTGTCTTGGCCATGTTTGGCTTTAGATGGCGGCGAGACATCCATGTAGCAATGTCAGACAGGCTAATCAAGACTTGAGCCTAGATTGCTGTAGAAATTTTGTGGGTAGAGAGGTAGATTTGTGAGTCATCAACAGAGAGATGGTACCTGAAGTTGTAGGAGGAGATCAGAGTTCCAAGGGAAAAAATGTAGACGGAGAAAAGAAGAGGTCCCAGAACAGAGCTCTGAGGTACACCGAACGATAGCAGAATGGCGGAGGTTCCTCCAGAGCATACACTAAGAGTACGACAGGAAAGGTAGGAAGACAACCATAATAACAGAGCCTTGAAATCCAAGCGAGGACAGCATGTCAATGAGTAGGCGGTAATCTACAGTGTCAAACGCCACAGATAGATCAAGGAGGATAAGGACAGAGTTGTGACCTTTGGATTTGGCCAAAAGCAATTCACTGGAGACTCTAGCAAGGGCAGTTTCCATAGAATGGAGAAGGCGAAAACCCAATTGAAGGGGGTCATGAATAGCTTGAGATGACAGAAATTCAAGACAATGGTGGTGAACAGAGCACATTCAACTAGCTTGGATAAAAAGTGGAGGAGAGAGACAGGGCGATAATTGGAGGGGCAAGTAAGTTCCAGTGATGGGTTTTTGAGGAGCAGCATAACTACAGCATGTTTGAAGGTGTCGGGTACAGCTGCAGTAGAGTGGGATAGGTTGAGGATATGGAAGATAGCAGGAGGAGATGGGATCAGAAGAACAAGAGGTGAGTTTGACAGAGGATAGAAAATGTGCAGTTTATTCCTCTGTGATTTTAGAGTAAGGAAGAAAAGATGGCATGGGTTGGCAGAGGTTCGTGGGAGAGGCAGAGACGAATCGGTCAAAACCTCAAGGTTAATCTTGTTAACCTTATAGAAGTAGTTAGCCATGATCTGAGGAGGAGTGTGAGAGTACTTTGAGTAGTGAGTTGATGTTAGGTTAAACTCCCTATCCCCCAATACACTCAAAGATTAATAACTATCATATGAAGACCTGTTTGGGTTAAAAGAAGCCCCAATTGATTGAAATGTTACCAAAAGTAGTGCCAGTGGGGGTGGGGGGTGGGGGGTGTTCTGCAAGGATTCCACCAATGTATAGATTATATATTTTGACTCAGACATGGGAAAACTAGATATAGCTTGGTACATCTGATCCATACATGTATATTACCATATAATATGAAGAGTGCCAATATTTGAGCAGAGGGAAGTTATCAAGATGTTGTATCTCAGTATCTCAGGTTGCTGACTCCTGTTGTAAATGAATAATGCTTCTTGCAAACCATCTTGCAAGCAGTGTTATTCAACCATCCCAGCAGCATCAGGCTGTTAAACCTTGTCCTGATGCTGCTGGGCCATCTCTTAAAAGGGTCAGCATCTTTAAAAGAAACAGGATTCAACAAACCCCAGGTGCCAGCTCACCATGTCGACTAAAAACTGAGACCTGGCACCTAAGTTTGCAGAAGTAAAACAAGCAGTAGAGGAACCTCACTCCTCCTTCTCCACACCCCCATAACTGCACTTCCAATCTAGGAGCATGTGTTCATGCACCCACATGCACACACACAGACCCCCCCCCCCTCCCTGGCAGCTCCAGACCTTTGCTGATAAGAGGTGTATGGAAAGAGCAGCTACATGTCAGGCCAAATCCACCTCCTCTATGCTTTGGCATTAAATGCAAAAATTGAACCACATGGTTCAAATTTTACATTCGATTCTGGGTTGTAAAGGAGGCAAATATGGCCTGACATGCAGCCACTCTTTCCATACACCTCTTTTCAGTGCTAGTCCAGGGCTGGGGCTGGAGTATGCAAGCAGAAACAAGACAGAGTGTTTGCGTGCCAGGTGGGCATGAAGAGGGGCATAGGATGTGGATGTCTGTGTGATGAGAATAGCAGAAGATGAGTGTCTGTGTGCTGGGGAGGCAGGAGGTGGATATCTGTGTGCTAGGGGTGGAGTCAGACATGAGGAAGACCTGGATGTCTATCTTGTGGGGGTAGGATAGGGAGAGAGCTATGGCCACAGGAGGGAGCGAACACTGGGTATATGCATCCTAGGGTGCAGAAGCTGAGAAGGGATGTTAAGATGTACAAGTCAGTACTCCAGGATATCTGGGAGGACTACATGGAAGGGGTCCAAAACCCACTTCCAGATCTAGCTACTGAACTAGGACACGCTAAGGGCCATGGAGATGGCTTTGCAAATGAAAGAATTAAAATAACAGCTGGAAGAGCAAGCTGAAGAGAAGGGGGCCATGAGGTAGGCTTTACACCTGGCTAGTCGAGTTCAGCCAGAGCTGCGTACCAGGAATGACTGCCAAGGAGTGTTAGTAAGAGCCGTTATTGAGGTGGTTCAGGGACAAACCAGGTGTGTATCAAAGGATCGACCGGAACCCAAAGGGCTCCAACTAGTAAAGGGTGACCTGATCATCAAGGGGGGAAATGACCAGCCCTGGGTCCCAGCATTCTGGAGAACTGTTATTGAGAAGACCAATATTCTGAAGAAGCTGCTACAAGCGTATGAGGGCACCACTGGAAGACAGATAACAGGCATTACAGTCAGTAGTGTAGTAAGGGGGGCAGTCTGCCCCAGGTGCCATCTTGGCAGGGGCACTAGCACCCATCATCATCTCCACCCCCCCCACTCCTTCCTGACCCCCCCCGCCACATGCCTTTCCCTTCCTTTCCCATACCTCTTTAATTTTCCCAGTGCAAGCTGCCTGCTTCGGTGTCGACTCTCTCTGATGTCACTTCTGGGTCCCATGCCTAGGAAGTAATGTCAGAGGGAGAGCCAACACAGATGTGGGCAGCAAGTTCAAGATGCTGCTTATGCCGTGAAAATTAAAGAGGTACGGGAGAATGGAAGAGGTGCGCACGCACGTAGCAGGGGGCTTGGGAAGGAGCGTGGGGGGTGGAGAAGAGGGCTGGAAGGAGCGCCACTGCCCCAAGGGCCACTCACCCTCACTATACCACTGATTACAGTAAAGTATTCTGAAAGTGGTAAACCCATGGGTCTTGGATTGAGGTTTCGCCCAGAATCATTGCAAGAGCCCTGTGAGAAGGAAACGCAAGAACAGATGAGGATGGGACTGGAAGCCTCGAGTCAGGATGAATGCACTTTGACTGACATTATAGATTACAATGCAGATAAAGCCAGCGGTGGGCTGGATCTTCCAGGTATGAGAAGAACAAAGATTGCCAAGGATCACCTGAAGAGAGAGAACTGGACTTAGAAGGAGTGGCAGTGTTGCAGACCGGAGTGGCCCTGGAGCAGATGGGATGGTCTGCAACAAAGACTGGAGAATCCAGGAATTTCAAGTGTCAGAGGCAGCAGTTCATGAGTAGAGTATAGACAGTCCAGTCCAAAAGTGGCAAGGCTATTGGTGTGAATGGGGCCCAATGGCTGATGTGCTTACCTTGCCCTGTTTATTGTCAGGTGTTTGAGAGAGAGTGTATACAGAGTAGTGGTTTAGTAGCTGCCCTGGGCAAGTCTTTAGAATGTCTTGGGGTTATAGGAGGCCATGATACACATAGAGAGAGTAACCCTCAGCCTTCTGAAGGAAGGCCCCTGGTAGAACCTGATAAGATTGAGCTGAGGGGGGGGGGATATATGGCAGATTCAAGGGTTTTCCCTCCTTAAGAGTATAGTTATGCTACTTGGCAGCAGAGGGCATTTGGCAATTCAGAAAAGACTACAGGTCCCAAAGTGTATTGCATTTGAGAGCTCACGGCTGACTCAGAGGGGCAGAACTCAGGGAGGAGTATTTCTGCCCAGACTTGAGTCAGTTAAAGAAGGTCCCCGAGGAAGGAGAGAAAGAGGTCCTAGGCAGACACAATTTGGCTGAGGTAAGCCAAGCTTTGTCTATAGAGTATGAGGCAAATGAACCAGAATAAAAGTCTTTTATATTCAATTGTGTATTTGTGTCTTGACCCCTCCTAAAAATCCAGGCCAGCCTGCCATACCAGGTTTGGCTGTCACACCCCTCTTGAAGAATTGTGTGGAAGCATGAGGGGTTGAGGGTTTTAAGTTTTGGAACCTGAATAAAAGGCAGCCCAAAGAGACAAGCTGCTGGAGCCACCCTTGCTTGTCTGATGCAGAAATTCCTTCCCCATTTCCAGCTGCAGTGAGAAGTTGATGCAGGCACAGCACATAGAAGTTCTGTAAGTACAGTTCATTAGTCTATAGGAAAATTGGGGTGGGTCAGAAATTGGCAAAACTAAGGTTATCCCAAGAGTCCCCCACCTCTAAAATCCTATTTTCAGCATTATTGAACTTTTAGTTTTATTCCCAAGGGTCATTTTTAGTGCCAAAACACTGCAGTGGCAGCCATCTTGGATTTCTCGGTTTTATTTTAAAAGCCTCTCCCTGCCTTCTAAACACCTCAATTTTGACCTGGATGGGTGCCTGAGGAGCATCCGTATACTGCATTCTATGAGGCTTGTGAGGGGGCTGGGAGCCATGTGCTTAGCCCCTTCTGGTTAGGGTTACCATATAGCTCCAGAAAAAGGAGGACAGATTGAGACATCCGGGTGTTACTTCCATTGCTTTCAATGGAATTAAACCCAGATATCACAATCTGTCCTCCTTATTTCCATCGTTTTCAATGAAAGTAAAACCCGGATGTCTCAACCTGCCCTCCTTTTTCTGGAGCCATATGGTAACCCTATTTCTGGTCCCTCTGTGAAATGGAAGAGTACCTGAAGAAAGATTTGTTAGGATGGGAGTACATAAGAGATGTGGAAAGACAGTAGTCTAAGCTGAAAGGAGTGATAAAATAGCTACGGACCTTTATATGAAGAAAATTAATAAAAACAAGAGAAAAAGGAAACCGATATCGTTCTCCAAACTAGTGGCGGAGAAAATAAAGGCAAAAGAGTTGGCATTCGTGAAATATTAAAAAACCCAAGAAGAGGAGTGCAGAAAGGACTACAGGGTGAAACTGAAAGAAGTCAAGAGAGAGATACGTCTGGCGAAAGCGCTGGCGGAAGAACAAATGGCTAAAAATGTAAAAAAGGGAGACAAAAATTTTTTCAGATATATTAGTGAAAGGAGGAAGATGAAAAATGAAATTGCTAAACTAAAGATGCTGGGAACCGATATGTGGAGAGTGATGAGGAAAAAGCAAATGTGTTAAACAAATACTTCTGTTCTGTGTTCACAGAAGAAAATCCTGGAGAAGGAATGAGATTGTCTGGCAAAGTTACACAAGAAAATGGAGTAGATTCTGCGCCGTTCACAAAGAAAAGTGTTTATGAACTTGAAAAGCTGAAGGTGGACAAAGTGATGGGACCAGACGGGATCCATCCCAGGATACTGAAGGAGCTCCGAGAGGTTCTGGCAGTTCCTATTAAAGACTTGTTCAACAAATCTCTGGAGACGGAAGTGGTTCCCAGGGATTGAAGGAGAGTGGATGTCCCTATTCACAAAAGTAGTCACAGGGATGAAGTGGGAAACTACAGGTTGGTGAGCCTCACTTCGGTTATTGGAAAAATAATGGAAGTGTTGCTGAAAGAAAGGATAGTGTACTTCCTTGAATCTAATGGGTTACAGGATCCAAGGCAACATGGCTTTACAAAAGGTAAATCGTGCCAAACGAACCTGATTGAATTTTTTGATTGGGTGACCGGAGAGCTGGATTGAGGACATTTGCTAGATGTAATTTACTTAGATTTCAGCAAAGCCTTTGATACGGTTCCTCTTAGGAGGCTCTTGAACAAACTTGAAGGGCTGAAGTTAGGACCCAAAGTGGTGAACTGGATTAGAAACTGGCTGTTGGACAGATGCCAGAAGGTAGTGGTTAATGGAAGTCGCTCGGAGGAAGGAAAGGTGAGTAGTGGAGTCCCTCAGGGTTCAGTGCTAGGGCCAATCCTGTTCAATATGTTTGTGAGTGACATTGCTGAAGGGTTAGATGGAAAAGTATGCCTTTTTGCTATGATACCAAGATTTGTAACAGAGTAGACACCGAAGAGAGAGTGGAATATATGAGAAAAGATCTGCAAAAGTTAGAGGAATGGTCTAATGCCTGGCAACTAAAATTCAATGCAAAGAAAAGCAGAGTAATGCATTTGGGGATTAATAATCGGAAGGAACCGTATATGCTGGGAGGTGAGAAGCTGATATGCACGGATGGGGAGAGGGACCTTGGGGTGATAGAAACATAGAAAGATGACGGCAGAAAAGGGCTACAGCCCATCAAGTCTGCCCACTCTACTGACCCACCCCATTAAGTTTGAGTGCTGATGACTTAGTTCCCTAGCTCGACCCTCGCAGGGATCCCACGTGGATGTCCCATCTATTCTTAAAGTCGAGCACGCTGGTGGCCTTGATCACCTGCACCGGAAGTTTGTTCCAATGATCTACCACCCTTTCTGTGAAGAAGTACTTCCTGGTGTCACCACTAAATTTCCCTCCTCTGAGTTTAAGCAGGTGCCCCCTTGTGACCGAGGGTCCCTTGGGAACGAATATGTCATTTTCCACCTCGACACGACCTGTGACGTATTTAAATGTCTCAATCATGTCACCCCTTTCCCTGCGCTCCTCTAGAGTATAGAGCTGCAATTTGCCCAGTCTTTCTTCGTATGAGAGACCCTTGAGTCCGGAGACCATTCTAGTGGCCATCCGCTGCACTGACTCGGCTCGAAGCACATCTTTACGGTAATGTGGCCTCCAGAATTGCACACAGTATTCCAGATGAGGTCTCACCATGGTTCTGTAAAGTGGCATTATGACTTCAGGTTTGCGGCTGACGAAGCTTCTCTTGATACATCCCATCATTTGCCTTGCCTTGGATGAGGCCTTCTCTACTTGCTTGGCAGCCTTCATGTCTGCACTGATGATTACTCCCAAGTCCCGTTCTTCTGAAGTCCTAGCTAGTGCTTCTCCATTCAAGGTGTATGTTCTGCATGGATTTCTGCTGCCGAGATGCATGACCTTACACTTCTTAGCGTTGAAGCCCAGCTGCCATGTCGAGGACCAGTTTTCCAACGTGATCAGATCCTGCGTCATACTATCCTTGAGATTGCTTTCACTTACTATATTACACAGTTTGGCGTCGTCGGCGAACAGTGCTACTTTACCCTGAAGCCCCCGGGTCAAGTCCCTTATCAATATGTTGAAAAGGGATGGTCCCAGGACTGATCCCTGCGGCACTCCGCTAGTCACCTCCGATGTCTCAGAGAGGGTGCCGTTGACCACCACCCTCTGAAGTCTTCCACACAGCCAATCACTGACCCATGCAGTTAGTTTCTCACCCAACCCCATCAATTTCATCTTGTTTAATAGTCTACGGTGCGGGACACTGTCAAAAGCTTTACTGAAATCCAAGTACACTATGTCCAGAGACTCTCCCGAGTCTAGCTTTCCTGTCACCCAGTCAAAGAAGCTGATAAGATTGGATTGGCATGACCTGCCACCTAATGAATCCATGTTGACAGGGATCCCTCAGATTTCCCTCATCCAATATCGTGTCTAATTTACCTTTAAGTAGAGTTTCCATGAGTTTACACACTATTGATGTGAGACTCACTGGCCTGTAATTCGCAGCCTCTGCTCTGCAACCCTTTTTGTGCAGAGGAACAACGTTGGCTGTTTTCCAGTCCAGGGGGACTCTCCCCGTACTTAGGGAGAGATTGAAGAGCATGGCTAACGGTTTCGCCAGAACATCGCATAGCTCTCTGAGCACTCTTGGGTGCAAATTGTCCAGTCCATGGCTTTGTTCACCTTGAGTCTTGACAGTTCTCTGTAAACATCAGCTGGTGTGAACTCAAAATTCTGAAATGGGTCTTCCATGCTTTGCTTTGCTTCCAGCCGTGGCCCGTGCCCTGGTGCCTCGCAGGTGAAGACTGAACAGAAGTAATCATTCAGCAGATCTAAAGGTGTCCGAAGATCTAAAGGTGAAAAAACAGTGTGACAAAGACGGTGACTGCTGCCAGAAGGATGTTGGGCTGTATAAAGAGAGGCGTAACCAGTAGAAGGAAGAAGGTGTTGATGCCCCTGTACAAGTCATTGATGAGACCCCACTTGGAGTATTGTGTTCGTTTTGGAGACCGTATCTGGCGAAGGACATAAGAAGACTTGAAGTGGTCCAGAGGAAGGCGACGAAAATGATAGGAGGCTTGCACTAGAAGACGTATGAGGAGAGACTGGAAGCCCTGAATATGTATACCCCAGAGAAAGGAAAATGGTAAAACCAGAGGACATAATTTGAGGTTGAGGGGTGGTAGATTCAAGAGCAATGTTAGGAAATTCTACTTTAAGGAGAGGGTGGTGGATGCCTGGAATGCGCTCCCGAAAGAGGTAGTGGAGAGGAAAACGGTGACTGAGTTCAAAGAAGCATGGGATGAACACAAAGGATCTAGAATCAGAAAATAACATTAAATATTGAACTAAGGCCAGTACTGGGCAGACTTGCATGGTCTGTATCTGTATATGGCCATTTGGAGGAGGATGGGCTGGAGAGGGCTTCGATGGCTGGGAGGGTGTAGATGGGCTGGAGTAGGTTTTGACAGAGATTTTGGCAGTTGGAACCCATTACTGGGTAAAGCTTTGGATTCTTGCCCAGAAATAGATAAGAAGAAAAAAATTTAAAAAATTTAGATTTAATCAGTTTGAGCATTTGGGTCTTTATCTGCCGTCATCTACTTTGTTACTATGTTACTATGAGTTGTAGAAAATGTGAGAACTGGATTTCAAAACACTGTTAGAGCTCCTAAACCATGACTACTTGGTTGTAGAGGCAACTGACCCTGAGATGAGGTGAATTTCAGACAGATGATCCAGGTCAGGTCTTTGACCCTGATTTTGTCACCCTGATGCAAGCAGCCTATCAAAAATATAAAGAAAACATCTACAGGGTGTCAAAGGGAGGTGCACAGAGAGGATTACCTCCTCAGAGCTATAGGAACCAGAGTTCCAGTCAGAAAAGGACTGGGATGATTTCAATGTGGCGTAGGTGCAGCCTTAGGGGGGGTGTACAGCCGGCCAGGTCCCCTTACCTTCGTGGCGCTTTTGCCTGCCCGCCCGACCGACCGACAACAGGCCCGGTCCAACAAACCTCCCTGCCCTATGGCCGCGAGTCTAAATTACCTTCTTACATCAGCTGGAGTATTGAAGTTGCGTGTGGCTGCCGTAAGGCTGACGCAACCGGAAGTTGCATCAGAGACGACGTTTACGGCAGCTATATGCAACTACAACACTCGGCTGCATATGGCTGCCGTAAAGGTCATCTCTTACGCAACAGGAAGTTGCATCAGAGACGACCTTTATGGCAGCCATATGCAACTACAACGCTCGGCTGCTGTAAGAAGGTAATTTAGATTCGTGGCCACAGGGCAGGGAGGTTTGTTGGACCGGGCCTGTTGTTGGTCGGGCGGGCGGGCGGGGAAGTGCCACGAAGGTAAGGGGCAGGGAGGGAGGAAAGGTGGAGTGGAGAGGAAAAGACGCTTAAGGGAAATGGGTAAAACATAGGGGGGAGAGTTCGCTGAAAGCACTGGGGAAGATAGAAGGGGGAGAAGGACACTGAAAGCACATGGGGAAGACAGAGGGGGGAGAAGGACGCTGAAAGCACATGGGGAAGACAGAGGGGTGGAGAAGGACGCTGAAATGACATGGAGAAGACGGGGGGGAGAGAAGGACGCTGAAAGGACATGGGGAAGACAGAGAAGGGAGAAGGACGCTGAAAGCACATGGGGAAGACAGAGGGGGAGAAGGACGCTGACAGGACATGGGGAAGACAGGGGGGGAGAAGGATGCTGAAAGCACATGGGGAAGACAGAGGGGGAGAAGGACGCTGATAGGACATGGGGAAGATGGGGGAGAAGGACGCTGAAAGGATATGGGGAAGATGGGGGGAGAAGAACGCTGAAAGGATATGGGGAAGATGGGGGGGAGAAGAACGCTGAAAGGAAATGGGTAAGATGGGGAGAGAAGAACGCTGAAAGGAAATGGGGAAGAGAGAGTGGGGAGAAGACGCTGAAGGGAAATGGAGAAGAGAGAGTGGGGAGAAGACGCTGAAGGGAAATGGAGAAGAGAGAGTGGGGCAAAGACGCTGGCAGGGAAGAAGACAGAGATGCCAGACTATGGGGGGAGCGGAGGGAAGAAGATGGGTGCCAGACCAATTTGGAAGGGGGGGGGGAGAGGCACAGTAATAGAGCAAATGGAAGATGCAGAGAGAAAAGAGACAATGGATGGAAGGAATTGTATGAGAACATGAGGAAAGCAGAAACCAGGCAACAAAGGTAGGAAAAAAATTATATTTCTTTTTTTTTCTTTGCTTCAAGATAAAGATGTATATTAGTTGTGTTGATAAAAATTTATAAACAAAGCCCTGCCAGCCGAACATCTCTTTCTCCAGTTCAGCAGCCAGAACTTTGATTTATAAGGAAGGAATAAACTAAATATTGCAGTACTGAGGCTTGTATGGATGCTGCAGGGACGGTGACAGGGCGGTGAATGGGATGGTGGTGACGGTGACAGATTTTTTCCCTGTGTCATTCTCTAGTGCTCACGTCAAAAGCTTCCCTCTGACTCAGCTTCCTGTTTCCACTTTTGACTGAGCACCGCATTGCCGATCTGAAGTTCTGTTGATGCCAGGGGTAGAAGGAGGCCCGTTGCCAATCTTAAGTGTCATCGCGGGGGGGGAAGGGGGGGTTGCAGATTTTGTTGCCAAAATCGGAAAGGTGAGGAAGGGAGAAAGATGGGCCTATGGTGGATGGAGAGATTGAGAGAAGGAGGCAGATAATGGAAGTGGGGAGAAAGGGGAGAGAGAAGAGGGTAGATGATGGAAGTAGGGAGAAGGGGCAGATGATAGAAGTGGGGAGAGAGAAGAGGACAGATGATGGGGGAAAAGGATTGAGTTAGGGAAATACTGGAGGGGGTGAGGGAAAGAGGTGGCGAGCTGTAGGTAGACAGTAAAAAAGGAAATTGATGAGAGGATAGTAAGAACGTAATCTAGATGGATGCAGAAAATAAATTGAAAAGGAAAATAAGGGAAGAAAGGGATTGCAGAAGAGAGGTGTGGGAGAGAGAAGGGGAGGAGAGAGATGCCAGATCAATGGGGATGAAAGGAGAGATGGAAGGAAGAGGCAAACAGTTTCTGGAAGCGGCATAGAAGGAGAGAAGATGCCATATAGGGAGGGGCAGAGAGATGGCAGACAGTGGATGGAAGGAAGACAGTAACAAGAAGATGAGGAAAGCAGAAACCAGAGAAGACAAAGGTAGAACAAAAATTTTCTATTTATTTATTGCTTTAGGAGACGTGTTACTGTTTCTGTGGTGTTGCATTTTATGCAGAGTCCAGCTTCTTGCTGGTTCAATTTAACCTTTGTCTATGTATTTCTATTTTATCCCCCCTTTTACAAAACTGTGGAGCATTTTTTAGTGCCAGCCGTGGTGGAAGCAGCTCTGATGCTCAGAATTCTATGAGCGTCAGAGCTGTTACCACCGTGGCTAAAATCCACACTACAGTTTTGTAAAAGGGGGAGGGGTTAGTTTGTGATGACATATTCCATAGTAAGCGAAAGTTTTCTGTGTTCTGTGTATTCGAAAAAACATGGTTTTCTGTTAGGATTGACAGTGTAGGATTGATCTGTACTAGTCTGGCTTGTTTAGTTTTACAATGGGTGTATTGATGTACTGCTCACTGCCTTTACCTAGGTACTCATGTGTGACGTGTGGCTTGTTATTAAAAATCATGTTTTTCGTTCAGATGGGGGGGTGCCAAAAAATGATGGGCCCCAGGTGTCACATATGCTAGGTATGCCACTGGATGATTTGGGGTTATTCACTATGCTATTGCTCTCCAAGAAAACATCCTCTTTGGAGGATTCTGATTCAAAGTTTGAAACAGGCAGCCAGGAATCAGTGGCAGCCCTAGACCAAGGAGAGGGTCCAATGGTACAGACTTTTCAAACTGTCGGATTTAACTGAAATTATTACAGTTTCTTTGTGTAAATTGGATCTAGAGTCCCCACAGGTCTCAGCTTTCACTGTTATTCAGTATCAAGTCACAGTCCATGTGTTTCCCTTCTCAACCAGATGGATTCACTGGTAGTGCAGGTTACTAAATGGACTTCACTGCCACAGAATGGATTTAGTCCTCAAAAGACAATTTGAGGCACTGGCTTTAGGCCTTAAGGCAGCGGCCACAGCATTCTTTGTGGTGTGAGCCTTCCACAAAATGCTATGTCAGAATCTGGGCATGGAGGAGGAGGTTTGCCCCTTGTTGTCCTGGCAGGGGTGGATTATGTAGACGCTACCTACGATATACTCAGAGTTACTAGTGAAGTCTCAACTTATACAATCTCCACCTGCAGAAGGCTCTGGATTAAGCAGTGGGTGGGAGATTTGGTGTCTAAAGCAACTTTGAGCACAGGGGCAAATTCTCTTTGGCAAATGATTGGATGACTTGATGACAAGTGTAATGGACTGTTGTCCTAAATCCTTGTCAGACAGTAAACCACAAGAATCAAGCAGTTCGAATCGTGGTTTCTTTCATGGCTACAGAAGACTGTGTTATGGGTCTATGGGATCCTCATCACAGAGGTTCTATCAAGGATCTAGACAAAGGTTTGGTAGCTCCAGGAGAGCTCAGGTATCCAACTCGTGCTTAGCAGCCAATTTTAAGAAGTCCCAATGATGCCAGGTTGGTCTCCGAGCTCCCCTGCATAGGAGGAAGAATTTATGAATTCTGGGAGACTTTAGCACAGATTTCTTCAGACCAGTGGGTGTTGGACATAATTCGAGAGGGCTTGAATTTTATCACCCACTCAGGGACCCACTCAGTTATTGCTTCTTGGACTCTCTGACAGGAAGACTGGAGAAGGCTGTCAAGCTAAGAGCAACATGCAAAGGCTGTTAAAAATTGGAGCCATAGAACCAATTCTAGATGCAGACTCAGGCTCAGGAAGATACTCTTATATACTTTATTATGCCCAAGAAAGACTTAAACGATTGGAGGCCAATCCTAGATCTCAAGGTGGTCAATGCAGTATTGATAATTCCTAGATTCTGGATGGAAACTGTGAGATCAGTTATTGCTTCGGTGGCTCTGGGAAATTTTTGGCCTCACTGGATCTGACAGAGGCTTACTTGCATATTCCCAGGTCATAGAAAATTTCTCAGGTTTCATATAATAGAGAAGCACTTTCAGTTTTCGGTGCTGCCTTTTGGGTTGACCACGGTGACGTGCACCTTCACCAAAGTAATAGTAGTGGCAGGGCAGGAATCCAGGTTCATCCTTACTTGGACGATTGGCTGATCAGAACATTGTCCTTACTGGACTGCCGCCAGGCAGTTGCTCAGGTAGTCCAGCTCTTACAGGATCTTGGGTATATTATCAATTTTAGAAAGAGACACCTGGATAGGGTTACCATATGGCTCCAGAAAAAGGAGAACGAATTGAGCCATCTGGGTTTTACTTCCATTGCTTTTTTAAATTATTTTATTTATGACATTTTGAAATTAAATACAAGAAAAACTCTTGTTAAGGAAATACAGAAGCAAATTGAAAAGATGAAAATAAAACCCAATAAGAAGAGTAAATCTTCCTTAAATCCCAATGATTGTTGGTGGGGGGACCCAGGTATAAACTAACAAGGAGATTATCAATTTATCATAATTCTTATATAGGAATGGCTTAACAGATATACTCCGTTTACATACTTTACTGTTCTATAACATGAAACCTTTCTAATTACTAGATTCTTCATCTCTATAAATGATTTTAACTGTTCTGGGGCAAAGAAAACATATTTTAACCCTAGATATTTTATCAGACACTTGCAAGAATAGGACAATAAGAACGTAGCTCCCAAAGAAATCACATCTGGTCTCATTGCAAGAAATAGTTTCCTATGATCTTGAGTTTGTTTAGACACATCTGGAAATATAAAAAAAAAATTTCCATAAAATGGCTTCTGAAAATTACAATAAAAACAACCTGAAAATACTATTAACGTTCTGTTCGAAAACAAAAGACACCAGCAATGCCGCTCTTTCAGAATTTTCTGTGATAAATGATTCTAATATGTCCGTAATATTCAAAGATGGTTCATCTGAAATCTTTTGTAAATTCTCTGAATTGACTCCCATTTCCTTTTTCTCAGGCAAATAATAGATACGGTTAGTTGGAGGAACATTTTCTGGTAGAAAACCTAGAACGTCAATCAAATATTTTCTAAGCAACTCAATAGGAGTAACACTCAGATTTAGGGAAATTCAATAATCTCAAATTCAATCTGCGGTTATAGTTTTCAAGCTGTTCAATCTTTCTATTTAAGATAACTTTTTCTTTTATTGATCCAGTCGTTACTTCTTGCAAATTATCTACTTTGTCCGTAACTTTCTTCATCTGTTGGGAAAACTCATCCCTTGTCCCATCTAATTTCTTCCCCAGAGCAGTTACAGTACTTACTAAAGTTGAAACTTCGTTAGAAGATCTGGAAACAGAAGTGTTCAATGTCTGGAGGTCTTCCCAAATGCTCTCCGGTGTTATTGCCATCAGTCTTTCAAGCTGGGTGATAGTTTCAACTACCACTTCCAGCTCTCTCTGCTCCTCTCCAGCTCTCGCAGCTACAGCCCCTTGGATTGTGGTTTTCCCAGCCGAGTCTCCCTCGCCAGGATCCACTAGTTGTGCCTTGATTGGAGCAGGGCAAGGCGGACGAACAGTGCCCGGAGGAGACAAGGAGAAGTTAAAATCCAGATCCTTGGCGTCTCCTTTTGCCTAAGATACAGCAGATTGGTTTTTGGGTGATTGCGGGATCGGAGCGAAAAGAAACTCTCTAATGGAACGCTGAGCAGGTGAGGAGGTTCTAGCAGCCAAGGGATCAAGCCAAACACTTCACTTTCTTTTTGAATGCAGCATTTTCTTTTAGGAAACCAGAAAATCTCAGAATCCAAGCCGAGAGCGTTTCACTAGACTGTCGCCATCTTGGACCGCCCCCCCCCCCCCCTTCCATTGCTTTCAGTGGAAATAAAACCCAGATGTCTCTGTTTTACTTACTTCCATTGCTTTCAATGGAAGTAAAACTTGGATGTCTCAATCCGTCCTCCTTTTTCTGGAGCCATATGGTGACCCTATACCTGGAACCAACTCAGTTAAGCACGGCAGAAGGTCGAGTGTTTCTTCTAGAGTCATGCAAACTGAAGCTCAGACACTAGATCCTAGACATCTTTGTGAAGCCGGCTCCTACATGTTTTGGGGTCCATGGTGGTGATCATAGAGGTGATTCCATGGACAAGAGTGCACCTGTGCCCTCTACAGAGTTCACTGCTTGCACTTAGGTCTCCTCAGTTAGATTCACTCCAGAAGGAGTTAACCTGGACGACGGAGGTATGACAGAGTTTAAAATGGTGGCTTCAGCAGGAGTTGTTATTCAGAGGTCTTCTTTTCCACAAAGAGTTGTGGGAGATACTAAAGGTGGATGCAGTCTCTATGGCTGGGGTGGTAATTGAGAGGGTCATCTAATACAAGGCTGATGGCTACCACCACAGAAAACATGGTCCATCAACAGACTGGAGTTGAGAGCCATTCAGTTAGCTTTTTGCTTTTTCTAGACATGGCTGAAAAGCAAAGCAGTCAGAGTATTCTCAGCCAATGCCACAGTGGTGGCGTATGTCAACAGGCAGGGGAGAACCAAGAGTTTTTCTCTGAAGCTGGAAGCCCAATTGTTGTTTCGGTGGGCGAAAGTCTACCTACAGGTGATAACAGTGACGCACATAGCGGGAGTGGACAGTGACTACCTCAGCAGGTGGACGCTGGATCCAGGAGAGCGGGTTTTGTTCCAAAGAGCAATGAACTATGTTGTGAGAAGCTGGAGATGCTCATGGTGTCGGTGGACAACAAGAAAACCCTTCAGTTTTTCAATCGAAGATTCTAGTCAGAAAGCATCAGAATGGATGCTCTTATTCAACCTTGGCCAGGAAGAGAACTTCTGTTCATGTTCCCTCCATGGTTGATGATAGGCTGAAAAACAAAAGAAAAATCCAACACAATCTGCAGTAAAATAAAAGCAACACAAGGAAAAATAAAGAATAATTGCAGACAAACGTACAAGATGCAGGCTATATTTATTATATCAATTAATGATTGCGGTTAATGTTACTACCTTTACACAAACCTAGGGACCCGACACGGTCCGTGTTTCGGTTAACACGCCTTCATCAGGGGTCCTAGGTTGGCACGGTATCTAATTAAACCGGAAACAGAAAAAGAACAATTGCCTGTATGGATTGAAGGTAAACACTGATCCAAAATCTCTGTGTGAGCTGGCTACAGAGTGATAGGCTGAGTCATTCACAGGATACATTGGCTGTGGTAAACAACTGCCAGTCACCTTGAAAGCTCACTTTTCCAGAAGTGTAGCTTTTTCTTGGGCAGAGTATAGGACAGTGTCACCTGTTGAAATTTGCAGGGTAGATGCATGGTCCTCTCTTCATTCCTTTACAAAGTTTTACAGAGTGGATGTATCAGCACGAGCAGATGTAGCCTTTGGGTCCTCGGTGCTTGTTGCTGGCTCATCTGTCCTGCCCTAGACTGAAAGGACTGCTCTGGTTCATACCATTCATAATAGGGTTACCAGATTTCTTAATGAAAAAAAGAGGGCACGTGGTCCATCCTGATCTGCCCCGGCCCTGCCCCATTCTGCCCCCAGTCTCGCCTCCACACAAACCTCATCTCTTCTTCCCTGAGCCCAGAATCATGTCTGGAGGGCCTCCAAGCATGCGCAAATGTGATGCAATGATGCTACATGTCATTACGTCGCATCAGGCATACTTGGAGGCCTTCCAGAAGTGGCTCCAAGCTTGGGGCCTTCCAAAACCTGGACAAATTGCCAGGTTTTGGAAATCCATCCAGACACCCTGGCAGCCATCTAAAAGACAGTACTATTTTTAGCACTTTAAAATAATTTCTTAGAATTAAGATATACAAACTAGAGAATGACACTGGGAAAAAATCTGTCCCCGTCACCACCCCGTCCCCGGTTCACCGTCCCCTTCACCGCCCTGTCACCGCCATTCCCTTCACTGCCCCGTCACCATCCCCGCAGCATCCATATAAGCCTCAGTACTGCGAAACACCATGAAGACAGAAGAGAGTCCTGTCACTACTACTACTGCACTGAGAATCTGTTTCAGTGCCTCTGCCCTGTAGTAAAAACAGAACATAAAATAAATTAATTGACTTGCAATGACGTGTCCCCCATGTTTACCTATAGCTCGAATCAGGTCAATTGTGCACACTAAAAATGCCCACTTGAGCACATAATCATGCAGATGCTGCAGTACAATGAGCAATAGGAGGATCTGGAACGTGAGCACAGGCAGGCAGTGATACAAAAACAGCAGACACCCGACCGATTGCAGCGTTCCGCCATCTCCCTCCCTCCACTTCACCTTAGATGTAGAGTATGCCGGCTTTCTTTTTCGCCCAGCCACACGTGTGGCTGCTCATTTGTTCAATATTCTCCTCTGATGCAACCGGAAACAGGAAGTTGCAGGAGAGGAGAAGATTGATCAACTCGAGCAGCCGCGCGTGTGGCTGGGCGAAAAAGAAAGCCGTCATACTCTACATCAGTGTTTTTCAACCTTTTTACACTCATGGACCGGCAGAAATAAAAGAATTATTTTGTGGACCGGCAAACTACTAGGACTAAAATTAAAAAACCCCATTTCCGCCCCATCTCCGTGAGCTCGGTCACTTCAGTAACTATAGAAAAATAGACAAATATAGTGCAAAATATAGGCAGCAGATATAAATTCTCAAAACTGACACGTTTTGATCACTAAATTGAAAATAAAATAATTTTTCCTACCTTTGCTGTCTGGTGATTGATTTCATGAGTCTCTGGTTGCGTTTCCTTCTGTCTGTGTATCCTTTCTTTCATTTCTTTCTTTCTGCACTCAGGCCCAAGAATTGTCCCTTTCTATTCCCTCCCTCTTTCCTTCTTATGTCCTTAGTGCCCCCAGTGCCTCCTTCCCATGTCTTTAGTGCCCCCAGTGCCTCCTTCCCATGTCCTTAGTGCCCCTTCCTGTCTTTAGTGACCCCAGTGCCTCATTCCCATGTCTTTAGTGCCCCCAGTGCCTCCTTCACATATCTTTAGTGCCCCCAGTGCCTCCTTCCCATGTCTTTAGTGCCCCCAGTGCCTCCTTCCCATGTCCTTAGTGCCCCTTCCTGTCTTTAGTGCCTCCAGTGCCTCCTTCCAATGTCTTTAGTGCCCCCAGTGCCTCCTTCCCATATCCTTAGTGCCCCTTCCTGTCTTTAGTGCCCCCAGTGCATCCTTCCCATGTCTTTAGTGCTCCTAGTGCCTCCTTCCTATGTCCCTCTCACAGCCTTCCACACTTTGTCCCACCCCCACCCCTGAAGCCTGCCTGCCTGCCTGTCTACCTCTCTCCCTCCCTCCCTAGCCATAGCCAGCCTGCTGCCTCCCTGCCGCTCAAAAAAAAAAAAGCCTCCCTCCTTTTCCCCTGCTCTTACCACCATGCTGCAGCTGCTAAAGCCGACAGGAAGTCTTTCTGACGTCAATTCTGAAGTCAGAGAGACGTTCTGGGCCAGCCAGACGTCGGAAAGACTTCCTGTCGGCTTTAGTAACTGCAGCAGGGCGGTAAGAGCAGGGGAAAAGGAGGGAGGCTTTTTTTTTTTTGTGCCTGTCCCTTAATCTTGCCGGCCCTGCGTGGACCGGCAGAAATTTCCTGCGGACCGGCAGTTGAAGAACAGGGCTCTACATCTAAGGTGAGGTGGAGGGAGGGAGATGGCGGAACGCTGTGATCGGGCGGGTGGAGACCGCGCGATCCTTGATTGCCTCACTGCGGAGACAAATCCATTCACCGCTCCAAGGGGCGGTGAATGGCCTTGTCCCGTCTCCGCAGAGGCCACTATTTTTTCTTCCCTGTTTCGGCGGGTTACTCGCGGCTAGCCGCGGGTAACAACCACCATGTCATTCTCTAATACAAACTTCATTGAAAACATCATGTTACCCACATTTCCTTACATAGTCATCTAAAAGAGGATATGTCTGGGTTTTCCCAGATATCTGGTAACCTAATCCATAAGGGATTGTATGTTTGCACAGGAAGGAAGGATTAGATTCCTATCTCAATAATCCTCTTTCCTATAGAACAGAATATGACTCCTTATACCCCGCCCTGTCAAAGATTAATACGGCCTAGGTTAAATAATAGTCTGGTTTGAATTTCCAGTGACTTGGCTTGTGGCAGCCAAAAGAGAAGAAAAGAAAATTATTGCAAGGCAGTGGGTTAGAGTTCTACTACTCGCTGCTTTCACAGAGCTATATAAGTGTTAGTGCCGGTTGCACACAGGTAGGTGATGAGTTGGTTCCACCTTTAATTTTCATTTGCAGTTTGTTTACTGTTGGTTTGGGGTTTTTTTGTTCCTATTGTAGAGCAGAGCAAAGTTAACATTATTGGGGAGTTCCCCAAACCCCTCCTTGTTATCATTTCCTCTTCTAGGGGTTATCATTTGCTTTGGTAGGACTGAAGAGAGAGGGTACTGCCCAGGGAGGTAAGGAGGCGGAGCTGAGAAAAATAATTGATGCCTTCTACAATCCAACTCGTGAATTAGGATACACAACCCATCCGTATGGAATCATATGCTGTTCTACAGGAAAGAGGATTATCGAGGTAAGAACCTAATCCTTCCTTAGTATTAGACCTGATTAGAATCCATATTCCTTTCATCAGCATCATGTGGAATGATAAACTTAGAAAAGCTAAGAGACAATACGAAGAGAGGCTTGCTGGGGAAGCAAGGAACTTCAAAGCGTTCTTCAGATACGTGAAAGGGAAGCAACCAGCGAGGGAGGAGGTGGGCCCGTTAGATGATGGAGACAGAAAGGGAGTGGTTAAAGAGGAAAAAGAGGTAGCCGATAGGCTGAACCGGTTCTTCGCGTCGGTCTTCACAAGTGAGGACACCTCCAATGTACCGGAACCCGAGGAGACCATAAGTGGGGATCAGGATGAAAAACTGGAGACCTTAGAGGTAAGCTATGAGGATGTCCTCCGACAAATAGACAGATTGAAAAGTGACAAATCACTGGGCACGGACGGAATCCACCCAAGGGTACTAAAAGAACTGAGGACGGAAATAGGGGACACACTCCGACAAATCTGTAATCTATCCTTAAGCACTAGGAGGGTACCGGAGGACTGGAAGCTAGCGAATGTCACACCTATCTTCAAAAAGGGATCTAGGGATGAGCTTGACTTCGATTCCGGGCAAGATGATGGAAGCATTAATAAAGGATAGCATCTGTGAACACATAGAAAGAAATGGACAGCTGAAACCGAGCCAACATGGCTTCTGCAAGGGAAGATCGTGCCAAACAAACCTACTGCACTTCTTTGAAGGGATAAACAGCCAGATGGACAAAGGGGAATCCATAGATATCATTTATCTCGACTTCCAAAAAGCCTTTGATAAGGTCCCCCATGAGCGACTACTTAAGAAACTGTCGTACCACGGGGTGGGAGGGGATGTACACAGATGGATCAGGCACTGGTTGGTCGACAGAAAACAAAGGGTTGGAGTGAAGGGCCAATACTCCGACTGGCAGAGGGTCACAAGCGGTGTTCCGCAGGGGTCGGTGCTGGGACCATTCCTGTTCAATATATTTATCAACAACTTGGAAATGGGGACGAGGTGTGAAGTTATAAAATTTGCTGATGACACCAAATTCTGCAGCAGAGTTAGGAACACAAAGGAGTGTGAAGACCTGCAAAGGGACCTAAGCAAACTGGAAGAGTGGGCAAACAAATGGCAAATGTGCTTTAACATAGAAAAATGTAAGGTCATGCATATAGGGAAAAGGAACCCAAGGTACAGCTACAAAATGGGGGGAACATTGCTGGGGGAGAGTAATCTTGAAAAAGACTTGGGTGTGCTCGTGGATACAACCATGAAATCATCAGTGCAATGTGCAGCGGCCTTGAAGAAAGCTAACAGAATGCTGGGCATCATTAAGAAGGGAATTACAACCAGGACGAAGGAAGTCATCTTGCCACTGTATCGTGCAATGGTGCGCCCGCATCTAGAGTACTGCGTCCAATATTGGTCGTCGTACCTCAAGAAAGACATGGCGATACTTGAGAGGGTCCAGAGAAGAGCTACGAAGATGATAAATGGCATGGAAGACTGTTCATACGCTGACAGGCTGGACAAGTTGGGACTCTTCTCCCTGGAAAAGAGGAGGCTTAGGGGAGACATGATAGAAACTTTCAAGATCATGATGGGCATGGAGAAGGTAGACAGGGATAGATTCTTCAAACTACGGGGAACCACAGGCACAAGAGGGCACTCGGAGAAACTGGAAGGGGACAAGTTTAGAACCAATGCAAGGAGGTTCTTCTTCACACAGAGGGTTGTGGACACATGGAACGCGCTCCCGGAGGAAGTGGTCGGGCAGAGTACGCTACGGGGATTCAAAGAGGGATTGGATGGATTCCTGAAGGATAGGGGGATTGAGGGATACAGATAAGGGTAGATAAGAGTATGGAAAGAGTAAAGATAAAAACAAGGGGCTATAGGGCTAAATCAAATTAACATGACAGGTCATGGACCTGATGGGCCGCTGCGGGTGCAGACTGCTGGGCGCGATGGACCTCTGGTCTGATCCAGCGGAGGCAAATTCTTATGTTCTTAAGAAACACTGAAAGATATCTAATTCTTTTTTGGGCACATGTTTGGCCATACTTCAGTATGCTACTTGAAGAATTCATCTTTATCTGATAGACCATAGAAAGAGCAGCTGCATCTTCTGGGGCACTGCCAATCCTGGAATTCCTCCATCTTGATATGGAGGAAACTAGAGCTCCCACAACCATTTCTGGAGGATCCTTTTCTCTACTACACAAATACTAAAGTACTAGGGTTACCAAAGGGCTGGGTTTTGAAAAACCGTCCGGATACCCAGACATGCCCTTTAAAAAGAGGACATCTCTGGGTAAATACGGACATCTGGTAACCCTATGTAGTACCAGTTAAAGAGTGGTTTTGTGTATTTCTGAGGTAAAATGTGTACTAGATCATAATTCAAATTGGTTATGGTCCCACAATCTTCTGTATGACTTTGAACTGTAAATTTAATGTAAAAATTTGTTGTATGAATTGGAATAAAAAAATGCACCTAAAGTATTCATGAAGGAAGATCCCTAGAAAGAGGTGGTAGAATTTAACCATGAGGGTCATGTCTATATTTGTATTAACAAATGTGGATTTCTTCTTGCTTTTTGTGTTCACAGCTGGAGAGAAACCACATGAAGCTATTGCTTATGAACCAGAAGAGAGGTTTGTCTCCCTCCTTCAATCTGAAGGCATATGAGGATGATCAGCTCTTGGCTAGGCACCAGGAAGTAGATGGGAAATTCCAAGGGCCTGAGGAAGTTAACATGAATAATCTTTGTACAGATATTGTAAGTATAGCTGTGCATGAGTAGCTGAATGATTCAGTAGAAGTGGGAGAGTGTGCTTGTATATGCATTTTTGTATTGTATTAGCTACCACCCATGAATGTGTTTTGATGTTGCTTTGTGATTATCTAGGTCAATGGACTGGCTGCTCTTCTTGCTGATCCTGTGCCATTTTTGTGAGTTCCTGCTGTTTACAAAGTATGCTTTGCACCAACATATAGATGCACTCCTCTTTTTTTTTTTTTTGCAGTCTTTCATGCACATGCCTCTGGTTAACCATTCTGCTATAATTACACTGATAATGCCAGTGCCTTTGGTGCTGTTAAATCTAATTTTCCAGAGACTACCTATGGCCTTGGTCACATTCCTGTAAGTACTCTTGTTCAGCTAGGGTTTGGAAACAGCTACTGTATTAGCAAGGAGATTCATGGACACAGCAGAGTGTGTGTGTGTGTGTGGGAGGGGGGGGGGGTAAGGTTCTGATCTTCCTAGGAGCATTTGTTTTCTGTCTTGATAACCCCAATATAACTACTTTCTCCTTCAGTGCAAGAAGGAAAAAAAGGAAGAAGAATCGAAGAGACCCACCACCTAGAAGCAGCAGAGGCCCTGAATCCATTTCTGCCTCTCCCCACTCTACACTGGAAGAGAGTAGTAATATCAAGACCAGCCTAAACTAAGATCTTCATTCCATGACTTTCTTTCACCAAAGTATCTTGATTTTATTTTTTAAATGTTTAATAATAAACATTTACATTTAAAAACTCTGTTTTCATGTCTTGATTGCAATGAATTATGAAATATCTATATTCATGTCTTTTGTCTATGAAGAGATAGGGGATGGGATTTGTTATACCACTTTTTTGTGATTACAATCAAAGCAGTTTACATATTATACACAGGCACTTATTTAGAACTTGAGTCTATGAAGGGTTAAGTGACTTGCCCTGAGTTACAAAGAACTGCACTGGGAATCAAACCCAGATCTCGGATACTATACCCAACCATTAGGTTACACCTCCATTCCTGTATAGAAAAATTAATTTTAGTTGGGAGAGGTATAAGAGAAAATGTGGGAAAAATGTATGCAAGTAGGATTTTATATCTAAAGAATAAGGCAATGAAGCAGATCAAGAGAAAACAGCAACACAAGAGATCGTGGAGCAACAAAAGTGTAGAAGGCCACAGGTGGAACAATGAAACAGAGTCAAATCACCAGGGAAACAATTTTATTAAAAGACCCGACACAGCCCATACGTGATATTGGAAGCAGTACCTCGTATGCTGATATGTCTTACTATGTATGTGGTTGTTTAAAAGAAGACATTGTACGTTGCGTTTTCCTTTCTGGCATTACTTATTGATCCCTGACAGGCATTCGCTGAAACATGGGCTGTGTCAGGTCTTGTAATAAAATTGCTTTCCTGGTGATTTGACTGCGCTTCATTGTTTTACCTGTGGCCTTCTACACTGTTGTTGCCTTAAGGAATATGGGAAGACAAAAGAAGGAAGAGTAAAAGGATAGATAATAAGGTACCATAGGATGAAAAAAAGAGAAGTACTGTAGACTGAAAAGTTTCAGAAAGTCAGTTGTGGTATAAGGAGGCAAATTGAGTGAACTGATGATCTATGTAAGGTGTGAAGACAACAGAAAGAGTTCTAAAGGCTTCCAGTATCACCTATATGCTGATGATGCCCAGATCTACCTCTCTACTCCTGAAATTTCAGCAAATATAACAAGAAAAAGCCTTCTCCTGTTTGTCTGACATTGTGCCTGGTTGTCCCATTGCCACCTGATACTAAACATGTCCAAGATTGAGCTTCTCCTCTTTCCTCCCAAACCCTCTGCTCCCTTCCCTCCATTCTCCATTTTTGTGAATACTGTTATCATTCCCATCTCCTCTGCTCGTAACCTTGGAGTCATCTTTGACTCCGACATCTCATTTTCTACACATATCCATCAGACTGCTAAAGCCTATCGCTTCTATCTCTACAGCATCTCCAAAATTCACCCCTTCCTCTCAGAGCACACTACCCCGGACCCTTGTAAACACTCATGTAACCTCACACTTAAGACTACTGCAATTTACTTCTAATAGGTCTCCCACTGAACTGCCTCTCCCCCATGCAATCTGTACAAAACTCTGCTGCATGACTTATCTTCTGCCAACTTTGCTACACTCACATTATCCTTCTCCTCAAATCACTTTACTGGTTCCCTATCTGCCTTCGCATACAGTTCAAATCCTTAGTACTAAACTACAAATGTGTTCATTCTGCAACTCCTCAGTATATCTCCTTACACACCTCCCCAAGAACTCCATTCCTCAGATAAGTTGCTTTTATCTGTACCCTTCTCCACTTCCAATTCCAGCCTTTGTTCCTTTTATCTTGCTGCACCTTATGCTGGAATAAAGTACCTGAGCCCATGCATCACACCCCCCTTCCCTTGTTCAAAAGTAGGTGAAAACTCACCTCTTTGAGAGAGCCTTCAACTAATAACTCTGCTCCCTACCTTAACCAGCTCTTTGCTCACTACCTTAACCAGCAGTTTTACCATCCCCGCTAACTGTAACCCCTACACTGGCATCCTGTTTGTCTGTCTTTGATTAAATTGTGAGCTAAATCGAGCAGAGATTGTCTGCTCTGTGACTTTGTACAGCACTGTGTACATTTGGTAGCACTCTAAAAATAATTAATAGTAGTAATAGTAGTAAAGGACTCATAACCAAGAAATGTGTGTATTGGAAAGAGAACTACAGATTGAGTAAGATAGAAGGGGAGTTATGGACTTCAAATAGAGAAGAGATGTATATGTGGGAAAAGTAATAAATATTTGGGGTAAGGTATGGGAATATGTAGGGAAGGAAGAGAGATGCTGGAATTAAGAGTAATGAGGGCACCGTCTGAGGAAGAACATTTTTGAAAGGAAATGTGGGGGAGAATAGGGAAAAATTGATAAGGACAAAGGAGTATAAAGGGAGAAGAAAATAGGAGAGTTCAAGTAAGAAGGATATCTTTGTGGATGTTAGGGTTTATCTGGTTGAGAGTTTTATGGGATTTTGATAACAAAGAAAGGAGGAGGAGGAAGAATAAAAATGGTGGAATAAGATAGAGAAAAGGATATAAAAAAGAAATGTGGAAGGGCAAAGTATGTGAGAAATGTGGAGATATGCTAGAAGTTCTTAACATTGATTTAAATGGAGTTCTTTGCTTGCAGGATCAAGCCAAATTATCCATGCCTCAAGAAGAAATATATTTATTTAGATTGAATTTTCTTGTGTGGTACTTAGGAAGATTCTGGAACTTTGGAAGAATGTGATTTACTTATAGGTCTACAGCTAGAGTTAAGGGCATACATGGAATGCTTATAGAGCTACTTTCCATTCGGTAACTTAAATATATTTCTGCAACAGCAACCAAATAGTGAGAAATTCAGGACAAATATATATTTTTTGTAATATAAGAATATACAGGAGAATAGTTCCATACGTCTATCCATTTATGTGATTCAAGAATTTGATAGAACTGAGCTCATAAAATGTTATGCCCTCTGACCTGGTACATGTTAGTTGAAGAAGACGGAACTCTGCTGGTGCCTAGCAAACATTAGCTGATCCAATCTCAGCTGATGTTTCCAAGAACAGATGTTGATTGGTAGTATATCAGCAAGTAGATGAGCTATGTAATAAGAGTTGAGGTTTACACACAAGAACATACTTTTATTATTATTTTGTTATTATTTATTGCTTACTTTTATTTATTATGCTTAGAATTTGCAGAAAAAAGTTAACCCCTGGAAGAACTTGAACCATTCAAGGTAAAAAAAAAATCCCACTTGTTTAATCTCAGCTATTTATTGTCTGTGTAAATATTACAGCCTTGATTATCCTGTATATAGCTGCTGTACTCTGCCTTTTTTATATAATCCAACAGCAGTCAGAAATCAGTACCCCATGTAAGCGAGACCATTGCCCCCAAGCCTTCTCAGAACTTGCCAACTGATTTGTAAGTAACATCAGGGATAAAGCAAAAGGGTCATAATTTGTAAATGAGATCTCAGATCACAAATCTTTGCTCTAAAGTAGGGGGTGTACAAACACTCGCAAAGCTGTTACCTTAATAGAACCAACAATTTGCCTTAATATCTAAAAATAACACTTAAATCAGACTGCCTATATCTTATCCTTAATATCCCAATGGACTTATTAACTTATTTATTAATGATCTAGAAATTGGAACAACCTTGGGGGTTAGCGCTCAAGAAAAGGATCTGGGTGTCATCATAGACAATATAATGAAAAATTCTGCCCAATGTGCAGGGGCAGCCAAAAAAGCAAACAGGATGCTAGGAATTATTAAAAAAAGGGATGGTTAACAAGACTATGAATGTTATAATGCCCCTGTATCGCTCCATGGTGCAACCTCATCTGGAGTATTGTGTTCAATTCTGGTCTCCTTATTTCAAGAAAGATATAGTGGAGTTAGAAAAGGTTCAAAGAAGAGCGACCAAGATGTTAAAGGGGATGAAACTCCTCTCATATGAGGAAAGACTGAAAAGGTTAGGGCTCTTCAGCTTGGAAAAGAGACAGCTGAGGGGAGACATGATTGAAGTCTACAAAATCCTGAATAGAGTAGAACAGGTACAAGTGGATTGATTTTTCACTCCATCAAAAATTACAAAGACTAGGTGACACTCGACTAGGTTACAGGGAAATACTTTTAAAATCAATAGGAGAAAATTTTTTTCACTCATGAGAATAGTTAAGCTCTGGAATGCATTGCCAGAGGATGTGGAAAAAGCAGATAGCGTAGCTGGTTTTAAGAAAAGTTTGGACAATTTTCTGGAGGAAAAGTCCATAGTCAGTTATTGAGAAAGACATGGGGGAAGCCACTGCTTGCCTTGGATCAATAGCATAGAATATTGCTACTCCTTGGGTTTTGGCCAGGTACTAGTGACCTGGATTGGCCATTGTGAGAATGACTATCCTTATGTTTTTATGAAAAGTACTATCATACTGGGGCTCCTATTACTTGTCTGATAGCATTTTGATCTGTGAGTGCTCACCTCTGTAAATGAGAAATATATCAGTGTAGGAGAGAGGAAGAGGGGAGAGCTTTAGCTTGAAACAAAGAATTTGAAGAAGAGTACTGCATAAAAGAAAAGAGAAAAATGACCTAAGATAGAACAAAGAGAACTTTCAGAGAACTGAAAGATAGCTAAAAGAAAAATATAACCATAAAGCAGAGCTTTTATAGGTAAGAAAAATATAACTGTACTGAGAGAAATATAGATATTTCTAATTATTAATATCTTTTTTATTTGCAAGGGTAATGTGGTTAGTAGAAAATTTCTGTATTTGAAAGTTTACAAAGTTGGTAGCTTTGAACGGAATTGAAGTAAACTGCCAGATGATAATCAGTTAAACTCGGAACAGATTGAGGGCATCTTTTACGAAGCCATGGTAGCGATGCTGCCGTGGTAAATGCACTGAAGCCCATTCAATTCCTATGGGCTTTGTCACATTTACCATGGCACATTACTACCATGGCTTTGTAAAAGACCGCTGAGTCTGGTAACCTAAAGATGAAAGGTTTTGCATACCTATATTAATCCATTGAGAGAGGAAGTTATCAAAATGGGCTACTGTTAAGATGTGTTATTTTGCTGTTAACCCCAGTTATTAGTAACTAGGTTTCATTGTATAAAATAGGTCCTTTTCTAAATTAGCACAAGTTAGTGGTAAAATAGCATATCTTAATGGTAACCCACATTGATAATTACACACTTGAAACATTTAGGCCTAGATATGAAAGACTCTTATCAGAATTACCCAAGACTCCAAAATTCTAATGCTTTAATAATCATTGATCTAATCCCTCTGGGCAGTGTGATCTTTTCTTGTTTATACCTGAGTTTGAAAGAGACGAGCAGCTCATCTGTTTATCATACTCTGTATTCAAGGAACAGGAAAGCAGTCTGTAGGAAGCACTATTTCTATTTTTGATCTGCAACTGTTCATTCTGTCTGCTTATAAAAAAGAGTTAAGTGAATTATGATTATATTGTTTTCTGGGGTGTTTTGTAGCTCTACAGTGTCTCTACGACCAAGCAGAATTCCTGTGAGAAAAAACGCAATCCTGCACTCTCAGAGCATGCTACAGATAAACATGGGAGCTGGGGAGCCAATCTGCAAGGTCTGGAAATACAAACAAGCACTGTCCTTAAAGGAGAGGTCTCTAACAGGTGAGACTCAGCTAGAGAAGTCTTTACAAGTTAATGATGGGCTAGTTTTGAATATTATGATTTCCAGTACAATAAAGATGGTATGCTGAACCATAGGGGCTATCCATCAGTGCTCGTGAGCATATTGCAGAAGATGTCAATCACAGCTTTTCAACTCCTCCTCCTCCATGGTCTCTGCTGCCTCCTTCCTGCTGCAAGTGAGCATACAGGTATCTTTCTGACCTGCTCTATTTATTTATTGTTCTGTGGTGGTTTTGTTTTGTTTGTTCATGGAATTTTTTCTGCAGTATTGGAGATCCCGGTACATAGGGACTGCTCTGCCTGCTCGGAGAGGAGCAGATGTTTAAGTTTGCAGCTGGCAAATATACGAGTATTCCTTGCGGACCTGTACAGCCAGCCTGCTGAAGATTTGTGGAACTCAGAGTTCCTTGCCCTCATCACTTGCTCGCTTCCTTGTCTTGGTCAGGAGTTTGAGTGCAGGCTATTAAGCATCAATACCAGTCCTTTGGGGTGCCCAGGGTGCCAGCTGCAACTTCACCTCCCCCCTTTCCACATTGTGTGTCACAGTTCTGGGGGATAGAGGATCAGTCCAACTAAGGTCCAACTGGCAGCCTGAAAATCTCAAGTGGGAGCTGACCAGCAATTTGAGGCAGAGAACCTCTCCTGATCCAGCTACACTTTGAGGGAGCTGAAGCAGGTTGCAGCACCATTTTCTCAGCACATGTCTGAGTATAGACTGGGTCAGCCTATATGGAAAATCAGGAGGGGGGAGAGATCTTAAAAAATGTGTTTTGAATGTTTCTGCAGTTATGTCTTTGGTCTCCCTCATCTAAAATCTTATTTTTTGAATTTTTTGGTCAGCCCTGAAGTATTTTAAAGCCATTTTATGGTGCCAAAACACTGCCGCCGTGGCCATCTTGGATTTCCCAATTTTTTTTCTGTCTGTATGTGTCAGGATAAAAATTGTACTGAAAACCTTACTTTGTAAGGATAACTATGGTAAATTGTAACGGTAAACTGTATATTATGTATATTATTATTAGACCCTAGTATGTGTTATCCCAGGACAAGCAGGTACCATATTCTCAAGTATGGGTGACGTCACCGATGGAGCCCTGGTACAGACCACTTTAAAAATGCATCGCCACTTTAAGACTTTAGAAAGTTTGCAATAGCCCGAACCGCGCATGCGCGAGTGCCTTCCTGCCTGACATAGGGCGCACGGTCCCACAGTTTTCTAGTTTCCGCGGAGCTAGTAAGACACGCTTCAGCTTCTGTTGAAGTTTATTTTTCTTTGCTTGCCTTCCCACTCTCGTGGATTGTGACTTTTTGGTCATAATTTGTTTCTTTTTATATCGTTCGTTCTTAAAAAAAAAAAAAGAGGAACAGTCTTTTTTATTTTAATTTCCCATCGCGGACTCTGGCCCGCTTGGGCCTTATGGACTCTTTTCGCCTTAGAGTTCGATTTGTCAACGGCTGTCTTCTCGTCCATGTACTGCCTGTCGACGGGTTTCAAAAAGTGCGGTCGCTATGCTCGGGCCATTTCATTAACCAACCCTCACTACTGGTGTGTGCAGTGTCTGGGACCCGAGCACTGTGCCGACTCTTGCTCCCGTTGCTAGTCCCTTCAGAAACGCACCCTAAAAAAACATTAACTTCAGCAAAGACTGCTCTTCGGCGCCGCAATGGACATGGAGCCCAATTCATCTCCAACACCATCCGCGACACCCAAGACCACACCAACAAAGCGACACCGAGGGTAGATCCATCAACATTAACTCCGGTGTCACAACTCACAGTGGATAAGCAGGCTAGGAAGCCTTCCCCTAACCCCTCTGGGCCTCAGGTCACAGCAGCAGTGAGCCAAGTCCTGCCGACCTCAAGGAAACTGAAAAAACGTTCCGCTCCAATTTCAGTGACTGCCTCAACTTCATCCTCCTCATCGCCGGAGCGTAGAACCGCACCGAAGGTACCGGCAAAGAAGCCAGCGGTACCGGTACTTACTTTGAAGCAACAGATTCAGGAGTTGCTTAGGGATGAGTTACGGGACCAGTTACAAATTCTACTACCAACTCAAGTTTTCTCCATGTCGACATTGACTCCACCGGTGCCAGTCCGGTCTGAGCCTTCAACACCGGTTGAGCCAGCCGTGGAATCTCCATCAGTGCCGCCACTGCTTGACCAGGAACCAACACCTACCAGACACCGGCACCAGTCTATTTCTACTCAGACATCTCCTGATTTGATGCCAGTGAGGTCGGAAAAAGTATTGCAGAAGTTGAAACACCTTCAACCTTCAGTGCTGCTTCCTCGGCGTCAAACGACCTGAGATTCAGACCCAGAGCCTGTTCTATCTGACCATGACGGCTCTTCAGAAGAGGATTCTCTTTAACAACCTTCTCAAGAGCTTCCTGTTTTGACTGAGAAATCTTCGTTTTCTAAATTTTTGAGAGAAATGTCTGAGACCATGTCTATTCCCCTTCAAGCTGACTCTAAATGGTCTAAGGAGTTTCTAGATGCTTTAGATTATGATCAGCCACCTAAGGAACTCCTCAGGTTCCCTATTCATGATATTCTACGGGAGACTTTTACAAAAATTTGGAAATGCCACTTACCATTCCCATAAGTTGGATTCTGTATAGGGTAGTCCCTATTCCAGGTTTTGATAAAGCCCAGCTTCCTCATGAATCTCTCCTCGTTGAATCTACCTTAAAGAAATTCTTGGGGACTATGCCTCTGTCCCTCCTGGCAGAGAGGGCAAGACCATGGACCAGTTTGGCAAGAAGAGGCTCTTCCAAAATGCTATGTTAGCCAACCAGTCTGGTAACTACACATTTCATTTCTCTCTCTACATGAAACATCTATGCACTAAGCAAGTCACTATGTTCCACAAATACCTATCAGAACGTAAGCTTTTCAACTTTTCATGGATAACCTGCTGCGGCTTTGTAAGTATATGATTATTCCATTTTTGACACCTATGAACTCACTTCCTGGCGGCAGCAATGTCAGTTGCCATGAGACGTCTAGCCTAGCTTCGAGTCTCTGAACTGGACGTTAATCATCAGAACAGGTTGTCCAATGCTCCTTGTCTGGGGGACAAACTTTTTGGTGACTCTACTGATACCACTACCTAGAAATTGTTCAGGCATGAATTCCAGTGGGACATTCTGGTGAAACCCAAAAAGAAACCTCCTCCTGCTCATCCTTTCAAACCACAATCTTCCTATCAAAGAAGATTTGCTGCAAAATCCACAGCTCCTGTTCTGCCTCAACCAAGGAGACAGAGACAGCAACAACCGGTCAGCAGCAGCAAATGCAACAGCCAGCTCCTCAGAAGACTCCTCAGCCTTTTTGACGTGTTCCTTCAGAACATAGCCGTCACCATTCTACAACCTTTGCTTCAGCCCATCGGAGGCAGTCTTCAATTTTACATAGCTCGCTGGGAGCTCATAACATCAGATCTCTGGGTCCTCAATATCATTTGTCAAGGTTATACTCTGAATTTCCACACCCTTCCACCAGACCATCCTCCAAGAGAGTCTGCTTTGGACCTTGCATAGTCCTCCCTTCTTCTTCAGGAGGTTCAATCCTTTCTCCTGTTGAATGCTATCGAGGAAGTTCCTCCCTCTCAGCAGCAGCGGGGATTCTTCTCCCATTACTTCTTAGTTCCCAAGAAGACCGGAGGACTGAGACTCATCCTGGATCTCAGAGTTCTCAACAAATTTCTACTCAAAGAGAAATTCAGGATGTTATCCCTCGCCCTGCTTTATCCTCTCCTCAATCAGAACGACTCGCTATGTTCTCTGGACCTCAAGGAAGCCTACACTCATATTCCAATTCATCCGGCTTCCAGGAAATACCTCCAGTTTCAAATCAATCAATGTCATTACCAGGACAAGGTTCTTCCTTTCAGCCTGGCGTCTTCTCCCAGAATCTTCACGAAGTGCCTGATTGTAGTAGCTGCATCTCTCCGTTCGTACGGCCTTCAAGTCTTTCCTTATCTGGACGACTGGTTGATCAAGGCTGTGTCATCTCAGGAAGTGGTCCAAGCAACATCTCAGACCATTTCTTTTCTTCAGGCTCTAGGATTTGAAATCAGCTTCCTCAAATCACATCTCATTCCAACTCAACATCTGCACAGTTCATTGGGGCAATCCTAAACACCACCCTCATGAGAGCCTTTCTTCCTCCAGTTCGCCTTCAAGCTCTCATATGTCTTTGTCAGCAACTGCTTCCTCTCCAATCCATCTCTGCCAGCAACATGATGGTTTCAGTAGGCCACATGGCTTCCACTGTCCATGTGACACCACTGGCAAGGCTACATCTTCGCGCTTCTCAGTGGTCTCAAGTGACAGGTCGTCGCTCACAACATATATCTGTGACATCATCTCTTCTGCAGTCGCTTCAATGGTGGATGACCTCCTCCAATCTATCCATAGGTCTCCTTTTCCATTTACCCCCTCATCACAACAGACGCATCCCCTTATGCCTGGGGGGCTCATATGGGCGATCTTCAGATTAAGGGTCTTTGGACTACCAGGGAACAGAAACTTCACATCAGTCTTCTGGAACTCAGAACAATGTTTTATGCCCTCAAGGCTTTTCATCATCTACTCTGCCCTCAAGTCCTCCTTTGTACAGTCAAGTAGCAATGTAACACATAAACAAGCAAGGAGGCATGGGCTCTCTCCTGTTGTGTCAGGAGGCCCAAAAAATCTGGACTTGAATTGTACACAATATTCCAGATGGGGTCTCACCATGGATCTGTACAACAGCATTATGATCTCGGGCTTACTGCTGACGAAGCTTCTACGGATACAACCCATGATTTGTCTGGCCTTGGATGAAGCTTTCTCCACTTGAAGACTGCCAAACAAGTGGAGAAAGCTTCATCCAAGGCCAGACAAATCATGGGTTGTATCCATAGAAGCTTCGTTAGCCGTAAGCCCGAGGTCATAATGCCGTTGTACAGATCCATGGTGAGACCCCATCTGGAATATTGTGTACAATTCTGGAGGCCACATTATCAAAAAGACGTGCTGAGAGTTGAGTCGGTTCAGTGAATGGCCACCAGGATGGTCTCAGGACTCAAGGATCTCCCGTATGAGGAACGGCTGGGTACGCTGCAGCTATACTCACTCGAGGAACGCAAAGAGAGGGGAGACATGATCAAGACGTTCAAATATGTCACGGGCCGTATCGAGGTGGAAGAAGATCTCTTTTTTCTTAAAGGACCCTCGGCAACAAGAGGGCATCAGTTGAAAATCAAGGGAGAGAAATTTAATGGCGATACCAGAAAATATTTCTTCACCAAAAGGGTGGTTGATCGCTGGAATAATCTTCCACTACAGGTAATTGAGGCAAGCAGCATGCCAGATTTTAAGAAAAGATGGGATTGGCATGTGGGATCTCTTCATGGAGGTAGTTAGAGGGTGAGTCATTAGTGTGGGCAGACTAGATGGGCCGTGGCCCTTTTCTGCCGTCATTTTCTATGTTTCTATGTTTCTAATCTGTTCTTGAATGTTATCTACATTCAAGGGGAGCAGAATTCCCTAGCAGACAATCTCAGCAGAATTCTTCAGTCTTACAAATGGACTCTCAACTCTGCAGCTGTCCAGTACATCTTTGCTCAATGGGGCACTCCAGAAGCGGACTTGTTTGCAGCTCCTCACAATCACCAGTTGCCCCAGTTTTGCTCTCGGCTTTACTCTCTTCTCCGTTTGGAAGCCGATGCCTTTCTCCTGGATTGGACAGGCCTGTTTCTATATTCATTCCCTCCAATCCCTCTCATGTTGAGAATTCTGTTCAAACTCAAGAGAGAAGCAGCCACCATGATTCTCATTGCTCCACGGTGGCCCAGGCAACATTGGTTCTCCCTTTTACTTCAGCTCAACTCCAGGGAGCCCATACCTCTTCCAATATTTCCTACCTTGCTTACTCAAAATCAAGAGTCACTTCTACATCCCAACCTGCAATCCTTGCACCTGACAGCTTGGCTTCTGTCAGGCTGAGTTCTTCTGAATTACATCTCTCTTAGCCTGTACGTCACATTATTGATGCCTCTAGGAAACCAGCCACTCAACAATGTTACCAACAAAAGTGGACTAGGCCTGTACCCCAGAGTTCATTAATCTTCTCTGGCAGGCTCATGCACAAGGCAGAATTATGCCTGTTAAGTCTACTAGTGAGCAGACCAGTGTGCAGGGCCCTCTGGATGCTCAGAGCACTTCTTCCCTGAGAGCGGAGGCTATTTTGGATTCTGATGGTCCCTCAGACAGGTTCTCAGAGGATGAGGAATCAGATTTAATCATTTTATTGTCCCAAAGTGAGGCTTCCCTGGTAGGAGAAGGAGCCTCTCATATGGATGACCAGGAGGTGATATTGGCCATAGACCATGAAAAGAATCCATCCATTTGCTAACTCTTTAAGTCTTCTGCATTGTTGGAGATCATTACCGAGTTCCTTCAAGAGCTAAAGATAGACCCTCAAAACCTGTCCTCCCAGGGTTCTCTTCTGAGCAGGGTCCGAGCTCAATCCACATCTCCAATCTCCCTTCCTCCCTAACCAAACCTTTGATCTGCCTGCTCACCCCAGTAGGATCTCTGATCCTCCCTTTCATTCCTAGCACATTCTCTTTGCCCCTTTCTCATCCTAGGCATAGTCTTCGATCCCTCCTTCTACCCCTAGCATGGTCTCTAATTCCCCTTCCCGCATAATCTCTGATCCCCTCTCCCTCCCGCAACATAATCTTTGAGCTCCCTCCCATTGAAATTGAACAGTGTCCCCCCCCCCAGGCCTACCTTAGCCCATGGTGGACCAGTGGGGTGAAGAAGGCAAGAATGAACCTCTCTTGCAAAAATGGCTGCCATGGCCTCTAGAGACAAATGTCTTATGTGAATCTCAGCAGAATATTAGTTGGGACCCGCATAAGCCCCAGTGGCACAAGTCCGGCCAGATGCCAGTATTTAGTGCTGATGCCCGTCTTGGCCCAGTATTGAATATTAAGGCTTAAAGCTACCAGCTAAATATTGACCAAAATATTTACAAATCGCAAAAAAGTATAAAAAGGGATTATTCTGTGATAACCAGACAGATACAAGTAGATTGAAGTATCCTATTTACTAGGACTGTATAAAATAGAAAGAATATGTAAAATACAAATGACTGCAGCAGCAAAATTCTATAATCATATTATGCCACCAAAGGTTGCTGCATTGATATGGAAATAAAACTATCAACAGTATACCTTTTCATTTAAAAAGTAATTACAAAAGTAAAACAATTTCATCCAGCTTTGGTAAAAAAATACCAGAATGGCTGTACCTTTTAAGATTCAGAAGTAAAAATATGAACTTATACCAAAGGAATCATAAATATAGAAAGATGTCAATCTTAGAAGCATTTTGTAGATTAGTTAGAAGGACATAATCTTAAATGGAAGAGAGCATGAAATGTTGGGGAGTGGAAGAAACTTGGCAAAAGAAAGTGTAAAAAAAGGAAGGCTCTGGTAGCAAATTAATTTATTATTGGAGGGCATGATATAAGACAAAAAAGATAAATGATAGCAATCCAGTGTGATGACATTAAAAAATGGTCAGGATCTGGAAATGACAATACAAAGAAGAAAGCTGAGTACACAGAAAGCATAACTTACATTCACCAGCCTTCATATGGAAGGTGACATTTTAATGATGGCATCCCTTTTTTTTTTTTTTAAACATGTGATTTACATTCATGCCATTAGTCTGTGTTGTGTACTGTGCTAACTAGTAACTCTTGTTTAGAGGAGATTATTTTTTTATAACTGCAAATCAGTTTCTTGCAACCAAGGCCCATTTGTAAGAGCTTCATTATAATGCTTTTGCCTTTCCATAGATATAGGGCAGGAGTAGACAATTCCAGTCCCGAGAGCCGGAGCCAAGTCAGGTTTTCAGGATATCCACAATGAATATGTATGAGATGGATTTGCATGCACTGCCTCCTTGAGATGCAAATCTATCATGCATATTTATTGTGGATATCCTGAAAACCTGACCTGGCTCCGGCTCTCGAGGACTGGAATTGCCTACCCCTGATATGGGAGAATAGAAATTCTTGTGTGCCCCAGCATGACTCGTTTTTTTTCTGCTCTTTCCTCTTAGTACCCCAGAAGCCCTCCACCCTGACAGTATGCCCTATGCCTCTGCACAGATCCAGGACAGTGGAGCCACTCTTTACTTGTGACAAAGCCAAAGATATTGACAACAAGGTAATCTGTGATGATCAAGAACCCTAGAACTGGTAAAGCAAGGATAGATACTTTAGACTGGGACAGAAAACAAGGAATTTATACATTCTGGTTTGATTCCTGACATATTTTCAGTTTTAAGCAAACTTATTCGTGTTCTTTGAAGACAAGCAGAATTTCAAGCCTTTCACAAGTAGGTGACATCATCTAATGGAGTCCAGCTTGGGAAAAAGCCTCTGCAGCTTAAAATAACTTCTGAAAGCTTTTTTGGTAATTCACCATGTATGTGCAGTACTTCCTGCACTGTACCATTGTGTGGTGCTTCCCCAGTCTTTGCTTTTCTGCAGAGCCCTATGGACCTATTTCTCATCATATCTCTCATTCTTCTTTAAAAGGTGAACTTTTATAACTATTAAACCATTATTCCTTGATATATAAAGGTCCATTCCACACACGATCAAAGGCCTTCTCTGCATCCAAGGATACAGAGAAGGCCGGATCTTCCATAGCTTTTGTTAAATTTAACATATGAAAAACTAATCTAGTTGTTTGAAGAATGTCTTTGAGCAACGAACCCCGTTTGGTGCATACCAATAATATAAGGGAGAGCCTTGGCCAGGCGAAATGCCAATAACTTAGCCAGAAGTTTTCCATCTACATTAATCAAAGAAATAGGCCTGTAATTTTAAACCAATGTAGGATCTTTATTTGGCTTCGGCAAAACTTTATTTAAGGATTCTGCCATAGTACCTGTAATACAACCTTTAGTCAGTTAAGCCTGATATAAATTTAATAGATGAGGTAATAGGGTCATTTGAAATTATTTGTAAAACTCTACAGTGAACCCATCACCACCTGGAGCAGATCCAACTTTAAGGGACTTCAATGCTGCTTGTAATTTTTTCATTGATATAGGCGCATCAAGAGTTCCTTTTATATGCTCAGGAATTTTAGGCCCCTTAATTAACTCCAAGAACTTTAAACTCTCAAGTTCTTTATTTGAATAAAGCTTGGAAGATTACAAAGCTTTATAATATTTCAAAAATTGTTTAAAAATATTTCCAATTTGAGAATGAGTTTCCCCCATCTCATCTGTGACAGCCACAATTTTTACGTTTCTTTTTTTTAGCTTTAAGAAAATTAGCTAATAAACTTCCCGCTTTATTCGAGTTTCCATAATACAGAGCATTCTGAGAAAACAACTCTTTCCTAGCCATCTGTGATGAAATCTCATTGTGTTTATACTTAGCTTTTAAGAGAGCCTCAAAAATATTTTGTTCCCATTTCAAGGCCAATTGTGACTCCAATACTAATATTTTGCTCCAAATTAGAAAATTCCTTTTTGAGTTGTTTATTAATGTGTGCCAAATATGAGATTATTTGCTCTCTCATGGTAGCGTTGAAAGCATCCCATAATGTTTCTAAAGAGATTTCATCTGAGGCATTGAGTTGAAAATATTCAGTAATTTTTAATTGAAATTCCTCAATAAATTTGGAATCTCCAAACAGGTCTATTATAATCTTGTTAATCCATTTTAAATTCAATCCAAATTCCACCTTGATCTGACAAAATGATTGGATCTATAGTGGCCTTTGTAACCTGCTGCACGAAATGATCTGAAACAAATATATAATCTATTACATTACATTACATTAGTGATTTCTATTCCGCTTGTGCCTTGCGGTTCTAAGCGGATTACAAATTAGAAGACTGGACATTTCCAGTAGCATTGCAGTACATAGAATCAAGAATGTGTCAAGTTACAATTGTTAGTCTGGACATTTCCAGGAGAAATTGAAAGCAAATAGTAGATAGTGATAGGTTGTTTTGATGAATAGAAATAATACAGTCAGGATTCAGAAGTGTTGCTATGGTGGTGGTGGTGGTCATGAGAGTATTTTCTAATACTATTGTGAGGTTATGATGATGGGAAGTGTTTTTTGAAGAGATGAGTTTTGATTTCTTTTCGGAATACTTTAATGTCTATTGATTTGATCAGTAGATTGGAGATGGTAGTATCGATCTTTGCTGCCTGTGTCGCTAAAAGGCTGTCGTATAGTTTCTTTCGTCGTGTTCCATTGAGAGGGGGGTAAATGAATAGGCTCTGAGTTCTCCTTGATCTGTGTGAGAGGTTACGGTGTAGTCTGTTATTTATGTAGCTGGGTGCTGTTCCGTGTATTACTTTGTATAGTAGACAGTAGAATTTGAACTGGGATCTTGCTTTTATTGGTAGCCAGTGTGAGTCTAGGTATGCGTTGGTGATGTGGTCATATTTGCCGAGGGAGTAGATGAGTCTGAGGGCCGTGTTCTGAACAGTCTGTAGTTGTTTTATCATGTAGTTTGGGCATGATAGGTAGAGGCTGTTGCAGTAATCTACAATACTTAGTACTAGGGATTGTACTAATATCTTGTATTGATCTTTGTTGAAGAATTTTCTTATTTTTCTTAGGTTTCGCATTGTGAAGAAAGCTCTTTGGATGATTTTGTGGATTTGAGACTGCATTGTGCAGTTTCTGTCTAGTTGTATTCCCAGGATCTTGAGTGTATTTTGCATTGGGTACTTGATTGTATTTAATTCTAGTTCTGTGAGAGATGGTTTTTTTTTCTTCTCTAGTAGTAGGAATTTAGTTTTATCCGAGTTCAGTTTTAGTTTATGACTTGACATCCATTTAGTGAAAATGATTTATGTACCTGGGAGCAGAAAGAAAATTCCCGATCATTAAAATGAAGAATCTGCCAGATATCTTTCAAACCACAAGATTGTACCAAATAATACCAGGCTGGCTTTCCACATGTTAAATTTAACAAAAGCCATGGAAGATCCAGCCTTCTCTGTATTTTGGATGCAAAGAAGGCCTTTGATCGTGTGGAATGGACCTTTATGTATCAAGCAATGGATTGGTTTGGTATTGGTTCTGGATTTATACAAATGATTCGAACCTTGTATAGTTCCCCTACTGCCAGATTATATATTAATAATATTTTTTCAGAATGTTTTCATCTGGAGAGGGGAGTTAGACAAGGGTGTCCATTATCTCCTTTACTGTTTGATATTGTTCTGGAACCCTTTTTATTGGCTATATAGCAAGCAAAGGAGATTCAGAGTATTCCTTATGCAGTTGGGAATATAAAGTCTCTGCATGTGCAGATGATATTTTGCTTCATTTGAGGAATCCTGAAACTACCATTCCACATTTACTAGATTTGATTAATAGATTTAGGAAATTTTCAGGGTATAAAATAAATTGGAGTAAATCAGAGGTTCTTCCGCTTAATGTACATTGTCCAAAAGGATTATTTGATTCATTCCCCCTTTCTTTGGAAGGAAGAGAGTATAAAATATTTAGGAATTTGGATTTATAAAATGCTGGAAGAAACGATGAAAGTAAATGAAAAATCTTTATTGCTAAAGGTCACAGAAATGTATGAGCAATGGAACCCCTTACATCTATCTTGGTGAGGAAGAGTTCAAACGGTTAAGATGATGATTTTGCCTGTGCTTTGCTACCAAATGGGTATGTTATGAGTGTTTTTTCAGGGGTCCTTTTACAAGAAATTAAATAGTATTCTTACTAAATTTATTTGGCTGGGAAAAGCTGCGAGAATTGCTTTAGTATCTTTACAAAAACCAATTGCAGCGGGTGGGGTAAATTTTCCCAATTTTTATAGGTACCATCAAGCCTATATAATGCGTCAGGGTATGTATTGGAATCTCCCCGAGCTCATAGAAAATCTTCCAGATTGGTTATGGTTGGAATGGCAACTGCTGTCTCCATTGAGATTGTGAAACTATTGAAAACCATTTGCACAAAATCAAAAATGCTCCATTATTATATTACGGGGTTCGTTGCTCAAAGACATTCTTCAAACAACACTAGATTAGTTTTTCATATGTTAAATTTAACAAAAGCTATGGAAGATCCGGCCTTCTCTGTATCCTTGGATGCAGAGAAGGCCTTTGATCGTGTGGAATGAACCTTTATATATCAAGGAATAATGGAGATGTTATAATGGAGATGTTATAAGGAGATAAGAGAGTAATGTGTTTCTCTCTTTAAGTAATCCCATTTTGGGAAACATGTTCTCCTAAGTCTGAGGCTTGTCCCCATTAGAAGTTAATTAATGTAATGTGATTAAAAGTTAACAGTCATCTATTAAATCCAATTACTGAAGTAGTAAATCTAATTAATAAGTTGGAATATAGAAGTAGTGTCCATTTTTGATTTTGTGCAAATGGTTTTCAATAGTTTCACAATCTCAATGGAGACAGAAGTTGCCATAATATTGCTATTACCCCACCTCCCTACCAATATAGATAAATTAACTATTTTATTCTAATTCTCTATTTTTTAAAAATACATTACATTAATTTTTATAAATAAATAATTCTAAATACTATGTCTCCTCTTTTATTAATTTGAATCCTTAAAAACTTATTAAATTTAAACTACAAAAACTATTTTGGTATGGGATATTATTACTTGAAATAGATCAGCATGCCATTTTTGAAACTCAGGACCAACTCATATCAAACCATATATATTACTTAATCAAATTCAATCAAGATATCTCATCTAAAATTCTTATTCAATTTCACTGCAATTCATTTCTTCTTATTGTTAATTATAGTTCATCCCATTATTTTCATCAATTCATGTATCTTAATATTTCACTAATTACCACAAAATTTTAACAATGCTACTAATACTTAAAGTGCATAGTGTAAAGTGCTCAGTGAAAGTGCTTCAGTATTATAAATACAATAAATACACTAAAAAAAGCTTTGAGACAATCTTGAATTCACTAAATCAATGACTTTCCTATCAAAGTTTTAAATATTTCTTCAATCGTTCATGTGAAAAAAGTTCATTAGCAAAAATTGAGTTCATTTAGAAAATAGTTCAAATGAAAAGAAGAAAGTTCATTTGCAAAAATAAAGTTCATTTAAAAATTCATATAAAGAGAGGGTAGCTTATAACATTAATGACATTCCTATCAGTGTTTTAAATGTTTCTTCAATTATTCACTTGAAAAAGTTCATTAGCAAAAAATGAGTTCATTTGAAAAATAGTTCATATGAAAAAAGGAAGGTTCATTTACAAAAATGGAATTCATTTAAAAATAGTTCATATGAAAAAAAGGAAATTCATTGTAGCTTATGACTTCTGACTTTCCATTTAATATAATAAACTAGTATAGTCTTTTACAAATACTTAGCTCTTTAACTCGAGTAGCCCATTGTCAAATCAGCATCGTTGCTTCTAACTTATATCCGACCAGGCCTTAGTTTCAAAGGGTTAACTCAGCATCCCCGCTGCTTCAGGGAAATGGCTGAGCAACGCTGAAATAAAAGCTATGAGTTAAATTCTATTAAAAACAAAGAAACCTTGATCAAGCATTCACTATACACATTTACCTTAGTCTATCTTCTTCACCACATTGGACCCGAGCAAACAGACAAAATGGCCACACACCCTCTATTTATACTAGCAAGACCATACTCTCCCTTCCATTGCTCTTTAAGACACAGAGCGTAATAGATTTAAAACCCCTGCATATTGTTTGAACAGCACCACTTAGTGGAGACAAGCTCCAATTTAACTATCAACTAATAGAAATGCTGCCATTCAAAGCTTTTGTTAAGTCCATTAGGATGAACAGAATCTAACTTAAAGATCCAACGTTGTTCTCTCTGCACTAAGATTGTGTCACGTTTTGAGTATCAAGTTACCTAGGTTGTATAAGGACAATAGAATTTTATTAGACACTTGGCAAACATTAAAATTTATCAATAATTTAGAAAAGGAACTTTTTTTTTGTTTTGTTTTTCTAATGTACATTTTTCTTATTGATTATTGTCTCATCTTAAAAGTCTGAACTGGTATTGTATTTTTTCTTTGTCTTGACTAATATTATGTCAAAACTATAAAATGAAAATAAAGAATTATAAAAAAAAATAAAATAAATTATCAATAATTTAACATCTATTTCAATTCATAAATCCACGTGTCAGTCCCTTTGGCTGAACCGGAAGTTGCATCAGAGGAGAAGCTTCCGCCCACACACACGCGACTGCAGGCAGGCCAGCTCAGCCGGCTTGAGCAACTTACTTTACTAACGCACTGCGAAGATAAGGGGGAAGGAGGGAGGGAGGGAGATTCAGTAGTAGGAAGGAGGGAGGGGGCCGTGCGCGATTGGTGACCGTGCGCATTCCCTCCCTTAACTGCGGGGACAAGGCCATTCACCGCTCCATGGGGCGGTGGATGGCCTTGTCCCCGTGCCTGCAGTGAGCACTTTTCCCCTCCCCCACCGTTTTGGCAGGTTACCCACGGCTAGCTGCGGGTAAAAGCCACCGTGTCATTGTCTAATATCTAGCACACTTCCTCAATCTAGTTCTCTGGTTACCCAGTCAAAGACTTCAATCAGATTCGTTTGGCATGATTTACCTTTAGTAAAGCCATGTTGTCTTGGATCTTATAATCTATTTGATTCTAGGAATTTCACTATCCTCTCCTTCAGCAATGCTTCCATTATTTTTCCAATAACCAAAGTGAGGCTTACAGGCCTGTAGTTTGCCAATTCATTCTTGCAACCACATTTGTGAAGAGGAGCCACATTTGCTCTTCTCCAATCCCATGGAACCACTCAGATCTCCAAGGATTTATTGAACAAATCTTTAAGTGGAACTGCCAGAACCTCTCTGGGCTCCCTCGGTATCCTGCGACAAATGCCATGCAGTCCCATGGCTTTGTCCACTTTCAATTTTTCAAGTTGCTCATAAACAATTTCTTCCGTGAGCAGTGTGGTATCTACACCATTCTCACATGTGATTTTGCAAGCCAATCGTGGTCCTTCTCCAGGACTTTCTTTCATAAACACAGAACAGAAATATTTATTTAGCATGTTTGCTTTTTCCTCATCACTCTGAACATAGCAGTTCATAGCTTCTTTCAGTCTCACAGATAACAGAATGTGAGCCTTTACCTTTGATAATAAGAACATAAGAATATCCTTACTTGGTCAGACCAATGATCCATCAAGCCCAGTAGCCCATTCTTAAGGTGGCCAATCCAGGTCACTAGTACCTGGCTAAAACCCAAAAAGTAGCAACATTCCATGCTACCAATCCAGAGCAAGTAGTGGCTTGCCCCATGTCTTTCTCAATAACAGACTATGGACTTTTCCTCCAGGAAATTGTCCAAACCCTTCTTAAACCCAGCTATGCTATCTGCTCTTACCACAATCTCTGGCAACGCATTTCAGAGCTTAACTATTCTCCGAGTGAAAAAATATTGGTTTTAACAGTATTTCCCTATAACTTCATCGAGTGTCCCCTAGTCTTTGTAATTTTTGACAGAGTGAAAAATCAATCCACTTGTACCCGTTCTGATTTTGTAGACTTCAATCATATCTCCCCTCAGCCGTCTCTTTTCCAAGGTGAAGAGCCCTAACCTTTTTAATCTTTCCTCATCCCCTTTATCATCTTGGTCACTCTTCTTTGAACCTTTTCTAGTGTCGCTATAGCCATCTTGAGATAAGGAGACCAGAACTGAACGCAATATAACATTCTTAGTCTTGTTAACCATCCCTTCTTTAATAATTCCTAGCATCTTGTATGCTTTTTTGGCTGTAGCCACACATTGGGTGGAATGTTTCATCGTATTGTCTACAATGACACCCAGATCCTCTTCTTGGGCGCTAACCCCCAAGGTGGATCCTAGCATCCGGTAACTGTGATTTGGGTTATTCTTCCCAACGTGCATCACTTTGCATTTGTCCACATTAAATTTCATCTGCTACTTGGACACTCAGTATTCCAATTTCCTAAGATCTGCTTGCAATGTTTCACAATCTGCATGCAATTTAACAACTTTGAACAATTTAGTGTCATCTGCAAATTTAATCACTTCACTCGTCATTCCAACTTCTAGATCATTTATAAATAAGTTAAATAGCAACAGTCCCAGTACAGATCCCTGCAGCACCCCACTGTTTACTTTCCTCCATTGACAAAAATGACCATTTAACCCTACCTTCTGTTTTCTATCTGATAACCAATTCCTAATCCACAACTGAACTTTGCCACCTATCCCATGACTCTAATTTTCTCAGGAGCCTCTAATGAGGAACTGTGTCAAAAGCTTTCTGAAAATCTAGATACATTCCAGTGCTCACCTTTATCCACATGTTTATTCATACCTTCAAAGAAGTCAAGCAAGTTGGTGAGGCAAGATCTTCCTCGGCTGAACCCATGCTGACTTTGTCTTATTAAATCATGTTTGTCTACGTGTTTCACAGTTTTATTTTTTATAATTGTTTCCACCATTTGCCCAGCACTGAAGTCAGGCTTACCGGTCTGTAATTTCACAGATCTCCCCGGAACCCTTTGAGTTTGTTTGGTACCATTTATAACATTTTCCATTTTCATTTTCTTCTTCTTTTGTCCAAATACCCATTAGCCCATCTCTAGCACCTCCTCCCAATATCCCTAGCCATCCTTTGATGCTAAATATATAACCACATTATCTTACTCAACCAAAGAGAGTTCACCAACCCCTATTTAATGTTGGGGTTAGAGACACAAAAAATGGATACCATACCTTTACAGATTTTCACAATGTGCTTCCCTGCATTCAAAACTGATATTCTTTCTGTTCTCAGCAGTTCATGCAACTAGTTTCTCTATAAGGTTAAATCAGGTGGTGTCTCTGAAATTCACTGTAAAATTATAGCTATTAGACATGCCTTCCTAGCAAACAGAATAGATGCAGTAGAGCCTAAAACAATGTCTTCCTTCATGTCGAGCAAATACATTTCTGGCTTCATTGGCATCAAATGTTACTCTCAATATTGCTTTATTTTTAAACAATTCTAGACACAATGCAAAAAGGTGCCCTCAGAGTTATCACAATTTTTACATGTCCCAGATTTCATCACCCCTGTCCTCTAAGCTGAGCAAGGGACATCGATGCCTCTTTGAAAGCTCAAGGTTTGAAAAATAATAAAACATGCAAAATGACACCAGCGCAAGGTTTTAAAAATTATAATTAAGATTTATTGAATTATTGTTTCTATTTTTCCATTATGAGATCAAAAGAATAAAGCATAATTGCTTGCATTAACAGTTGCGCTAATGGGAGATCGTTATAGTTACCAAACACTGGCCTTCTAATAACGAGCTCACCTCAAGATCTCATGACCTTCTATTATATACTTTTGGCTCAATGACATCATCAGGTTGACAACCAATAACAATTCACAAAGGAGGTGTTTAAAAGTTAGACAAAGAAATTCCTCTACGGTTACAAGTTGGACAAAGTTTTAGAAAATTACTTTTGATTTCTGAATTAACATTATAACATATTCAAGAGAATCTACAATTATTAACAGGGTGCTGAAAATTGGTCAGCTTGCTTGTCAGCTAAGTTTCATCCACACACATAGTGCTGAAAAGTTGTCAGACTTAGAGGAAAAAACTAAACTGACAGGTTCAAATTACATAGCCATTACACAGAAGCCTTAGCCTGGAGGAGGAGGGGCTGGCTTCCCCCTCTCTATGCTAGAGACTGTTAATTATGTCCAGATGTTGTGCCCTTTGAATTTCTTTAGGTTGCAAATATATATATATATATATATATATATATGTTTTTCAAAACCCATTCTTTTGTTCAATACACAGCCATACACACACTCCAGTCATATTTGCTTGGCCAAGCTACCATACATTCATACCATACATTCATAATTTTCATTCAAAACTATATTTAATTCCTGTTATATCTGTAGTCTAAAGCAAGCACATATGGTATTAATTAACACCACGATGCTGAGAACAAAGACCTGGAAACCAAAATGGATTCCAAAAACTGAGAAGATATAGCAAAGACAGAGAACCAAAATGGATTCCTCTGGTTTCCTTCATGATCTGGCCCAACAGCAAAGTACATAAAAAGAACACCATTCTTTCCCTTATATTAATCTGTAGTGTGTTTTTCTGGCTTTAGCTACATTTATATTTACATTTTTATTCACTTTTTTTCGTACGCTTCCATTGGGCGTGTCCTTAACTAACACATATGCTTGTATCTAACTAGAATTACCCAGAATCATACGAAAAACTGGCACTTTTGTAGAAAAACTCCACAAAAATACTGCACCATCATGTTCCGACATCCATTCCATTACCGTCCCATAAACATCACCCTCTACTGGCCACGAGCCACTACTCCTCAAAGCCCATTTTGTAAGCCTGTTCAGATTTTTAAAATATACTGCTTCCATCTGCACACTCTATTAATGCTTTGCTCTAGTTCAGAATTTCTGCTCTGAAAATTCAACACCTAAAGTAGGAAGTTCTATATTCCTTCATAAATTCTCTGTAGAATCTTACTTTTAATCCCTTTCCATTTCTTCTGCCAATTATAATTTTATCACATATTATGGGACTCAGATCTTTCTTCCTGTTGTCCAATAAGGATTCCAAATAATTCCATTTTTCCTAATAGAAAAATCTGTCATTCTCCTGCAGCTCATACTACTCATTGCAAAGATATGTTTTCATTGTTACTTGTAAAGAGTGTTTCACAAATTCTATTCCTTTTCTCAACTATTTTGTAAATTAGAAACTTTCCATTCTAGGAGAAAATTCGTTATTCATTTGCAATGGCAAATACTTTGAATGCTCCAGAGATAAGTTAAAGCATTTGCACATAATATCCTAAGCCCTTCGTACTGACAGATTGATTGGTTTATTTATTTAAAAACCAAGAACAACTCACTGACTAGGAAGAAAACACACATCGCCTAAAAAAAAAAATACACTGCCCAATATTCAGCCTATAGTGGTATGAGATATTGGAGATGCTCACAGCTATGAGTTGAACTCACCATGGATATTCAATGCCAGGGCATGCGTGGCTCCTGGCATTGAATATCCGAATATAAGTGGTCACCTGGAACTTAACCAGGCACCGACTGATATTCAGACTGATGCCTGGTGAACTTTAACACATAACCCTACCCCCTTTTTACAAAAGCATAGCGTAGTTTTTAGCACCAGTCGCGGCGGTAACAGCTACTAAGCTCATAGGAATTCTATGAGCGTTGGAGCTGTTACCATTGCGGCTGATGCTAAAAACTGCGCTACAATTTTGTAAAAGGGGATGGGGAGTTAGGATAGCCTTTTCACTGTCTTAACTTTAAGCAGTAACTTAGTCAGTTTGTGGACTGAAGATTGCCACTAACCAGCTAAGTAGGTATTCCACCCCTTTTCCATCTAATTGGTTAGGTGATGGCCGGTTAGCGACAATATTCAGCAGCATTAACTAATTTTTTCAGAAGGCCTATACAAATGTATTTTTATTTGGATCGGTTGAAGGCAGAACTGGAGCTAGCAGAGCTAGAATACTGGCTGGCCCAACATCCACACAGTCTACGTTCTGTCTCTTAAACAATAAAGCAGTTCACACAATAAGAGTTGCTTCAAACTATGAAGGGTTTACTGCAACTTGGGTAGCTTTATTGTAGTAAAGGTATTTAAAGTGAGAGGTAACTCACTTACAATTCCTATATCATTTTCTTCTTTATTTCCTTTATATTTCCATCTCAAAATATTGGGGCTTCCTTACTGAGGGAAATCTGGAGGATAGAGATGTCTTTACCGTGGGCACAGTTTTTCTTTTCAAGTTTTATTACTTAGCACTTCTTGTCTCTCTCCCTTCCTTTTGCTCCTTGCAGACAGTGTTGGAGGACAGATTCACTATGCCTTTGCTCTGTGGAAGCAGTCCAGCAGTTGGTAGGCTTTGAGGTTGGCTCCCCACTCTTCCAGGTCAGGAACTGTATTAGTTTTTCCCCAGTAAACAGGCTGCAGCTTGGATGATAATAGTGATGTCCCCTAGCATGGTTCTTGCGCAATAGCTCAGGACTGTAAGCCAATGATAATGACCCCCTCCCCCTGGGCTGAGTATTTATAGAAGCCCTGTTTTCCCTCCAAAGGCTGGATACTCCCACCCTGTAAATCAGGTAGGGAAGGTGCAGCCCACGTTGGGATTAATGAAAGGTCAGAACTATTTCTGATGGACTGCTGAAAGTACTGGTACTGCTCCACAGACAGAACTTTGCCATCTCTACATGTTCAACCATAACCTGATAGTAACTTGGAATATGAGGACGTTACTGACCAGACTTTACGGTAGATATCCTGCAAATAATGGGATGGTTGGATAGGCTGGAGTGAGCTTGGACAACAACTCCAGCAGCTGGAACCTAGGAGAGTACCAGGTGGACTTTACGGTCTATATCTGAGAAATATCAAAGAAAAAAGACAAAGTTAATTTAATTATGAATTTATAATGTGAATTACTAATAGGCAGACCGGATGGACCGTTCAGGTCTTTATCTGCTGTCATTTACTATGCTACTATATATCCCTAATACCAACAGTTACTGGAGGAAACTACATTGGTATCTTCCATATTCCATAGTGACAATACCATAGCCCAACCAAGAAGAGAATGTCATGGATATGGTTCAATCAATGATCTGAAACAATGTGAAAAAACATAGAATTTCATTTCTGCAAATTGGCACTTAACAAAATAAGATAACACTCTTTTCTCTACAGTGGCAAAATAACGCTCATAATTTAGGAAGTTGGTTGGTTGGGCTGAGAACTTTTCAGCACCCCTCGTAGCCTAGAATAGGGGTGGGCAATCATTGTCCTTAAGGGCCACAACCCAGTTGGGCTTTCAAGATTTCCACAATGAATATGCCAAGGGAGCTTGGATTACAGGCCAAATGCTGAAACTGGCAGCAGTGCTTCTTCCAGAGTGACTAGGCCAAAGCACTGGTCTTTCCTGCCATCTCAGCCTACACACCTGAAGTAATTTTCAAGTTACATTTCTGGATGCAGACCTCAGTGGAGGAAGTGTACTTCTAAATTAATGCCTTGGCAGGGGAGGGATAACTCAGGAGTTTATTTTTGTTCAGGCAAACAGGTATAGCACCCAGCCAAAAACAAAGCGGGAAAGGTTCCACTGACTGAACTGTGGTCTGTGTAGTATTCGTGGAATAAGACCTAACACTATTCCTTTTAGGGACCTTTTCTTCAGCATTTGCATTAGTGCTTTGAGTTTTAAAAAACAAACAAACAACATAAGTAAATCATGCTAGTTTTTTAATCTGCCTCTCTCTCTCTCTGTTAAAAAATGGGAAAGTTCATGAAAGCTACATATCTACCCTCAGGCAAGGCAGTGCCTGCACAGCTCCAGTTCAACCTCCCAGGTAGGAGAGCAATAGTGGGAACAGTCTGCTGAACTGGCTTTCTACACAAGTGAAACTTCCCAGAGTGTCTTTAAGGCTGAATTAGGCTTGTAATGCATGAAAATTTCTGCAGCCTGAAATTTTTTTTTTTTTTTAAAAAGTCCTGGGTGACCTGCTTCAGGTCTACTTTTAACTCTTTTTATTCCTATTCTGCATGAAAGGAACTACAGGAGGAAGAGATAGCTAGTTCAGCAGAAAGAGGGAGATTGGCTCCTCAGAAAAGGATAGTGCCTCAGTAAGAAGATTGTGTTGGAGAGAGAAGCTGATGACTCTTATTTTCTAAGGCTTGATCTCTGGGTCACTGTGGAATGGGCCATGACAGATGTTATTATTATATAGGTGGATCCTATATTCATGGGTGGTCACAGGATTTCTCTCCCCCTACAAAGTGTTTTCTAATACTGTGGCAGCTGGAGATGACATCTCCTCAGACCTGATTCTAGCTTTAAAATAGCCAAAGACAGGTGTTTCATATTCTTTCCATGGTGAAAGTAAAATAAAGTATTGGGACACCTAGGGAGGTTGTGCTTAAGTAAAGTCATAATTGGAAGAAAGCACAGCATTGAGGGACCTGAATGGTAGGAAGATTCAAGTCTCTGTTTAAACAATTTTTCTTTTTTTCTTTAGTTTCTCTAGTTTTATGCAGCTATATGTAGTGGCTCCAGATCGAGTCCTCCTCTATTGGCTTCAACATCTCCTCAATGAGGCCATGTTGTCCTTCTAACAGGTAGTAACATGCAGAGGAGAGAGGCTTTGAACATCTTTATGTAGGGACCTAACAAGTCCTGGACAGATAACTACTGGGGAGACTTACATAATGGAAATAATTGATGCTAGGAGCTCCTTTGCTTGGATTCTCCATATTAATTGGTCAGGATCAGTTCAAGACAGGACTTCAATATTTCTGCCATGCTTCTCAGGAGTTTCCATGCATAGTGACAGACATGGCAGTCTTGAACAGGTTGGGCAGTTTCATCCTCTACAAAAGTTAACTGCATTTTTGATCCCTAAAGTTTCAGGATTTTTTCAAGTTCAGAGAGGCTAACAGAAAGTACATATGGTAGGTCCTGCCTCACTTCAGGCTCCTCCTCCTAATACTGGTTATTGTTTCTCTAAATTGAGAGGCCAAGAATGCAACTATTCTGGCAGCTCCCTCTCTTCCTCAGGAAGGTAGCTTTGGACAGAAGGTTTGACTGGGGTAGGCCCCGCCTTATTACAAACTGCTGTGTTCTAATTGTGTTTCTTCATGGAAACACAAATTTGCATTCTGTTCAAGGATGGGCAGGCAGCTGCCTATTTGCCTTAATGGCCATTGTGCCCCCATCCTGATGATAACCGTATATACAATTCCTTCTAGACCAAGGATAGATGAAATTGCTTCAAGAATCATCTTGAGAACCTGAATATACTCCTGTTATTTCAAACTTGAAACATTTTTTTCAGTAGTAGTAGCCTTGAGTCCAGGACTGTGTATCTCAACAGGCTTTCCAATAGGATTCCTTTGAGCCCATTTCTTTTTGATTGTCCGATGCATTCACTTGTCCAAAGGGAATGTCTCCCTAGGTGTGCTCCAAGAGTTTTTATTGGTTGCACCCTTTAATTCCTGAGAAGTATTCAGAGTGTATTCATATGAGGTCATCTGGTTGGTGTAAGACAGTGCTCACTAAGATATCAAGAGAAGGCAATTCCTTCTGATCTCTTGGCTGAGTCAGTCTCTCCTAGAGAATGCTAGTTACCTCTGTGAGAATTGTCTACAACTTGCATGTCGTCATTCAGTGTTCCTTTCTTATTGCTGTGCTCCTTGCTTCCAGAGCTGTGGGTTTTGTTTCTCCTGGAAATTTTCATTTATGTGAATTGTGCATTAGGGCTATCAGGCTTATTTCAACTTCAGATTGAGTTTGTCTGACTGCTAAATAACACTTCAAAAACAAAGTGGTTAGTTGAGCTCTCTTCAGAAAGATAATTGCTAGTAATGAAGGAGTTCATAATTTAGAGCAACTATCAGTTATCAGTTCTCACTCATGAGCTCCTTGCAAGACAGCAAGGAAGGCACAAAGTTATACAGGCTGAAAACTGCTGATTTGGCTACACATGAAGTTATACACATGAAGTTATACAGGCTGAAAACTGTGGACTGGCTACACATGAAGCAATCAAGCAACACAAAAGATTTCATGGATCTAGGCAAAAACAATTCTTTAGCCAAAACCTAAAGTATTCCAGTAGAGAGAAAATATGAATTCCTTGTAAAAGACAGTAAGATTGCATTCTTGGCTACCAATCCCCTGTTTGTGTGTTAATGCATGTTCAAGCTCTAATAAGATAGATATAATTAGGGATCTCATAGAACTTCATCAACCAGGTTTATCATAATTACAGACACCTGACTTTCAGGAAGATCCAATTTTTAGAGATGTCTGCCTTGAGGAATACATTATTTTACATTCCTCTAGGTAAAAAAGGTGGAGGTGTGGCAATAATTTTTAAATCTTTTTTTATTAAGCTTTTAGAATCAGTAAATAATAATGGTTTAGAACAGGTGGTCTCAAACTCAAACACTTTGCAGGGCAACATTTTGGATTTGTAGGTACTTGGAGGGCCTCAGAAAAAAATAGTTAAGTCTTAATAATAATATTGTAATTTATAGCTAAAGAGACATATGATCAAGAAACTGTTTTATTTTACTTTTGTGATTATGATAAACATACTGAGGGCCTCAAAATAGTACCTGGCAGGTTGCATGTGGCCCCTGGGCTGTGAGTTTGAGACCACTGGTTTAAAAGTAATGGTCTTTGAGACTACTGATGTCTGATTGTTATATATTTAAGTTACTTTTGTATTGTAATTTAAAAAAAAAAACCCAACTTCAATAAACATACTTGGACTAAAAAAAACCCCAAACCTATCCACTTCTCAGAGTGGTTAAAAAATTGGATAACTAGCCAGTTGGCTTTGGGTAGATTTCCCATTACAGAAGGTAATATAATTCTGATGTTGTTAAGAATCCTAAAACTAGTATCTCAGATGTTGCCAGTGGCCTCAATTCCTCTATTTGTGAATCTAATCAAGGGTGTAGTCACCAAACAGCTGAATGAATACCTAGATCACTTTGACTTACTTCATGATTCTCAATCAAGGCTCTATAAGCACTTTAGTACGGAAACTGTGCTTAATGCTTAAAGCAGGTTGTTAAGTAAGGGACAAAGAGCTATTACAGTTCGATCTGTCTAGTGCAGGGGTGCCCATACTTTTTGGGCTTGCACGCTACTTTTAAAATGACCAAGTCAAAATGATCTACCAACAATAAAATAAAATAAAAAAAACACAAATCACACTGTACGCAGAGAAAATGTTAATTATCATTTATATTCTGAGGTTTTTTCTCAGAGGTCAAGGCAGATGACAACTATATAAAAATAGACAAATATACCCGCTCCCTTTTTACTAAATCGCGATATCGATTTTTAGCGCAGGGAGCTGTGCTGAATGCCCTGCACTGCTCTCAATGCTCATAGGCTCCCTGTGCTAAAAACTGCTATTGTGGTTTAGTAAAAGGGGGCCATAGTGCAAAATATAGACAGCAGATATAAATTCTCAAAACGGACACATTTTTATTACCTTTGTTGTCTGGTGATTTCATGAGTCTCTGGTTGTACTTTCTTCTTCTGACTGTGCATCCAACATTTATTCCCTTCTTTCAGCCTCCTGTATGTTTCCTCTCCTCCAGCCCTCATTCCTTCCCCCAACTTTTTCTTCCTCCCTCCCTGCCCCCTCCCTTTCTTTCTCCATGCCCCCTTCTTTTATTCTCTCTGTCTTTCTTTCTGTCTCCCTGCCCCCTTTCTTTCTGTCTCTCTCTATGCCCCCTTTCTTTCTGTCTCCCTGCCCCCATATCTTTCTGTCTGTCTTTCTCTCTCCATGCCCCCTTTCGTTCTTTCCCTTTTTTTGTTTCTCCCTGCCTGCCCCCTTTCTTTCTTTGTCCTTTATCCCTGCTCTCTCCCAAGCCGCCGCCGCCAAGTTCTGAGCTCTCCATGCTTCCTGACACCATAAAGAGGACACAGAAGCGCTGGGCCAACCAGCCTTCCCCACTCGACGTCAATTCTGATGTTGGAGGGGAAGTTCTGGGCCAGCCAGGTAGCGATTGGCTGGCCCGGAACTTCCTCTCTGACATCAGAATTGATGTCGGGTGGGGAAGGCTGGTTGGCGCAACGCTTTGGCGTCCTCTTTACGGCATCAGGAAGCAAGTAGAATGTGAAGGCAACGCAAGTCTATCACGGAACCTGGGATGGGCTCTGCGATTGATTTGCATTGCCTTCGCGTTCTACTGGTTGATCGCGATCGACCATTTGGGTACCCCTGGTCTAGTGGCTTTGATTTGGGCATTGGGCAAAACATATTCTCCTGGTTTGCAACATTTTAAACATCTTCTAGGACATATAGAGTTAAGTTTAAGGGTATGCCATCTGAATTGTTGTAAGCTAATTGTGGGGTGCCTCAGGGCTCTCCCCTGTTGTTGATGTTATTTACTGTTTAAGTGTCTTCCCTTAGTTCAGTTACTGCTGTTATGATACAACTTCTTGGATTATGGATCCAAACCTTTCAATTAAAACTTATTAACAAAGATAAGAATAAATTCATGTAAACCGTTCTGAGCTTCTCTAGGAGAACGGTACAGAAAATTGAATGAATGAATAAATAAATAAATAAAACTAAATTGTTATTATTAGGTACAGAAAATGAATTATGGAATGACATTTTAAAATTTAGTGGGGATCAGATTTCCCATCAAATTATTGGGAATAATGTTGTCTAACTCACTTTCAATAGAATCTTAAGTGTACATTGATTAGGAAATTGTTTCTTCTGATGAAGAAAACTATGGAGAATTTGTGATTTATTAGATAACTGCTCATTTCATCTGGTTGCTTCTTTCCACTCTTGATTATTGCAGTATCATTTATGCAGGTTTCTGGCCTACATTTCAGGTACCTACGTAGGTCGAGTCACTAGCATCTAGACTATTGGGGTGGGTCAGTGGAGTGGGCAGACTTGATGGGCTATGGCCCTTTTCTGCCGTCATCTTTCTATGTTTCTATGTTTCTATCGCGGCCCTAGGGAGTCGCCTATCACCGCCTAAGCTCGCCACTTCAAGGCAAGCCCATGCGTAGCCTTGTGCAAGCTTAGGCAGCCCTACGCACCTCCCAAGGCTCGCGAAGACGCTTACAATGTAGGCAGCCTACCTCAGGATTTTTTTTAAAATGTGCGTCCCGATTGGCTGGTTAGACAACGGTAGGATGCCTATCGCCACCTCCAATCAGGACACCATTTATAGAATTTGCCCCTAAGAGTCTAAAATATTAGACTGCTTTTAATGTGACAGTAGTTTTGCTTACCAAGCTCCTGCAATTTGAAATTCTTTACTATTGCTTCTTAAATGCAACATTATTTGCAATTTAGAAAGGCTCTAAAAACTTACTTCTTTATAACATTTCTGATCAAAAATTAGATAACTGTTGTTAATCTAATAGTGAACTTTGTCTTTCTGGTTATATTGTTAACTAGTCTTATAGCCCGTTACATTAACGGATGCTAGAATATGTGTGTGTGTGTCTGTCTTTTATTTCTTTTTCTCTCTCTCTCCTTAGCCGCTTTCTGTATTTCTGTCTTTCTTTTTCCTCGGCTGTCCACCCATTCTCCCTTCCTTTTACCTTCCCTGTGTCCACCACCACCCCTTCACTGCTCCCCTTATCCAGCAGCAGCCCTTCTCCCTTTTTTTAATCTCCCATCTGTCCAGCAGCACCTCTTTCCTGCTCCCCCGTCCAGCAGTAGGCCTCCCTTCTTAGCAGGGACCGTCTTTTCCATATTAAATGCACAGCACTGTGTACACCTTTCAGCGCCATAGAAATGGTAAACACGGTAGTAGTAGTGACCAACAGAAATAATTAGACGTTGGAACGACTGCATCCCCGATATTCTTTCAACCTAACCAACTATTTAATTTTTCCTTAACTATTCCGATGGTATTCCGTCTCAGTGCTCACTTATTATTATAAAGCAGCACATTGTATTCTTGCAATTAACAAATTTTCTTGATATGTTTTTATATCCTGTGCTCTCATTAGGCAAACACAATTGAAAAGTGTTATATGCACAATGAAAGGCTGACTCCAGGATGGTTTTGCCTTAGAATCTGAAATATAGATGACATTTTTCTTATGGTTTAACACTCAGGCAAATAAAACGCCAGCTCTTTCGTAGGGCCGGCCACTCAATAATGAAACCGTATATGGCTGGTTTTTCTACTATAGAGCAGTAAATTCTCCCCTAGAAATCTATTTCTAACATGTCAGGTCTTGGGGCTTAGATTCTATTGCAGCACTGCTGTAAATTCCATGGATAAGCTGACAAAACGCATTAAATGTCAGTAGATGTCTCATTAAAAATGAAGAGCCCAATAGCCGCCGCGGCATGCAGACGCTGACAGCTGCCGCGACCGACATCCGCCTCGGGAGAGAGAGAGAGATGCGCATGGTAAGCGTGCATGTGCACTCCTACCTGCGGGGACCTACAACGCACGGAAAACGGAACACGCTGGTAAGAGTGCGCATGCGCGCTTAGGCTTTTATTATATTAGATTCCCAGGATCTGCCTAGGAATTAACAATATAACTGAACTTCTTGGGCTTTTGCGGAATATAAGAACCAATGTAATGTAATTTGGGGTTCATAAGTTTTTAAAATAATAGAAACATGTCTGTTACATAGTGTTTCTCAATCACCTGGAAGAAGTCTAACAGTTATAAATTGCTTACTTAAATCTGTGTTAGAATGAACAAGAGAAAGACAGCTAGTACGTAGTTACAGTCTTAGGCTTATGTTTAAACACCTACTAGTTTCAGACCTTTTTATCTATTCTGGGGGGGTCCCCTCTTTGTCAATATAGATTTACAATACAATACAGTTGTGATAAGCAAAGACTTATATATATCTATCTATAATAATAAAATGCTAGCGCTCATGCGCACTCTTACCAGCGTGTTCCCTGAGATCTGATCTGTCGGGCTGTGGCTGGTAGGAGTGCGCATGTGCGCCACACAAGCCTCCCTGCTCTCTACCTCGCACCGCTGCAGTGGGTCCTCTCACGAGACGCACCTGCGCTGGAGAAGGATTCCGACGAAGGCGGCGATCGTGAGGGGAGCTGCCGTGGCACCTTCAAAATTAAAAATAAACTTTGGGCAGAAACGGCCCCACACTCATGGCTCGGCTTCAGGCACGCATGCGCGTGACAGCTGTCAGCGCCTGGCGGCTGCTTACTCTATAAAGGAAGGGCTACTATTGTGCTGACTTTGCTGCTGCTCTTTACAGGATTTCTTAGTTGAGGTCCCCCGGCAGCATTGGGCAATGTCTCCTTCATTGCTCTCATTCAACGATACGAATGCAACTTTGATGTGAAGGTCAGTGGGTGGCAAACGTGTTGATTGTGAGCTGCTGAATTATGGATGCTGTTACTGCTGGATAGAGGGGAGCAGGGAAGGGGTGTTGCTGGACAGGGGAATTCAGGGAGGATGGAAGGAGCAGGAGAGAGACAGGACGGTGGGGGGGGGTAAAGAAAAAGGAAGGGAGGCCTACTGCTGGACAGGGGGAGCAGGAAAGAGGTGCTGATGGACAGGGGGGACAGAAAAAGGAAAGGAGGCCTACTACTGGACAGGGGGAGCAGGAAAGAGGTGCTCCTGGACAGTGGAAGAGGTGCTGATGGACAGGGGGGGGAAGGAAAAGGAAGGGAGGCCTACTGTGGGACAGGGGGAGCAGAAAAGAGGTGCTGTTGGACAGGGGGGAGGTAAAACAAAGGGAGAAGGGCTGCTGCTGGATAAGGGGAGCAGTGAAGGGGTGGTGGTGGACACAGGGGAGGTAAAAGGAAGGGAGAATGGGCAGGGGAAGCAGCCAAGGGGAAGTGGTGGACAGCCGAGGAAAAAGAAAGACATAAAAAAAGAAATAGAGAAAGCGGCTAAGGAGAGAGAGAGAGAAAGAAATAAAGACACACACACACACACACACATATATTCTAGCACCCATTAATGTAATGGGCTATAAGACTAGTATAGTGTCTAGGAGAATCGGCTGACTGACATTTGTCAATAACTCAGTTTCTTAGATTTTTTAGTCCAAGCTGTTAGTTCTAACTTTTCTAGATCCACATTCTCCTCTTAATAGATGAATTATTTTAGGAATCATTTAGACATCATGAATATTCATCAGGACTTTTATCTCTAGCTGTATTTCAATATATTCTCCCTCATCAAAAATTAGATCTTCATACGTATTCTGTTCTTTAGTTTAACAATCTTTGGATATATTATATTATATGAGATGTCATGATGGGCAATTTTACTGATGTTATCTGTTTAGCACAGTATTGCCTGGATGATACAAAGGGGAACCTGAATAAATTCTATCCTCACCTTGGAGTAAACTGGGGTGGAAAGGTTCCACATACCTTCTCACTAAAATGAGCCATCAACCAGGTTTCAGGTCTATTACTTGTCCCTTGAATCCTTGCTCCTTCTGCATTCAGGTTTTCTCTCTTGCTGTGACTTGGATTCAAATGTATCTTCTGTAATTGTGTAAATTGAAAAATTGGGGGCTCTAGTGAAAGGGGGCTCAAATTCCAATTGGTATTGTTTTTAAATATTGGGTAACAATATTGGTACTTGGATATCAAATATGTATCTTTTTGCTCCCCTTTTGGATCTGCATTATTTTGTTGTAATTCTGTTTAAAGTTGTAAACCTTTTACAACAGGGGTTATCAACCCAGACCTTCAGACATACCTAACCGGTCAGTTGTTTTTTTTTTTTTTAATTCATGAGATAGATTAGATAGACATGCCTGTACCAGGAGATAGACAAAAGTCATGTGTATTCATTGTGGATATCCTTTAAACATGAATGTTGTCTTGATGTTGGCTGGATGTGTCTTAAGGACTGTGTTGAGAAATATTGGTCTACAGCAGTGGTACTCCAACCTGGGAACCACCAACCATTCAGGTTTTCAGGATATTTCCAATGAATATGCATGAGACAGATTTGCATGTCTGTCACCTCCATCATATGCAAATTTATTTCATGCATATTCATTAGGGATATCCTAAAAACTCAACTGGTTAGTGGTACCCCAGGATAGGTTTGAGAACCACTGCTCTAGAGTATCTTTGTGTTATTGAGACAGTATAGAATAAATAAATACATACATACATCTAGCCCTGCACAGAAATTTATTTTACCAATATAACTATCTATGGCAGTGTTTCTCATCCCTCTCCTGGAAGCAAACCATGCCAGTCAAGTTTTTAGGTTTACCACCATAAATATGCATGAGGTAGATTTGCGTATAATGGGTTTCTGCAATATACAAGTTTGTCTCATGCATATTAATTGTGTTATTCCTGAAAGCCCAATTGGCATGGTTTGTCTGCAGGAGAGGGATGAGAAGCACTGATTGATGGGCCTAATTCACTAAGATTTTCTCTCAAAGTCTATGGGAAAAGATCTGGATGAATCAGATCTAATGTAAAAAAAATATTTGATAACTTAGTATAGCTATGTGTATATGAATACACACATGCTTTATGCTATAAACATTCCAAGTGAAATCTTTTTTTTCTCGACAGAATTTCCCAGAAGTGGATTTCTCCTTATCAGACAATCCTATCTTTCTGCACTGAATCCTGACAGTGAGCGAATCATCATCATCAAATCCAACTTGAAATATCTCCATTCTCAAATTTCCTGATTTAACTCTGTCATGTTAGTCTGAAATCTCTTGCATTTCAATTTCAGTTACCAAGTATCAAGAATGGGCACTACTCAGTCAGGAATGATCTTGACAGACAGTAGAGTTTGGGGTGATATATACTCTTCTTGTTTTGGACATAATTTCTTTTAGCAGAAACAGTCTTCTAGTATGAGCCAAGTTAGACCTGTACGGATTTTTGTCCCTGCCTTATTGATGACATTATCAAGCATCCACTTGTCTGTGTCTAAAAGAATGGAGCAGGACAGCAGTGACACTCTAATCATATTGCTGTCTCATGATGCACAGACCATACACAAGGGGATTAACATGACTAATGAAGTGCATTTATTAATATTCCAGGGCTGTACTTGAACACAGGACAAAATCTTTCAATATGTGCCTCTTGACAACTAAAGAGTTTGCAGGTGCAGACATTCCAGGCAACATCAGTTCTTCCCTTCTTTCTACTCTTTCCATCTGCCCTTCATGTCCCATTTTTGCACCTAATCTTTAGGCATTCCAATGCTCTTAAATTGACAGCACAGAACACAAGGATTTCCCCTTTTCAGGAAAGGCTGCATTTATTAAAAATTCTATGTAAGGGCAGAGTAACTTTACAAACTTGATGCTTTTAAAGATGTTTTCTACCAGAAAATGCACATTAAAAATGTCTTATAATTAAGAAGTGCACTCAGCTGCCCTGTCTGATTTGTTTCTTACCACAGACACAGTAGGAAGGACCATGAAGTGGGAATCAGCAAAATTGTCTTATTTAATGGTTTTCTAAGTTTTACACTGCAGAGTGGTTGCTACATTATGACTTTTGTATAGGTTCCGATTGCAAATTTCCTGTGGACTTTCCCTTGAACTTACTATTAAAACAAAATAAAACTTCAGTAAATTCAATTCATTTGGCCTAGGCACAAACATAATAAAAGTAGCCATCAGGCAAAACCTTCCTTGATCACCGAACCATTCAGAATACTCTTTGGTTTTGTATCACCACTTGCAGTAATAAAGCTGCACTGGTGCCTATCCATATTGTATTCCATGCAGTAAATAGCAGTATCCCACCCTATAGGCTGCTGCTGTGCCAATGAGGTGCAGTATAGTGTAATTTTGTAACATTAAGGTTTGTTTTGGTTTATTTTAATGAAGACACTTATTATAGACACTGAAGAATGTTTAATTGTTTATGTCTGCTTTTCATTAGAATATTTACATGCCTGTACCAGGAGCCCAACAGCTAATTTTTATTTCTGTGAGGTCACTGTGAAAACTTCAAAATGAAAACGGTCTGCCCCCTTTTTCATTCACAGGCAATGTAGAGAATATGCATATATTTTATTTTTTGTTTATGATTTGCTGATTTTGAAGTTTCTATGATTAAAGCCACAATGTTTACACTTAAATGTAAATAGCAATGCACAGATGATTTTTTCCAGATATTTTTATAATTTAGTGTTGTGTGTTTTGTAGTTTAATGAAGGAATAAAGTTGTCTAGCTCTGTTCTTTTAATAGAATTCTCCTGGATTCATCTTGCTTTGTGCTAGTGCTGTCTGAATGAGACTGGAAACAGAAAAATGACAGCACAGTAGTCGCCTGTGACTTCCTGAAATTTACAAAAGAAGGTAGAATTGATAGAGCTATAGTTGGATTAACTTCTCTTTCTACTTTATTCTATCAGTTTCCCAAAATATCTATCTGTAAATGTATAGTTTTTCATATGATAAATTTACAATAATGAATATTACAGTACTACACTTAACCATACAATCTAACACACATTCTGAAACTATTAAAAAAATAATTGACAGTATCAAAAACAATTGAAAAGCAATTCTGTCAATATATATATGCTGCCATGGAGCTAGTTCTTAATCCTTTCCAACCTCCCCCTAAACTCCAAATGATGGTATCAAAGTCTAAAACACAATGGTGAAAAAAAATATTGCAAATTAGTGTGCAAAAAGCCTTTAGCAAAAAAAATGCTAACTGGTATCAACAAGCTATCTAATACTGTTGAGGGAAATCAGTGTTGCATAGTGTCAACTCATGCATAATTCAATATTTGGAACATCTATAGCAACCCACATTAGGGTTGGAGGGTCTATATGAAAACAGACTAAGCATTATAGGACAAATCCTCAAAAGTAACCAATTACATTTAAATCAGCCATTTCTGTGAATACATGAATGGTGATAAAAGTGTGTATGTACATTTGAAAATGCAAAGGTATGTGTGATAGCACAAAATAAGTACCTGTATATAATATGTAAAACACATAACTACAGAAAGGTGGTTTATCAAATCCCATCTCCTTTATTTACACTCCTGACCAAAACTTACTACCTTGTTTTCTATATAAAGCAGGGGTTCTCAACACTTCCAGCCAGCCAGATTTTCAGGATACCCATAATGGATATATGTGAAATAGGTTTACATACAATGGAGGTAGTACATTTTTTTAAAATATGTCTTATCTGATCATTTTTGTTCATTTAATCCATTGATTCCCAACCCTGTCCTGGAGGACCATCATCAAGATTTTCAGGATAGCCCTAATGAATATGCATGTCACCATTATATGCAAATCTCTCTCTTGCATATTCATTAGGGTGATCCTGAAAATCTGACTAGCTGGTGGTCCTCCAGGACAGGGTTTAATCATAGCATAAGAATCCAGGAACTGATGGGTTATAGATGAATCTACCAGCAGGTGGAGAAAGAGCACAGTTGAACTCTGTCTATAGGACAGTGAGACTTCTTTTCAATTAATATTCCTCTAAACCAGGGGTAAGGAACTCTGGTCCTTGAGAGCTGTATTCCAATCAGGTTTTCAGGATTTCCCCAATGAATATGCATAAGATCTATTTGCATGCACTGCTTTCAATGCATATTCATTGGGGAAATCCTGAAAACCCGACTGGAATACGGCTCTCGAGGACCAGAGTTCCCTACCCCTGCTCTAAACAATGCAGCAGACTAACACATGAAACAAGCCACAACAACTTCTTCCCCCCCAGTGACCAAGTCAACACTGGAAAATTGACAAAACTGAACAAGAAAGTTTTCAAGTTTCAAGTTTTTATTTGTATTTGATGAATCGCTTATTCAAGTTACAAAGCGATTTACAGCTTCATAAAACAAGTTTATATAAGTAAGCACAATAACTTAAAACTAACAGTTTTGAGACATACACGAAACGTGAAGGATAGAGGGGTAAAGTTACATCTTCATAGCTTAGGAAAATAGACAAAAAGCAAGGAAAAAACAATGGGATGGGTAAATAAAACTGAACCATAATATCTTCATCTAGAAGAAAGTTAAAGATTGAACGTGTCTTTAAAGAGGTAACTTTTTAAAAGTTTTTGAATTGACTAAGGTCTTTTTCTTCTCTAATATGCTGGGGAAGAGCGTTACACAATTGGGGGGCCATTACTGAGAACATATCATGTCTTCTAGTGCCTATGATTTTTAATGATGGGACCATTAGGAGTTTTTGGGCTGTCGATCGAAGACACCGGGAAGTGTTGTGGGGGATGAGCATTCTATTGATGAATTGTGATTCTTTAAAGATTAAAGTTTTAAATACAAGAAGTAATATTTTGAAAGTAATGCGGTGACTAATTGATGGAGAAACATGGTAACATAGTAGATGACAGCAGATAAAGACCCGAATAGTCCATCCAGTCTGCCCAGTACTGTGCTTAGGTTCCAACTACTGAAGTCTCTGTCAAAGCTCACTCCAGCTCATCTACACCAACCCAGCCCATCCTCAACCAAACGGCCATATACAGACACAGACTGTGCAAGTTTGACCAGTACTGGCCTTACTTCTTCAATATTTACTATTATTTTCTGATTCTAAATCCTCTGTGTTCATCCCACGCTTTTTTGAACTCTGTCACTGTTTTCTTCTCCACCATCTTTCTTGGGAGCGCATTCCAAGCATCCACCACCCTCTCCATAAAGAAAAACTTCCTTACATTGCTCTTGAGTCTTCCACCCCTCAGCCTCAAATAATGCTCTTTGGTTTTACCATTTTCCTTTCTCTTGAAAAGATTTTGTTCTGCATTAACACCTTTCAAGTACTTTAATGTCTGACTCATATCTCCCCTGTCCCTCCTTTCCTCTAGGGCCGACAGGGGTGTCAAAGTCCCTCCTCGAGGGCCGCAATCCAGTCATAGACCGAGATTGTCTGGCAAAGTTGCACAAGAAAATGGAGTAGATTCTGTGCCGTTCACGGAGGAAAGTGTTTATGAACAACTTGAAAAATTGAAGGTGAACAAAGCGATGGGACCGGACGGGATCCATCCCAGGATACTGAGGGAGCTCAGAGAGGTTCTAGCAGGTCCTATTAAAGACTTCTTCAACAAATCTCTGGAGACGGGAGTGGTTCCTGGGGATTGGAAAAGAGCAGATGTGGACCCTATTTACAAAAGTGGTCGCAAAGATGAAGCAAGAAACTACAGGCCAGTAAGCCTGTTTATAGGATTTCCCCAATGAATATGCATGAGATCTATTAGCATACAATAAAAGCAGTTGAATGCAAATAGATCTCATGCATATTCATTGGGGAAATCCTGAAAACCTGACTGGATTGCGGCCTTCGAGGAGGGACTTTGACACCCCTACTCTAGGGTATACATATTCAGGGCTTCCAGTCTGTCGTTATATGTCTTTTAGCATAAACCTCCTATAATTTTCATCGCACTTCTCTGGACCGCTTCAAGTCTTCTTATGTTCTTCGCCAGATACGGTCTCCAAAACTGAACACAATACTCCAGGTGGGCCTCACCAACGACCTGTACAGGGGAATCAACACCTTTCTTCTACTGGTTACGCCTTTCTTTATACAGCCCAGCATCCTTCTGGCAGCAGCCACCGCCTTGTCACACTGGTTTTTCGCCTTTAGATCTTCAGACACTATCACCCCAAGGTCCCTCTCCCCATCTATGCATATCAGCCTCTTACCTCCCAGCATATACGGTTCCTTCGATTATTAATCCCCAAATGCATTACTCTGCATTTCTTGGCATTGACCATTCCTCTAACTTTTGCAGATCCTTTTTCATGTTTTCCACTCCCTCCTCAGTGTCTTCTGTTACAAATCTTGGTATCATCCGCAAAAAAGGCAAACCTTTCCTTCAATCCCTTCAGCAATGTCACTTACAAACATCTTGAACAGGATCGGCCCCAGCACCAAACCCTGAGGGACTCCACTACTCACCCTGACTTCCTCCGAGAGACTTCCATTAAACACCACCTTCTGGCATCTGTCCGATAACCAGTTTCTAAAACAGTTCACCACTTTGGATCAAGTTTAAGTTTCAAGTTTATTAAAATTTTGATATAAACCAATATCAAATATTTTCAATACGTATAACAATAAACAAAAAATTTTGTTCAAGTGTCTCCTATGAGGAACTGTGTCAAAGGCCTTGCTAAAATCGAAGTAAATATGTCCTTGATCCAGTTCTGTGGTCTCCCAATCAAAGAATTCAATCAGGTTCGTTTGGCATGATTTACCTTTAGTAAAGCCATATTGCCTCAGATCCTGTAACCCATTAGATTCTAGGACGTTCACTATCCTTTCTTTCAGCAACATTTCCATTATTTTTCCAACAACTGAAATGAGGCTTACTGGCCTGTAGTTTCTTGCTTCATTTTTGCGACCACTTTTGTAAATAGGGTCCATATCTGCTCTTCTCCAATCCCCAGGAACCACTCCCGTCTCCAGAGATTTGTTGAAGAAGTCTTTAATAGGACCTGCTAGAACCTCTCTGAGCTCCCTCAGTATCCTGGGATGGATCCCGTCTGGTCCCATCGCTTTGTTCACCTTCAATTTTTCAAGTTGTTCATAAACACTTTCCTCCGTGAACGGCACAGAATCTACTCCATTTTCTTGTGCAACTTTGCCAGACAATCTCGGTCTATCTCTGGGATTTTCTTCTGTGAACACAGAACAGAATTATTTGTTTAGTACCTTTGCTTTTTCTTCATCACTCTCCATGTGTTGATTCCCAGCATCTTTTAGTTTAGCAATTCTATTTTTCATCTTCCTCCTTTCACTAATATATCTGAAAAAAGTTTTGTCTCCCTTTTAACATTTTTAGCCATTTTCTCTTCCGCCTGCGCTTTTGCCAGATTAATCTCTCTCTTGGCTTCTTTCAGTTTCACCCGGAAGTCCTTTCTATACTCCTCTTCTTGGGTTTTTTTAATATTTCAGGAACGCCAACTCTTTATTTTCTCCACCACTAGTTTGGAGAACCATATTGGTTTCCTTTTTCTCTTGTTTTTATTTATTTTCGTCATATAAAGGTCCATAGCCATTTTTATTGCTCTTTTCAGCTTGGGCCACTATTTTTCCACTTGTCTTGTGTCCTCCCATCCTAATAGCTCTTTCTTCAGGTACTCTCCCATTTTATTAAAGTCCGTATGTTTGAAATCTAGGACTTTAAGTATTGTGCGGCCGCTCTCCACTTTAGCTGTTATATCAAACCAAACCGTTTGATGATCGCTACTTCCCAGGTGAGCACCCACTCGAACATTATAATAATAATAACAACTTTATTTTTCTATACCGCCATAGTCAAGCGACTTCTAGGCGGTTCACATTGGAAGAAGGCTGGACAGTCAGCAAATGATAAGGAGCCTAAAATAGAAAAGTTACCTAAACAAGTTACATACTAATTTAAGTTCCATGGGTAAAGAATACATGAAAAAATGGAGCTTCCTGAGAGATTGAATAGTGATTATGGGAGGGTTTGTTTAGAGATACTCTACCCATTTGTGAGGACCAGACCCAATATCGCTTTTTCCCTCGTGGGTTCCATCACCTTTTGTCTGAGCAGAGCCTCTTGAAAGGCATCCACAATCCTCCTACTTCTTTCCATTTCCGCAGACTGAACTTTCCAGGTTGAAATCTCCCAAAAGCAGCACCTCCTCTTTCTTTCCAAACTTTTGGATATCTACAATCAGATCTTTATCAATTTGCTGTGATTGAGTCAGAGGTCTGTAGACTACACCCACGTAGACAGAAGTTCCATCTCTTTTCAGAGCGATCCATATCGCTACTTCCTCTCCCCAGGTCCCTTGCACTTCAGTCGCTTGGATATCGATCTTTACAGAGAGCTGCTCCTCTACCTTTTTGACCTTCTCTGTCCTTCCTAAAAAGATTATATCCCGGTATGTTTGCATCCCATCCATGGGATTCACTGAACCATGTCTCCGTGATAGCAACAATATCCAGGACTGCCTCTAACATCAGGGCTTGCAGATCATGAACTTTATTGCTTAGACTGCGAGCATTTGTGATTCATATGCTGTGATTAAAGGAAAGAAAACTATCAAGACAGACAGAATTTTTTCTTACTTGTCATCAACAGCATATGAATATGATACGATGTAATAAAGCAGTGGTCTAATAAGGTGAGAAATAGACAGCGGTGGACAGGACCATGGAGCCAAAAGATGGCTCTGCCTTAGCTGCCATATCTACCCGGTAATGTCTCACAATGGAGTGTACTGAGGTCCATGTAGCTGACAAATTCCATCAAGAGAACCCCTCCTCCAAGACTCTACCCAGGAAGTTACAATTCCCTGGTTAGAAAGTCAATAGGCATTGCTTGCTTGCTTGAAAGAAGAGATGCTGCAGAGATGGATTCTTTAATCCACTGAGCAATCATGGCCTTTGAAGCTGCATGACCCTTATTAGAACTCCCAAAGAACATGAAAAGAGGACCTGACCGTTGAAAGCCATTCATGTCTTTCAAGTACTGAAGAATTGCTGCCATTTTAAACAAGTTTTAATTTGCTGTGTGATACAGAAGTGCTGATTAGCAGGAGTTTATTTCTTGTTGCTTTCCCCTGCAGTCACTACCCCCTTATACAGCCTGTTGGCAAAGCGTGGCCACATCGAGCCATTGATATTAATAAATCTGACTTCTTGTTTATGGACTAATTTACTTTTTTTTTATTTGGACTAATATTTTTGATTTTGTGTTTGATTTGTGGCAGATCCTTGCCTTTTATTTGTGTTGGAATCTTGAAACTCTGCATGGTTTGTGGACACCATGGAGATCCAGTCAGTGTTCCCCACCTCAGCATGATAATTTTATCTGTTTATTCAATTTTATATACCATTCTCCCAGGGGAGCTTAGAACGGTTTACATGAATTTATTCAGGTACTTAAGTATTTTTCCCTGTTTGTTCCAGAGTGCTCACATAATGTAGAAGACCTTTGGAGACAGCTCCCATTTCACCAGATCCAAGGAGTTTCTGCTGAGGTAATCCACTTGAACATTCAGAGACCCTGCCCGGGCTAGTGGATGCTGAACAGGGGGAGCAGGGAAAGGAGAAGTCCTACTGCTGGACAGGGGGAGCATGGAAGAGGTGCTGCTGGATAGGGGGAAGGTAAAAGGAAGGGAGAAGGGCTACTGCTGGAGAGGGGGGAAGCAGGCAAGGGGTGGTGGTGGACAGCCGAGGAAAGAGAGAGACAGAAAGAAAGACAGACACACACATCTATTCTAGCACCCGCTAATGTAACTGGCTTAAAGACTAGTATATTTATATAGTAATAAGGTGAAGCTTGTAATAGAGAAATGTCTCAACCAGAAGGAATAGAATAGCCATTGTGGATAGGAACAAATACATAGCATTGTAAAGAGTGCTTTAGTACATGCTGCAATTATGAGGAACATGTAAGCCCAATGGAATAGAAGTTTGTAGGAGGTCTAGAAATTATGAAGCTAGACCATAGATAAGTAATAAAGCCTGTGGAAGCCTAAGAACATCCCAAAAAGGATGTATGAGTGGCCTCCTCCTCCACTGCAGCCACTCCCAGTCCTCCAAAAAATGGAACGTGGAAAGAAAGTATTCTGTGTGTTTGTAGAAATACAAAAGAGTACTACAGAAAATAAAATGCAACCGAGCAGACATTGGAGCTGCACAGAAGTGCATAGAAACTACTGAGTGTATGACACTGTAAGCAATGAGGATAGACATATGGTAGAAAACTTGGCTTGAGGCACGGTGGGGGAAAAAACACCAAGGTTAGAGTGCCAAGAAAGCTGTGCCAACCAGTTGTACACGCCCATGGTTCCAAAGAATGGATCGATAGAATATATCTTGTGCTGCAGGTGAGGCTCAAACTTACGCCCTTGGCAGTGGTTTGCTTTGAAGTGCTATATAAGTATTGCATGCTAACCGAATGCACCACTGGAGCTGAGGGGAAAGTAATTAAGGTCTGCAAGAGATGAACAAATAGTACATTGTAAGAGCAGAAAATACGATGGAGCAAAACGCAACTGTAAAAAGTACCATTGTATGTCCCCTTTTGTTTCTTGAAAAAGAGATGTGGCCCAGGTTGAGTTATGACATGACTTCCTGTGACATCGCCAAATGGGTATGTTTTTGGGTGTGGCTACGTCATCACTTCTGACAATGTCATCAAAAGAGGTGAACTAAGAGGGGCATAGTTTGGGTAGATCCTCAATTGATTGATTGACACATTGGAAATGGATGTAGCCACTGTCAAAATCAATTATGCACATTAGCTTAGACAAAAGCCAGTGAACCTACCTCATAACACAGGAGAAATAAAACCAGAAATGCATTTCTTCTTGTACTGAATAAAATACAGACATCCGTGATGCACATTTCCCAAAGCTAACATATTCCATCTAATAAATTCAAAATAAATACATTTTTTTACTACCTTTGTCATCTAAACATTTATCCAAATATGTTGGTCTCAGTTTCTCTTTTCCTATCTTCTGCTCTTTATTCAATGCATGCAGTCCATTTGTTCTTTCTCCACTTTCCCTTTTTTTTCTTTCATTCCTTTACTTTATCCTTCTGACATTTTTTCTGCCTTTTGTTTGCGCTCTCAAATTTCACCCTTCAGTTTTCCTTCTGTATTTCACTTTATCAACTTTTCATCTCCTCCACTCACCATCTAGCTCTCCTGTCTCTCCTTCCCTGGCTTTTTATTCCTTTCTCTTTCACCAACTCCTTATTGCTTTCCCCTACCCCCTGTACTTCACTATACTCATCTCTTTGAGAACCCTCAAAGTCTATCCCACATGGTTCTACCATGCCAAACCTCTCCCTGTCCCTCTCTTCCACCCCTATGATCCAGCAGCTCTCGATCCCTTCTCTTTCTTCTCTACCCCTATATTCAGCACTCTGTTCCTTCTCTGCCCTCTTATGGTGCAGCATTTCCCTATCCCTTCTTTCCATTTATGGTCCACCTATTCCCAGTCTCTTCTCTGCAGAGCAGTTTCTCAGAAGGGAAAGAAGCCACAGGAAGCACAATCTGGCAACAGGACACAACTACACAAATCCCAATGCTGTGCTCTTTCCTTGGTTCTGTAAACTTTGTACCAGAAGTGAAAGCCTAAGTGCATTTTACCACAATCTGGGAAAGACCATGGCATCAAGGTTTGTGTAGCCACATCTCTTGTGAGTTCAGCATCTCTCCTGCTCTACCTCCACATCCAGGCTCTCTCTCTCCCTCTCATCTGGCATCTCCTCCTTTCCCCAGCAACCCCCTGCTCTCTGGCTCTTACTACCCTTATAAGTCCAGCATCTCTTCTGTCCACTCCCACCGCAGGTTCAGGCACTTATCCCTTTAGCTGCCACTACCTCTAGTACAATAATACTTTTCAGGGTGCACCTGCCATCCCTGTGCTTTGTATGCTAATATTTACACATACACAACTGCACAACAGGCACTATCATCTATGGCAAAAAGTGCTCAACCATTGATATACACAATTCCAATTTCCCTATATTCAATTTACATTTTTCTTTGCATGTTACCTATAAATAATCAAAACACAAATGTTTAAAATAGTCTTGGTAAACATCTTTATTTCAGTACAGGACACCTTGATACAAAACTCTTTCCTAAGGGAAATGCAGGAGAAAGATGAGGGAGGACATGAAATTTGACAATTCCATAGTTGTCAGCAAACAGCCAGAAGTTCTCTTTTGTTCGGTCTCCATTCACACGATCCACAGAAAACTGACTCTGATTGGACAGCTGGTAAAGAAATAATATTAAAACAAGATTTCTCTTGCAATGTTACTTAGCTAAAACAATCTTGCCCAATAAATAGCTGACAAAAAAAATTCAAAGCTGCAATCTGCAAAGAAAGTTGCGTATAGATTGCAAATTGACTTGGCTTTCATCATCCCAAAACTAGCGTGATCTAATTATGCACTGTTGTGTATGGCTGTTCCCCTACATATTATATACAGTAGCTGTAAACTGCTTTGAAGCCCCAAAAGGAAGGGATAGCAAATGCTCAAATAAATTCAAGGCTTGAAGATAAGGCCCTGCCAAACAAATTGCAAAGGGTGCTTCTAATTAGAGAATTGAACTAGATTTTTCTGCCTCCATTTTTGTAGGGTTCATTTTTTGTTCTCTAATTAGAGAATGACACGGGGAAAAAATTTGGCCCCGTCTCTGCCCCATCCCTGTGAGCTCATCCCCGCAAACCATCTGATCCCATCCACACAAGCCTTGAATAGTTTTATACTGAACTGAACTTATTTTCTTAAAGTATAAAAAGAAACAATATTCTGTACAATTGTCATTTTATAAATCAAAGTTTTGGCTGCTGAACTATAGAAAGAGATGTTCAGCTGGCAGGGCTTTGTTTAGAAATTTTTATCAACACAACTAATATACTACTTTATCTTAAAGCAAAAAAAAAGAAAATTTTTTTTCTACCTTTGTTGTCTGGTTTATACTTTCGTCATCTTCTCCTCATTCAATTCCTTCCTTCCACTGTCTGCCTTCTCTCTGCCTCTTCCATTTGCTCTGTTACTGTGCTTCTCCCACCTCTCATTGGTCTGGCAACCAAATTCTTTCCTCCACTCCCCCCATAGTCTGGCATCTCTGTCTTCTTCCCTTCCAGTGTCTTCTCCCCACTCTATGTTCCCATTTCCCTTCAGCGTCTTCTTCCTCTCTCTCTCTTCCCCATTTCCCTTCAACGTCTTCTCCCCCCCCATTTCCCTTTAGTGTCTGCTCCCCTCTCTCTGTTCCCCATTTCCCTTCAGCTTCTGTTCCTTTCCATCACCCCCCTTCAGCGTCTGTTCCTTTCCACCCCTTCCCTCTCTCCACCCCCCTTCAGCACCACTCGCATGCATCTCTTTCTCTTCCCCTTACCTTTGTGGCGTGTTTTAATTTAATTTGTTTAAGCAGCCCGAACCTGAAGTCACGTGCGTATGTGAAAGCTTCTCTGACGGAACCGGAAGTTGCGTCAGAGGAGAAGCTTCTGCAGACTTCAGGCTCGGCCTGCTTGAACAAATTAAATTAAACGCACCACGAAGGTAAGGGGTACCTGTAGCAGTCGTTTTAGGATAGCGGTGCAAGAAAGTTAATCTATTTTTCCTAGCAAATTTTATCATTTGAAATTATAAAAACACTTGGGTTACCTTTTAGCCTTCTGGGCTCTTGTGCATGCTTTAATCTTGCTTCTTGGGATTGTTGACAGCCACATAGTGATACAAAACAACTAGAAGGAAGAGTGAAACTCCCAACATGTTGGCAAAAATTGCTAGCTGTACATCTGTAATCATTCTGCAGGAAAACAAAAACAAGTAAAGTGTAACTGAGCAGAAAAGGTTTAGCTTTAATTTTCTTCTTGGTTAAGTTGTACATTTATATTTTTTATAACTACTACTTCACATCTAGTTTGACATATCATCTCCCTGCCCTGCCTCTATTCTGTACAATCCAAACAGCAAAATCTCTACTAGTCAAGATTCCGTACAAACATAAGGAAGTTCTTCTTCACCCAGAGAGTGGTGGATAACTGGAATGCTCTTCCGGAGGCTGTTATAGGGGAGGCCACCCTCCAGGGATTCAAGACAAAGTTAGACAAGTTCCTGTTGAACCGGAACGTATGCAGGTAGGGCTGGTCTCAGGGCACTGGTCTTTGACCCAGGGACCCAAGATAGTACCGGGAGCGGACTGCTGGGCATGATGGACCACTGGTCTGACCCAGCAGTGGCAAATTCTTATGTTCTTAAAACAATGAAAAATACTATCATCAATCAATATGTTATAAATTGTTAAAATTTTTACTTTTTATTTCTTTGGCAGTTTTTGGCAATATGAAACTGTTCGAAGCATTTGAGGGCTTTTTTTTATTCATAAGGTTTTAAGTATTTCTTTCTGGAAAAATCAATCTGAAATCAAATTCTTCAAAACAGATATGCTTACAAAATAAAGATTACTACTGACGAAATTCTGCGCTACTGGACAATGCAGAATTTGCGCAGAATTATCCAAACATGCATAATTACCCAAAGTCTGAGCAGAATCTGGTATTGGGTCACACTCCTCGGAATCACTATCAGCAACAACTTCAGGCAGCCTGCGTGGATTCTGCAGACTTCCCTCTACCATAGTTCCGCCCTCGATGTCACTTCCTCTTTCTTCTGCAGGCCGCAGTAGAGGGAATCCTGCAGAGCTGACAGCAGGCTGCCATTAACCGGAATTGGCATAACTGAAGTAGTAAACAGTAGAGAGAGGTAAAAAAGCTGGCTGGGTGGGTGGACAGGGTTGAGAAATGCTGGCTGGGGTGGGAGTAGACAGGGTTGAGAGAATATGGCTGGGGTGGGGTAGACAGTGTTGAGAGAGGATGAGTAGGGTAGATAGGGTTGAAAGAGATGCTGGCTGGAGGGGGGAGTGAACAGGGTTGAGAAATGCTGGCTTGGAGCGGGGTGGACAGGGTTGAGATATATGTTGGCTTGGAGGGTGTAGACAGGGTTGAGGGAGATTGCTGGCTGGGGTGGAGGTGGATAGGGTTTTAGAGATGCTGGCTTGGGGGTTGAGAGAGAGAGTATGGCTGGGGGGGTGGAAAGGTTTGAGAGAGATGCTAGCTGGTTTTATATTCTGAACTATTCATTAAGAAATGGATTTCTTTCTATTTCTCTTGTGGTGTACAGTGCTCCCCCTGTCATTCGCGGTCGGCATTTCACGGTCCTGGTCATTCGTGGTATTTTCTGACTGCGAATGACTGGGCAGGAGAGGGCAGCCGGAGAGGCAGAAGAGAGCAGCTTGAGCGCCGGCGAGTGAAGGAAATCACTCACGATATGCTCCGACCGCCTCTTCCTGCACTAAAGTCTGGCCTCACCAATCAGGAACTGCTTTGACACGCAGCTCCTGATTGGCGAGGCCAGACTTTAGTACAAGAAGAGGCGGTTGGAGCATACCGCGAGTGGATTTCCTTCACTCGCCAGTGCTCCGGCTGTTCTCTCCTGTCTCCCCCGCTAAAAACCGTATTCGTGGTTTTTCAAGATAGTACTGTACTGTGTACAGAGTCTAATATATTAGGGTTTCATTGTGTACAATAGTACTTTCAGTTTGTGGGTTTGGAAAGGGTTTTTTCCTGTTTTCAGCATGTGTGGCTAAGGCCAGGTGTTCTTGTTCTGATGGAATTTCAGAAACTTTGGGTGATGTCATGGCCCCAAGTAGGAAGATATTTGTTGGCTCTCCTTCAGCTTTTTTTGGACTTGAAAAAGCCCCAACTGAAAAACTAGTGAAGACCACAGCTCTATGAGCCAGTAGATATGCTTCCACTATCTGCATCAGTGTCAGCCATCATACAGGCATCTAGGAAACTCTCTACTTAGCACTGCTATTGTTTCAAGTGGACTCGTTTCACAATCTGATATAATACTACATCCAACCATCTGCCTACTACCATCGGTTCTGGACTATCTTCTACACCTCTCTAAGTCTGGTCTTAAAACTACTTCAAATCAGATCTCATCTGAGTACTATAAATGCTTTCCATGTACTTTTCAATAAGACGCCATTGTCAATATATCCTCCAGTTTCCAGATTCATGAAATGCCTTTTTTTTATACCAAACCACTAATAAAGCCTCCTTCAGTTGTTTGGGATCTCAACGTTATACTTTTCACTCTAATGAAGCCTCTCTTTGAACCACTGGTGTCTTCATCTCTCAAACAATATTTCTCATATCTATCACATCTGCCTACCGAGTCAGTGAGTTTCAAGCACTTGTACTGGATCCACCTTATACAACATTTCATCATGATAGAGTGGTTCTTTGCACTCATCCCAAATTCTTTCCAAAAGTTGTCTCCAAATTTCATCTCAACCTGAGCTAGATACACTAAACAGGATCGGTAAGACTGCGTGGGTCTGCTCCGATATGATTTTTGGCTGATTTTAAAAGCTTTTTATGCACCAAAAATTTTGCATGGAAATGATTTGCGTGGAGGTTCATTGTAATTCCCATCTCTCCCGTCCGATTGATCACTGTGCGAGTGACTCACACACATGTGAAGAGCCGGCAGGGGAAACACTGAAGTAGCTTCCTGCCACTCAGCTGTTCAGGACAGGAACCCCCCCTTTTTTTTTTTTTTAATGGACACAGATGTTGTCCATGTGTTTAAACATTAACAATATCAATCTCATTTAAAAAAGGAAAAAAGACCCCCCCCCCCCCGCCAATGACAGCCCTCTCCAACATCCCCCCGATGAACTGGCACTGGGGAACCCCCCCCCACACCAGTGAAAATGGCAGAAGGGATGCCCACTCCCTCCTGCCATGCCAATGCCCCACCATTGAAAATCAGGAGGGATGCCCATTAACTCCTGCTACCGGATGCTCCTCTGAACACCCCCCCCCCCCGCCCCCCGTACCTTAGTCAGAAGCAGGAGAGAAGCTCGGTCTCTCCTGCTCGTAGGCCCGCCAATCCAAAATGGTGGGCCTTCCTTCCCAACTGCATCATGTGATAAATGGAGGCTCTGACTGGCTCAGATGTCTAAGGCCCCTCCCAAGGGGGAGGGACCTTAGGCATCTGAGCCAATCAGGGTCTTACGGATACAGAGGAAGGAGCCCGAGGCCCTGACTGGCTCAGATGCCTAAGGCCCCTCCTGGGATACAGAGAGGAGAAGGCCCACCATTTTGGATTGGCAGGCCTAGGAGCAGGCAAGACCGAGCTTCTCTCCTGCTCCCGACTAATGTACGGGTAGGGGGGTAGAGTTTGGGGAGCAACTGGTAGCAAGAGGGGATGGGCATCCCTCCTGCCAATTTTTTCTTGCAGGGGGTGTCATCATGGCAGGAGGGAGTGGGCATCCTTCTTGCCGATTTTCACTTGGGAGGGGTTCCTGGTGCTGTTTGTCAGGGGAACATCAGGGTCGGCCATCTACGGGGTGGGGGAGTCTTTCTTTTTTATTGAGACAGATATTGTGTATGTAAAACACACACAGCAACTGTGCCCATTGAAAAAAAGGGCTGACCTATTGCTAAGACAAGTAAGCAACTGGAAGTGACCAGTCGCTTTTTTTGGATCACGAAAAACAATCACTTTTTTTTGTGCATCAGGAATCAATGTTAGAACATCAATTGCTCTGCTAGTTTACATGGTATTTCAATATTAATGAGCTTATTTGCAAGGCCAGATTAGAGAATGAGCAATCATGCAGAAAACCATGTAATGAGCCATTTTCTGCATTGGGTCGGCAAATCCAACTGTCGCTAAACCAGACAATCGTTTGAGGATCGCTGACTTTAATGCATCTAGCCCCCAGTCTATAGTGCTTTCTATCTTATTTCCAAGACCACATTCTCACCCTAGTGAAGCTGCACTCCACACTTTGGACTGAAAATGTGCTTTAGCTTACTATCTGGATCAGACCAAGCCATATAGAGCTTTGTGGATTACAGTGGTTACCTTCATGGGTTAACTTAACTACCTTCTTAAATTTTTCTCTGAAATACATTTCAGACATATTTTCTTTCTTTGTAATCTCTCTCTTTGGCACATAAAGAAGAACCGATGTGTTACGTGAGTGCTGCTAATTGGGAGAGATAAAAACAACAATAATAATTGCTTTGTAAAGCAGAAGTACTGGACCTTGAAGGAAACTAAGATTAGCTAGATAGGCTCAAGAATGCTAATTTGTAGGCACTTTTATTTCTCCTGTTTCTCTTTGAAGTAAACACTTATTTTCATTCCTCAGGCATCAGGCCTAGCTGTAATAATCCAATATTTTTAAGTTGCTACCATAACTAACAATGCCTACTTTTTACTAGGGCCCCTCATGCTCACCTCCCTTATCATTCTCAGCATTTTGTTTAAATATTTCTGCTTGTTTTTTTTCCTGCTGCCCCGATAATGTATTTTTTATGGCAGCCATGGAAAATTCAAAAAAGCCTTCATGGTTTTGGAGAAATTGCATACAATACCCCCATTTCTGTCAATCATTATCTTCCAATTAATGGAGACTCAATTTGAACCTTGTTAGCAAAATGAGAGCCTTGACTCACGATTCTACAATTAAAAAGGGCTGAATTATATTTTATTTCCAAAATAAATATGACATCCAAATAAGTAAGGAACTTGAAAGAAAAATGAGAGAGAACAAAGATTTATGATTTGACCTAAGATTATTATAAATAATGAATATTCATTTCCCTATCCAGCCTTATGTTACAGTGTATCCTTTAAAAAATCAGTAAGTTGACTTTGTCCATTCTGGAGGTCATAGCACTTTACTCTCTCTTGAGAAGTACAAACTCCCACTTTCACCTGTGTTTATGTTTGTCTGTCTTTGTGAGCCCAGTTCTGCTTTCTTATAGAAATATGTGTGTGTTATATTATCCTAGTTATCCTTAGGACTCCGGGTGCCCAAAAAGTCAATCGACCAGTAGATCGCAAAGGCAATGTGAAACCATTGCAGAGCCCGGGATGGGCTCCGTGATCGTCTCACGTTGCCTTTGCGATCTGTTCTCCTTGCTTCCCCGACGCCAGGCCAGGTGCGTACAAGCGCTGGGCCCACAGCCTTCCCCCCCCTGTCAATTCTGATGTCGGAGAGGAAGTTCTGATCCAGCCAATCGCTGCCTGGCTTGCCCGGAACTTCCTCTCCAATGTCAGAATTGACAAGGGGGGGGGGGGAGGCTTGTGGGCCCAGGCTTGTACGCGCCTGGCATCGGGGAAGCAGGGAGAAATTGGTGACGGTAACCTGTTTTGACAGCTTTAGCGACAATTGCATTTGTCGACCCGATGCACAAAATGGCTCACCGCGTGTTTTTCCCCTCAACTGAGCCAATTAGGGCCTTAGACTCCTCCCCCCTTGTATCCCGAGATACAGGAGGAGCCTAAGGCTCTCATTGGCTTAGATACCTATGGAACTTCCCAAGGGGGCAGGGCCTTTGACATCTGAGCCAATCAGGGCCTTAGGCCCCTCCCTGTGCATCACAGGATGCACTGGGGAGGAGAAGGCCTGCCGTTTTGGACAGGCAGGCCTTGGAGAAAGAGTAACAGGACATCTCTTGCTCCCAACTTCCTTTAAAGATATCGGGGAGGGGGAGAGGTTTGGAGGGACTGCCTTTTTTCAGGGGGGCAAGTAGGTGATGTTTGGGGGGGCACCTGGTAAGAGAGTGGATATCCCGCCTGCCTTTTTTTTTAGGGGGGAGGGAGAGGGGAGGAGATGTTTGGGGAGCACCAGGTGTGGGGATGGCAGGAGAGAATGGGCATTCCTCCTACTGTTTCACTGCTGGAATGGCAGGAGGGAGTGAGCATTCCTCCTACTGATTTTGCTGGGGTGGGGGGATTCAGGGCCTTCATGAGGGGGGGCTTTTTTTTTATGGGACAGATATTTTGCATGTGTAACTTATGCAAAATATCTGTGCCATTAAAAAACAAAACCAGGCAGACCTGTTGGTTTTTCAGATTGCTAAAACCTTTGCTTTTATTCTACATAGCCAAGCGATGTTAGTGCATCAATCACTTGGCTAGTTAGCATAGGGTTTTAGCTAATTTGTATGGCCGGATCGGAAATGGGTGATCGAGAGGAAAAACATGCGATGAGACATTTTGAGCATAGGGTCAGCAAATGCAATAGTTAGTATAACTATCAAAACAGGTTTAGCGATGATCACTGGCTTTAGTGCATCTGGGCCCTAGGCCTAAGAACTCTATGCAAATACATTAGAAGGAGCTCATTAGTATTTAAATGAGCACTCCTTGTAATGCACAAAAAGGAACACCCACCTCTTACAAGGAAAATTTACTGGCAGCTCCAGACCTGCTGGTAGCTGTTTGTGCATATGTTGTGTGAATGTATGTCCCATGTCTTTGTGCAGGACACACACACACCAACAGCTGTGCCCACAAACAAACAAACAAAAGCTCTGTCACCTGCTGAGCCAGTAGGGAGAATAAGGCCTTTCTATTTTGAAATCATAATTTTCCATGACCACAGTGCTGTACAATACAGTTTTTCTGTTTGTTTAAAAAAACCAACTACATTCCCAGACCCCCAGGAAAATATCATCCAAAAATGAATACAAACATTGATTCCATCCCCTCCCCCATACCTTATAAAGCCTTGACAGCCAGATGCACAATGCTCTATAAACCCGGTTAAAAAATACTTCTACACTATTTTAAGTTAGTACTGTACATTATGCCATGAAATTCCTTGAGTGGAAGATGTCGAATTCTGCAGTTTTCACTACTTATGCGGGGGGGGGGGGGGATTCGTCAATCTGAGCTTTTATTTACAAATATCCAGTTCCCTCCAATCTCATATAATTGTGTGTGTGTGTGTGAGGGGGGTATTTTAAATACAGCATTGCAGAGATACCAAGTCACAGGCATTCGGCTGCCTTCACAGTCTCACACGACGAGCACTCCTCTTCACACTCATTCGGAGACCAGAGGACCGGTTTCCCCTCCCCGGAGTCTGACATCTCTCTCTCACCGGTCTAACGTCTCCCGGTTAACAATCAAGCACCACTCCTTGAAACCCCTCTCCCACGCTCAAACTGATACCTGAGATCGTCTAACACCAATCGCGCAACTTTCCTGACGGTCCACGTCTGACTCAAGCTCTTTCCCTAAGAAGCCCCGCCTTCCCGGAAATAGGAAGTTGCTTCGGCGAATTGAAAAGAGTTGCGTCAACAGAGGGTGGGACACCAGAGAACGGAGTCTGCGCAGATGGAAGTAGTTCCTACGGCGTTTACGTGCGAAGTTAAGAGAGTGGCGTACGCACCCGGGTCCTCCAAGACGTCTGAGTACCGCCTCCTATTCCCTTCGTAAATTCAGCGGGGCCGCTCTTGCTGATGCAGCTAGGTTTGCGTTGACCCGTGCGTCAAAATGGCGCATGCGTGTGGCCACCTTCATAGGCAGCTAAGTGCGGTTAGGGTCTGACTTAACCACTTTGATTATAATTCTTAAAGCATAAAGATTCCCCATATTTTTGTAGCTGCCGCAATAAACTACATACTCTGTTAATGGAGCGTAATGGTGTGTGGTCATTTTCCAGACGTGTAAACATTTAATACATATGAATAGTATTGCTCATATGAGTAGGGTTGCCAGATTATCCAATCGGTAAATCTGGACCCCCCCCCCCCCCCAGTTCTGCCCATCCCTGCCCTGTAACGCCCTCATCCTGCCCCTAGTCCCGTCCTAGCCCTGCACCCCGCTGCCTGGGTGGACTTATTCCCTGCCCCACACGATTTGAGGAGGTTTTTCAAAACCCAGACAAAAGTTCTGGGTTTTGGGAAAAGCCGTCCTGATTCCCGGACATGGTCTTTTGACGTCTGGTAACACTACGTATGAGGCCGGATTCTGTATCGGATGCCCGGTTTCAGAGGCTTTTGAGAATCACACACGGAATATACAATGTAATCTTATGAGGTTCCCCCCCCCCCCCACACACACACACACACTTCATGGTGGATCCCCATGGTAAAGTAAGCAGCCTGTAGTCCAGTGGTGACCTGGACGTGATGCAATCGCGCCCTCTAGTGGTCCCATGCAAAATTGCAGACAGACTTATTTTTCAGGTAAACTTCAAAACTTCAGAGAAACACACCCAGGGGACGTGAGAACGTCTTGGTGCTGGGTGGAAGGTGCTCTAATATATATATATACTAGGGAAAAAATAGGGTTGAGTCAAGATCTAGATTGAGCTTTTTCTGTGAGCGCCTTACTAGTGTGTCAGTGACATGGAGAGAGAGGGAAGTCTTGCAGACTAAGGGACAGTTTTTGTTTTCTGAGTAAAGGTGCCAAAAGCTAGCATATTCTCAGGTTTAACGGGTAGCGTTGTTGGTATCTTGGAAAACTGAAGAATATCCCTAGTGTTAATTTCTTTCTTTTCTGAATTTATTCCCCCTTAAACCCTAATTTTATGTATTTGTATGGGTTTTTTTTGTACACTGTGCTGTTATTTTACTATGTTTTCGATTGTAAGCTGCTTGGAAGGTTTTTCCCTAGGGTGGGATAGAAAAATTTAAATAAACTTGGATCAACCTTTTTTTTGGCTAAATGTCTCATATTTTGCAAGTCACATAGGGAAAAATTTTGTAATTGTGCAAATATTTAGGCATCTGTTCTATAAAGGAAAATAAAGTTCTTGTGTTTGTTTTGTTGTGAAGATTTTGTGATATATTCTGGGCTTATTTTATTGTAATCTGCCTATTATGTAGGTAGAAGAGAAAATTTTAAAATAAAGATAAATTAAATACTTCCCTTGATAGATTACCAGAGTAACTGGGTACATGCTTGTGTATATGCTTAGAGTGGCGGTGTGACCTAGTGGTTAGAGCAGCAGCCTCAGCACTCTGAGGTTGTGAGTTCAATTCCCATTACAGCTTCTTGCAATCCACACAAAGTTTGAACAATCGAATTCTGAGCAACCTGCAGCACACACAGTACTGATGCAGGTATACCCAGAAATACTAGATTGCAATAGTCAAGGCATGAAAACCTTACACACTGTAGAACTGTGCCTGTGTTCATCTTTATTTGATACACATAGAAACATAGAACATGACAGCAGAAAAGGGCCACGGCCCATCCAGTCTACCCACACTAATAGCCCACCCCCTAACTACCTCCATGAAGAGATCCCACATGCCAATCCCATCTTTTCTTAAAATCTGGCACACTGCTTGCCTCAATTACCTGTTGTAGAAGATTATTCCAGTGATCAACCACCCTTTCGGTGAAGAAATATTTTCTGGTGTTGCCATGAAATTTCCCACCCCTGATTTTCAACGGATGCCCTCTTGTTGCCGTGGGTCCTTTAAGGAAAAAGAGATCCTCTTCCACCTCGATATGGCCTGTGACATATTTGGACGTCTAGATCATGTCTCCCCTCTCTCTGCATTCCTCGAGTGAGTACAGCTGCAACTTACCCAGTCATTCCTCATACGGGAGATCCTTGAGTCCTGAGACCATCCTGGTGGCCATTTGCTGAACCGACTCAACTCTCTGCACATCTTTTTGATAATGCGGCCTCCAGAATTGTACACAGTATTCCAGATGGGATCTCACCATGGATCTGTACAACGGCATTATAACCTCGGGCTTACGGCTGACGAAACTTCTACGGATACAGCCCATAATTTGTCTAGCCCTGGATGAAGCTTTCTCCACTTGATTGGCAGTCTTCAGGTCTTCGCTAATGATCACCCCCAAGTCACGTTCTGCTACAGTCCTTGCTAGGATTTCACCATTTAGGGTGTGAGTCCTGCATGGATTTTTGCCGCCAAGGTGCATGACCTTGCATTTTTTGGCATTGAAACTTAGTTGCCAAGTCTTTGACCAATGCTCCAGCATGAGTAGGTCCTGCATCATACTGTCGGGCATTGAGCTTTTATCGGGCACTGTGCTTTCATCTGTTGTGCGGTTGCCTACCATGTTGCATAGTTTGGCGTCATCGGCGAATAATGTAATTTTACCTCGAAGCCCCTCAGCCAAGTCTCTTACGAAGATGTTAAATAGGATCGGGCCCAAAACCAAGCCCTGCGGGACTCCGCTGATCACCTCCGTCGTATTGGAGAGGGTACCGTTTACCACTACCCTCTGAAGTCTACCTCTAAGCCAGTTCCTAACCCATGCAGTTAATGTTTCACCCAGTCCCATCAAACCCATCTTGCTCAATAATCTGCGGTGTGGGACGCTATCAAATGCTTTGCTGAAGTCCAAGTACACGACGTCCAGGGACTCCCCTATATCCAGCTTTCTTGTTACCCAGTCAAAGAAGCTGATCAGATTTGATTGGCAGGACCTTCCCTTCGTAAAACCATGTTGATGGGGATCTCGTAGATTCTCCTCATTCAGGATCATATCCAATTGGCGTTTGATTAGTGTTTCCATAAGTTTACTCACTATCGATGTGAGACTCACCGGTCTATAATTCTCAGCCTCCGTCCTGCATCCCTTTTTGTGGAGTGGAATGACGTTAGCCATTTTCCAATCCAACGGGACTCTTCCTGTACTTAGGGAAAGATTGAAGAGCGCGGATAACAGTTCCGCCAGAACATCACTCAACTCCCTGAGCACCCTGGGGTGTAGTTTGTCCGGTCCCATAGCTTTGTTAACTTTGAGTCTTGATAGCTGACTGTTACTTTAAACTTGTTTGGGATTTATGAAAAGTCTGGTATCCTTATGTTTCACTCTTGATGTGTGTGGTGGAAACAAAAAAGAGATCAATAGGTTCTTGATTAAATATACTACCACATGAAATCTGGTCCCATGTGTTTTGCATTCAGCCTAGATGATCTGGTTATCAAAGGCACTATTGAGCAGCATTTTTATGACTGACAGATAGGAGATCCATTAGAAAACACTCATTGATGTTAGTTGACCATTCAGAAAGAGCTAAACGCTATCCAATGTCCAGGATCCTACCTGGAGGCAGTATTGGTCAAAATACATGTATTTTTTTAATAAAGTAAAAGTACAGTGAAGAATACATGAAAAAATTTACTTAAGTAAAAGTAGAAAAATTATTGCCTAATATAATACATTTTGAGTAAAAGGTAAAATTATCATAACTACAATGAATGCAACTATTGTTAATATATATATATTTTAAATTTCTTTATTGATTTTTCATAAACAAAATAGCCAATACAAACTGAATACACACGCCAAGAAATAAGCAAACAGAGTATCCCCCCAACCAAATAAATCAAATCCAAAGTCCCCACAGTACCCCCCTTGCCCCAAATACCCAAATCCTACCCCCCAACAAAAAACAACCCCCCCTAAATTCCCCCTCCCCCCTCCAAGTTATCCCAACAATTTTATTGCTCTACAATTCAATGCACTTTGCTTTAATAAAACTAAGCCACGGCAGAGGTTTCTAATGTGGCCCAGAGCACTAAATGCTCCGATGCTGCTCCGACGCTCATAGGAATTCCATGAGCGTCAGAGCATTTAGTGCTCCGAGTCATGGTAGAAACCTCTACCGCAGCTTATTAAAACAGCTAAAAAGGGTATTCAGCAACTGCACTGGTAGAAAGTTGATTGTTCAGTCTAAATAAAATGTTCCTTCAAATCAGGCCAGGTGCAATATTACTGAAGTCTTTTGACCGGGTCTGCAGATATCGATCAAGGGAATCTCTATTTGAAATGCTTGACTTCCGCTTAGCAAAGCATACTTTATAATCATCGTCATAGCAGAGTGGTCTAATTCATCATTTGCATCTTCATCTTCATCATCGTCATCATGATGGCCAATCAGAGAGAAGGTTTGCACAAAGCTGGAATCGTTATCTGTTGTTCTAGCAGTTTTTTATTTGATGGCAAACTCCGTTTGAATATCTTTGAGAACTGATGCAAAACCGTCAACTGTTTGGGGAGCCTTCAGTCTTGGGGCCAGACAAGCAGACTTCCTCTCTAAATATTATCAATCCACTGAACCGTCACCCCAGTGTAAAACTTTCCTTGGTATGACCAGCAGTCTGTTGAGGTAGAGACATATATGTCTGGTTACCAAGAACTGCTACCAGCTTGAGCTTCATCTCCACTTCCAAGTGACCCAACTCATCACTGTTCTATTTGGCTGTAACCAGTTCAACATACACAGCCAACTTCACTGTTCTTATAAGTGGTATGTACCAGACAGCAAAAATTAAGATGAAATGTTCCATTGGTTGCAATAGTAAAATCCTTTTCCAGGATTTACTACTACTGCTGTAGTGCTGCCAGGTGCATGTAGCACTGTACTTTGCTGTTTGATTTGATTTATTGAGGAATCATCAATTACTTTTAACTGCAAGCATCAGATATAACTAGGTAAAAGTTGTGAAAATTGGTGAAATTATTACTTCAGTAAAAGTAACAAATGTTATCCTGTACTAGTGTACTTCTTTACAAATAAAAGTAGTAACATTTTAAAGTACAGTAGTTACATTTGCTTAGTTACTATACAACACTGCCTAGAGGCAGGGCAGGATTAATTCATTGAGGGCCCCTAGGCACACAAGTACACTGGGCCCCCTGCCCCGCCCCACCGCACCATGCGCCCAGGCGGAAACAGGAAGCTGCGTCAGAGGGAAGCTTTGGGCAAGCAGCACCACTTGCACAATTACAGTTCCCATTGCCTTACTTACCTGCGTTGCTTGCTAGTCTTATTTTCCGTCGATGGGGGGGGAGGAGCATGTTGCCAATCGGGGTGGGGCCCGCATTGCCGATCTATGCTGGAGGGGCCCATCGCCATTTGGAAAAAATAATGCTGATGCCCTCCTTCATCGGGCCCCTCTGACCATTTCGGGCCCTAGGCACGTGCCTACTTGGCCTATTGGTTAATCCTGCCCTGCCTGGAGGAGTCACCATGCGAAGCTAGACCCCCAAATGGAACAGACTGTTTCCAGTTTTCAGGGAGATACTTTTCACAAAGACATGCCTGAGCCCTGAGCTGTTTTCTTGTTCAGTGTTATTTTTCAGTGTATATGTCTACCATATCTATACTTTATTCCAGAAAGGAACACAAAAAAAAGCAAAAAGGGCCTTCTAGTTCCAGATAATTCTGCTTTAATGACATGGACTGTGTTTCGGTGTCTCTGCCTGCGTTAAGGGTCAGAAAGTCTTGTAGTTTAGTATAAAAGATCAAAATATTGAATTCCAAATGAAAAAACTTTGCCCAAACTGGTGGAAAAGAAACACACTCAATCTAACAGTTAAGCTACATGCATATTTGTCGGGTCCATCATTAATGCAGAATTACCCAGAACTTGAAGGTCCTTTGTGCTTTTTTTTTTTGTATTCCTTTGTCTCTGAATCCCTCTTGTCTACGTTTTGTAGTTTATTCTAAGCACAGAAGTAATACCTTGCAGACACAGCAGAGGGCAGCAGTGGGACAACTGGTTACAGTACTGAAGAGAACAAAAGGACTTTAAGACGGGTCATTGTAGTTTTGTATAAATTTTGCAAAATTTATGGTAACTGCAGGGCTTCTTCCTTAGGCCATATTTATAAGTGAGGAGGAAAAAGAATTAGTTGATAAAGTTAACTGGTTGATTATTGTTGCAAAAATGATCAGAAAATCATGTCAAAACACTGTTCACAATTTTATTGTTGAGTTTCTTGCTCATAAAAATTCTATACCTAGACCAGTGTATGAACTGTGTGCTAGGTCTTATTTTCGGGGTAGATCTTATTTTCGGGAAAACATGGTAGTACTAATTGTAATGCAATTTATTCCATCCATTTTTCATATACACACAATATAATCTTATTAATACATAATGGTAACCACAAAATTTTAAAAAAACCACAAAGCACACTGTACGCACAGAAAATATAAATTTTCATTTGTTTTTGGGGGGGGTTTCAAAGAGGTCAAGGCAGATGATTTTAAAATATGCAATGTCACCTCAGTAACAACTATAGAAAAATAGACAAATATAGTGCAAAATATATAAATTCTGAAAACTTGACAAATTTCAATCACTAAATTGAAAATAAAATCATTTTTCTTACCTTTGTTGTCTGGTGATTTAATGAGTCTCTGATTGCACTTCCTTCTGACTGTGCATCCAATATTTCTTCCCTTCTTTCTGCCTCCTGCACGCTTCCTCTCCTCTGGACTAGAAGTCTGCACGGGAACGAAGATTGCTTTTGCAGATGAGGACAGAGCTTAGGCATTGGTGGAATGAGGCTTTATGACATCACAATCTGAGCTCTAGAATGTTGCTACTTATGATTTTAAAGTGTTTTAGGCTTGTGCAGATGAGGATGGAGCTTGCAGGAATGGGGCAGGGACAGTACAAGAATTTGCCGGGACAGGATGGGAAAATGAGTTCCCACGGGGAAGGGGAAAAATTTGTTCCCATGTCATTCTCTAGTTCAGACTGGAGGGTGAAATGGGTGAAGGGAGAAGATGAGAAGATTTCAGAGTGGAAAGAGGGGATGAGAAGGGGAAAGAGTATCTGGATATAGAAGTGTATTATGGGCTTATAAATAGGAGATATAGAGCCATTTTAAAGAATTATTTGGATTATTTTATTTGTCAGTTATATATTTTTACATACACTTATATGTTTTTAAAATTCTGTACTGTTAATCACCCCAAGGGAGCCTTGTAGAGACAGTGAATAAATGCAATCAAATAAATAAATGAACTCTTGCTAGTCTGTTGCAAGGCTTCTTTGTGAACTCTAGCAAGGCATTTTGGTCCAGGTTCTATAAATGGTTTTGCCGATCTAGGTGCCCAACTTAATTTTCTTAACTAGCTCAATCGGTGACATTAAAAATAAACAAAAACGATTAAGTCAGGCACCTAGATTGGCAAAGCACGCTGATCTAGGCTAGAGAATGATGCAGGGGAAAACATTTGTCCCCAGACCAGCCAGATCAGTCCCTATCCTGTCCCCACAAGCTTGGTTCCCGTACCCCGCCCCATCCCTGCATCCCATCCGCACAAGCCTCGAATAGTTATGGCTTCCGAGTCAGTTGCATGCATCGTGCAAGAGCCGCGGCATGTGTCTCTGCAAACAAGTGCCGCTGAAGGCAGGAAGGAGCAGCCCAGCTGGAAGGAGGACTGTTGAGGTAACTGGGATCCCAAGCTGACCCGGAAGGCTTCCCTACAACGTCAGCTCTGACACTGGAGGGAAGCCTTCCGGGTCGGCTTCGGCAGAGGGGGGCCTGTTTATAAATGGAATCTCCGGTGGTGGTGGCGAACACATTGAGGACTGTTCGACCCCGCGATAGGGAGGGAGGGTGTCCTGCTGGACTTGCGAGTAGGGGCTGCTGCTGCACCCATAATCGTGAGGGGGGCTGCTGACCCAGAGGGGTGTTAAGAGAAGCAACTTGTGTCAGATTGCTTTACTGCGGGGACAAGGCCATTCAGTGCTCTACAGGGTGGTGAATGCCCTTGTCCCCGGACCCATGGCAACCAGTTTATTTTTTCCCCCGTTCCGGTGGGTTACCCACGACTACCCGCAGTGGCCAAAAAGGCAAACAAGATGCTAGGAATTATTAAAAAAGGGATGGTTAAAAAGACTAAGAATATAATAATGCCTCTTTATCGCTCCAGAGTGCGACCTCACCTGGAGTATTGTGTTCAATTCTGGTCTCCTTATCTCAAGAAAGATATAGCGGCACTAGAAAAGGTTCAAAGAAGAGCAACCAAGATGATAAAGGGGCTGAAACTCCTCTCGTATGAGGAAAGACTGGAAAGGTTAGGACTCTTCAGCTTGGAAAAGAGACGGCTGAGGGGAGATATGATTGACGTCTACAAAATCCTGAGTGGTGTAGAATGAGTACACGTGGATCGATTTTTTACTGCATCAAGATTTGTAAAGACTAGGGGACACTTGATGAAGTTAGAATAATACTTTTAAAACCAATAGGAGGAAATATTTTTTTACTCAGAGAATAATTAAGCTCTGGAATGCTTTGCTAGAGGATGTGGTAAGAGCGGTTAATGTAGCTGGTTTTAAAAAAGATTTGGACAAATTCTTGGAGGAAAAGTCCATAGTTTGCTATTGAGACAGATATGGGACTGTAGCATGGAATGCTGCTACTATTTGGGTTTTTGCCAAGTACTTGTGACTTGGATTGGCCTCCGCGAAGACGAGATACTGGGCTAGATGAACAACTGGTCAGACCCAGTAATGCTATTCTTATGTTCTTATGACAAAAAACAGAATCCCAAGGCAAAAAGATGTGATAGAACTGTTTAAATACCTCCTTGGCATTACATGCGCATTGAAAGAGACACGTCTCCAATTGAAAGGAAGCTCTGAAATAAGGGGACATGAGATAAAAGAGGAAAGACTCAGATGCAACCTGAGGAAATGTACTTCTTCAGAGAAAAGGTGGTGAATTTGTGGAATGGGCTCCCATTGGAGGTGGCGGAGACCTGTTTCTGAATTTAAGAAAGCTTGGGAAAGCACATAGGATCTCTAATGGAGAGGAAAGGATAATAGATGGTATGAATGGGAAGACTTGATAAGTCAGGATGATCTTACCTGTTGTCATTCCTATTACAAAAATAAGGTCATCAGGAGCACAGACAGGGCAGGCATAACCATTAGGTGAACTAGGCAGATGCCTAGGGAAGCAGCTTCTGAAGGGAAGCAAAACAATAGACTCTGACAGACAGCCATCTCAAAGATTTTGATGCATACTTTTTTTTTTTTTTCCACTTTTTCAGGATCATCTGGGAGGAGTGAAGTGGGAGGTGATCATAATTTTAGAACTGAATATAAAATTCTCAGGAGAGAGGAGCATAGGGGCCGACAAAATAATTACTGGGGTGCAAGGCTCAAAGTTTAATAGTAACAGTAGTAGTTTGTGGGCTTGGTGGCCCACCAAAGAGCTTGCCAGACTCCCTCCAGCTCGGAATTAGCAGTGGCATGATTTTGGCTTCCCTTTCACAGCAATCTGTTTATGAGATGTGTAATTGTCTGAGCACATTATTGTCTGAGCTCTCCTGCTTGGCAGCTTTGAAGCTTGAACAGATGTGTGTGTGTGTGTTTTTAATTTTGAGTTCACCAAAGAATGTGTTTGAAACTTTGTAGTGCTGGAGACTGGCACTCTTTGCTTCTTTGCATAGTCACTGCCTAAGTCACCCCTCATGTTTCTACTGCTGCTATTTATCACTTATATAGCGCTAAAAGGCAAAATGCAGCACTGTGCATTTTGACATTTAATAGATGGCTCCTTCTCAGAAGCCATCCTTAAATTACGTTTCGTGAATCAACAAACAGTGAACAACTAAACTTAAATATAAAGGGTGAGTGAACAATTCACAAGGAGGGGTGTCAGATATGACCAGTCCAAGCAATAATGCTTTCAAAGGTCTTGCAGTTCTTCATTCATCCCCTTCCGTCCTCTTATGTATAATGATTTTAAGCTTTTTAATTTAGTGAATTTTGTGTATATATTCTTGATTATATTCAAAATAATTTTTTCTTGGTTATTTTCTTGTTTATGTTCAAAAAATTTTTTTATAGACTTATCTTCAATTCGATTCATATAAAAGACTTATCTTATGAGAACTTGTCTTCATAGGCATAGATAGAGCCTGTCTTGTGTTACCAACGTTCAATTAGTACTCCCCTCTGCCGACGCGTTTCGCAGAGCTTTGTCAAGGCAGGGGTACTACAAAAGAACAAGACAATATAGCCCATTAGAGAAGACAATACAGCCCATTAGAAAAGGCAATCAGTCAAATACCAAAACATAAAACTGCTGGAAATACTGACCTGCATGATTGAAAATCTCCTAAATATCTTAAAGAGCGGCTTCTGAAAAATGGCCGCGGCGTCTGAATTCACTCACTTATAAAGGTTACCCCCTTGACGTTATGCCTAAAGGTTAGAAACTGAGGTCAACCTGCGCTAACCAATCAGACGTTTCATTTAACCCCTCCGGGGCCATTGAGTTCAATCTAAACATCCATCTTAGTTCTTTTAAATTCAGGTTTTTTTCAATGTTACCTCCCTCCCACCCTACAGTAATCATGTCCAGTACTCTCCATTTCAAATCTTTTAAAGTATGGCCACAGATTTTCCAGTGCCTTACTAATGGAGAGGTTTCATTGTGAGTGTGCACCCGAGACTTATGTTCAGTTAGTCTTAGCTTGATCGACCTCAAGGTACGACCCACATACAGTTTGGGGCACGGGCATTGAATGCAATAGATTACCCGGTTAGAATTACAATTGGTCATAAATCTAGAACGATAGGTCACCCCGGTGATAGGATGATTCCATATTTCCCCCGAGATTGTAAAGGGGCACCATTGACATTGGCCACATGGGAGATGGCAACCCGTGATTTTAGGTGTCGGGTTTCTGATAATGTTGTGGCACACATATTCACCAATGTTTTTTTGTCTTCTATAAGCACAGATGGTACGATCAGTTAGTGAAGGAACTGCTAATTTAGCAATATGCCAATGCTTATGGATAACCTGAGATATCCTAGAAGCTAGAGTAGAATGTTTTTGAATGAATACGATGTTGTCATCTTTATCAGGAGTACTGTTTTTCTCCTGCAGCAACCATTCACGGTGTGCATATTTAGCCCTAATATATGCACGTTTTACAACATCACGAGGGTACCCCCGTTGGTAAAAGTTCCTCTTCATGGATTTAGCTTGAGTACGGAATTCCTCAAGGGAATAACAAATCCTCCGTAATCTTAAAAATTGGCTTATAGGTAAACTCCGTCTCAAGCCTATCGGGTGAAAACTGTGGAAGCGGAGCAGGCTGTTCCGATCCGTCCTTTTCCGATAGAGAGTGGTCAATAGTTTCCCACCTTCTTTGATGATTTTAATATCCAAGAAGGCCAATTCATGAGGGTCACTCTGGGCAGTGAATTGGATATTAACATCCAGCATGTTCAATTCATTCACAAATTGTAGAAAATTATCTTTTGTGGATGACCAAATGCAAAAAATGTCGTCCAGGTACCGTTTCCAGATAATTACATGATCAAATAGAGGCAAGTTGTATATCCTTTCATCCTCTAATTTGGACATGAATAAGGTAGCCAATGAAGGGGCCAAGGATGCGCCCATAGCGATGCCATGGCATTGTAGGTAAAACTTCTCATGAAACCAAAAATAACTCTTGGTCAACACTAATGTAGCCATTTCCATCAAAATCTCTGTCGATAGACATGGACGAATCGTCTGTCTACTGAAAATCTCCTCCAATAGGGTGAGAGCTTGGTCCACAGGAATCATAGTATACAAGGCGGTCACATCAAATGACACTAACAGCCATTGTTCCTGAACGTCCTGAACTTCAGAGAGTAGTTTCAACATATGAGTGGTATCTTTGATACCCGATAGGCTTGAGACGGAGTTTACCTATAAGCCAATTTTTAAGATTACAGAGGATTTGTTATTCCCTTGAGGAATTCCGTACTCAAGCTAAATCCATGAAGAGGAACTTTTACCAACGGGGGTACCCTCGTGATGTTGTAAAACGTGCATATATTAGGGCTAAATATGCACACCGTGAATGGTTGCTGCAGGAGAAAAACAGTACTCCTGATAAAGATGACAACATCGTATTCATTCAAAAACATTCTACTCTAGCTTCTAGGATATCTCAGGTTATCCATAAGCATTGGCATATTGCTAAATTAGCAGTTCCTTCACTAACTGATCGTACCATCTGTGCTTATAGAAGACAAAAAAACATTGGTGAATATGTGTGCCACAACATTATCAGAAACCCGACACCTAAAATCACGGGTTGCCATCTCCCATGTGGCCAATGTCAATGGTGCCCCTTTACAATCTCGGGGGAAATATGGAATCATCCTATCACCGGGGTGACCTATCGTTCTAGATTTATGACCAATTGTAATTCTAACCGGGTAATCTATTGCATTCAATGCCCGTGCCCCAAACTGTATGTGGGTCGTACCTTGAGGTCGATCAAGCTAAGACTAACTGAACATAAGTCTCGGGTGCACACTCACAATGAAACCTCTCCATTAGTAAGGCACTGGAAAATCTGTGGCCATACTTTAAAAGATTTGAAATGGAGAGTACTGGACATGATTACTGTAGGGTGGGAGGGAGGTAACATTGAAAAAAACCTGAATTTAAAAGAACTAAGATGGATGTTTAGATTGAACTCAATGGCCCCGGAGGGGTTAAATGAAACGTCTGATTGGTTAGCGCAGGTTGACCTCAGTTTCTAACCTTTAGGCATAACGTCAAGGGGGTAACCTTTATAAGTGAGTGAATTCAGACGCCGCGGCCATTTTTCAGAAGCCGCTCTTTAAGATATTTAGGAGATTTTCAATCATGCAGGTCAGTATTTCCAGCAGTTTTATGTTTTGGTATTTGACTGATTGCCTTTTCTAATGGGCTGTATTGTCTTCTCTAATGGGCTATATTGTCTTGTTCTTTTGTAGTACCCCTGCCTTGACAAAGCTCTGCGAAACGCGTCGGCAGAGGGGAGTACTAATTGAACGTTGGTAACACAAGACAGGCTCTATCTATGCCTATGAAGACAAGTTCTCATAAGATAAGTCTTTTATATGAATCGAATTGAAGATAAGTCTATAAAAAAATTTTTTGAACATAAACAAGAAAATAACCAAGAAAAAATTATTTTGAATATAATCAAGAATATATACACAAAATTCACTAAATTAAAAAGCTTAAAATCATTATACATAAGAGGACGGAAGGGGATGAATGAAGAACTGCAAGACCTTTGAAAGCATTATTGCTTGGACTGGTCATATCTGACACCCCTCCTTGTGAATTGTTCACTCACCCTGTATATTTAAGTTTAGTTGTTCACTGTTTGTTGATTCACGAAACGTAATTTAAGGATGGCCCAGAGTACAGTTAATAAAGATCTCTTTAGCTTTTCGGAAGAAAGGAAAACAGAATTAACCAATAGACCTTTGCTATATGCAGGTAGTCTTGAGTCCACAGGATCGCCCACTTGGTTTGAACTCGAAGTGCAACAAATGAAACTTATTAGAGCTGAATTGCATGCCAATACTTTAGCGCAGTACGTAACAACGGGCATGATTCCACGGGGGCTACGTATACAGAAAGGCCCAACATTGTTTGCTCAGAACCAACAGTTCAAAGACAAGTGGTGCGCTATTCTGAATAAGTGTAGCATGGACCTTATGCTACTGATTATCGAACATATTACTCTGTTAGAGCAGGAGTTAAAGCAGAATCTAGAAGACCTAACAACACAGATTAGAAATGCTTGTGGGAATGACAGTGAGTTTAACAAATTAGAAATTGCACATAAATCTAAAATGGAGGCGTACATGGACTCTCTGAAACAAACTAAGTTAAAAAAATACAGACGGGATGAACGGGATTACAACACTAATCAGGTCTACCTATGGTTGTTTAAGGGGCCTGCTGTAACGACTAAACAACCATTTGATGATGACCATAATTCCTCGGACTCCAGTTCGTCATCCAGTGGTCATAGTGGGAGTCGCTCCAATATGAATATTGGCCCGCAAGGTCAAGGGGGTTTTTACCCACGAGGGGCACGCGGCAGACAAAAAAACCGCGGTGCAAGAAGAGTAGGTTTTCAACAACCACAGCAGCAGCAGGGATACGGGACGGGACCGCAAACTCGATCGCAGTACCGCTCCAATCCTCCATAATAAACCTCACTTTTGAGCAATTACCCACTGACCAGATAGCTATACTGGAATTAGGTCTGGGGTTTGTCCCCAGTGCTCGCTACGATGCGTTTGAAACCCGCCTGTCAGTTTATAGTTTGTTACGCAAACTCCATTTAAAGATGTTTTTTGAGGATCATCCTCCCAAGAATGATGGTACTTTGATCGCCAGGAAATCAGGCTGGTGTCCTGCCATTCCCCTCCACCCCCACTTGATGACATTCAGAGATTTGATCCTCAAGGATATTGAGGAGATAGAACAACAGCCTATCCATAATCATATGGAATACAATCTTTCTCACAGTGAATGGATAGCGCTTCAACAACTTCATAATGATAACACTCATGTGATCACAAGAGCGGATAAGGGGGGAGCTGTTGTTATTCTGTCTCGGGAACAGTATTTAAATGAAGCTGGCCGCCAATTGAATAATCCTCAGTTTTATGTTCAGTTAAATATGGACCCTGTGGATGAATTGAAATTATCTATCTCTACCTTAATTTCCAAGGCATATAAAGCAAAAATGATCACGTTACGCGAGGCTACATTTCTGAATCCAAAATGGTATATTACACCTAAGATTTATTTTCTTCCCAAAATTCACAAAAGCTTAGTGAATCCCCCTGGACGCCCAATTGTCTCAATGAAGAATTCTCCCTTGGAACCTCTCTCCAAATTTTTGGACCTTTTCCTTCAGCCTGAACTTCAGAGAGTTAAATCCTATATCAAAGATACCACTCATATGTTGAAACTACTCTCTGAAGTTCAGGACGTTCAGGAACAATGGCTGTTAGTGTCATTTGATGTGACCGCCTTGTATACTATGATTCCTGTGGACCAAGCTCTCACCCTATTGGAGGAGATTTTCAGTAGACAGACGATTCGTCCATGTCTATCGACAGAGATTTTGATGGAAATGGCTACATTAGTGTTGACCAAGAGTTATTTTTGGTTTCATGAGAAGTTTTACCTACAATGCCATGGCATCGCTATGGGCGCATCCTTGGCCCCTTCATTGGCTACCTTATTCATGTCCAAATTAGAGGATGAAAGGATATACAACTTGCCTCTATTTGATCATGTAATTATCTGGAAACGGTACCTGGACGACATTTTTTGCATTTGGTCATCCACAAAAGATAATTTTCTACAATTTGTGAATGAATTGAACATGCTGGATGTTAATATCCAATTCACTGCCCAGAGTGACCCTCATGAATTGGCCTTCTTGGATATTAAAATCATCAAAGAAGGTGGGAAACTATTGACCACTCTCTATCGGAAAAGGACGGATCGGAACAGCCTGCTCCGCTTCCACAGTTTTCACCCGATAGGCTTGAGACGGAGTTTACCTATAAGCCAATTTTTAAGATTACGGAGGATTTGTTATTCCCTTGAGGAATTCCGTACTCAAGCTAAATCCATGAAGAGGAACTTTTACCAACGGGGGTACCCTCGTGATGTTGTAAAACGTGCATATATTAGGGCTAAATATGCACACCGTGAATGGTTGCTGCAGGAGAAAAACAGTACTCCTGATAAAGATGACAACATCGTATTCATTCAAAAACATTCTACTCTAGCTTCTAGGATATCTCAGGTTATCCATAAGCATTGGCATATTGCTAAATTAGCAGTTCCTTCACTAACTGATCGTACCATCTGTGCTTATAGAAGACAAAAAAACATTGGTGAATATGTGTGCCACAACATTATCAGAAACCCGACACCTAAAATCACGGGTTGCCATCTCCCATGTGGCCAATGTCAATGGTGCCCCTTTACAATCTCGGGGGAAATATGGAATCATCCTATCACCGGGGTGACCTATCGTTCTAGATTTATGACCAATTGTAATTCTAACCGGGTAATCTATTGCATTCAATGCCCGTGCCCCAAACTGTATGTGGGTCGTACCTTGAGGTCGATCAAGCTAAGACTAACTGAACATAAGTCTCGGGTGCACACTCACAATGAAACCTCTCCATTAGTAAGGCACTGGAAAATCTGTGGCCATACTTTAAAAGATTTGAAATGGAGAGTACTGGACATGATTACTGTAGGGTGGGAGGGAGGTAACATTGAAAAAAACCTGAATTTAAAAGAACTAAGATGGATGTTTAGATTGAACTCAATGGCCCCGGAGGGGTTAAATGAAACGTCTGATTGGTTAGCGCAGGTTGACCTCAGTTTCTAACCTTTAGGCATAACGTCAAGGGGGTAACCTTTATAAGTGAGTGAATTCAGACGCCGCGGCCATTTTTCAGAAGCCGCTCTTTAAGATATTTAGGAGATTTTCAATCATGCAGGTCAGTATTTCCAGCAGTTTTATGTTTTGGTATTTGACTGATTGCCTTTTCTAATGGGCTGTATTGTCTTCTCTAATGGGCTATATTGTCTTGTTCTTTTGTAGTACCCCTGCCTTGACAAAGCTCTGCGAAACGCGTCGGCAGAGGGGAGTACTAATTGAACGTTGGTAACACAAGACAGGCTCTATCTATGCCTATGAAGACAAGTTCTCATAAGATAAGTCTTTTATATGAATTGAATTGAAGATAAGTCTATAAAAAAATTTTTTGAACATAAACAAGAAAATAACCAAGAAAAAATTATTTTGAATATAATCAAGAATATATACACAAAATTCACTAAATTAAAAAGCTTAAAATCATTATACATAAGAGGACGGAAGGGGATGAATGAAGAACTGCAAGACCTTTGAAAGCATTATTGCTTGGACTGGTCATATCTGACACCCCTCCTTGTGAATTGTTCACTCACCCTGTATATTTAAGTTTAGTCCTTCTCAGAAGAGCTTACAATCTAACTTGGACAGGCAGACAAGACATATAGAGTTACGGATGCAGAACCCAAGGTGAGAGGAGTTGAAAGCAGTCTTGAAGAGGTGGGCTTTTAACTGGGCCTTGAACACTGCCAGAGATGGCTCCCTTAATTGCTAGAACATGCTGAGGTTGCATTAAATGATAGTAATTGTAACCGCAAAACATCCATTTCCTGAAGAAGCTCTTGTTATCAGACAGAACGAAACGGAGATCTTCCATCCTTCCAGATGGCTGGGTAGAAAACTACACCTGAGCTAAGTACTTATAATAAAATAAGAAAAAGAAAAAAATATTTATATCTATATATAGTTCACACAATACCAAAATAAAAATAAAAAAGAGACATTTCGATCAATGATAGCCCGCATGAAGGTTACCAGCCAAGACTAGTTCTAACGGCCAGTAACCGCGGGCACTTGAGAACTATAGTCTCTATTCAATATTGTTTACATATACACTCTCGATCTTGCATGGGCCTATTTTTTAGGAGTTATTAGTGTGTTACACTGAAAAAAACAAAGGTTTAAGAGATGGAACCTGCCATAGGGATTCAGACTGTTTGTTCCAAGCATACGATGCAGCAAGGTAGAAGGGATGGAATCTGGAGTTGGCGGAGAAAGAGAAGGGCACAGATAGGAGGGACTTACCAGCTAAGTGGAGCTCACGCGGGGGGGGGGGGGGGGGGGGGGGGTCATAAGGGGAGATAAATGAGGAGAGATAGTGGGGTGCAGCTGAGTGAATGCATTTGTTTTGAGTTTTTAAAAAATTCTTTATTGATTTTTAAAACTTCAATAGTGCAATACAAAAAATGTAACATATAATAATACAATAAAAACACATTCAACTTACACATGTTTTTAATCAACCATTTTCCCCCACCCACCTACCCAATGATTATTCAATAAAACACAATAACATAGATTACCGCAAAAAAACCCAAACCCATATCCAATTATAATTAATGATATCTTCCCATCCAATCACCCACTCCCAAATGTAAGTACCCTAGAACCAACCTAAGACAGAAATAATCCCCCCCCCACCCTTCCCTGGATATGTACCTAAACAAACAAAAACTAATTCATATCAATAATCAATTACAAAGATGTAACATAAGATGTCAGTGGGCCACATATCAAATTAAATATATTTCCATGTCCCAAATTATCAGCGTTCATCCTTTCAAGTCTATAACGAGAGCAAAGACTTGCCCACCAGAACGAAAAATTTTAAACGATCAAAGTTTTTCCAGTTTCGGGTGATCATCTGGATGGCTATCCCAGTCATTATAAGGAAAAGACGGCCTTTATATTGATCTATAGGGGGCTTAACATGTAATATTGTACCGCAAATGACTGCCTCATACATTAGTGGAATTGATGAATCCAAAATGTTATTAATTCTACCCCATATTGATCTCCAAAAGTTAAGTATCAAAGGACAATAGAACAACAGATGATCCAGTGTCCCGATGTCTAAATGACGGTGCCAGCGAGTGAATGCATTTGTAAGTCAGTAAGAGGAGTTTGAATTCTATTTGGAAATAGATGGGAAGCCAACGAAGTGACTTTAAGAGAGGGGTCCAGTCTGTGAATGGAAAAACAGTTTGTTCAACTTGTAGTTCAACAGGCAAATGGTTATGAACAAACTATTGTAGATTATACTCCGTATTCAAGACCTCAAACACCCAAGACCCTACTAGATTTGTTTTGTGTCTTTACTGGGGTGACGTGTTCATCATCGGTCTTGTTTTATTTATTAATGCAGTCAATACCCAAATTCACCTATGTGGTGTTATAATTAGGGGAAAACAATTGAAACAGTCTATCCTAGTTATGCATCTTGTACTTTAGTCAAGCCACTAAAATCACAGAAATTCAAAACACAAAAAACTATTGTAGGAGAATAATAAAAATGCCACGAATATAATGCACTGTCCTCCTTCCAGTGGTATAGGCCATAGAGAATCTTCCCCATCCTTGTGGGATCTCTTTATCCCCACTTTGTCCCTGTGAGCTCTGTCCCTGCCCCTGCCCCATTCCTTCAAGCTCTATCCTCATCTGCCCAAGACTCATACACTTTAAAATCATAAGTGTTCAGAGCTTATGCAGTTAGGCAGAGCTTGCAGGAATGGGACAGGAATAGGAACAGGGCCAGAACTCACAGGGATGGTGACAAATTTGTCCCCGTGTCATTGGGCTACTTTAGTGCTGGGGCTAAGCCACTCTACTGAATCCTAGCTATGGATTCTCCTATAGTGGGCTAAGGCTTAACCTTCAGGACTTGGATACATTATACAGCATACTTAAAGCACTACATATACGCAGACAACATATCTATTTTAATCCCTTTAACTGACATCACAAATGAAATTATAGACAACCCCTCAAACACAATGACAGAAATCGAAAAATGGACCACCACCTTCAAACTGAAACTAAACACTGAGAAAACAAAAGTCTTTTTGGCACGCCCCAATGACAAAACTACGAGAACATCATTAAAAATAAACAACCACGAATATCCAATATCCAATACCATAAAAATACTGGGTATCACTCTAGATACACACCTAACCATGGCTGACCACACAAACTTACTGGTGAAAAAATGTTTTTACATGCTGTAGAAGCTAAGGACCATTAAAAAATACTTAGACCCAACATCCTTCAGGTTGCTGGTGCAATCGCTGATCCTATCCATCCTTGACTACTGCAACATCATCTACCTGAGTATCCCACGAAAAACAGTAAAAAAATTGAGATTAGTATAAAACACCACTGTTCACTTAATCTTCGGACTGAGAAAAAAAGACCACATTAGCCCCTACTATAAAAAAACTGCACTGGCTACCAATAGAAGCGCAAATACTATTCAAATTTACAAGTCTGGGGACTAGCACCTTCCTACTTGCAAACTCACTTCATTCTGCACAACCCCACACGAACAACCAGAAACAAAAATATCTTTGCATACCCAAAGATCACAGGCTGCAGATACAAATCCTTCCTGGATAGAACCTTCATGTTCCAAGCGAATAGACAGCAAGTCTGGCTGAGAAACTGCATAAATGAACCCAAACTGACCTACAATGCATTCCGAAAATCAATTAAAACCGCCCTATTCGACAAATTCATTGACTAAAACTGACCACCCTCTCTCACTATGATATTCCCCTCTGTAAACGCTATTTCAATCTCTCAGGAAGCTCCAATTTTCATATATTCTTTACCCATGGAACTCCAATAAGTATATAACTTTTCTATTTTAGGCTTCTTGTTATTCGCTGACTGTCCAGCCTTCTTTCAATGTGAACTGCCTAGAAGTCGCTTGACTATGGCGGTATAGAAAAATAAAATTATTATTATTATTACTGTATAATTTTATATTCTATTAAACAAAGACAGTCCTGAGTGGTGTTCCAGTATAGTTTTGCTATAACAAACAGTGCAATATCATATGGAGTATGAAGTTTCTAGGGTACAATACACTCTCATGAGCAGAACTAGGTATCTGATTAAAATGAAATACAAGTTCTTCCTCAGACCACTATAAATAGGGGGGAAGAGATTAAGAAAACAGAAGAGATATTTACCAGCAAAAACAAAAGAAGAAAAGGCCTAAACAGACAAAGTCCCAGACAATATTCTTTCTGGCTATATCTTATACACCACCTCTGGTTAGCTTTTTAAGATTCACAAAAGACCTGAGATGATCGGGCAGAAAGAAAATACATCTCAAACCCAGATATTTAACAACACACTTGCAAGGGTATGCCAAAAGATATCTTTATTGTATTTTTTTGTGGGGGGAACAATTTCTGTGTTTCTTGAGCAAGTGATTCAATTTGCAATTATTGTTCAATGAATTAAAAAACAAAACTCGGTGTCTCTCTGGTGTCCCTTTTTGGTTCCTGAGAATCTCCATGGGATTTATGGATGAAAAAACACCTACGTTCAAGCAATTTCTTTTCTCATATTTGGGATTTGTTGCTTTTTTTGCCATAGTCCTGGTCCTGGGGCATGCATGCTTCCTCTGCTTGATCTTTCAGCTGCTCCATTCCTAGTATCTCAGCTCTCCATTTCCATATTCTCTCCTGCAAATACTACGTACTTTGGTAGTTGATAACCTCATCTTCTCTTTTAGTGGGTAACTGGATCTCTTAGGGTGTGTTGCATCTTTCCTCCAATCTTTCCAATCCTTTTTTAAAAATTAGATTGTGAACTGCCTAGATATACAAATTTGATTAGTGGTACATCAAATAAAAAGTTGAACTATGAACTCTCTGATACTATTGGTCTTTCCTTAAAAATGGAGGGGTGGATGTGAAACCTCCTTTCCAGACCAAGAAAAATAGAACTCACAGGGAACTCTGCTCTCAGTTCACTAGTAACTTACCCTTGGAAACTAATACAGTGTGAAGGAAATAGTGGCAGAGCTGAGACTGAATTAAGATGGGTCCCTGTAACACCATGTTGCCCAAGATAGTGAGGACTGGAAATTCCTCCTAAGGTCCAGTCAGTGAATGGGGGAAAGGTGTGGGAAAACCTTAGAGGGTGTCTGGTGTGGGTAAATATTGAGGGCATGAGTGGTATGTAAGTAGGCCTCAGGCAGGAATGTGTTTAAGGTAGGAACAGTACATATGGGATTGTAGGGAGATATCTGGCATAGTAAGCTTGTGTGTGTATGTTGGGAGCACAGCAGTAGTACCAGAGACTGGGAACAAGATGATTAGAAAAATAAAATCATCAGACAACAAAAGTAGGAAAAATGATTTGATATTCAGTTTAGTGTCAGTTTTGCGAATTTTTATCTGCTGTCTTTATATTTTGCACTATGCTGGAGGAAGGACATTCTCTGGTATTATACTGAATGCAGAGTCTAGCATCTTAAATTTCAATTTAATTTCTTGTCTATATTAATACTTTCAGTTTGCAATCTCTTCTCGGCATTTGTGTCTGAGGCCAGGTGTTCTGGTGTAGCTGGATGTCGGCATATGTTTTTTCTATGTCAGGGGTGGCCAACTCTGGTCCTCGAGGGCCGGAATATAGTCGGGTTTTCAGGATTTCCCCAATGAATATGCATGAGATCTATTTGCATGCTTTCAATGCATATTTATTGGGGAAATCCTGAAAACCCGACTGGATTCCGGCCCACGAGGACCGGAGTTGCCCACCCCTGGTCTATGTTGTGGCCCCTCTTCAGAAGCTATATGGGGTCCTTTTATTAAGGCGCACTAATCGATTTAGCGTGCGTTAAATGCTAAGGTGCCCATAGAATATTATGGATGCCTTAGCATTTAGCGTGAGCTAAATCGGTTATCACGCCTTAATAAAAGGACTCCTATGTTAGCTCTCTTGGATTCATAGTGGCCTTTTCTTAGAAATTAGTGAAGACCATTGCACTTGATGGAATTTCAGTTTTATAGATTGTAGACACAATCATTGCAGAAACCTCCTAGAAAAGGTCATAAGGTGACATATGGGGAAGAAAATGTTTCTTAGCTCCTTGCTCAACATAATAGCAGCTCATCGACTACAAAAATCCCAAAGAGACCTTACAATAAGAAAAGTTACAATTTACCAAATCCCCTCATCCTGAAAGTCCCTCTCTGGCCAAAGGAAATGTTGAATCCTAGTGACTCAGGCAGAGTGAACTCATTCCACTGAGTGGGTTTGGCTGGTAAAGGCACTTTGAAATGTTTGACCACCCACAGGATTCTCAGGCTTGGGGCTGTGTATGCAGAGGAAGGAGATGAGGATGACAGCAAAGATCAAAGGAAAGCAATTTCAATAAAAAAAAAAAAAGCAGTGTCTGGAAGCTGGAACATTGAAATTGGTTGGATTTTTATCTTTGCTTTTTGCAGTCACTCACATGAGGAATAAAGGAAAAGGCTTCTAATTAAAACTATGGGGGTCCAAGATTGCAGCATGAAGAGATGATTGAGTGGTAGCACTCTGGACATCTTCGTGTTTTTGAGTCTCTTTGTAGTATTTTCTCCTTTGGAAGATGGGGAAATGAAAGGGTATTGCAAAGACTTAAGAACCTGTCTCCCCCAATGAGATTTGCTATATTTATAGGTACTGGCTCTTTAATTGTAATAAACTTTTAAAATTGATGAAAGAAAATGAATTTTTTTCTGGATCTGTATTTATATGAAGGGAAGATCCCCATTAATCAATCATAAAATAATGAGCTTAACAAGTGAATAAAGACTATGGAGCTTAATTTCAGAGGTATTGCTACAAAACACGGGAAGGACCACTGGTCACATTATGACGAAAAGACTCCATCCATATCAGGGACTTTATGAGGAGTGCAAAAACCTACTCAGGGGTAGAAGAAATGAGACGATCCTTTCCCAAGCTTCCAACTAAAGAACATAAGTATCGTTATATTGGGACATACCAAAGCCCCATCAAACCCAGTATCCTGTTTTAAACAGTAGCCAATCTAGACCAGAAGAACTTGGCAAGATCCCAAAAGAGTAAAACAGATTTTATGCTGCTTCTCCCTTGAATAAACAATGGATTTCCCCAAGTCCATCTTAATTATGGCTTATGGACTTTTCTTTTAGGAACTTGTCCAACCATTTTTTTTAAAGATTTCTAAGCTAACTGGCAATGAATTTCAAAGTAAATTGCATATTGAGTGAAGACAAGAACAAGATGACCCAGATGACTCCACAGAGCAGAAATCCAAGAACAACAACAAAAAACTGTGGAGAAGTGATGTTCCTGATACGGACTTTATTAATGATTCAACTTGACAATCCACATTGAGTGAAGAAACATTTTTTCTGGTTTGTTTGAAATGTACCGTACTTCTTGGTAGCTTCTTTGTTTGCCAGCTAGTCCTTGTATTTATGGTTAGAGTAAACAAGCGATTCATATCTACCTATTCCACTCCACATTTTAGAAACCTCTATCATATCTCCCTTCAGCCTTTTCTTATTTATTTAATTTATACCATTCTCCCAAGGGAGCTTAGAATGGTTTACATTAATTTATTCAGGTACTCAAGCATTTTTCCCTGTCTGTCCCGGTGGGCTCACAATCTCTCTAATGTACCCAGGGCAATGGGGGGATTAAGTGACTGGCCCAGGGTTACAAGGAACAGTATGGGTTTGAACCCACAACTTCAGGGTGCTAAGGCTGTAGCTTTAACCACTGCGCCACACTCTTCTCCAAGCTGAATAGCCCTAACCTATTGCGGTTTAGTAAAAGGGAGCCATAGTGCAAAATATAGACAGCAGATATAAATTCTCAAAACGGACACATTTTGATCACTAAATTGAAAATAAAATCATTTTTCCTACCTTTGTTGTCTGGTGATTTCATGAGTCTCTGGTTGCACTTTCTTCTTCTGACTGTGCATCCAATATTTCTTCCCTTCTTTCAGCCTCCTATATGCAGGGCAGGATTAATTCATCGAGGGCCCCTAGGCACACAAGTACACTGGGCCCCCTGCCCCGCCCCACCCCACCATGTGCCCAGGCGGAAACAGGAAGCTGTGTTAGAGGGAAGCTTTGGGCAAGCAGCACCGCTTGCACAATTACAGTTCCCGTTGCCTTTCTTACCCGCGTTGCTTGCTTGTCTTACTTTCCGTTGATGGGGGGGCCGCATTGCCGATCGGGATGGGGCCCGCGTTGCCGATCAATGCTGGAGGTGCCCATCGCCGTTTGGAAAAAACAATGTTGATGCCCTCCTTCATCGGGCCCCCTGACCATTTCAGGCCCTAGGCACGTGCCTACTTGGCCTATTGGTTAATCCTGCCCTTGCCTATATGCTTCCTCTCCTCCAGACCTCATTCTCTCCCCCAACTTTTTCTTTCTTTCTCCCTGCCCCCTTCTTTCTTTCTTTCTCCCTGCCTCTCTTTCTTTCTCTCTCTCTCTCCATGCCCCCTTTCTTTCTGACTCCTTGTTCCCCCTTTCTTTCTGATTTCCTTCTTTTTTTGTCTCCTTGCCCCCCTTCTTTCTATCTCCATGTCTGCCCCCTTTCTTTCTTTCTCTCTGCCCTCCCCAAGCCACTAGATTTGCCGCCACCGCTGCCATCGGGGAACAGGCCCTCAAGCCACTAGGTATGCTGCCGCCACCATCGGTGAACAGGCCCCTAAGCCACTGCCACCCCAAGCTCTCCCTGTAGAAGCGTCACGCTGACCAGCATTCCTCTCCCCGACGTCAATTCTGACTTCGGAGAGGAGTTCCGGGCTAGCCAGACAGTGATTGGCTGGCCCAGAACTTCCTCTCCGACATCAGAATTGACGTCAGAGAGTGGAATGCTGGTTGGTCCGATGCTTCTGCAGGGAGGGTGGTGGGGGACATCGGGGAGAGGAAGGCTGATCGGCTTGATAGATCGGGACGGCAACATGAGTCTATCACGGGCTCTGCGATCGACTCACGTTGCCTTCCTGATCTACCAGTCGATCACGATTGATGTATTGGGCACCCCTGGTGTAGAGAGATAGATTTGGGAATCATCAGCATATAAGTGATATGGAAGCCATGGGATGAAATCAGGGCACCGAGGGAAGAGGTATAGAGGGAGAAGAGAAGAGGTCCTAAGACAGAACCCTCAGGTACCCCAACTACTAGTGGGTTAGCAGCAGAGAAGGATCCACTAGTGCATACACTAAAGGTGCAATGGGAGAGGTGGGAGGCCAAGCAGGAGAGGACAGATTTGTGGAATCCAAGCAAGGACAGTGTATGAAGGAACAGGCAGTGATTAAAAGTATCAAAAGCAGCAGACAGGTCAAGAAGGATGAAGATTGAGTAACGGCACTTGGATCTGAACAGGAACAGGACATTGCAGACTGTAGTAAGGGCAGTCTCTGTGAAGTGTAGGGGATGAAAGCCAGATTGTAGAAGATTAAGAGTCAGTTGAGATGAAAAAAAGTCTAGTCTACCATGGCAGCGATGGTGGAGCACCGCTTGCATAATGTACTTCTTGCTAGAGTAGCTTAGCTAACAGAGTGATAGTTGGAGAGGCAAGTGGGGTCCTTAGAGGGTTTTTGAGAAGCTAACCACCATGTGCTTGAAGGCCTCGGGAACAGTTGCAGTGGAAATGGATAGGTTGAGGATATGACAGCAGGGATAACAGTATGGAGATGGAGTCAAATAGAGGGGTGGCAATGGGGTCAGAGGGGCATCTAGTGGACTTGGTTGAGGACAGAAGTTGTGCAGTTTCGTCCTCTATGATTTAAGAGTAGGAAGAAAAGCCAGAGTTGAAGGAGGATCAAGAGGGTGGGACTGAGTGATGGGAGGTGGATCTGGAGTGGGAGGGGGGGGTGTTCCTCCTAAGGAAAAAGGAATGGTGGGGGCTGGAAGGGCAGAAGAGTGGATGGGGGAAAGGGGAAAATGATATGACTTTGCAGCAAATTCAAGGGCGACACTGTGAACCTTGTCATGGAAGTATTCAGCTATTGTCTGGGGAGAGATGAAAGGAGGGGATGCTTTGAGGGTGCTTTACCAAGATGAACTCCCATCTTGGTAAAGAAATGGCAGGGTTTGGAAGAAAGAGAGTTAGTTAACTGGGTGTAGTAATCTTGCTTAGCCAGTGTAAGAGCAGAATTAAAGGCGGTCAGCATAAGTTTAAATTGTAGGAAGTCAGCGTGTGTGTGAGATTTAAGCCACAGGCACTCAGCGGTACCAGGCGGACTTCTTTGCTCTATGGCAGTGGTCTCAAACTCGCGGCCCGGGGGCCACATGCGGCCTGCCAGGTACTATTTTGAGGCCCTCAGTACATTTATCATAATCACAAAAGTAAAATAAAACAGTTTCTTGATCATATGTCTCTTTAGCTATAAATGACAATATTATTATTAAGACTTAGCCAAAAGGAAAGATTATTATTAAGACTTAGCCAAAAGGAAAGATTTATAAACTATAAAGAGTTTTACCTCATGCAAAATTGTCATTTCTTTAATAAGACATTAACTATTTTTTCTGAGGCCCTCCAAGTACCTACAAATCCAAAATGTGGCCCTGCAAAGGGTTTGAGTTTGAGACTGATTCTTTTACTGGATTCCTGCTGCTAATATACTGAGAGGGAGTCTATAGGATGCTGCCACTTCTGCTTAAGGATACTCCATTACAGTGTTGGAACTACCTTAAGATCCAAAGTCCCACCTGAGGGGGAGGGGCACAGGAGGGGGTGGAGCCAAGAGGGCAGGAACTAGGAAGTATAAAAGGTCAGGGCACAGCTAGATTAAGAGGGCTCAGAGGGAAGCAGCGATACGCATTTGTTTTTGCCTCCATCACCTATGTGTGAATTGCAGCCATCAGACAGGCCCAGTGCTACTGAGGACCTTGAAGAAATATATGCTTGATCCAGCCAGGGGACAGCTGGTGACAGTTGTTGAATAAAAACATGTCACACCTAAGGACCAATTTGTGTTATTTTCTCCTTGCCCGTGAAGCTAACATCTAGCACCTTAAATAAAGTATTATTATTTTGCTGACCTTGACCACTGTGTAGCTGCAGTCTATCCTAAAAAAGTTCTTTTTTATATATTACATGTTTTTGCCTCTAAGGCAAACTTCTTTTCAAAGCCTCTCTTTGGATTGGATGTATTATTTTTGATTAACCGCTATTGGCAATAAGTTTTAAACGATATATTCCTTATCAGCGTTATGTATTTGAGTTGCCTATCCTTATGCTGATCCCTATTATCTTCAGTTGGACCCATCTTCCATTTTCATTCAGAATGCGTGAGGCAAAGTTCAAATATTTTATTTGCAATTAAAACAATAGTATAAGAAACCTATAGATGAGAAATACATAAACCAATGTATAGTACGTGGAAAGGGCATTATTTATCTTTTCATATCACAGTGTCTTAAAATGTCATTAAATACCTCCAGCAACTCTGCAAGTGTCCAGCGATTAAGTATAGCTGAAGCAGAACTCAGAACTCCCTGTTGAAGGATTACAATCTGTGGATGGACAGTTGGATTTCCTTTTTGTGCATTAAGGCCAGCAGCATGGAACATTTTCCCAATAGTTGCAAGGGAACTTATCTAAGTAACTAGAGTGTTACTGGGCTTTTTATTCCTTTGGCAGAAAATTGACTCCTTCAAGGCTTCTACAAGGAAGTGTAAGCTTTCATAGTCTCAAGGCTGTCCCAGGGGACAGTTAAGATTTGGGGAGTAGGGGACCTGCATGCTTTTTCAAGCACTCTTCCTCTGCCCAAATTAGAGCAGATGGAAAATGCCCCAGGAACTTTGTACAAATGTATCCCGCAGGCAGTTTGATAAAGAAGCTACTTGGGCAGTTTCTCTTGTAAATTTGCTCCATACATGTGCATTAAAGTACGGACACATCACTTGCCTGGGGAGGCAACTAAAAATTGCCCCAAAGTAGGAACCCCCTTCCCTTTTAGTGCATTAGACCCTATGTTGGGAAAATAGTGAAGGTCTTTGTAAAATGAACTTCCAGTGCCTTTTGTGTTTCACTCAGCAGTGAAACACAAACAAATATTTCTGCTGAGTCCTGGGAACTATCATTGGTGCTCATGACAGAGGCTTTTGCGCCCTGTTTGGATATCTCCTCAGCCTCCTTTCCTCCGAGGAAGTGCTGTGTTTCCTGTACAGCTGGCTCTGTGCTCTCTCCAGGATATCCACTATTCCTCTGTACCTCTGATCATTTCTATGTTTTGTTTTGTTTTTAAACCCATTTTGCTTACTAATTTCCAGGCAGAAAATAGTGGCTGGAATGTCCTGATTGAAGAGGTTGCCTGTCCTCCATTTCCTTGCCTAAATGTCTGTCTTCATTGAAATGGCAGCATAACATTGTCTCTCTTCCTCCTGGCTCCCCTCCCCCCCCCATTGCTTTAAGGGAGTGGTACACCAGGTGCTTTTCCTCCCCCTCTGTCAGATCATTGAGCTGTCCTTCATCACCTACAAAGTCAAAGGTTTATATGCTCTAATTTTACAGTGAACGAACTCAGCTCATTCCTTTTCTGCTTGTGCCTTACTGTTCAGATGAACTGATCTCAGCGGATTTTGCCCTTTTATCGACGTTGCTTCATTTTCCATTATACGTGTATAGGGATATGAATTCTCTGTTCTAAGATCAATGTAGTCTTTATTCACATGCATTGTTTGTTCTGTTAAAAAAGGAATTCATTCCTGTTGGAGGTGGGGGGCAGGTGGAACAGGAAGCGGCTAGAGATGTTGGGATTGCAGTATTGCTGTGTTATCATGTTGCCAATTTGAATTCTTCGCCTCTGCTGTGATTGCCCCAGAAGATAAGAGTGGGGACAAAGTTTGACTCTTAAACAAGGTGATATTTGTCTCTTCTCCCCATCCAATATAACCCAAGTCCCTCTCTCTCACCCAATCCATCACTAACCCATCTTTCTCTCTGTATCTTTCTGACTTTTCTCTATCATTGGGCGTTATCTCATCTATCTATCATTTTCTTCTTCCATCATTTCTCTGTCTCTCTCTAATCTAATCTTCTGTAATCTACTACTATTACTACTATTTATTATTTCTATAGCGCTAAAAGGCATAAACAGCGCTGTACATTTTAACATACAATAGACAGTCCCTGCTCAGAAGAGCTTACAATCTAATTTAGACAGGACATGGATTATGGTAGAGGAAATGATACAGTGGGTATAGGTATCTGACAGCAGTGAGTGAAGGTACCTTTTAGGATAAGGCCCTCCTTTAGTAGTGCAGAGACTTGAGCCAGAGACTGAAGAGATTTAAAAAGGCTTTTATTAAACAAGCATATATGCTGGACTTCTGGGCAGAACTGGCTGCATAAACAGAAGACCCTGAGGATCTCGGACACAAAAGTTATAAAGTGTCCTAACCAGTTCAAACCAGTTCTAACCAGCTCTGACCAAAAGGTAACAGCAGAGAGAAAAACAAAACCATAAATCCATCCTATAATCTATACATCTACATTCCTTTGCCTCCTGGCTGTACCAGGCACTAAGACAGATACATAGAACAGGCCTGCATGCATACGTGATTTCTCAGAGCAGTAAAATGGAGTCACAGGTTGCTGTTTTTAGTTTTACTACCCACTGATCTAAGATGGAGTTTTTCATATACACCGTGACCCAGGTATGTCAGCTAGCTAGGGATCCTTCATTCCCAACTTTTCTTCTGTAGGCTAGCTGACTAGCTGGGTTACGGGAGGTCAGGGCCATCTGTATCAGAGGTGGGGACTGGGTGATAGGAGGAAAGGGCCAGGACTAGAGCGGTGGTACTTTTGTCAATCGTAGTCCTAATAGTACGGTTAAGGGTTTTCAATAAACATGGTAACAGGCAAGGAAGAACACAAAGTATGACAGAGAATACCAGGAAAATTATGGTGAGGGCTTTAAAGAGTCCCGGTTTGGAGGCCCAATCAGTCAGTGAGTTGAGTCCAAACATATCAGCAGAAAAATCCTTCCAAGTCTGGACAGGAACGTGAGCTAATCTGGTAATCTTGTCTATGACCTCTTCAACCACAAATCCTTCATCATCCAGTTGTAGACAGCAGTTGGAAAGATTGAATTTGCCACATACCCCTCCTTCAGCGGCCAATAGATAGTCTAAGGCCAGTCGGTTCTGATAGATGGCGGTACGCATCATAGTGTTCGCTTTGACCAGGGCTCCCAGGACCCTAGCTGTTTCATTGGTGATAACTTCTAAAACCGCCTGCAGTCGTATGAGGCGGTTAAGCATGTAGATTGGGGTCCGGTACCCAAACATACCATCATCAGCCCAAGTAGCAGGACCGTAGACAGCAATGATGCGCTCCGGGGGCCAAGTGTCTTCCCATTTACCAATTTCCAAACTTCTTTCAGAACGGGCCCGTTGATCGAATACTGGGACAGCCAGATGTTCTCCTTCGGATAACGGGAGGAGGAAGAAGGCTGGTTTGATAGTGCCCAGAACACAAGTGCCAGTCCAATTTGAGGGTAGAGTGGGGTATGCCATTTTCCCACAGATCCAGTAGTATCCTTCTGGTGCAGCCCAAGGGGCAGAAGCAGGCAGGTTGAGGTAGACATTTAATGTGGTAGCATTGCCAGTAGTATTCCATCGTCTGGGTATTTTTAACTTAGGATCTCCGGTCCAATAAGTCCAACCGGGCTGAGAGGTGCTGTTTTAGTCCATAAGGATTGGCACTGCAGGTGTCCAACACGAGTGGTAAAGGATGGTCCGAGACGCTGTATGCAGTGTTTTGCCAGAATGGAGTTTTTCAGGGGCCAGCTGGGTGCCCCTGCAGACATAACAGTTTGTCAGATTTAAGGTGGCTCCTATGGCTTCAGCGAACTGTATGAAAAGGTTGCGGGTGGTGGCAGAGGGCACAAAGTCTTGTTGGTCTAGTTTCATATGTTCATAAAAGTCGGGAAACACAATGCTGTGTTGTTCAGGGATCCGGTGTCTCTCAACGAGTTTGATGTGTAAGACAGTACCAGGGTCTGTGCCCTTACCATATATCTGTAGGCCCACAAGATAGCGAGCTTTCCGGAGGCTATCATCGAGGTTCCATTTAAACGGCTGTAGGATAGTGAAGTTAAGTGGGTTACAGTTCTGGAGGCCACAGTCAGAGGTAGTCACCCATTTTGGATAATATGGCTCGGGTGGTAGGCAGTCGGGTCATACCCCAAGTAGCCCAGGATACACATTTCCAGTAGTTACAGTAGTAGTGTTCGGAAGACCCTTCACAATGGGACGGCTTCTGTCCCGCCAGGCACATGTATTTATCATTGTGCATATATTCCCTCCTCCATGCTAGGGCACCACAACGTCCAAGGAAGGTGGGGTTCTGGTCCATGGCATGGCAAGCATCAAAGAGGACTGAGGCTGGGACATGGGGATTAGTGACCAGGGTTTGTTGAATCAGGGGGCCCTGATCCCAGACTGACCTGACCTCTATCCAAGTATCCCTATTAGTTGCTTTGGGGTCGAAACAGATCTGTGAATCTCCATTATTACATATAGAATATTCAACCTTGTTATATATACATACAGGGGTCACTAGTTGACCCTTACACTCATAATTAGTTTGAAATCTAATAACATTTTCCGTTTTGCCCCCATTGTCCACTAGTGCCACACAAGGGGCACACCCAGGCGTGGGAGGGGTAGGGGACATGGACAATGTTGGCAAGACGTAAATCACAAGCAGTAAATATACAACAGAGTTCATATTAAATATCTTGTCAGATCTCCGGATCAGACGTGCGTGATTACTCTTCCAGAGTGTGGGGTAGCCGCGTGATTTTCAGTTGAAGGTCAGTAGGCCCTTTTTCACAAATATACTCAGCAGCGGGCTTCACACGGCTGTAGTGAATCCAAGACTCGTGGCGGTGTAGTGAATCCAAGACTCGTGGCGGGACAATTTGACAGCTGTGGGAGAAGCAAGTAAGACAGTGAAAGGCCCTGTCCAAAGGGGTTTCAGCGGTTCAAATGGGGACAACTGATTGCGTTTACCTGGGGTACAGCGGATGCAAAATAGAACAGAAGGGATCAGTTTGGGCCATGGCAGGCGGCTTTCTTCTGCCGCTTTGCCGAGGAGGGTTTTAATAGTTCTATTGATGCGTTCAACTTGGCCAGAGCTCTGGGGGTGATAGGCCGTATGTAATTTCCAGGTGATTTGCAGAGCCCGAGAGACAGCTTGTGTGACTTGTGATATGTAGGCGGGGCCATTATCGCTGCCAATCACTAGGGGCAGGCCATAGCGAGGGATGATGTCATGGAGTAAAACCTTTACTATTTCCCTACTTTTCTCTGTGCACACTGGGTAGGCCTCTGGCCACCCAGTGTGGGAATCAATGAAAACCAGGAGGTAACGGAACCCATGGGAGGGGGGCAAGTGGGTAAAATCTGTAGAGAGGACTTGCATGGGGTGTGAACCGATAGGCTGGTGACCAAGAACGGGGGATCTGACAGAAGAGGGGTGTGTCGGAGGCAAATGACACAGCGGAGCAGAACATGGGAGATGAGTTGAGAGAGATTCGGGATATAGAAATTCTGTCGGAGAAGAGTGCGGAGAGCTGGGTTACCGGCATGAGAAAAATCGTGTGCACGTTGGACAACAGTGAGGGCCAGGAGTTGTGGAACATACAGGAGGGGGTGGATGTGTGGGAGGAGGGTATAGTAATCCATCCGGATGGGAGGGTGCAATGGCCAGGTTGCTGCGTGGCCCACTTGCGCTCGGGGTCAGTGTACTGGGGGGAAAGGGAATGAAGGAAAGGTTGAGGGGAGGAAAGGGATAACAGAAGAGGGGGTGTGGGCGGACCTTGGAGGGCCGCCTGGCGAGCCGAGCGGTCAGCCAAGGCATTACCGCGGCTGATGAAATCACGGAGGCGACGGTGGGCCCGGCAGTGCATGATAGAAACTTTGGAGGGTAGCAGGATAGCATCCAAAAGGTCCAGGATGAGTTGGTGGTGTTGGATAGGGGATCCAGAGGAGGTGAGGAAGGAACGCTGGCGCCAGAGGACAGCGTGGGCGTGAACAGCTAGAAAGGCAATTTAGATAGGAAAAAAAACAAAAATGCAAAAAGGGAGAGAAAAATCTCCAAAAATGGCCAATGGTATAGTTGGTTTCCCCGGGGTACCCCACAAACCAAACAGATAGACAACACAAAGATTACAGGGCATAAACAAACATAGAAAACAGAAAAGGCATGGAACTTTTCTTCCAGCTGGCAAGGATTCAGAGCTGAACTTAGATCTGCAGAGAAATGCACAGTTATACAAAAACAAACGTCCATCATAGCACGAATCATAATTGTGTGCACACAGTGGCAAAGTAAAGTGCGATATAACACATGGCATAATAATCACATAATCATAAAAGGCATCTATTAATGGTTATTGGAACATCCGAAAGAGAAAACGTAAGAATGTGATCACTCTGGCTTGGTGCCCTGCCAATTACATTCATAAGGCAGACAGGGACGCAACTGCTAGGGTGTGCTTCAATCTTGAAAAATAAGCAAAACTTACTAGGTAAAGTAAGATACAGTGTACAATGTTAAATATAGAGGTATTCTGAAGTATGGCAATGTCAATTCAAAGGAAAAAAAAAAAGAAACATGTTAAATGTTAAGTGCAAGGTCATTTCAAGGTTACTGAAAGCAGAACATTGTCCTCCTTCTCTGGGTAGAAAAAGGCTCATTGTAACAGGTCCAGAACAGCTCTGTATGTATGACTGCGAAGACAAAGAAGAGACATTTTAACGTGACACCACCCCTGAGGTCACTTAGCCATGTTCCCTGCAGGCAGACCTGGAACCCTTGTCTGCCACCTGGGTCCCGCTACACTCTGAGGAGTGGGCACTGCTGCAGACTAGATGTAGCTACTTTACTCTGCACTGTCCTTACATAATAACTACCCCCTTCCTCTGGAGTTTGAGCTACCAAGTTTATTTTAAAGGTATTTCTGTTTCCAATTGTATTTAGAATCAGATTGATAATAACACTTTATACAAACATGCATGGGAAGAAAGAATTCATAAAGAACACCAGGATAAAGACACAATACGGGAAAGCAAGGGAGACTGTTAGCACAAAAGAAGTAATCTCAATCCATCCGTTATCAATAAAACTCATTCATAAATCCAAGAAAGAATCCAATTCAAATTCTACTGCATATTATTTAAAACCCTACACGGAGACAGCCCATCATACTTGAACAATCGCCTCATCCAAGCACCTAGTACCAGACACAGAAAAACGCACTCCCCATTCATACCCCCCCCCAATCAAGGAAGTCAAAAGAACAAAACTACACGACGGCCTCCTAGCCACTCGAGCCGCAAGACTGGACAACCAGATCTCCAACCTTCTGATGACCACCCCAGACTATAGGACGTTCAGAAAGGAAATAAAAACCATACTTTTCAAGAAATTCCTGAAGCAGCAATAACATCACGACCTCTTAGCAACTCTAAAACTGACATTAGACCTACCCATTACCGCACTAATAATAACAAAAGAACCTCCACTACGACCACCTTTTAATTCTTTTACAAACCACCTCACCCACAACAACACGTTAAATGTTTATAAGATCTACAACTTACCTCTCTAGCTAATCATTGTAACTCTACTTTTTTTTTTAATTAACCTTATGTAATCCGCCTTGAACCGCAAGGTAATGGCGGAATAGAAATCCCTAATGTAATGTAATGTAATAAAGGGAAAAAAATAAAAAATAAAAAAGTTGACCACATTACACCGCTATTGATTAAGTCCCATTGGCTACCTATTAGCCACCGAATTACTTTTAAGATATTATTCTTGGTTTTTAAAGTTCTAGCTTTCAATGAGCCTCAATTCATGTCTAGAATGATCATTCCTTATTATGCCCCTCGTTCTCTACGATCATCATCACAAGACTTATTAACTGTCCCTTCCTTAAAAATTATGGGTACAAGAAGAAATGACATGTTTTCTGTTACAGCGCCACAAACGTGGAATGCACTGCCACTTTACATCAGAAAAGAAAAAGATCTTATCTCTTTTATAAAACTCTTAAAAACTTTGTTATTTAACTTTGTACTTGTGTCTTAAAATTGTTTGTCCTCTAAAATGTGTTTTTTTTTTTTTTTTAATTGTTCAGCGCTTAGAATGTTTGTATAGGCGATTCATCAAATAATAATAAAACTTGAAACTTGAACTTGAATTATCAAGCCCATGTTTAGCAAATATTTCAATTTTCAGAAAAATATGGATACTTAACCTCTATCATTGTTAGTCTTGTACTTTAAATCCCCCAACACTGGGATACAAAGGCAGGGATGTGCCAAACACAAATCCCACATGTCTGACAAACGGTTGCTTTTTTTTTTTTCTTTTTTTATTACCAGCAGACACCACTTTGACAACTGCGAGAACACGTAAACTATCTGGCTCAACTTTCTTTAAATTACTCACTGTCTGTAACAAATCCACTGCACGCAACATATATCTAAAATCACAGTCCTTATTCTCGTTCATCAGTGCGAACTCACATTCTTAATTCTGTCTTGATCCACATGCATTTTACCCTGTTAAGCAACTTACACTATCCTGTCTGCAACTTTCGGCAAAACAATCATGCTGGCTTGCTTTACCAACTTTTCCCAGGTTTCCAACCTAAATGCTATTTCCATCTCCCCGGGTAATTTCTCAACATCACCAATTTCTCGTTCTCTGTGTCTTGTCAGGTGTCCCCAGAGCTTTTGTTTTTTGTTTTTTTTTTTTAATTTGACAAGTATGACAAAAAGTTGATTATATTCCAAATACTAAGCCTTTGACAACAATAAAAATAAGGATGAAGAAAACAATAAAAAATCTTAGGGTCGCCATAATCGCCAGAAAAGGCAGTTGTAAAATATTTAAGCATGATCTGAAGGGGCTCGATGGTGTTCTGACCCATATTATACAATCTATATATGCACCCAACAAAAGTTCCAATTTCCAGAAACCAGAATCCTATATACCTCTCTGTGCTTCACAACTGATTAAGAAGTTACTAGACAGAAGAGATAGAGACAGGATAGAGAAGGAATCAACTTCTCACTTACCAAGACAGGTCCGGTACCGGCACAACAAAACCAGGAGCCAGAAATCTCCACCGATTCGTTCCTTCTCGAGGTGCAATCCGTTGTCTTCGACGAGAAAACCGTTCCTGGTCAACCACCAGGTTAATGCCGGCTATTACGGGTCTCGTAGGAGGCAAGGTTTGAAATCCTCCGAGGGAGACGATCGTGCCAAACAGGCTCAAGTCTGTAGATCAAGTCCCTGTTCGGCTGCGCCAAATGAAGGTACCTTTTAGGATAAGGCCCTCCTTTAGTAGTGCAGAGACTTGAGCCAGAGACTGAAGAGATTTAAAAAGGCTTTTATTAAACAAGCATATATGCTGGACTTCTGGGCAGAACTGGCTGCATAAACAGAAGACCCTGAGGATCTCGGACACAAAAGTTATAAAGTGTCCTAACCAGTTCAAACCAGTTCTAACCAGCTCTGACCAAAAGGTAACAGCAGAGAGAAAAACAAAACCATAAATCCATCCTATAATCTATACATCTACATTCCTTTGCCTCCTGGCTGTACCAGGCACTAAGACAGATACATAGAACAGGCCTGCATGCATACGTGATTTCTCAGAGCAGTAAAATGGAGTCACAGGTTGCTGTTTTTAGTTTTACTACCCACTGATCTAAGATGGAGTTTTTCATATACACCGTGACCCAGGTATGTCAGCTAGCTAGGGATCCTTCAGTGAGTGGGAGTTAAGAGTTGAAGGCAGTTTCAAAAAAGTGGGCTTTTAGCTTGGATTTGAACGCTGCCAGGGAGGGAGCATGACGTATTGATTCAGGCAGCTTGTTCCAGGCATACGGTGCCACAAGAAAGAAGGGACGGAGTCTGGAGCTGGTAGTGGAAGAGAAGAGTACAGATAAGAGGGGCTTGCCCAATGAGCGGAGATCATGGGGGGGGGAGCATAGGGGGAGATAAGTGAGGAGAGATATTGGGGGGCTTCAAAGTGAATACACTTGTAAGTCAGCAAGAGGAGTTTAAACTGTATTCGGAAATGGATGGAGAGCCAATGAAATGACTTGAGGAGAGGGGTAACGTGAGAATAGCGGCTCTCACGGAATATGAGTCGTGCAGCAGAATTTTGAACAGATTGAAGAGGTGAGAGATGGGTGCGTGGGAGGCCTGAGAGTTTCTAGTTTCATTAAAATATTTGATTTGATCGCCAAATCCAAATCCAATGCGATTTACATTTAGTTAAGAATTAAATTTAAAAAACAAACATAACAGGACAATTGGAACTATTTTAACAAAGCAAAACATATGAAAAGGGAGTCAAAAAAAATAATTAAGAATTAAATACAATTCATAAACAAATATAAAGGGGTAGGTAATAAAACAAGAGGTTGGGGAAGGTTACCCACTTAATTTTTGCTTACCGGAGCTACTAGTTGACAGTACAGTATCCTAATATAGTAGAATTTAAATGATTCAATTAAATGCATCCTTAAAAAGCCAGCTTTTTAGAAGACTTTTAAACTTATTAAGTAATTTTTCTTCTCTTATATTGATCAGGAGCGAGTTCCAAATCTGAGGAGCTGCAACAGTTGCAGTAGTCTAAGCATGTGGTGATGAGAGCATAGACAAGGGTTTTGGTAGTGTGTTCAGAGAGTAGAGGATAGATTTTGGTAATATTATAGAGGAGGATGCAACAGGATTCAGCGGTTTGTTGTATCTGAGCAGAGAAGGAGAGAGAGGAGTCAAAGATCACCCCAAGGTTGCAAGCTGATGAGACAGGGAGGAGGTTAGTGTTATCCACAGAAATAGAGAATGGTGAGAGGGGGGAGGTGGGTTTAGACGGAAAGATAAGGAGTTTAGTTTTAGCCATATTCAGTTTGAGGTGGTGGCGAGACATCCAAGCGGCAATGTTGGACAGGCAGGCTAAAATTTGGGTCTGAACTCCTAAAGAGATATCTGGTATAGAGAGGTAGATCTGGGAGTCGTCAGCATAGAGGTGATATTGAAAATCATGAGAGGAGATCAGTGTACCAAGAGAGAGGGTATATATGGAAAAGAGGAGAGGGCCCAGGACAGAGCCTTGGGGTACGCCAATAGACAGTGGGATGGCAGTGGAGGAGGATCGACGAGAGAGATAGGAAGAAAACCAGGAGAGAGCGGAACCCTGGAATCCCAGTGAGGACAGCGTGTCGAGAAGGAGGTGGTGATCAACAGTGTCGAAGGCAGCAGACAGATCGAGAAGAATGAGGATAGAGTAGAGTCCATTGGATTTGATCAGGAACAGGTCATTAGAGACTTTAGCAAGGGCAGTTTCTGTAGAGTGGGAGGGTGAAAGCCTGATTGAAGTGGGTCAAGAATACTATGAGAAGAAAGGAAGTCCAGGCAATGGCGGTGAACAGCACGTTAGAGTAGTTTGGATAGGAAGGGGTGGAGGGAGATAGGGTGGTAGTTGGAGGGGGATGTAGGGTCTAGTGAGGGGTTTTTAAGGAGGGGTGTAACTACATCATGTTTGAAGACAGGAACTGTAGCAGTGGAGAGCGAAAGGTTGAGGATGTGACAGATGGGAGGGATTACAGTGGGAGCAATGGATCCGAATAGGCAGGTAGGAATTGGATCTAAAGAAGATTTATGAATCACACTAATACCAAATAGTTCAAGGCAATTTATATCAAAAGAAGCCATATACACTCTATGGGAATATCCAAAATCAAATCTATACATCCAAAATGAGAATTTAAACAGTATCATATAAAAACAGTTTTTAAACATCTAACAAAACCTCAAATAACTACAGTAACTTCAATTCTTACTTGTACTGGTAAATTATTCCAAATAATGACTGCAGCATTTATAAAAGAAGAATTAAATTGATGACGTTTAAATTGTATTCCTCTGAATTGTGGAAAGTGTAACAGGAGAGTCCCACTAAACCTAGTAGATGAACAGTGTAAGTGAGAGAAAAACAAAACAAGATAATCAGAAGCTTTGGTTTGTACAATATGATGAATCAGACAAGCAGTTTTAAACTCATATGTTTCTCAATAGGCAACCAATGAAGTCTTTTGTATACTACAGAGATGCTGTCATATCTCTTCAATCCATATATCAACCTCATGGCAATCAACTGCATCTTTTTAACCAACTTTGAATTTAAGTTCAAATAAAAAGAATTGCAATAATCAAGTTGAGGTAATACTAGCATTTAAACTAGCAATGCAAAATGATGTTAAAAAAAAAAGGACTTCACTACTCTCAGCTGTCTTATAATATACAAAGTCTTCCTCCAAAAATTAGCAATTTGATCTTCACATGTTAGAAAAGAGTCCAAAAAAACCTAAAACTTTTGAGGTTTTCTCAACTGTAAGAGAAATACCACTTTGTAAGACAATAGATCAAGGAACCAAGGATAGCTGATTATGAAAGACCTTTGTCTTATTTGTATTCAGTTTCAGTTTATAAGAGAATGCCCGATTCTAAATTCTCTCATTGCAATCTAAGATCTTCACATTAATGTTTACCATTTCCAAGCTCACAGGGTTCAACAAAACAATGTCATCAGCGTAGAACATACAATCATTGCCTGATAAACACAAAATCTGCAAAGATCTCATAAAAATATTAAAAAGCATAGGAGAAATTGATGACCCCTGTGGGACTCCAGAAAAAGATTCCCAGCTTTCAGAAAAGACCTCATCCTTCACTACACAATAGTTTTAGTTTATCGAAAAATCTTTAAACCAATTAAGAACTGATCCAGTTATACCTAACTCTCTCTTCGCCCCCTTCCAGTATTATCTCATTTCCTGTCTCTTCTTCCCCATCCAGAATTTCTCTATCTCGGTCTCTTCTTATTTCTCTTTCTCTCTCTATGTGTACCTCCATCTAGCATCACCCACTTTCTCTCCCTTCTTCTTGCTTCCCTTCAGTCCCCCTCTTGTCTTGCCTAGTTGGGATGGGCTGAAAGCAGTTAGCAATAAAAGCAATGTGAAACACAGAAAAAGTACATGATTAGATTAATTTGTCTCTTCTTTAATATTTCTGGGCCGTAGATTGTAAAGTCTGGTTTTGTCCTAGGTGCCAAATGCTGAAGTTGCTGTCCAAGCTCACTCCAGCCTATCCAACCATCCCATTGTTTGCAGGACATCTACCGTAAAGTCTGGCCAGTAACATCCTCCTGTTCCTGTAGGGATATTTCCGTATTCACACCTGTGGGTTAGGCCTTTCTGATGTCATCAAAGCCTGAACCATTCTCAAGATATCTTTCTGCTGAACAAGAGATTTTTCCAGCATGAAGAAAGAAGTACACAGCTTTGCTGTTTCTGCCTGATGCATTATGGGTATGTACCAGAATGTTATACTATTCAAGGACATTCATCTGTGCTTTCATAATGGGACAGTGTGAATCTTGAAGAAATTATCCTGTTCTTATCTGTCTAACGGCCCTGGGTCTACCAGCCTATATGATACTTCCCACAGAAAGGCTATTCATCCAAGTTTTGTTTTTGGATTGGTCCGAGGAGGTCATCTGATGAGATACAAGAAAGACGGCTAATTAATTAATTAGTTAGTCAGTCTGTGATAAGATCCGGGGAAGCTCAGATCTGCTCATAGATGTTCTATATGTAAACTTTCTCTTTTAATAATTAGACCTGTAAGATACCTCGTGTGACTCTCTGCCCAAGAGAGAGAAATTCAGACTTTTAAAACGGCTCTGAACTCAGCACGGAACGGGACTTGTTTGCGGATGATTTATAGCCTCATCAAGGATTGTCAACACGTGTACCTTTAACAACAGGATTTCTGACGTCCTCCAAAGCTATCAAGAAGTTTTTCCTTCCACCTAATTTCTTCTGAGAGGCTAATCCTAAGGTGAGATTATGGAATTTACACTCTTAACAGCGGGGTTAGATAAGGATCACTTGTGATAAAGGATAAGGGTTGAAAAGCTCCATTGGTGATAATATAATCATTTGCTAATCAGGGATTATTATTATAAGGAATTGTTTAGTGTGTATTTAACAAGTAGAATTACTTAATTGTCTAACAATTAGATTGTGATAATTATGTACTGAGTTTCATTTGTGTAATCAGATATTTTGTGATCAATATTTAGATATTGCAACTGGCTTGTGAATTATATTTTTCTATTTTCATAATAAAGATATTTCTCATTAGCCTGGGTGTGTGTCGTGTAAACAGGCAATAAAGCTGAACCTGGATCCAGAGTTTATGGTTTTCCCTAGACAACATTATCAGAGACGTAATTTGTTTATGTAACTGATTAGTGTACCATAAATCCTACTACATTTCATATTGGTGGATGCCCACCCCAGCCCATCCTACACCGAATCACCATATATGGAACACAGACTGTGCAGGTCTGTCCAATATCGGCCTTAGTTCTTTACTTTACATCCTTCATTTTCTAATTAGAGATCCTCTATTTTTATCCCACGCTTTTTCCATCACCATTTTCCTCTCCACTACTCCCCTTGGGAAAGCATTCCAGGCATCTACCACCCTCTCCGTGAAGAAGAATTTCCTAACATTGCTCCTAAGTTTTCCTCCCTGTAACCTCAAATTACCTCCCTCCCTGTAACCTTAAAAATGATGGCAGATATAGACCATATGGCCCATCCAGTCTGCCGTCCTCAACCTACAAGATCCCAGGTGCTTGTCCCAAGATTTCTTTAATTCTGATACAGTCTTTATCTCCACTACTTCCACCAGGAGGCCATTCCACATATCCACCATCCTTTCGATATAAAAGTATTTTCTTAGACTACTCCTGAGTCTTCAACCTTTTAACTTTATCCTATGCCCTCTCATTCTGGAGTTTTCTTTCAACTGAAATAGACTCACCTCTTATACATTAATGCCACAGAGATATTTAAATGTCTTTGTCATATCCTGCCTTTCTTTCACATTGAGTCTATAATACACTTTATGACAGAGACCACTGACAAATTTTGTAGCCACCCTCTGGACTGGCTCCATCCTGTGAAGTCACGTGGAACTGGTTTCCTGTGTGTGCGCCACTGCTGGCTCTGCCAGTCAGGCCACTGTGACTCAGGAAGTTTACATCAGAGCATGCGTGACTGGCAAAATTAGTGGTGGCATGCTCAGAAAATTGGCCTCACGTATCTTCACATCGCTTTTGCCATTGCGGTCGACCTGGGAAAACAATGGACCCTACATCAGTGGTAGCAGGAGGGAGGGGAGGGGAAATGGGAAAGGTCACAATTAGTGCTGGGGAGGCTTAGCCTTCTTCCTGTCACTTCATCCCATTATATCAGGGGTAAGGAACTCCGGTCCTCGATCACCGTATTCCAGTCAGGTTTTCAGGATTTCCCCAATGAATAAGCATTGAAAGCAGTGCATGCACATAGATCTCATGCATATTCATTGAGGAAATCCTGAAAACCCGACTGGAATACGGCTCTCGAGGACCGGAGTTCCCTACCCCTGCATTATATATTACTCTTTTTGCTTTTGATATTTTGATATTTCTCTTTACTGGACCATTATGTTGTTAAACTCATAAACTAACAAGGAACCCTTCTTGTACAGTCTGTGTGCCTCAGTCTAAGAGAAAAGGAGGGAGAAGATTTATGGCCATAGATACCCTGAATTTTATATATAGCACTTTGAGTTGTGCTCACCCAATTTGCACATACAACTTAATTGAATAATAAGCCAATTAACACTGATAATTGATTTAAGACATTATTGGCATTAATTGATTTTAATTTACATTTATGCATACCTAAAATTTACATGCGATGCAGAACTAGAAGGATCACGGGCAGATCAGGGACATTCCTCAAAGTTGCATGCATAATTTTAGAATAAGGGACATCCGTAGTAAACTTTAGGCTTGAGGATTTGCACCATGTTTCTGTTGGTGTAAATGGGTGCAGCTAGGCGGGTGCCAGGCATAAGCGTTATTCTATAAATCACATCTAATTTTAAGCATGGCTTATAGAATACCTCTGAGCCATTTTTTTAGGCACAATGTATAAAATGCAGACCCTGCCTAAGGGATGATCCTCGACTCAGACAAACCAGAGGTCCACCACTATTTATTTATTTATTTAATTTGATTTCTATCCCAACCTCCCAGTAGCTCAGAACGGGTTACAAGCAAACATTCTTGGATAATCTATTTTATTACATTCTTGTCTATTTCTATGTCTCTCTTCTCTTAGCATGTATAACTTTTTGTATCTTTCCTTCTTTCTTTTCCCTTTGTCTCTTTTCTATTCCTCTCTCCTGCTCTCATTTTCTCAGATCAGTTAGTATCCTGACTTCATTTCTCTTTTTGTCTCTCACACAGTTGGTTTTGCATGGTTATTTTTTTAACCGAATTTTCTATATTGCATAACACTCCTTATTCCTGCCAAGCAGACTTGCTAGAGATAATGGAAGGGGTAAACACAAATCGGTCGTTTACTCTTTTACAAAGTACAAAGACTAGGGAACATGCAATAAAGTTTCAAAGGATTTTTTTTTTAATTCAATGCACAATTAAGCTCTGGAATGTGTTGTTGAAGATGTGGTGAAAGCAGTTGGTATTGCAGGGTTGAAAAAAGGTTTGGACAATTTCCTGGAGGAAAAGTCCTTAAACCATTATTAACATGATAGATTTCTTGCTAATACCCCCAGGTCCATCTGAAACATAGAAACTTAGAAAAAAGTGGCAGAAAAGGGCTATAGCCCACCAAGTCTGCCCATTCCAAGTATCCCCCCCCTGAATTTACTCCCTTAAAGATCCCACGTGAGTATCCCATTTTTTCTTAAAATCCGTCACGCTGCTGGCCGTTATCACCTGGAGTGGGAGTCTGTTCCAATGATCCACCACTCTTTCGGTGAAGAAGTACTTCCTGGAGTCGCCATGAAACTTCCCTCCCCTGATTTTCAGCGGGTGCCCTCTGGTGGTTGAGGGTCCTATGAGCCAGAAGATATCATCTTCTGACTCAATGCGTCCCGTGATGTACTTATACGTTTCAATCATATCTCCCCGTTCTCTTCTTTCCTCAAGTGAGTACAGCCGCAATTTCTTTAGTCTTTCTTCATACGTGAAGATCTGCTTCTGGGATCCTGCCAGGTATTTGTGGCTTGGATTGACCAGTGCTGGAAACAATATACACTTCTCCCTCAGTATTCATGGTGGATGCAGGAGGCCAATAGGCACGAATATGGAAAATCTGTGAATAACTTTTTAACTGTTATTCGCGGTTTGGGGAAAGGGCTGTCGTTTTTCCTATTGAAACCGCAAATAACTTTTCAGGGGCCGGCAAGCAAGCAGCAAATTCTGGGCAGCCAACCAGCGATTTCATGCATGCTGGGAAGAAGCCTTTCTCTCTAGGGTTGCTGGGAAGCAGCATTTTTCTCAGTGCACATTGGGAAACATGGAAGCAGCGAATTTGTGGGAGGAGCATGGAAGCAGCGATTTTCAGAGTTACAGTACAGTATAGTAATGAGATCTTTGCAGATTTTGTAATGGAAAGTGATAAACTTTTTTATCAGTACTGTACAGAACAGTAAATGGAAAAAACTTTAGTGATGATGTTTTTTAGGGGGCGGAGTCAGCAGCCGAAAAATTGCGAATAAGCAAAACCGCAGGTATGGAAACCGCGAATACGGAGGGAGAAGTGTATTAGGCTTGAAAGACCTTTGGTCTTACATTTCTATGTTCTTACTGCTTTAGTAGCTTATGGGGAATGAGGTTCAGCAAACTAAAGAGCTTTTTCTCCTTTGGTAGGTGGGAAAATCAGTGGCGTACCTAGGGTATGTGGCACCTGGGGCCCATCATTTTTTTACACTATCCCCCCCCCCCCCATGTAAAAAAATATTTTTTGTAATGACCATGAAACGGAATAAATGGTCAGAATAGAAACAGGCAGTGAAAATTTTATTATATTCCAAATATAACATAACATAAATTATGTCTGAATTGTCATGACATCAGAAGTACATATGGAGTAGTTGCAGGTGATGCTTGGGACAGTTCTGATTGTGTTAGTTCGGTTTTATGTGTTTTTTGAATAGAAGGGTTTTTATTTCTTTTTGAAGGTTTTGCAGTCTGTGGTCGATGTCAATTGGTTGTAGAGTTGGGGGTCGAGTGTTGCAGCTCGAATGGCTAGGAGGTTGTCGAACAGTTTTTTTCTTTTGACGTTTTTGGTTGGAGGGTGTGTGAATGGTGCGTGAGTTCTCCTATGTCTGTTTGAAGTGGATTGAATTATTTAGCTGAAGAAATTAGTTACCCCCTCACAGGGCCGCCATCAGAAATTTCTGGGCCCCTTACTGAGCAATCCTATTGGGCCCCCCCATGCACCCCTTCCCCCCCACATCAGCTCTCCTGCTTAAATGCCCAGAAAGTATCCAAAGTGACTAGATAACAACTGTAGAGATCTCCACACACTCCCCCAGTGATAACTGACACCCTCCCACCGTCATAAAAATCGTAATAAAAACTTTACATATCTGCCTCTAGAACATCAGCACCTGGCATAAGAAATCCTAGAAAACAACAAAACCCTGAGAGATCAAAGGAAGAAAAAATGAGGGGCTAAACTAATACAACAAATGCAAACACCCCCTCAATGAATCAAATCAAACATACAAATTGGTAAAAAAGCAAATCTTGGAATTACTCAATCAAATAAATATGTCACAAACTTTATTAGTATCATAGCATTTATAATTTAACCACAGCAAAAATGTATAAAAAGCATTTAGCATAAATATATAGACATACCAGACAAACGCACATAAACAATGACAATCACAACAGCAACAGCAATCTGGAGAACGTGTGGAAAGAAAAATACATTATGACCCTGAAAATAGCTTGAAGAATAACTCGTAAGAAAATTCTTTGAGAAAATCCAAAAGAGACGTGAACCAGCTGAAGCACTCTCAAAAAGTCCCAAATAGCAAACAACTCCGCTAGGGGGTTCAAAGTTCAAAGTTAAAGATTCAATGTGCAAAAAACGCAGAATGTGCAAAATCATAAATAAGTCCAAATGCAGAAAAGAAAAATAGCAAAAAAACAAAAAAGCAAATGCAGAAACAAATCCAGGGAAATACACCATATAAGTCCTCACACGATCACGATCACCATCACAGGGCCAAACGAAACCATGAAGCCACGGAAATTCCCATTCAATTCTTCTCTCCTCCTAAGACAGAAGCACCGAGGTGTCTTAAGTAGTCTGGGTGGTTGGTTAGTGAACCATAGAGAGGAGGACCGAGATCCATAAGCTACTAACCATGGTGAAAAATGTGCACCCCCCAAAAACCCTACTATACTGCCATCCAGGTGGCACTTGCAGCCAAAAGGCTATTGGGGTGGTAGATAGGAAGCTATAGTAGATTTTGGAGGTGTTTGGGGGGCTCACCATGACCTATAAAGGGAGTTGTGGTGAGATGTTTATATGGCACCTTTTTGTGAAGTTTGCAGCAGTGCCCTGTAAGGTGCCCCACTACTCTGTCGCTATGTCTGGGTGTACAGTCCATCACTTTGCTGGCCTCTCCCATGTCCAAAAGATCTGGTTCTAGGTGTTAAACGAACAAATCTTTGGACGAGAATGGGGTATAAAGATAAATGACCTAGTGGTCTGGTCAAACAAATGGCTGGACGTATAATTAGACAATTTAAAAAAATATATTTTGGACATATTTTTCGGGAATGGACTTTATGCACTGCCAACTTTGGGTGACTAGTGATTTAGGCCCAAAACAGACTTAGACATATCTTTTGATATGCCCCTCCATGGACTGTATTCAGAAATGGATGGGAAACCAATGAAGTGACTTGAGATGAGGGGTAATATGAGTATGGTGGATCTTGCAGAATATAAATCATGCAGTAGAATTTTGCACTGATTGAAGGGGAGAGTGATGGTTGAGTGGAAGACCTGAGAGAAGCAAGTTGAAGTAATCTGAGCAAGAGGTGATGAAAGTGTGGAAAGGGTTTTGGTAGTGTGCTTGGAAAGGAGAGGTCGGATTTTGGTAATATTATAGAGGAAGAAATGACAGGCTTTAGCAGTTTGTTGGATCTAAGTGGAGAAGGAAAGAGGAGTCAAAGATGAACCCAAGGTTGGAAGCCGATTAAACAAGGAGGAGTAGAGTATTGTCCATAGAAATAGAGAATAGGGCGGAGGGGAGTTTAAGTGGAAAGATAAGGAGCTTGGTCTTAGCCATATTCAGTTTTAGATAGTGGAGAAATCCAGACAGCAATTTCAGATAACCAGGCTAAGACTCGGGCCTGGATTCCTGTACAGATATCCAATTTGGGGAGGTAGATCTGGGAGTCATCAGCATAGAGGTGATACTAAAAGCCATGCAAGGAGATCAGTGCAGAGGGAGTAGGTATATATGGAGAAAAGTAGAGGGTCCAAGATGGAGCCTTGAGGTACACTGATTGACAGTGGGATAGCAGTGGAGGAGGATCCACCATTGCATAAACTGAGCTTGGTCTTAGCCATATTCAGTTTTAGATAGTGGAGAAATCCAGACAGCAATTTCAGATAACCAGGCTAAGACTCGGGCCTGGATTCCTGTACAGATATCCAATTTGGGGAGGTAGATCTGGGAGTCATCAGCATAGAGGTGATACTAAAAGCCATGCAAGGAGATCAGTGCAGAGGGAGTAGGTATATATGGAGAAAAGTAGAGGGTCCAAGATGGAGCCTTGAGGTACACTGATTGACAGTGGGATAGCAGTGGAGGAGGATCCACCATTGCATAAACTGAAAGTGCAATGGGAGAGATAGGAAGAAAACCAGGAGAGAACAGAGTCCTGGAATCCCAGTGAGGACAGCTTATCGAGGAGTAGGTGGCAATCAACAATATCGAAGGCAGCAGATAGATCAAGAAGGATGATGCGAAAGTAGAGGTCCTTGAATCTGGTCAATAACAGGTCATTAGAGACTTTAGCAAGAGCAGTTTCCATGGAATGGAGTAGGCAAAAGCCCAATTGAAGTGGGTAAAGAATAGCTTGAGATGAAAAGAAGTCCAGGCAATGGCATTCAAGTTCAAGTACGTTAAGCCTAACCCTCAGTTAGCATATTCAAGTAGCTTAGATAAGATGGGGAGGAGAGTGATGGGGTGATAGTTGGACAATGAATCATGGTCTACATTACCAGCGCCTAAGTTCATCATTAGGGACCAGTAGCCGCAATTCTCTAAGTGGCAACTGAACATGATTGACATGCAGCTGAAGCCATTTGTCTAGGCTTATAGAATCAGCCCTATTGAGCTTACCAACATTTATTACAGACTGTATTGATATAAGGGAGCTTTTTTGACCGATGATTGAAAATAGTGGATAATCAACTATATGTTGGTTATAGGACATACTGGTTCTGCTGAGGCATTTTTTCTCTCATTTGAAAAATAAAAAAAGAAGACGTAGAGAAAAATTATAGTTTAGATTATACATTTTTGATTTATAATGTGGGCAGATATTTGTGTTTAGATATTGGGTGTATTGGGTAGTGTGAGTTTTTTTCATCGTGTTTAGATTTTTTTTTTTTTTTTTTTTTTGAATAGCAACAGCATATTTTTAAAAATATAAAGCAAGATTTATGGAATTTATTTCAGGAGACAGATAACAAGTGAGATTTATTCATCTTTAAACCAAATATACTTGAGTATAGGTGTCAACTTTTTTATTGATTGGAGAAGAAAATTTCCTATATAATCCCTAAATCTTACAGTTTCTTTTGCACTGTTTCCATCACATCCAGTAAATCTGACTAGAAAATAAAATATTTTCATAACAAAAATAGAAGAAAGATCTATAATAGATTACAGTTTTTCTGGTGTAAGCAAACACCTTCAATAACTTGTTTGGCTGGGAAACAGTGCTGCTGCAGAATAGATGTCTCTTGTAATTTCTTTGCCTCTAGCAAATTTTCTCTCTGTATAATAGTAAAATGAAAACAGCTCAAATGTTTAGCACTGTTATGAACTAGATAATAACTTAAACTAGCTATATAATTATACCAAGGTCATGATATATTAGGGCCTTTATCTCATTCTGAAAAATTCCCAAATAACTGAGATTCCAAGCTTGAAAGCTACCGAGATGGTGTTTTGATATTAAATATTGTCACATAACTATCCCTTGCTCAGGCCTGCAGGCAGCTTAGCGGCGTTTTATTCTGATCTGTCGGCGTGGCTTCCCCAGGAAAGAGGAAGGCCTTTCAGGTAAAACAGACCTAGGCTCCTGTCTAGTCTGCCCAGGCCACACTGAGATACGTTTGCCCATAAAGGGAGACACAATTCAGGTATGGTCAAATTCTCATTCTCAGGCTTTATTTGATAGGGGGTCTGAACACCGTCATCCACCCTCAAGACATGCATAAGTCATGCAAAAAGTAAAAATAGTTCATACAATTGTCAGAATGGCCTAGAGTCCAAGTATGGCATACAATTGCATTCTCCTGGACTTTCTCTGCTTTAAAGATAGTCCTCTTCACCAGGGTTCAAGTAAACAGGAATGCCATGAAAATAAACTTCAAAGCAATGAAAACAAAAACTGCATAAACATAGCAGGCATGTAAAATAGCAAACTTTGGAAATAAAGTCACAACCTTCCCAGCTAACTTTGCAGGGTAAAGTGTCCATTTCCCAGTTCAGACTCCCTTCAGAGCTCTGCCTTTCAATAGAGCTTATCAGCATCAGCTGAGCTTTTTGAGGGAGCACAGCAGGGCTTTAGATAAGTTGTTAGTTTTACAGAGGCTTTATCACGGTGGCTTCACACAATTCAAAGATACAGCTTCTTTAGCAAAAAAAACCTCAGACAGTCCCAGAGAGGTTTTCCTTCTCTCCCTAATCAGTGACACCTGGTCTCTGGTTACAGAGAGCCAGCATACAAACATAGCTTAGCAGACAGATTATTTTCTTTCCTTTAGCTTATGGACTAACTTCCATTCTTTCTGGGTTACAATTGGCATCCAGAAGCAATTCAGTTGTGTCCATTGCCTCAGCTCTTTCCAGGTTCTCAGTAGCTGAGCTCAAGCTAGGAAAGTCCTCACTGCTGTGGGGCTGAGAGAGACTTCTTCCCTCACCTTCCTGCTTGCTTGGCTGCTTGTGCCTTTGCCTTGATTCCCCTGCTTCTCTCCTCCCTCTCTGTGATTCAGGGCTCTGCTTTTATGTGTGTCAGAGCCCCACCCCTCTCTCCTAGGAGCAGGGGGGTTGGGCTGGAAATCCCTAGGGAAATAACTCTGGTTTCTCCTAGGCTGATAGTGTGAATACCTTGCAGGACTAGGTCTCCACTTCTCAGTAAAAGTCTTAATAGGCTTTCTGATGGTGTGACATCAGAGAGGCTTCCGATGCAGGAGTGGATAGTGCAAGGAGCCGCCAACCCGCAGCTTTGAACGAACGAGCCGGCTGCTGCTCCAAAAGGAAGAGAATGATGCAAATAAAACCTGGAGAGCCACACGCGGGTCGCGTGTTTGAGACCGCTGCCTTAGAGGGAACACTGCCTAGGACCCTGGGGGAGCCCGGGCCCCCTGTCACCTCCGGGCCCCTGAATGCAGGACTGGTAGTACTGCCCTGATGGCGGCCCTGCCCCCTCATCCCACACATATTAATTCTCTTCCATTTTTGTTCCCATTATAAAAACCACTGATAAGTTCCCCCCAAAAAATACATTAAAATAAGAAGTGAAAACAAAGGCCCCTACAGATGAGAACATAACATAAGAATAGCCTAACTGGGTCAGACCAATGGTCCATCATGCCCAGTAGCCCATTCTCATGGTAGCCAATCCAGGACACTAATACCTGGTCAAAACCCAAAGAGTAGCAACATTCCATGCTACCGATCCAGGGCAAGCAGACACTTCCCCCATGTCTTAATAACAGATTATGGACTTTTCCTCCAGGAATTTATCCAAATCTTTCTTAAAACCAGCTACACTATCTGCTTTTACCATAACTTCTGGCCACTTCATTTTTAAGTTTAGATCTTTCCTTTCAAACAGAGACCTTGCTAGATGTCAAATACAGCACAAGGTAACTTCACATGGACTTAGCTGTGCAGGAAATGTGAATCTCCTCATACATCCACCATATAATGCAAAAATGTGCAAAGGTCTGTTTTTTTCTTTCGATCACTACATAGCCTAATGCCACACAAGCAGCGCTGTTACAAACATATTCTGTAGGTCAATGCTAAGGATAACAAAGTTTCCTTCCTTGGACCAGAAGGAGATACTGATAAACCACTGGAAGAGATCCCAAAATAACACCCAAAGACCCACTCAGTGTGTGAACCAGTTGAGTGGAGTGGACTAACTGGGGGGTGGAAATGGGCCCGGAGTTTGCTCAGCAGAATTTCCCAGACCACCTCTTCCTCTCAACACATTGACATGCTGCCACCATCACCACTAGGAACACCTCACTGGGTAGGCCAGCTATGCTATAAACTTTATAAAACACATTATTATATTTTCTTATAAAGCACATATTTTAACTGACATCCTCAGCCTTTCCATTCACAAAAATAGAAGGAAGAAAAGTTCCCATTTCCTGCTGTCTCATGTCCCCGGCCTATACAATATTTTTTTTCTGCAGACCCTTCAAAAGTCTGACCAAATCCTCGTTTCACTTGCATTATAAAGTACTGAGGATGCCATCTCTCCCCAATCCCAGGTCCTAAAGTCTAAGATAGTAGCGCAAACTAATGCTGCCAGATTCAGGAAAAAAATTTTGATTCGATTCAGCCTATTGAATTGGTTTTTCAATTCGATTTTCCTGCCCAGTTGGGTGATTTTTTTCAAAACTCCTGGTGGGTTTTATAGCTTTTTCACCCCCTTTTGGCTTCTCCTAACCACACTGGCGCTGTGGTGTAAATAAAATAAAGAAACAAAAAGGACTTTTCCTCTCTCTGTTAAATCCTAGCTCACGTTTGCAGTCCAACACCAGCTCTGGCAGGATACACATTTCAAATCTGACATATTATAATCACAAAACAGAAAATAAAATTAATTTTTCTACCTTTTGTTGTCTGGTTATATTTCAAATCTTGTTGGTCCAAGGCTCTGGTTTTCTTCTGATAACTTGCTTGCCAGGGTCTCCTTCTTTCTGCATGCTAACCATCCATCTGCCAACTTTGTCCTCCCTTTCCATTTCCCTTCCCTCCCCAGGAAGTCTGGTATCTTTCCTTTTTTTCATCTCCCTCCACAGATCCACCTTTTCTTAACTACCCTTTCATCCCGCATCTCTCCCTCCTTCCCCACCACCCCAGAGTCCACCATCTCTCCCTTTTTTTTCCTAATTACCCTCCTATCCAGTATCTCTATCCCTCCTCCACACCATCCCTTGTGTCCAATTTCTCTCCCTTTCTGTTCCTTCCCTCCCTAAATCCCATGGTCCATCATCTCTCTCCCTCTCCTCTATTTTCAGACCCATTATTTCTTCCCCCCCCCAAAGTTTGGCATATGCACGTCTCTTTGAACACCCCCTTCCCTCCGTGTACTTCTAAACCAGTGTCCCCCCCAAAGGCCTGTCCCCCCTTAAAGGTCTGCTTGTCCCCCCTTGAAGGCCTGCACCCCCCTTGAAGGCCTGCACCCCCCTTGAAGGCCTGTCCCACCCCCTTGTAGGACTGTCCCCCCCTTAAAGGCCTGTCCCCCCCTTGTAGGCCTGTTCCCCCCTTGAAGGCCTGCCTGCCTGTCCCCCCCCTTGAAGGCCTGTCCCCTCCTTGAAGGCCTGCACCCCCTTGAAGGTCTGCACCCCCCCAAAGGCCTGAACCCCCCCAAAGGCCTGTCCCCCCTTGAAGGCCTGTCCCACCCCCTTGTAGCTTGTCCCCCCCCTTGTAGGCCTGTCCCCCCTTGAAGGCCTGCCTGCCTGTCCCCACCTTGAAGGCCTGTCCCCCCCTTTTAGGCCTGTCCCCCCCTTGAAGGCCTGAGCCCCCCTTGAAGGCCTGCACCCCCTTGAAGGTCTGCACCCCCCGAAGGCCTGCACCCCCCCGAAGGCCTGTACCACCCCCTTGTAGGCCTGTCCCCCCTTGAAGGCCTGCCTGCCTTTCCCCCCCCTTGAAGGCCTGCACCCCCCCAAAGGCCTACACCCCTCCCCGAAGGCCTGCACCCCCCCTGAAGGCCTGTCCCCCCCTTGAAGGCCTGTCCCTCCCCCTTGTAGGCCTGTCCCACCCCCCTTGAAGGCCTGTCCCTCCCCCTTGAAGGCCTGCCCCCCCTTGAAGGCCTGCCTGCCTGCCTGTCACCCCCCTCCCCCATGAAAGCCTGCCTGCCTGCCCGCCGGCCCCACCCTGAAGGCCTGATGCCCCGACCTACCCCGAAGAACCGCTGGCCCCCCTGGCCTCCCCGCACCACCTATGAAGCAGCCGCAGCAGGATCGTGACGTCAGCGATCCCTGCGCTGCTTAGGCGCTGCGTCCTGTGCCACGGTCCCGCCCCTCCTCTGACGTCAGAGGAGGGGCGGGACCGCGGCGCAGGAAGCAGCGCCCAAGCAGCTCAGGGATCGCTGACGTCGCGATCCTGCTGCGGACTGCTTCACAGGTGGTGCAGGAAGGTCAGTGGGGCGAGCGGTCCTTCGGGGGTGGGGGGGGACTGAACGGCAAGGCCGGGAGCACCCCCTCAGGGCTGGCACCCGGGGCGCACCGCCCCCCCCCTTGGTACGCCACTGGGGAAAATCATTAATCTGTGCCGGATTTACATATAAGCTAAATAAGCTATAGCTTAGTACCTCACAATCTGCATGTGCTTCAGAAAAGTTCAGAAAGTGATCCAAATTACTAACCTCCCTCCCCTCTTTTATGAAGCCACTTTAGCCTTTTTTTTATCACCAGCCATGGTGGTAAAAACTCTGATGCTCATATGAGCATTAGAGTTTTTACTGCCGCGGCTGGTGATAAAAAAGCCTAACGCAGTTTCATAAAGAGGGGGTAATTATGTCAGCAATATATATATATATATAATTTTAATAATAATTTTAGCATACATTGATATTTATACTATACTATATATATATATATGCTATACTAACTGCTTTCATCACATCTTCTAGCAACACATTCTAGAGCTTAATTGTGCATTGAATTAAAAAAAATCCTTTGATTTGTTTTAAATATACTACTTTGAAACTTCATTACATGTCCCTTAGTCTTTGTAAAAGAGTAAACAACCGATTCGTGTTTACCTCTTCCAATATCTCTAGCAAGTCTGCTTGGCAGGAAAAGCAGTGTTATGCAATACAGAAAATTCTTTTGAAAAAAATGTATGCTAAAATTATTTTTAAAAAATTCTATTTACGTATTGTTTCTAGGGTGTACAATATGGTGTAACATTCTAACAAGGGGCCTCCAAGCTTTATATAGCTCAGGGCCTCACCATGTCTAAATCCGACACTGTCTTTCTTTCAAAAATAATCCCTTAGCATTCAACACATAATGGGCTCCTTTTATCAAGCCACGCTAGCGGGGTTAACGCACATGACTAACCCCCGCGCTGGCCCAAGACTACCACCTGCTCAAGAGGAGGTGTAGCGGCTAGCACGGCCGGCGGTTTAACGCGCGCTATTACGTGCGTTAAACCGCTAGCGCGGCTTGATAAAAGGAGCCCAATATTTATTTATTTAAAATTTCATAGACTGCCTAAATCTAAGTGGTGTACATAAGAACATGCATATTCCTGAGACTAACAATGTACATTCAGGTTAATCAACAACACTCCTTTCTTTGCGTTTCTCATAAACCTATTGTAACAAAGTCACCATATCGATATCAATATCCTCCCATTATATATTACACGAAGGCATCTACATAGAGCTGGGTTTCCAAAATCTCAGGCTCCCACGAAGAGAATTCCCCAGTTTCACAGTAGCTATAGAGAACATAGATGCTTTCGACCTTACATAGGGGTCCTTTTACTAAGGCACGCTAGCCTTTTTAGCGTGCGCTAAATATTAAAACACGCTAAACTCCATTATATTCTATGAACACGTTAGCGTTTAGTGCGCACTAATATTTAGCGTGTGCTGAAATGGCTAACGCGCCTTAGTAAAAGAGGGGGATAATGACTGTCTTGTCTTTATCAGTGATCAACTGCATCCCTCCCTCGGTGATGGGACAATCGCGCGCCAGACACCAGCACACCGACAATTGAGTGCTGACAATTTGGCGCAAGACACCAGCGCGCTGCGGGAAAACTTAGTTTTAAAGAGCTCCAACGGGGGTGTGGGGGGAACCCCCCTTTACTGCATAATGTTCGCACTGCCATTGGGGTGTGTGTGTGGGGGGGGTGCAATCCCCCACATTATAGAGAAAACGGAACTTTTCCTGAAAAAAATCAGAAAAAGTTCCGTTTTCTCTATAATGGAGGGTTCAAACCCAACACTCCCCCAACAGCAGCGCGAACACTATGCAGTAAAGTGGGGGGGGGTTCCCCACTCACACCCCGCTTCGGAGCTCTTTAAAACTAAGTTTTCCCACGGCGCGCTGGTGTCTTGTGCTGAACTGTCTGCCCTCCATTGTCGACGTGCTGATGTCTCGTGCGCGACTAACTATGAACCCCTCCCTCAGACCTCAACCTTCTTCCAGGTTGATACATTTTCCAGAGACTTTGAAATCACAATGGGGCAGACTAATATAAAACTTGGTAACAGTGGCATAGAGAAAGTGAGCGGCGCTCGAAGCGGTGGCACCCCTCTCCCGCCCTCTTCCTTGCCTCCCTGCCGTGTGCATGTGCCCCTTCTCTGTACCTTTTCAACTTCAGTGCAAGCAGCCACCAACGTCTTGCCCGTGTCCGCTTCAGCGCTCTCTATGATGTCACTTCCTAGGCACAGGTTCCGGAAGTGATGTCAGAGAGCGCGGTCAGAGCCAACGCGGGCAGCAAGTTGGTGGCTGCTCGCATCAAAGTTAAAATGGTACGGGGGAAAGGAAGGGATGTGTGCGCAGCAAGGGGAGGAGTGGGAAGGGGGGGGGCAGAGAGGAGGAGGGGTGCAAGCGCCCTGAGCAAGACCGTGCCCAGGACAGACCGCACCCACCCCACACCCCATTATTATGCCTCTGCTTGATGCATTTTTGAAAGAACCTTATGTTGTATCCTCTATCGCAGTGTCTCTCAAACTTTCTCGAGCCACAGCTTGAAGCACCCAGAAGTGCGTGGACGTTGCCGTGATGACATCACATTGACATCCGTGCATGTGCAGAGGCCCTCCAGATGGGCCCTGAGACGCCAGTAGGGGGTGCCAGCAGGGAAGAGGGCCAGAGAGAAGGAGAGGCACTGGTGCCAGCTGATTGCCTACAGCAGTGTTTCTCAACTACTTCAAGCTAAGAACCCCCTAAGTCTAACAAATATCAACTGAGTACCCCAACCACAGACCTTCCTAGGCCCACCCAAGCTCTGCCCCAGATCCCATCCCCGTTACTAATTGTAATGCAATTTTTCCATTCAGTTTTCATATACACACAATATACACAGCAAATATAAATTCTCAAAACTGACAAATTGCTTTAGTATCTTTACAAAAATCAATTGCGGAGGGAGGGGGGGGGGATAATTTTCCCAATTTTTATACCATCAAGCCTATGTTATGCGTCAGGGTATGTATTGGATCTCCCTGAGCTCATGGAAAATCTTACAGATTGGTTGTGGCTGGAATGGCAACTCCTGTCTCCCTTGAGATTATGTCATGTTTTGAGTATCAAGTTACCTAGGGTGCATTAGGACAATAAAATTTTATTGGACACTTGGGAAACACTAAAATGTATTAATAATTTAACATCTATACCAATTCATAAATCCACTTGTCAGTCCCTTTGGCTGAACTCCAAGATTCAAATTGGCAGGTTTAAGGTCATCTGGAAACATTGGATGAAGGCAGGTATACGTACTTTGGATGATGTTATATTTGTTGGTAAGCTGCTTGACTTTTCTTGATTGCGACATAAATCTGGTCTTAACAAATCACAAAATTATAGATGGTTGCAGTTGAAGCAGGCCATTCAGGAGGGGTTCCTTGAATGGAAAAAATCTAACTAATCAGCATAGTTTGCCGGTCTTATGTTTTCAGGCGGACTTCCTGGGACACCAGGCCGCTAAGTGGTATAAATTAACATCTGGATTTTTTAATAAGAAACCAAAAACTGGTCTTTGTGACATTTGGAGCATTGAGATAAAGCATCAGATTACTGCGTCTCAATGGTCACGAATCTGGACTTGGAGGATGAGATGTACGGTGTCTGCATCTATGAGACAAACATGATTTTTCTTGTTACATAGAGCATTTTGGACTCCGGTTAGATTACAGAAATTAGATAGTTCCAAGTCTAATAGATGCTGGCACTGCCATCTTGAATTTAGGACGTTAGATCATCTGTTATATTATTGTCCCTTGATACTTCAGTTTTGGAGATCCATTTGGGATCAGGTGAACAAAGTGCTGGAAAATCCAGTGGCACTAACATATGACACTGTGCTATTTGGCACTTTAATGAGAGCTAAAAGTCAAATATCATCTCACAATAACAAATTTCTCTTTATTATGACAGGGGTTGCCATACAGCTTATTTTAAGGAACTGGAAAAACTGGGATTGATTAAACTATACCTTTTGGTGGGAGTCTCTGTGTCACATCTTTAAAATGGAACGTATAATTGCTATACAACAGGGTCATTATAAAAAGTTTCTGGATATTTGGGAGCCATTGACAAAATATTGTAAAGAGTGATTATTGGTTTTGCCCCTTGATCATGCACGTCCAGGGTGGGGGTTGGAAGATATTTTTAATCTTTAATTTGAGTGCAATTTTTGAATTTGAAGATGGGGGTGATATATATAGTTGTCATAGATTATATAATTTTGATTGAATTTAGGTGCTATTATAGTGTAATATGATTGTATAATATGTTACACTTGTTTTTGGCTTCAAAATGAGTAAAGATATTAAAAAAAAAAAAAACAAACCCGACACATTTCAATCACTATATTGATAATAAAATCATTGTACCTACCGGCGATCCTCTGCAGGCTGCTGTAATTACCTTTAAAGGTAAGACCGGGAGGCCAGTGGCGGGGGGGGGGGGGGGAGCTGAAGGACGCTAGAGAGAAGAGGGAAACATGCATGCCTTTGGTGAATTGAGCAGCGCTGGCGCTGTACCACATAGGGAAGTCAGCTGGCAGGTGCCTCCTCTTCCTCCGCAGCATACTTGGAATCTCAGGAGCAAACTAGTGTGCATCGGCACACAGTTTGAGATACACTGCTCTATTGTAATGGAAGCCAGTGTAATTGTTTTAAGACTGGTGTAATATGAGCTATCGTGGGTATACCAGCAATTAACCTAGCAGCAGAATTCATCAGTTGCTGCAATGCTTTGCACTTTGTCTTAGTCAAACCAAGGTAAAGCATGTTGCAGTAATCCAATCTGGTACAGTATTAATGCTTGAACCACAGATTGAAAATCATATGGTGAAAGCATCGGTTTTAATCAGTATAAAACATGCAATTGGGCATACCCACCTTGAATAACCTTGAGGATTTGTTTTCCCATCATGCGTGCAGAATCTAAGTAAATGCCTAGAATTGCCATCTCTTTCCTCACCTTTGTGTCCTCAAACATTGAGATTCTCAGGAAATCTTTCATGGTCTCCACCACTTACAATCATTATCTGAGTCTTAGTCTATATTATGCTGAATATCTACTCTGACCACCATGGCACTTTTTGATTAGTGCTGAGGCAGTTCAGGGGCACAGGTGGGTTGGCACTGGGGGCTGTCATAACACGACTGATACTCAGTTATAGTACCCAGATAGTTACTGGTTAATTTAGAACAGCAAAAAAAGGCCATCCTATGTTAACTGCGTAGCTATCTAGGTACAGTTCTGCCCCCAGCGCAAATGCGCATGAGTTGAGTCTCTTTTATTTGAAAGGAAGATCTAGAATGAGAGGGCAAAAGATGAAGTTAAGAGGTGATAGGCTCAGAAGTAATCTGAGGAAATACTTTTTTACAGAAAGTGTGGTAGATGTGTGGAACAGTGTCCCCAGAAGAGATGGTGAAGACAGAGACTGTCTGAATTCAAGAAAGAATGGGATAGGCACGTGGGATCTCTTAGAACAGTGTCTCTCAAACTGTGTGCCAAGGCACAGTGGTATGCCCCAAAGAGATTCCAGATGTGTCCCGGAGAGATTCCAGAATTTTGCTTTAATTTTAAAAATTTCCTTCATAAGTATACACTAGAATAGATGACATGTACTTCACATATGCAAGAATCTGTCAATGTTATGAGTGTCTGTGTGCATAAGACAAGCATCATTCTTTGACGTGATTGGTCCTTGAAAACTAATGGCAAGTAATTTTAGTTTTGGTTTTATTTTTTATGCAGTAGTTATCCTAACTTGAACAACAAAGCAATCAAGGCTTTGTTACTGTTTGAATCCTCTTATCTTGGGGAACTTGGATTTTCATCTCTGACAGAAATCTTCTCCTGGAAAGACTATTCCCTTCTCTCAACTGAGCTTGGATTTTTTTGTCTTCCTGCTGTATTTCATGGTCACTTCTACAATCTGTTCTGATGGGTCTCTCTATAACCTGTTGCCATGCTCTGTCTTTAATGGTCTCTTCTCTTCACCCCCTCTAGCCTTGTGGGTTTTCCTTTTGACCCTCTAACATAACTAGTCTTTTTACCTGAAGCTATCTGATCACACACATGAACAATTCAGTCTCTCACCTCTGGAACTTGGAATGCTTTAATCTACCTAATTACTCCCTCATCTCTGCCACAAATCCTTCTTCCTCTCAGAACTTTCACTTTCATTTCCTGCTGCATCATTCAGGCCTACAGAGTCTCTGGCCCTAGGGCAACAAACTTCTGAGAGTCTGCATAAGTGTGAGTAAATTAGCAATATTTATTTATTAAAGTTTCAGAAAATTATAAAGACTCCCGTGTGTGTCAGTGTGCTAAGGTTATACTCTCTGGATAGTATAGCATATGCCTGCCTAAGAGTCTGGGACAAGGACAGTACACTATATGAGACCAGAATAGTAAAAATGACTAGCGCAAAGGCGCAACAGTAATAGGTCAATAATTGAAGAAGACCTAAAAAATCTTCCAGCATAGTGTGCTTCCTAAAGTGCCTTTTGAAATCTGTGGCACAACAGTAAAACATTAGAAGAAGAAACAACAGTGTGCTTCAAAAGTAAAAGGACTTTTAGACCAGGAGCTAAAAGAGAATCCTTCAGAAAGTGGAAGAAGGATCCAACTGAAAATAATTGTAAACATCACAAGGAATGCCAAATCAAAAGCAAGGTGCTAATAAGGAAGACAAAGAGAGACCTTGAAATGAAGATTGCGCTGGAAGCAAAAACACACAGTAAAAACTTTTTTTAGGTATATTAAAAGTAAGAAGACGGAAAGAGAATCAGTTGGACTGCGAGACGACAGAGATATAAAAGGGGTTCTCAGGAAAGACAAGGCCTTAGCGGAGAAATTAAATGAATTCTTTGCCTTGGTCTTCACCAAGGAAGATGTGGGGTGCGCTAATAGTGCCAGAAATTGTATTAAATTCTGATGGATCAGAGAAAGTCAAATAAATCTCTGTAACACTGATTGGTGTAATCTGTCAGTTTGACAAATTGAACAGTAGCAAATCATCTGGACTGGTATACATCCCAGAATTCTGATAGAATTGAAAAATGAACTTGCAGAGCTATTGTTAGTAATTTGTAATTTTTCTTTAAAATCTAGCAGAGTACTGGAAGACTCAAGATGGCCAATGTGACGCCGATTTTTAAAAAGGGTTCCAGAGGTGATCTGGGAAATTATAGATCGGTGAGTTTGACGTAGGTGCCAGAAAATTAAAAAGTCATGGGATAGGAAGTAATGCCCTATTATGGATTAAGAACTGGTTGAAAGACAGAAAACAGAGAGTAGGTTTAAATGATCAATATTCTCAATGGAGAAGGGCAAATAGTGGGGTTCCCTAGGGGTATGTGCTGGGAGCACTGCTTTTTAATATATTTATCAATTAGACATGGGAATAACTAGTGAGATAATTAAATTTGCTGATGACACAAAGTTGTTCAATTTCAAGAGGATTGTGAAAAATTGCAAGAGGATCTTGTGAGACTGGGAGGCTGGGCATCAAAATGGCAGATGTTTAATGTAAGCAAGTGAAAAGTGATACATGTGGGAAAGAGTAAACCAAACTATAGCTATGTGATACTGGGTTCTATGTTAGGAGTCACTGCCTGAGAAAAGGATCTAGGTGTCATCATTGAGGATACTGTTGAAACCCTCAGCTCAATGTGCATCGGTGGCTAAGAAAACAAATATGTTAGGAATTAACAGAAAAGAATGGAAAACAAAGATGAAAATGTTAGAATGCTGTGTGTAGTTCTGATCACCATATCTCAAAAAAGATATAGTGGAATTAAAAAAGGTACAGAGAAGGGCGACGAAAATGATGAGGAAAGGCAGCTGCTAGAGCTCTTCTGTTTGGAGAAAAGATGGCTCAGGGGTGATATGATAGAGGTCTTTAAAATACTGAGTGGAATGGAAAGGGTAGATGTGAATTCTAGGACTAGGGAGCATGCGATGAAGTTACTAAGTAGTAGATTTAAAACAAACCAGAGAAAATATTTCTTCACACAATGTGTAATTGAACTCTAGAATTCATTGCCAGAGAATATGGTGAAATCACTTAGCAGGGTTTAAAAAAAGGTTTTGTAATTTCCTAAAAGAGAAGTCCATAGGCTATTATTGAGATGAGTTGGATAAAATCTGTTTTACTATTTGGGATCTAGCTAGGTACTTGAGATCTGAGTTGGCCACTGTTGGAAACACGATACCGGGCTTAATGGACCTTCGGTCTGTCCCACTATGGCAATTCTTATGTTCTTAATGTCATAAGCAGTTGTTAAATCCAGGAAGTCTGTGTGGAAGTTAACTTTGAATCACTGAAAAGGCTCAAAAAGCATGCTTTCTGCCTTAAATTAAGCTATTTAAGTGCATTTAACAAGAAAACTAAAGTTGTGAAGATTTGAAAACAGCAGCATTTGGAGTACCGGCAGACCTGCCTCTGTCCACATTCCAGAGGGCAATTAAGTCAATTGCGGACCCTTTGTTCTTTTAAGTACCCTTCCCCACTGACCCAAGGCAAGCAGAGAGGTTAGAAAAATAAAGGTATTTCTTAACCTTCCTTCAAGTGCATTGAGTAAAAGAGATTGGCTAAACATGTGGACATTTGAATTGAATGTATAAGATATTATGAAAAAAGACTGGTTTAAATGAACATTGCACCTTAAAGGGCCTTGTGTTGCAAATTCACACCTTCACACTAACAGCTCAGGAAGGCTACCTGCTTCCCTTCTATCCTGCTAGCAGTGCTTCAAGCAATTCGTTGCTAAGAGACAAAGACTGTCCCTGTAAGGGAGGGAGAGAGCCATCAGTTGCTAGGAGACAGACTCACCCGGAAGGTGCCTGATTCAGAGCGTCCTTCCCTCATCCCACCTCCTCTGGCTTCTGGGCTAGCAAAGTCTGAACCAGTCATTCTGCCTTCCAACTTCACATCAACCCAGCTATTTCAGTGAAAAGAATTGACCACGAGCTAAAAACCATGGATCCCTCAGGTGTTACCATGGTATTTTAATTGGACACTGTCCTCCTCAGGTGCTGTGAACACTGCCTCTGTAGCATATCCCAAAGAAGCCAGGGTTCGAATTCCACACTCCTTGTGACTTTGGGCAATTCCATTGCTTCAGGTGCAAAACTTATTAAATCTTTGGGACAGGGAAATACCTACTCTCCTTGAGCTATGAGGGGCCAATGAAAAGTTCTCAGCCCAACCAAGAAGAGAATGATGTGGAGCCATGAAACTTACAAGTTATTCCACACTTTTCTTGACACTTTTTGTTTCAATGATATCAAATGTTTTTATTATTTTCCTTTCTCTCCATCTAATCTTTTTTTCTTTCCTTTAGACTCTCATTATTTCCTCCCTCATTGTCTTTCCTTCTTTTGTTTCTTTATGTTCTCTCACCATCAGGTTTTTCCTACCTCTTTCCTTTCCTGCCTTTCTCCCTCCACTGTTGCTTCTCTTCCTCCTTCTCCTTTTCAGAACTGTTCTGTTTTGACCCTACTCATTCTGGGAATAATAGTTTGCCTTTGTTGTGAGGAAATGACTGAGCACATTTCTGTCCTCTAATTAAATTTATTGCCACAGAGATTGGAAAGAGGTCTCTTTCGATGCAGATGTTGCAACATGCGTTCTCTTTTCATGCATTTTTGCCTTTGTTGATTTAAATTTATTGTTCTTTTCTCTCTTTTAAATATAGCATAGCTTTTGTGATAAAGGAGCCAACTAATGATTTCCATCTGGGATGTGATTGTGCCAATCTGTTAAGTCCCTTCATTGTGTTATTACAGGAATAGAGGTTTGGCAAGAATGATGGAGGTTCTCTAGTTGCTTCCATTAAACCAGTAGATGAAATCACTATAAAGCCATGAGAAAGCAACTGGGGATGTCAGTCAATCAGATTCTGGACTGACTTAATGCCCATGCTATCTTATTTTGTACACATTGTATAATTATAGAATAACTGTCCAGTAGATAAGGACCATTTGGCCAACCAAGTCTGTCTCTTGACCCTATCCACTATCAGGCTGATTCTCTGATGGTGGGGCTGGCCCTACTATTAGATAAATGTATTTTTCACATGTGCTCCTGCTTTTTAACTCCATGGACTTATACAAAGGAGGCCCTGCAATGAGTCTGTGCACATGGCACTGCATTTGACTGCACTCCCTCACAGACTAATGGTGTTTATACTATACCTGTGTAGCCTGCATGAGAAATAGCATCTTGTTTTCTGGGTTTGATTACAGATAAAGTCTTTCATTCTCTGGCTTTGCTGAGGCTAAGAGTGCTATGGAAGAGTCCCCATGTGGAAGACAGCTGTAGTCATCACTCAACGATGATACCTAGTGGCTGGCATTAAGGCTCATGATTGTAGATTTTTTAGAAGGAAGCCAGGTGCATGACCCCCAGTAAGGGACCATCAGTGCAATAATTTGACTAAAGTAAGTAGGAGGGGTTTAAAATGGAAGGGAAAACTCTGCAGGTGAAGAAACATGTAGGTGTAGTACAATTGTTATCTTTGAAAATTGCCTTATTCTATGTAGGATTTCAGTTAGGAGTCTAACTTTGGGGTAATTTCTAAAACTTTCCATGTGTAAAGCATGTGTGACATACAGGAAATGACTGTTACAAAACTTGCACAGGGCATCATTTAGATTGCTGGTACAATCATCCATTTTGTCTATACTGGATTATTGTAATATAATAATAATAATAATAATAACTTTATTTTTCTATACCGCCATAGTCAGGCGACTTCTAGGCGGTTTACATTGTAAGAGGGCTGGACATTCAGCGAATAACAAAAGGTCTTAATACAAAACAATAAGTCTACATACAATACAATACAAAACAGTACAGTACAATACAGTGAGTCTAAATACAATACAATACAATAAGACTAGATACAATACCATGCAATGTGTCTAATACAATATAATAGTCTAATGGGAAACTAACGTGCTAATTGGAGTTCTATGGGTAATGAATACCTGAATACTTTAGAGCTTACATATGAGTAGGAGTTCTATGAGTAGAGGATATCTGAATAGATGAGGAGCTTCTTGAGAGGAAGAAAAAGGCGTTTACGGGGAGGGGAGTCCTAGTGAGGGAGGGTCCTAGTGAGGAAGGGGACAGTTTAGTCAACGAATTTAGCGAATAGGGCGGTTTTGATCGATTTACGGAAGGCACTGTAAGACAGATTGGGTTCGTTTATGTAGTTTTTCAGCCAAACTTGCTGTCTAATATATCTTGCTGTTTAATATATCTGGGATCTTACAAAAAGCTTCAAAAGAGATTAAGACTTATACAGAATATGGCGATTCGTCTAATTTTTGGGTTGAAAAAATATGACAGTTACACTAGTTGCCTTTTGAAGCCAGAATATTGTTTAAGTTTGGTTGCACCTGTTTTAAAGTATTGTTTGGTATGGCTCCTAATTACTTGTCTTTTTGCTTTGAGCGACACAGACCTAATTGGAATACTTGAAGGCAACGTTTATTTACTTTTCCAACTATTAAGCACTGTTGATACAAGAGATTTTTCAATAAATTGTTCAGTTTTCAGGCAGGTAAAATGGATCAATGGCTAAGAACCATTATTTCTCAAGCTCATTCATGTATGTCCTTCAAGAAATTACTAAAAACTGATCTATTCGAAAAATTTGTAAACTGATGTCCCAGATTATTTACTGCTAAATTACATATTGATCTTATAGCTAGTACATTTTTGCCAAATTTTATTGTATTCTAACATATTGTATTTTATTCACCTATTGTATAATTCTAGTTCAACTTTTTAAAATATTATATTTTATTCATTGACTGTATATTTTTAGTATTGTATGTGAACCGCCTAGAACTATGTGGTAGAGCGGTATACAAAAATAAAATTATTATAAGTGTCTACAAGTACTCATGTTGACAAGAATATGTATATTTTTACATTCCTTGGGCAGAGTTTGGATGGAGCTGAGGTAGAGTTGTGATATACGTGATATATGTGCTTGAAATAATATGTAGGCTTGACAACAAGATATCTATCTGAGGCTCAGAATGGCTGAGTATAAACCAAACATCAAGAGACTGAAGTTAACTGAACCTTTGGTGTAGCACAGTGTTGATAATGGACGTGCATTCAAGATTTTGTGATGCGTTCCAACTTTTATTTAAAATTTGATTAAACGCCTATCCAAAATTCTAGGCAATTCACAAAGGTAAAATAAAAGGGAAGGACAAATTTAAAAACCAAAAAAGAAATTACATTCAAACTATAAAGAAACATACCATACCAATAAACACGTATGAACTCATACATTAAACGAGAGGTAAGGGGGTTGAACTACAATAAGTGATAGGAAAGAGAACGTAAATGGGAAAAACAATAGGGCAATAGGTCAAAAAGGGGAAAATTTCTTTATCGCTGGATCCCTTGTAAATATAGGGGGGAAATTCAGTATTCAAAGGCATCTTTGAAAAGAAAATATTTTAAGGCTCTTTGAATTTGTCTAAGCTTTGTTCTATTCAAAGATGAGTTGGCAAAGCATTCCAAATCGTAGGTGCAGATATTGAAAATATTGTTGTGTTAGATGTGAAGACAGCGCAGAGTAAAGGAGAGAATCGTCTACAAAGATTATAACAAAGAGAGATAAAGTGGATCTTTAAATTGGGGACCACAGAACCCGATGGGTTAAATAATTATATAGATTGAAAAGACTTCCTGTGAGACATGGGGATATGCTTAAACATATTTAAAAATGTTCTAAAATATATAGAAATATTTAAAATCTGTTGGAAACATTGAAAAATGTCTAAAAACGATTTCACTGGTATTATTGATATTTTTAATGGATGACATCATTGCAAAACAGCACATGCATTAGCGTTTCATATAAATAAACACCATTTTGGTTTTCTGCCAGTCAAAGGGGAAGGAAGGTGAGCTGAGCACACTACGGCTTGGTAAGATTGAAACGTATTTATAATTTAAGAGATTGTGCATGTACTTTTTTTTTTTTTAGATGCAGTGGTTTGGATCCTTGCACTTACTGTGCTAATGCACATCTATACAGCTTTAAATGGTGTAACTGTCAAATATGCGTGAGCTAACCAAGTGCTAAAAAATATTTTTAATTTTTTAGGGGGCATGCCAGGGGTGGACAATGGATATTCCTGCACTAAATAGCACATCTACATTAATGCTTGCTGGTTAGCATAGGAATACTGCATGAGCTCATGCCTCCTACAAAATGGGTGATGTTAAGTGTTCAATCAGTAATTTTTAAAAATGGCCGTACTCTGATGGCTACATTAGCTCATGGCCATTTATACAATAATTAGATATGAACTAATGTACACACAGGTGATTATAACACACACCTTCTAACACTTCTCAGTGATCAGAGAACTGTTTTTAGCTTATGAGACCGCTGGGTGAAGCAAAATTTTAGCCCACTACTGATACGGCTCAATTCTCAATCATTGCACTGGTCCCTGTAGTATCTTTAAGTATAAGACTTACTTTTTCTGCTTTTTAAAAATATTTTTTAAATACTTTTTGTCTTTTTAAATTCTCAGCTTCAAAACAGACTTAGCTTTTAATGCAGGGGTTCAACGGGTTCTGACGTATTTCGCCATGCTGCCTCCGAGAATCCGCATCAACACGAACTTAATTCTGCCCCCACTATGTCTATTTTTGCTTCAACCACTCTTGCTAAGCCCAATAAAACAGAAAATACAATAAAACAGAAATTCTGCCATTTTAGAGATGTGGTATAATGGCCTTAGCACGCTCATACAAAGATCTTTCCTCTGCGCTAAGGCCACTTTTTACCACAGCTTAGCAAAAGGACCTCTCAAAGAACTTTGGGGACCTTTTACAAAAGCTTAGTGTGCGCTGAGCATTTAGGACTTGGCGCATTTAGGACTTTGCATTGATTAATGCAACGCTAAGCATCTATAAAATTTAGGTGCCCATTATAGAATCACACTTTGGTGTTGCTAGGCAACCTAACTTTAGGCACACCCTATTTAGGCCAGGTTTTTTTTGGCCTAAATACCTGCATCTAAATTAGGCGCCTAACAGTATCTAATTTACAAAAAAGGCGCCTAACTCGAAAACACGCCCACAATCTGCCCCCTAACCATACCCACTTTTAGTGTGGGTGCTTTGTGCTAGGCGCCTACTTCATACATAATTGAGTTTTTCAAGTGAGGTGCTTAACTTTCAAGTAAGTCTAATTAAATCCAATTATGAGGTGTTAAATGCCAATATCAGTACTAATTAAACTTATTAATCAATTAAGTTAGGCGCCAATATCGGCATCTAACTTTAGGCAGACTTTATAGAATCAGGGCTTTAGCACCTGCTAATTCCATTAGGGTGCACAAAGCGCCTGTTTTCTGTATTTAAATATAAGCCTTTCAAGTGAAAAAAAAAATTGAAAAGCTTATATTTTAAGGCATAGAAAAATGGTGCCATTTTATGCTTTACTTCTTGGCATGCTTGCAAGAGCTGTGCTTACAGCAAAATTTTTCTATGCATGCTCCAGGCATGTTCCTTCCCTTTAACTTCCCAATACTTAATGCTAACAGCATGCATATAATTTGTATGCTATTAGTTTTGAGCATTTCTGTGCTGTTCCCTCATTGTTTTCCGGAGTCTGTGTATGGTTTTGAGTGTCGCCCCGTGAAAGCCACATGGTGCCAGATAGGAACAGTGGTTCTAAGCCAGTGTCTCACAAACTTTCCGGCCAGCAGCACACTATATTCAGTGCCCCAGCCAGAAGGTACCCGGAAGTACGCGGAGGCTCATCTGGCCGTAACCCGCTTCGGTGAAGGGATCCAGGAGATGTGGAGAGACGCCGGCCATGAGGAGAGCCATCTGTGCTGGCTGACTTCCTACAGGATGTGCCTCTCGCAGACTCTCCTCCTCGCCAGTGTGTCGCGGCACACCTGAAATCTCAGGAGGCACACTGGTGTGTCGCGGCACGCAGTTTACGATACACTGTTCTAAGCAATTGACCAAATGAGAAAAGGTAGAGTAGACCCAGAGAATCCATAGCTGCTTTACAGTGTAATGATGGAAGTTATGAGTGGGGAGCTCCCTTGGAAAAGCAGCATGAGTATCCTCTAGGAAAGTGTTAATTTCTGTGGAAGTCCCCCATTCACCAGCAGTGTCATCCATTCCAAGACGTAAAAGGTTTCATATCCTTGTGGCAATTCTTTGTATCATTTATGCCTAAAAGAGTTTCCAGTTCTCACATAGCACACCACTGATGGATTAGGATATCCTGTTGATAAGCGATCTCTGACACTGCAATACTCCCTTGAGTCACCATTAAAAAAAAAATCCCTTCCTTAGATCATTAACAGCCGTTTTCTTATCCCAATAACTTCCTGTCACATTCGGCTAGTTTCAGTATTACCAAGTATTTACGCAATGAATCCAGTTTCTTCCCAATTTAGCTGCCAGACATTCTCAGCTCATCTCAGAAGCTGGGAAAGCAATAGAATTTCTCCTTCTGACAGTAATTTGGTAATCTTTTGATCTTTGCAATGATCACTCATAAGAAGTCTAATTTCTTTTCCATTTTTTGCTTGCCAGTCCTTTTCATAACCTTCTACAATTGTTTATATATCATACCACCAGGGCAGGATTAAAGCATAGGCAAACTAGGAATGGACCTAGGGCCCAACTATTTAGGAGGGGCCCTCTCATATGTATAAGTCAAGGCAGATTTTTGCCCTGGTACGTTAGCTGCTACCAGAGAGAAGAGAATCGGATGGGAGTGGAGGGCACAGAGCCATTGTTGGCTCTGTAACCTGCCTCAGCAGGAACCATTGAGCAGGGCTTCTTACTTGCTGTTTCCTCCACTGCCACTTTTCCTCTGTAGTCAGAATCACGCAATTACAATGAGGGTCCCAGCATACCTGTTTGCCAAGGATCCAATAAAGGGTTAATCCTGCCCTGCATACCACTATGCAAATCTGTAAAACCAACTGTTGGATCATTCTTGATTCACATCTGCCTTGGCTGTACTAGTACCCATGCCATGTAGGAATTTAATTATTGTTTATTGAAAGCTTCTATACCACTACTAATGACTAGAGAGTCAACTCAGAATAGTTTACATGAGCTTCTGTAGTGGTGTTACAATATATAAGCTTCTGTAAAGGTGGTACAATAGAGAGTTACACTTCTCCGTCCGAATCCGCGGTTTCAGTACCCGTGGATTCGGCTATTCGTGATTTTTTTTTTGGGGGGGAAAAGAAACGCTGCATCCGGGACCTTCCCCAGACCTTACCTAGTGGTCTAGCAGTGATGCGGGGTAGGATCGATCTTCCTACGCTCCTCCCCCGTGCACAGCCTTCATCAAAATGGCTGACATGAGTTCCCATTGTAGTCTCGAGAAGAGAGTGAAGAGGATGATTAAAGCAGAAATGACAAAAGGTAGAAAAATATAGATTTTTTGTTACTTTATTGTAGCTGTATTGATAAATATTTTTAAATAGAAAATGGAAATAGAGTAATCGTTTTTATTAGACTATTTTTAGAACATATTTTACTAATCAGGTCGGACAGGATACCGTAACAGCAGTATAATGTACTGACCTAAAGAATGAGATTTTGGCCTTTGAAAGCTAGTTTAAAAATGGATTGGTCCAATAAAATGGTATTTTCTTATTTTCCATTTTTGTTTTATTTCTGTTTGTTAATATGTAAAGTGGTGATTTTTTGTCAGTTTTTTCAAATTTATATCTGCTATCTTTATATCTTGGACAGTATTAGGGGACATGTGTTCAGTGGTATAGTGAGGGTGCATGGCACCGGTGCAGTTGTGGCTCTCCCCTGCCCTCTTCTCTGCTCCCTACTCCTTCCCGACCTCCCTGCCACGTGCGTGCTCTGCTCCCCTTTCCGCTTTAATTTTCCTGGCACAAGCAGCATCATGAATTTGCTGCCCATGTCTTGTTTGCTCTCCCTTTGATGTCACTTCCTAGGTGCGGGACCCGGAAGTGAGATCAGAAAGAGCCAACACCGATGAGGGCAACAAGTTCATGATGCTGCTCGTGCAGGGATAATTAAAGAGGTATGATGGAAGGGAAGGGGAACATGTGCGTGGCAGGGGGCCAGAGAAGAAGCTTGGTGGGTGGATAGGAGGACAGATGCTGATGCCCCCACCAAGACAGCGCCTGGGGGGACCATCCCACCATCCCCCTTAATACACCACTGCATGTGTTACTATTTCTGTCGTGTTGCATTGTATGCAGAGTCTGGCTTCATAGCTGTTTAATTTAACTATAGTCTACATATTTCTATCTTTAGTTTATGGCCAACCAGACTTAAGTGAAATGCATGTAGCACCTGTTAAGTGTGAGGTTGCTGCAAAATGGAAACAATCTAATGGCCCCAGTCTGCAGGATTGGTTACTAAGAGCAAAAGTGATCTGTGATTTGTAGCAATTGACAGATTGGCACCAGGGTAAATTTGAGAGGAATAGACTCAACTAAAGACTATTTTCACAGCTGGGAAAGGGCAGACATACTAGGAGGAGTCTGAATGTTAGTATTCATTGAAGGAACAAAGGTGAATGCTATTTTTGTTCTTATCTTCTGTATTGGGAGGGGATGGGAACTGAGGTTGCATTTGCATTTTTGAAAATGGTTTGTCTTTTCTGTGTAAAATATTTAATAAAAATTGATTGATATAAAAATTATGATAAACAATACATTAAAAATCATAAATACAATTCTGCCTGGAGTACTGCAAAGAAAGTCATTGCTTTTTACCTGCAGATATTACATCAGACCTCAACAAGAAATTGCCAAAGGGCAAAGCATATTAGTACCTGATTTTTTTACAGATACTTTTTCTATCTATAATAATACATGTCCATGTGGTGTTGCTATCCCTGCCCTAATTCCCCCAGAAGTGTCTTTGCTCAATGCAGGTGTAAGAACACGTGTTGAGGAACTACTCAAATGCTTTTAGCTGTAAACAATTTCAAATAGCCACTTCTGCAGGTAAGGCACCTTTATAGCTAAGGAAATGGCTTTGAAAGGTCACTAGATAATATAATGGAACCATCTGCATAGCAGGAACTCATCTCTTTAACTGAGCAGGTGGCACATCGGACTTTTGCAAACCCCATTTAGGGATTAGAGTCCATATACAAAGAACAGGAAGCAGAGTAATGGAAGGAAGAAGAGCAACTCCAGCAATTCTAAAGCAAATACAAAAACAGCTCACAGCAAATTGTAATCACAATGGCTGAATTTAAAGCAGACTTACACCCAGAGGTCACAATCAAAGATATGCACAGGCCCCTTCTCCATCCTTAATATCTTTGCTTAGATTATAGATTAGATTCCATTATTTTTCTTAGATTTATAACCCACTAAGATTCAAAGCGTCTAACATAAGATAAAGCAATTCAGTCTGGTAAAACATTCAGTCAAAGTCTATTATAAAAGTTATTTCTGAAATAAATACAGTAACTTAAAATATTTCTGAAAGGTGTAGTAAAAAGCATATTGATTCTGATCCATAGTGTTTCATGGTGAAGGTTTTATAGGGTAGGTTACCAGGTCTTTCCCCAACCCATAGCACTTAGTCAACGACCGCCGCATTTGGTATGTCATGTGCTGCCACCTTCCCCGTGGCAACATTTATTTAGCCCGTCGTCCCAAAGGAGCCCAGAATGGGTTACAGGAGTACATTCATATTATGGGTAGGACAAACTTTAGTGAGAAATATAGACTTTACCGCATTTACAGTATAGATAAGAGGGTTTAGATTACAGCATTTACAATGAAGACATACCATACAGACTTAGTAGGCATAGGGTGGATTAAATTGCAGCATTTACAGTGTAGATATAACATGGAGGTAACATAGCTTTCCTAGCAGGTGAGTGTATCTTTATTGTCAGAGAATGTGGTGGTAATTCAGGTTACATTTGTGGTGGCCTGTGAGTTTAAAGATGCTGTTTGGTGTATTAGGTGGTGCCTTTGAGATCCATCCGTCCGGGGTGTAGATGCGGGTTGTTAAGGAGCTGTGTTTGTAAAGAGAAAGGTATTCATGGCTATCCTGAAGTTCCAAAGATTGCCTAGTGATCTAATGGATGGGGGGTAATGTGGGGTAAAGTGTGTGTGTGTGTGTGGGGGGGGGTAAAGTGGGGTAATGTGGGGGGATAATGTAGTGTAAAGAGAATAAGAGCGAGCGGCCAGGTGGCAGGATCAGCCGCTTTTCTGTTTGAGATCTCCGTGGTCGGTTGGGGACATAAGTTTGTAGTTTTGATGCTATGTAGTTTGGTGTCATCTTGTGGAAAGTCTTGAAGACTAACACCAAGGCTTTGAAGGCGCATCATTTTTGGATAGGCAGCCAGTGCATGGAAGTTAGTGCAGGGGTGACGTGGTTGCGGAAGCCCAGGTTTTTTTAGGAGTTGAATTGCGGTGTTTTGCACTCCTTGGAGACAGGAGAGTGTTTTTGCTGATAGGCCCATTAGTAGAGCGTTGCAGTAATTTTGTCGGGATAATACAAACGCATATAGTAGCTGAGCAAAATCGCTTTCTGAAAAATAGGCATGGATGTACTTTAGTTGGTGGAGGTAATAGAAAGAGGAAGACACTATTTTTGATACATGGTCTGAGAGCGACAGATTTGAGTCGAGAATCACATGACATGCCAACTGCTAAGGGCAGGTTGAATGATGTGAGACGACTCAATGCTGATTTCCAAAGAGCAGCCAGGAAAGCCAAGAACAACTTCCTGAATGATTGATGCATGAACCTCGAAAAAGCCTATAAGAAGGGCCACATCAGGGAATTACTTGCCATGGTGAAACAAGTGAAAAAGCCTCAAAGACTGTGATGGGAATAAAATTAGTGACCAGCAGGACATCAAGCAGAGATGGAAAGAATATACAGAGGAATTATATATCAGCACCAGCACTGAATACCCTGAAGAGCTTTGGGATTAAGAGGAAGCAGAACCAGACCTATTGGAAAGTGAAGTGGATTGGGCGCTGAGGCAGCTGCCAAACAACAAAGCACCTGGCATTGATGGAAACCCTGCAGAGCTGCTCAAACCAGTCCCAAGGGCCACTCTGACAGCACTATGCCAGAAATTCTGGAGGGCCAGCACATGGCCAAAGGACTGAAAAAAAATCAGTTTTTATCCCACTGCTGAAGAAAGGTGACACCAGGTACTGTAGCAACTATAGAAAAATTGCTGTGATCCCCCACGCCAGCAAGATGCTTCTAATGATCATGCAGAGGTGCTTGAGCAACATCCTTGCATAAGGGCAGAGGGACCCATGGTCACATTGCAAACTTGAGGTGGATCATAGAAAAGGCAAGGGAGTACCAGAAGAAGCTCTACTTGTGCTTCATTGATTATACCAAGACTTTTGACTGTGTTAAGCATGACAAGCTTTGGAAAACACTGAGTGAGGTAGGAGTGCCAGTGCACCTGATCATATTAGATCACACTACTATGATCAAGAAGCTACAGTGTGAACAAGGTATGGAGGTATAGAATGGTTCAAGATCAAAATGGGTACAAGACAAGGGTGCATCCTCCTTTTCTTTTCAACCTCTCTGCAGAAGCAATCATGAGAAAGCTGGGGTGAAAATAGGCAGAAGAACCATCAGCAATCTGAGATACGCAGATGATACTATCCTGCTGGCAGAGAATGAGAAGGACCTCAAGAAGTTGATCTTGAAGCTGAAAGAAGAAAGCGAGAATATGGGACTTTACCTGAATATCAAGAATACCAAAATCATGACTACTGCTAACAAGAAAGTCCATATAAAGATCAAAAATGAAGAAATAGGAGTGGTTGACAGCTTTGTTTTCCTTGGGTCCCTCATTAATCAGTGCAGACAGAAACTGACCTATTTTGGACATGTGATGAGGGTGAATTCACTAGAAAAGGAGGCGCTACTTAGAATGGTCAATGGTAAATAGAGGCAGGACCGTTGGCTGGATACCATCAAGAATGACATGGGAATGAACACCAAGCAATTGAAAGAAGCCATGGAAAACAGGGAAGCATGGTGAGGACTGGCCAAGGGTCAGACACAACTGAATGGATAGTAGTAGTAAAAAGACAATGCTCTTAATGAAAGAGGCAGGCCATTCCAAATCTTGCTTGCTTTGAGAAAGACCTCTCCTATAATCTCTTAAAGTGAATGTACTTGACAGGGGACAACGTAAGACTAGTAGTCATACTGTAGACTGAAAAACTTCTCTTTATAAGGTAAAAAAATAAGTCCCAGTTGACAATCTGAACAAAGTCCATGTAAAATCTTAAAAGCTCTTTGCATAATACTAAACAGATTTCACTGCCTGTTTAGTTCTCTGCTCTTTGTTATATTGTAAATCTTGCCTTTATCATTTAACCTCTATTAATTCTTCGAGGACCCCTAGGCACACAAGTACACTGGGTCCCCTAGCCCTGCCCTGTCCATGCCCCACCCCCTGCCCCACCCACAAGGAAGAGTCAAGTTAATCTAATCATGTATTTTTTAATGGGTATAATTTATGAGCAGACTGGATGGACCATTCAGGTCTTTATCTGCCGTCATATACTATGTTACTATATTAAACACGACGTCACCATCCACCACCCCAGTCTGCAGTCAGCGTTCCCTAGAAAGGAGGAGCACCTACCTGCCTGCGGCTCCTGCCCTACCCGGATACCATGACATGATCCCCGGGCAGAGCCTCGATTACCTGCAGCTTGCCTCGATCTCCAGGTTGTAACCAGCTAAAGAATTCACCGCGGGATTCACTTTATAATCTAGTCTCCCCAGAGCAGCCCGTGGAACTGTACCCTGTGTCACTTCCGCCACCGCCTCCTCCTCCTTCTCCTGCCCCACACGGCACCAACCGCTGCCGCTCAATGGTATTACTATTTATTATTTTTAATTAGTAGTACAGAGCGAGAGAGGGAAGACGCCGATGTCACATATGTGTCATTTTTTTTTTCCAAGGGAAAACGCAAAACCCCTAGCATATGTGACACCCGGGACCCATAATTTTTTAACACCCCCATCTGTATGAAAAACATGATTTTTAGTAACAATCCACACATCGCATAAGAGTGTACCTAGGAAAAGAGTATACCTAGGAAAAGGCAGCATCTTACATACTGCAGTGAGCAGTGCAACATCAATACACCCATTGTAAAATTAAACAAGCCAGACTAGTACAGATCAATCCTGCACTGTCAATCCTAACACAAAACCATGTCTTTCGAACACACAGAACACAAAAAACATCTTCGCCTAGTATGGAAATTTGTAATCACAAACTAACCTCTCTCCCTTTCACAAAACTGTAGTGTGGTTTTTAGCCACGGTGGTAACACCTTAGATGCTCATAGAATTCTGAGCGTCGGAGCTGTTACCACCACAGCCAGCACTAAAAAATGCTCTACGGTTTTATAAAATGGGGGGGGGGGGGGGATAAAATAAAAATACGTAGACAAAAGTTAAATTGAACCACCAAGAAGCTGGACTCTGCATACAATGCAACACTACAGAAACAGCGATGCATCTCCCCTAAAGCAAAAATAAATAAAAAATTAAAGCATTTTTCCTACCTTGGCTTCTCTGTTTTCTGCTTTCCTCATCTTGCTGTCACTCTCTTCATTTCATCCACTGTCTACCCTCTCTCTTCCCCTTCCATATGGCATCTTCTCTCCCTTCATCCCCATTGGTCTGGCATCCATCTTCTTCCCTTCCCTCCTCCAATGGTCTGGCATCGCTCTCCTCTCCTTCCCTCTCCCCCCCCCCCCATGGTCTGTCATTTCACTCTCTCCTCTCCCTTCCCTCCCACTTCCATAAAAATCTGCCCCTTTCTTTCCCTCCAACCCAATTCCATCCAGTATCCTTCCTCCTTGTGTCTCTCTCTCCTTTCCCTGCACACCAATTCCATCAGCATCTGCCCCCTTTCTCTCCCTCTATCTAGTATCCTTCCCCCTTATATCTCTCTCCCCTTTCCCTGTACACCAATTCCATCAGCATCTGCCCCCTTTCTTTCTCTCCAACCCAATTCCATCCAGTATTCTTCCCCCTTATGTCTCTCTCCAATTTCCCTGCACACCAATTCCATCAGCATCTGCCCTCTTTCTCTCCCTCCACCACCCTTCCATACCATCCTGCCCCCTTTCTTTCCCTCCACCAACCTTCCATGCTCCTTTCTCTTTCCCTCCAAACAAATGCAAGGTTCTGCGCTGCCAGCTCTGCTCTCTGAGCTCCTTGGCAAAAGGCAGAAATCATTAGAATAGGTGGCGGCATCAATGGCAATGCGGTCGATTCTGCTCCAGGAAGGTCCTGCAATGACTGCGTCTGCTGGTCCAACCCCTTCCGACGTCACTTACTTGCTCCAGAAGAAGTAAGTGACGTTGGAAGGGGATGGACCGGCAGAGGCAGTCATCGTGGGACCTTCCTGGAGCAGAGCCGACCATATTGCCCTTGATGCCGCCACCTATTCTAACGATTTCTGCCTTTTGCCAAGGAGCTCAGAGAGCAGAGCTGGCAGCGCGGAACCTTGCATTTGATTGCTATTGATGCCGGGGGGGCTGTTTCCGTTTGAAAAAATAATCGCAGGGTGAGTCGTGTTTTTACCCTCCTTCAGCGGGCCCCCCTGACAGTACGTGCCTACTGGGCCTACCCATTAATCCGGCCCTGCATGCTACCTATGTACAGTGCTGTGCACCTTGATAGCACTTAGGCCCCAATTCTATAAATGGCACCTAAAACCTAGGGCCCAAGGAGCGCGTCGCTAAGCATGATTCTGTAAAAGTTAGGTACACTTTATAGAATCGCATCTAGCAGTACCGAGTACTGAATGTGATTGAGCAGCATTTGCCTGCTGCCTACTCAACCAATCAAATTCAGAGCAGTGCTCTCATGGCCTTTAGGGGTGGGGAGAATCTCCTGAAGGCCCTGATCTCACACAACTGTGCCTAAGTTAGGCACCTGATGGCAACTAAGTCCAAAACAGGAGCCCTACATGATGAACATGCCTATTTTCTGGTAGGTGCCTTGGACTAGGTGCCTACCTGAAACAGGTAACATAGAAACATAAAAGATGACAGCTCCTTCTCAAGGCTCCTTTGCGAAGGAGCCTTGAGAAGGAGCCCAGGCAGCCCAGCAGCAAAAATCTAAGGTACTTTTCTTCTCTTCTCACTCTTCTCTCTCTCTACTCTTTCAGCTAGCTGCGCGCCAGGTACCACTCATACGCACCGTGGGACATAGGAACAGGATAGAAGAAATGGATGCAGTAGGAGCCCAGCAGAGCTACCCAGTATACTGCATCGAATGTCATATGTATGACTACCTCCCCTCCGGGAGGCGGGCGTACATATGCAGTCGATGCCAGGAACTGGATAGCCTGAAGAAGGAGGTTGGGAGACTGCAGGTTCGAGTACAGGAACTGGAGGGACTCTGCACCATAGAGGAGCAGTGCTGGGCAACGGAAGACACCGCCAGAGAGGACCACATTACAGAACAAGTTAGGGAACTCGAGAAGTTCATCGAGGAGGCCTGCAGGATGGTGGAGGCACAGGACCACAAGCACATCAGGAGGGAACTAACAGACGGACGACAAAATCCACCAGACGCCATGGGAGTAGGACCTTGCGGAGAATCTGGACAGGCAGATGAGGAGGAGACCCGACAGAACCCGGAGGAGGGAATAGAGGACTGCATCACCGATACAGACCTGAGACCAGAGAGACAGTTGAGGAAGGGGAGATCTGCTATCGTGGTGGGAGACTCAATCCTGAGAGGAGTGGACAATCACATAGCTGGAGGGAGAGAGGACAGACTAGTGACATGTCTCCCGGGGGCAAGAACGAAGGACGTCACCGACAGAATCGAGAGGATCCTGGAAGGGGCCGAGACGGAGGAGACAGCTGTAGTAATCCATGTTGGAACCAACGACGTCAGCAGGAGGGACTACAACAGGACTGCACTAACCAATCAGTTCAGGATCCTGGGGAGGAAACTGAAACTGAGGGCAAGGAAGATAGCCTTCTCAGAGATCCTGCCAGTACCTAGAGCAGATGTAAGGAGGCAGAGCGAACTACAAGCAATAAACGGTTGGCTCAGGAGATGGTGCGAGGAGGAGGGTTTCCTTTTTGCACGGAACTGGACAACTTTCCTGGGAAAGAATAAGCTCTACAGGAGAGACGGACTGCACCTGAGCACGACTGGGACAAGGATGCTGGCACGCAACGTCCAGAGCGTCATTGATTTGGCTTTAAACTGAGGAAGAGGGGAAAGCCGACAGTCGATCTGACACATCGGACAAAAGTATCAAGTAAGGATTCTGAGCAGGGACATTGTAAAAGAGGGCTGGGGACTGAGTGGGAACTTTTGGGAAAAGGACCTAAGGATACAACACAGAGGCCCAGGGCCATGGACATAGAGCAAGGACATTGTAAAAAAGGGATCTGGACTGAGAGGGAACTTTTGGAAAAAGAACCTAAGGACGCAATGCAGGGGACCAGGGCCTAAGATATTGAGCAAGGACACTGTAAAAGAGGGCTCAGGTCTGAGTGGGAACTTTTTGAAAAAGGACCTAAGGGAGAATTGCAGGGGTCTTGTGCACAAATAAAACTGGCAAGCAGCACTAATAGAGAACAACGGAATCCAGAGGAACAACCAAAAACAGAGGAACAGGCTGAGGACGAAACAGACACACCACAGGAGGAGGATGACCGAGACGAGGCTTGGGGTCTGGCAACTCACGAGGGGGCCAGGAGCGCCAAACCACAAGGAAAAACAGCAAGAAAGGCGAACAACGGGACTTACTTTGCCTATACACTAATGCTAGGAGCCTAAGGGCTAAAATGGGAGAGCTGGAAATCCTAGCCAGCAAAAAGGGCCTAGACATAATTGGAGTCACAGAAACGTGGTGGACTGATGACAATGAATGGGATGTGGCTTTAACAGGATTCAAACTCTACAGGAGAGATAGGTCACACAAAAAGGGTGGAGGAATAGCGCTATATATAAAAGATTCCATACCTTCAACCAGAATGGAAACAACAGTAAGGGCGGACGACTTGGAATCACTATGGGTTAAGCTACCAGGAGGAACTGGAGCAGACATAAAATTGGGTCTGTACTATCGCCCACCTGGACAAATGGACGAAATCGACCAGGATCTGGAGGCTGAACTGAGGCAGGTATGCAAAAGCGGAAGTGTGGTGGTGATGGGAGACTTCAACTACCCGGGAATAAACTGGAGTATTGGGCACTCAAACTGCATGAGGGAGACCAAATTCCTGGAGGTCACGAGGGATTGTTTCATGGAACAGCTGGTCACGGAACCAACACGGGGTGATGCCACTCTTGACCTAATCCTCAACGGACTAGGGGGACCCGCTAAGGAGGTGGCGGTACTAGCCCCACTAGGAAACAGCGATCACAACACGATCCAGTACAGGCTAGAAATTGGATCATCAAAGGTGAAAAGAACTATAACGACTGCACTTAACTTCAAAAAAGGGAATTATGATGCCATGAGGAAAATGGTGGGAAAGAAACTCAACGACAGCGCAAGGAAGATGTAGTCCATAGAAAATGCCTGGACCATACTCAAGGGCACGAAGCACAGAACCTGTGCATCCCCAAGTACAGGAAAGGGTGCAAAAAAAATAGAACAAAAAACCCAGTGTGGATAACAAATGCAGTGAAAAAGGCGATAAGTGACAAGAAATCATCATTCAAAAAATGGAAAAAGGACAAAACAGAGGAGAACCAAAAGGAACACAAAAAACACCAAAAGGAGTGTCATTGAGTGGTTAGGAAAGCAAACAAGGAATATGAAGAGAGACTGGCAGGGGAAGCAACAAACTTCAAATCATTCTTCAGGTACGTTAAGGGGAAGCAACCAGCAAGGGAGGAAGTGGGACCCTTGGATGATGGGGACAGAAAGGGAGTGGTAAAAGAGGAAAAGGAGATAGCTGACAGGCTAAATAAGTTCTTCACGTCAGTTTTCACGAGGGAGGACACAACCAACATTCCGGAGCCCGAGGAGATCGTAAAAGAAGAGCAGGATGAAAATCTGGTCCAGCTAGAGGTGAGCAAGGTGGATGTCCTCAGGCAGATAGACAGGCTAAAGAGCGACAAATCGCCAGGTCCGGATGGCATTCACCCAAGGGTATTCAAGGAACTAAGGAACGAAATAGCTGGTCCACTTCGACAAATATGCAACCTATCCCTAAAAACTGGAGAGATTCCGGAAGACTGGAAAATAGCAAATGTCACGTCCATCTTCAAGAAAGGCTCAAGGGGAGACCCAGGAAACTACAGGCCGGTGAGCTTGACCTCGGTCCCGGGAAAGATGATGGAAGCACTGATTAAAGACAGCATCTGGGAACACATCGACAACTATGGGCAGCTAAAGTCGAGCCAGCATGGCTTCTGCAAAGGCAGGTCATGCCTCACGAACTTATTATACTTCTTTGAGGGGGTAACCAGCCAGGTGGATAAAGGGGAATCCATAGATATCATTTACCTTGACTTCCAAAAAGCCTTCGACAAGGTGCCACACGAAAGACTACTAAGGAAGCTATAGAACCATGGGGTGCAAGGGGAGGTCCACCGATGGATCAAAAACTGGCTGGCGGACAGGAAACAGAGGGTTGGAGTAAAGGGACATTACTCAGACTGGCAATGGGTCACGAGCGGAGTTCCACAGGGGTCGGTGCTGGGACTGCTCCTATTCAATATATTCATTAACGACCTGGAAGCAGGAACAAAATGTGAGGTTATTAAATTTGCGGATGACACCAAACTATATCGCAAGGTCAATAACATGGAGGACTGCGAAGATCTCCAATAAGATCTGACAACACTGGAAAAATGGGCCAAAATGTGGCAAATGAGTTTCAACATAGGGAAATGCAAGGTCATGCATATAGGGGAAAAAAACCCGATGTTCACTTACAAAATGGGATCAGCGCTAGGGGTGAGCGACCTTGAAAGAGACCTGGGAGTGATGGTAGACACAACATTGAAGGCGTCGGCGCAGTGTGCCATGGCCTCAAGGAAAGCAAACAGAATGTTGGGTATCATTAAGAAGGGTATCACGACCAGGACAAAGGAAGTCACCTTGCCACTGTATTGTGCTTTGGTGCGCCCGCACCTGGAGTACTGTGTTCAGTTCTGGTCGCCGTACCTCAAGAAGGACATGGAGGTACTTGAGAGGGTCCAGAGAAGAGCAACTAAGGGAATGGAGGACCTCTCATATACTGACAGACTGAAAAAGCTAAGGCTTTTCTCCCTGGAAAAGCGGAGACTTAGAGGAGACATGATAGAAACCTTCAAGATCATGAAGGGCGTAGAAAAAATAGACAGAGACAGATTTTTCAAATTAAGGGGATCAATAAGTACAAGGGGGCACTCAGAGAAATTGAAAGGGGAGAGGTTTAGAACAAACGCCAGGAAGTTCTTTTTCACACAGAGGGTGGTGGATACATGGAACGCGCTACCAGAGGATGTGATAAACAGGAGCACGCTACAGGGGTTCAAAGAAGCTTTGGATAGGTACTTGGAAGACAAAGGGATTGAGGGGTACAGATAAGAGTAAAGGTAGATTATAGGGATGGGATTAGAGGTAAGTTACAAAATTAATCAGGGACCACTGTTCAGGCACTAGGCCTGATGGGCCGCCGCGGGAGCGGACCGCTGAGCAAGATGGACCTCTGGTCTGACTCAGCGGGGGCAACTTCTTATGTTCTTAAAAGGGCTATAGCCCATCAAGTCTGCCCACTCTGCTTACCCACCCCCTGTCTATGCCCTAATGACCCAATTTCCTTATCTTGACACTCGTAGGGTTCCCACATGGGTATCCCATTTATTCTTAAAGTCTGGCATGCTGTCTGCCTCGATCACCTGCACTGGAAGCTTGTTCCAATGATCAACCACTCTCTCTGTGAAGAAATACTTTCTAGTGTCGCCATGAAATTTTCCGCCCCTGAGTTTGAGCGGGTGCCCTCTTGTGGCCGAGGGTCCCTTGAGAAAGAAAATATCATCTTCCACTTCGACACGTCCCGTGAGGTACTTAAATGTTTCGATCATGTCTCCCCTCTCCCTATGTTCCTCGAGAGTGTAGAGCTGCAATTTGTTCAGTCTCTCTTCGTACGAGAGACCCTTGAGCCCTGAGATTATCCTGGTGGCCGTCCGCTGAACCGATTCAATTCTGCGCACATCTTTACTGTAATGTGGCCTCCAGAATTGCACACAGTACTCCAGATGAGGTCTCACCATGGCCCTGTACAACGGCATTATGACTTCAGGCTTTCGGCTGACGAAACTTCTATTGATACAACCCAATATCTGCCTTGCCTTAGATGAAGCCTTCTCCACTTGATTGGCAGTTTTCATGTCTGCACTGATGATTACTCCTAAATCTCGTTCTGCTGAAGTCCTAGTTAAAGTTTCTCCGTTCAAGAAGTACATCCTGCATGGATTTCTGCTTCCGAGGTGCATGACCTTACATTTCTTAGCATTGAAGCCTAGCTGCCAGGTTGAGGACCAACTTTCCAATGTAAGCAGGTCCTGCGCCATATAATTCTGTAAACTGCATTCACTTACTATGGGGAATTTCTTCCACTCGAAGTTTTGCCTCCCTAACTGCCATTTTGACCGCTGTAGACCTGGTCCTATATTCTACCTTTGCCTCTCTTTTCTCCGTGCGCTTGTAGGAGAGAAACGTTTTTTTCTTCTCCTTAATGAGATGCGAGATCTCCGCGGTGAACCATTGGGGTTTATTGTTTCTTTGTCGTTTATTTACTGATTTTATGAAGCGGCTAGTTACTTCATGTATGATTGATTTCAGTGTTAACCACTTAGTTTCTACATGATCGGTCTCCGCTTGGTCCTGCAGCATCCGATGGATGAAATCTCCCATGCGTGCGAAGTCTGTGCCCCGGAAATTGAGTACCTTTGTTTTCATGTTTGATCTAGGGAAGCCTTTCCTAAGGTTGAACCATACTATGTTGTGGTCGCTGGAGGCTAGCGTATCTCCTACTGAGACCTCTGAGATGCTTTCCCCATTGGTGAGTACCAGATCGAGGATCGCCTGGGCCATAGTGGGCTCCGTTACCATTTGTTTGAGATGTGCTCCCTTTATGGAGGTTAAGAGCCTCCTGCTACCGCTGGTTATCGCTGAAAATGAGTTCCAGTCTGCATCAGGCATATTGAAGTCCCCTAGCAGTACAGCTTCTCCTCGTAGAGTGATATTCTCTATGTCTTCAATTAATTCTGCGTCCATGTCTTCCAGTTGTCTTGGGGGTCTGTATACCACACCTAGATACAGGCATTTTTCTCTGCCTCTTGCCAGGTTTACCCAGAGGGACTCCCCGGTGTACTTGACATCTGTGATCCTGGTGGTTTTGATGTCCTCTTTAATGTATAGAGCTACCCCCCCCTCCTAACCTGCCCTCTCTGTCCTGACGAAGTAGATTGTAGCCCGGTATAGCCATATCCCACCCATGTGAGTCCGTGAACCAAGTTTCAGATATTGCCACCACATCTAGGTCGACATTCCTTATTTCAGCCTCCAATTCTAGAATTTTGTTACCTAAACTGTGTGCATTGACATACATGGCCCTCCATATCTTGTGTTTGCTAAGTCCCTGCGATGCGTATCCTACCCGAGTCGGTGTGACTCCTAAAGAACTGTTTGCAATGTGGGTACTTACCTTGGACATGGAAGCGGAGTTTCGACTCACCTCATCAGGATAATTCCTTTCTGCACTAATATGTAAATGGGTACCCTCCCCCGACTTACCTAGTTTAAAGCCCTGTGAAGCAGGCGGGCTAGTCGGTGTCCGAAGACGTTCTTACCCCTACTGGTCAGATGGAGTTCGTCTGGTCCCTGAAGTCCTTGTAGCGCTTCCCCATGGTTTAGGAATCCGAAGTTCATATCCCGGCACCATCCCTGTAGCCACTCGTTCGTCCTCTGGATACGTTCATCTCTGGCTCTTCCCTTGCCTCTAACTGGGAGGATCGATGAGAAAACCACCTGCGCTCCTGTCTGCTTCAGCCTCTCGCCCAGTGCTCCAAAGTCTCTGGTGATGGTCTCCGGTGTGTTCCTGGCAGTGTCGTTGGTTCCTATGTAGACAAGAAGCATAGGAAAGTGGTCTCGGGGCGTGAGTAGTCTATCCAGACTGGCGGTGACATCTCGTATCCTGGCTCCAGGCAGACAGCAGACCTCCCTAGATTGCATATCTGGTCTGCAAATTGGTCCCTCGGTGCCCCTCAGCATGGAATCCCCGATGACTATTACTCTGCGCTTCTTTGGGGGGAGCCGGTCAGTTGTCCCTGGAGATAGAGCTGTGTGTTGGGCTTGCTCCTGTTCCTGATCGGCAGTTCCTACCAGCCAATTAAGTGCATTTATGAGGTGCTAATTGTTAATTTTCAATGCTGAATAAGCCTTTAATTAAATCACCCAATTTTAGATGTCATTTACAGAATCTGGGCCTTACTGCTCAGATATGAAATTTCCCAGTGAAAATAATTATTTCATTATCCCTTTTCTCTTCTATCCATTGGCAGTTGCTATAGAGATCAGGCCTACAGTTAATTTTCTAGCTAGTGGTGATAGTGCTTTATTTTTGAAGTGTTCAGTTAAAGGACTACAGTGCTGTCTGCTGTAGACTGCCTATGGCAGTTTCATGACCATACACAGATCACCACAGGAAGCAGTGGAGGTGGGGGATAGCCAGATGCAGCTGTGCCCTGTTTGGATGATCTGAGGTTTCAACCATGCTTTGCTGAGACCACTGAAAGAGGTTCTGAATCTGGAAGCAATTCAGTGGAAACAAGAGTTCAATATCTTAGAGCAGGGCTCAACCCAGTCCTCGGGACACACCTAGCCAGTCAGGTTTCGGGATGCCCAGAGAGAATGACACAGAAACAGAATTTGTCCCCGTTCCTGCAGTTGACCATGGGAAACCATCCCTATGTCATTCTGTAAGGATAGAGGGAAGAATCAGAGTATGAATGGGCACAACCACTGACCCTCAAGCCTTACACTGGTGTAGAAGGACTGAGCTTGAGATAGACACTAAAGAATGACACGGGATGTTTTCCATGGTTATCCATGGGGACAGGGACAAATTCTGTCCCTGTGTCATTCTCTATGCCCACAATGAATATGCACGAGTTAGATTTGCAAATAGTGGAGGTAGCAAATGCAAATTCATCTCATGCATATGCTTTATGGGTATCCTGAAACCTGACTGGCTAGATGTGTCCCGAAGACTGGGCTGAGAGCCACTGCCTTACAGCTTTCATATTCATTCCCAGTCTTGAAAACCTGACCCTTGAGGACTGGAAATAAAGTCCAAGGCATAAGAGCAAATTCCAGCGACCACTGATATGACTTCTGCATGCTCAGATGTCAAACTGTTGAATTTTCCTTGGCTGAGATCCTTGCAGGGATGATTTTCATTTGCTATAGGTCTATCCTGCCTAATTTGGATGCCTTTCCACAGCTTGCGGAACCCCTTTTGTTGCTAGAATTTGTCGTGCTACATGCTTCCTTTAGTAATGGCCTCCGGACAGGAGGAAATGAAGAGATTGTTAGGATTACTGTCTATAATTACTTGAACAGCTCATTTTTGTAACATTTAGCCAAGATGTTGACAACTTGGCAATAGGGCAAAGACATGAGGGCATACTTTGAAGCTACAGAGAAGGAACTGTAATTTAACGGATGAAATACTACTTTACTGTTACAGAGAGCTTGTTATGAAATTTGCCTGGAAAGTTAGTTAGTGTATTGGAAACAGCTCTGTTCACAATGATTTATGGATCTACCTTAAGGTATTTCACCTACTTAACAGTGAGCATTTCCTGCCTTTCTGTTTCTGTAGAAAACAGCTCAGTATTAAGACAACAAAAAACTTCAGAGCATACTAATTTATGACAGTACCCGCTGCAGTTGAGGCAGGAGAAAGGAAGCTTTTGCTGTACTGGCAGTATGCAGAGTGACTATAAAAATAAAATAGATTAGGAAATAGCAGAAAGTGATCAATGATTTAAAAAGTTAGCAAATGCTTATATACTTCCCTCTCCATATTCGTGGGGGTTAGGGGTAGAGCTGGCTCACGATTATGGAAAAATCACGAATAACTTTTAGGGCCGACTCTGACCCACCCCTGCCACCCTCCTGCCTCCCGGACCTTTCCACATTTTACCTGGTGGTCTAGTGGTGAAGCGGGGCTGAAGCAATATTTCTATGCTCCTGCCCTGTGCAGAGCCGTCAACAAAAATGGCTGCTGTGAGTTCCCGCGGTCTCACGAGACTACAGCTGGAATTCACGGCAACCATTTTTGTTGATGGCTCTGCACGGGGCAGGAGCATAGGAAGATTGCTTCTGCCCCGCTTCACAGTTAGGCCACCAGGTACCGTGTGGAGAGGTCCAGGAGGCAGGGGTGGGTCAGGGTTTAGAAACTCACGAATAACCGAAGTCGTGAGTTCTAAACCTGCAAATTTGGAAGGAGAAGTTTAGATAAATATTGTAGTGGCGTGCTAATGCACATTCTCCAGCTAAATCCAGAATATCCCCCCCAGCCCTATCCTCAAACATCCAGGTCTGTGGGCAGTGGAGTGGGGCAGGTGCTGGGAAAGAGAAGATCCAAATGGTGATTTGAGAGGTGTCGGAATGGCATCTCTGACCCTTCCACCATGATTCCACTCTAAGAATAGCCCAGTATAAGATTTCAAATCATTCCAGCTTGTTCTTCTATACCAGGAGTAGGCAATGCCGGTCCTCAAGAGCCACAGGCAAGTCAGGTTTTCAGGATATCCACAATAAATATGCATCCTGGGCAAGTCACTTAATCCTCCATAGCCCCAGGTACGTTAGATAGATTGTGAGCCCACCGGGACAGAGAGGGAAAAATGCTTGAGTACCTGATTGTAAAACCGCTTAGATAACCTTGATAGGCGGTATATAAAATCCTAATAAAACTTGAAACTTGATAAGATGGATTTGCATCTCAAGGAAGTAGTGCATGTAAATCCATCTCACACATATTCATTTTGGATATCCTGAAAACCTGACTTGCCCGTGGCTCTCGAGGACTGGAATTGCCTACTCCTGTTCTATACAACTTCTACTTCCTTGCCCCTTAAATAAACTTGTTTCTTTGCATGCTCCTGTAGAGATATCAGTGAAGTAGCCAGACAGCCAATTTTGGGTGCACCTGATATCAAAGTGGCTGGGCACAAAATTTTCTCTCTGCCTCTACTTTCTCCCCACTCTCCTAAGGACTTTCTCCAAAGTTAGCCAGAACTTCCTTTTACCAAGCTTGCAGACAGCAGAAACATCCATGAGCCATCCATGTTGGTGGCTCAAGGATGCTGCCATTGACTGCAGTCTGGTAAAAAAGAGTTCTGGCCACATTTAGAAGCCGGTGATGCTTGGGGATTCTCACCAGCTACAGCATGGGTCATGTCTGTTGGTAGACATGATAGAGCCCAGGTTAGAAAATAAAGGAGGGTGCCCCTGGATCCCCTCTCCTCCCTATTGCTCCTAAGATCTCTATGTCTGCTATTACAATCATACCAACATACCCTCATCAAATACAGAACAAAAGATCAAGGGAAGCCCAAGAAGTTAAATACATTTCCTTTTCTAGTGAACACAGTACAAAGACATCTGCCATGTACATTTCTCAATGCTAACATATTTTAGTTAATAAAAATAAAATGCTTTATTCTACCTTTGATGTCTGAATGTTTTATTTTTCTATCGTGTTGTTTCCAATTTTTCTTTTCTGCCTTCCTGTCTTTCCTTTGTTAATTCTACTTCAAGTAACTGTTGTCCATTTGTCTACTCCTCTCTGTCTTGTTCCAGTTCCTCATTACACCTGCCTCTGACACATTGGTCTTTCCTCTCTTTTTTTCATTATTGCCCTCTTTTTCACTCTTCTTCTTTATACTTTTCAGCTACCTATTAAATTCTGTCTCTTCTTCTCACCTATTAGCTTTCCCATTCCCCATCTCACTCTTTCCCCAGATTTCTGTTCCCTTTCATCTTTAACCTATTTCTACCCCTTGTAATCACTATTCTCCTCTCATTCCTTCCTCCCCTAGCCTCTCCCATATGGTTTCACTATTCCAAGCATCTTCTCCCTCCATCCTGCTAGGTCATTATTTGTTTCTTCTTTCTACCCTCCCTGATAGTCTGATATCCCTGTTCCTTTCACTCCCCCCCCAACATTTTCCTGTCCTTTTTCTCTTCCTTCCTGCCCCCTTTCCCCATTGTCCAGCATCTCTCCTTCAATCTCTTCGACCCCTGGATATAACATTTCCATCTTTCTCTCCTCCCCCTCCTGTGCATTTCTCCCTTTGCCCACTATCTCTCTCTTTCTCGCATCCTGGGTCCAATATCTCTCCCTCTGACCCTTCCACTGCCATATCCAACATCTCTCTCTCTCTCTCTTCTCTCTTCCCTCTATCCCATTGTCTACTATTTTTCTCTTATTCTCCTCTCCGATGCACCCTATGTTCAACATCTTTCCTTTCACCCTGCAGCATCTCTCCCCTCAATTGCTCTTCTCCCCATAACATAGCATCTATCCTCACTTTTCCCCCTCTCTTCCTCCCACACAGCAGCTCTCCCCACTCTTTCCCCTCTCCCCTCATGTAGCATCTTGTAATATCTCTCCCTATTCTTGTCCCTCTTCCCCCATGCAGCATCTCTTCCCACTCTTGCCCCTCTTTATCCGCAGAATCTATCCCCTCTTTTGTTCCTCTGTGCAGCATTTCTTCCTCCCTATGTCCAACGATTCTCCATTTTCCCCCTTCTTAGATCCCTCCCACCCCATGTCTACCTTAGTGAGCTTCTCTAAAAGCTCAGACCCACCCAGCAACAGTGTACATCTGAGCTGGCATAAATTTTTATTTATTTATCATTTCAATACATCCAAAATACAGAATGGTACAAGAAATACTGAATACATATAACCTAGTCAATAACATTGACCTAAGCAAAAACATACAAAGCATTATTTATCTTATATAGTCCACAATTAGGGAGAGAAAAGCAAGAAAGAAACCTCCCCCCTCCCCCCCCCCCGGGAAAAAGGAGGTATAAATACAATATGATAAATGAAAAATAAAGAAAAAGAGCAGTTATTTGGATATTAGCCTACCATTAATGTATACTCCACACTAAATAACATGGTTCATTCTGGCTGCATTGAGATCCCTTTGCCCTCTAGGAAAACACCTAATTGGGCAGGTTTGAAAAAATATATTTATTCCCTTGATAAGAAATAAAACATTTACAAGGAAACCTTAAGTGAACAACTGCCCCCAAAGAAATAACTTTTGAACGAAATAAGGCATAGGTTAAAACTTTGCGATCCAGCTGCCTCTCCCTCTCTTCCTCCCTTCAGCTGCTAGCATCTTCAAAGTGCCTGCGGCAGTGTTAGTGATTCCTACTCACTGCCTGCAGCTGACCCAGAAGCTTTCTTCTTTGATGCACACTGTCCTTCTCTGACACATACTGGGCAGAATGCGGCAGAGAAGAAAGCTTCCAGGTCAGCTGCAGGCAGGGATTTGGAATCGCTTCCGCTGCTACTGGTCCTTTGAAGACTCTAGTGGCTGATGGGAGGGAGAGAAGGAGATACAGCTGGGCTGTGGAGTTTTACCCTATGCTGTCTCAGGTGTGCACTGTTGCTGGGTGGGCCTGAACCTTAATTGAGTGGGCTAAGGCCTGCCTGTGGCTATGCCCATGAGAAATATAGTTGCATGCAGAACGGGCCAAATATTATTATGTCTAAAAGGGACACCTTTGCCATTTATCCCAGCACTTTTGAGGGATCTGTCATGGGGGTAACAATTAAGTATGCATTATTTGAAAACGGGTATGCATTATTTGAAAAGAAAATAAGATAGAAAATAAGAAAATATGGCCCAAGCTATATTGGGACAAACCAAAGGTCCAATAATGCCACTATCCTGTTTCTAACAGTGGCCAATCCAGGTCACAAGTACCTGGCAAGATACCAAAAAAGTAAATGGATTTGTCAAAGTTCATCTTAATAATGGCTTTTCTTTTAGGAAATTATCAAACCCTTTTTTAAATCTTGCTAAACTTACTGCTTTTACTATATTCTCTGTAGACCTTGAGAGCCATTGATTAGCCCTGGTGTAAATGGCCGTGTCCCAGCATATATGCACATATACCTAGTTACACTTTTATTCTACAAAAGGAAAGTAGGTGCTTATTTCGTTTTATAGAATAGATCCTATCAGGCGTCCTCTGGGTGCCTATAGTACATGTGGTATCTATAATAATAAAACCCTAGAGCGCGCAGGCGCTCTTGAAACTTCGTGATCCCTACCGCTGTGATTTCTGATCCGTGGCGGCGGCAGGAATCACTCTAGCAACTCCCCTCCTCCCACCTTCACTCACCAACTACTGGAGGAAGCGCAGGCAAGCTCTCTCCCTGCCTGCATCCTCGCTGCTCCGATTGGAGCTGGCAGCGGCTGCCGGGAGGAGGGCTTCGTGGAGCGCCGCTGCACGCCAACACCTTCACAATCTCCTGAGCCGCGTCCTCGCCACCCCGATTGCCGGCACTCAGTCTTCACGCTTCCGCAACGCAGGCGGGGATCGAAAAGGGTAAGGGAGCTGAGTCAGCGGGGGTTGGGCTGGGAGGGGAGAGAAGCGGTCTGCCTCGGGTTTTTCAAGGCCTGGCTTCTTCGGGCAGCAGCAGAATTTACAATTCACTGCTGTTGCTGGCTTCAGGCCTTCCTCTCTGGCGGGTCCTGCCTACTTTCTGTTTCAGGAAGACGAAGACCTGAAGTCAGCAACAGCAATGAATTGTGAATGCTGCTGCTGCCCGATGAAGTTCAAGGAGGAAAGGGAGCAGAGGGGGAGAGAATGGCTTGGAGGGAAGAAGAGATGGCAGGGTATGGAGGGAAGGAGGAATGTATGCCAGACCAAGGGAAAAGGAAGGGGGAAAGTAAGGAGGAGATGCCATATGGAACAGAGAGAGAGAGGGCGGACACTGGATGGAAAGAGAAGAGAGGACAGTGAATGGAAAGGGCAAGACAGAGGGTGAACAGTAGATAGAAGGGGTAGAGAGAGAGAGAGAGGGAGACAGACACTGAATGGGGGAGAGAAGGGACAGCCGCTGAATGGAAGTCTGAGGGACAGGGGGAGCAGACGTTGGAAGGAAGTGGGGAGGAGAAAGAAAAAAGGGCACATGCAGGATTGAGGGAAGAGGATAGAGTTAGAAATAAAGATAGACAGACAGGGGCCCAGGGAGAGACAGACAGAAAGAATGACAGACAGACAGCATCCAAGGAGAGAGAGACAAATAAAAAAAAACCAGACAGACATGTACTCTAGCACCCGTTAATGTAATGGGCTTAAACACTAGTACTGTTTATAAAATAATTCCTTATCCCCTACATTCTAGAAAGGTGCATGACAAAATTTGTAACTAGTGAACAAAATTACGAGAGCAAGTTATAGAATAAGGTCAGTTGCATGTGTAACTTAGTTTAATAATGAATTGATAATTGGTGTCAACAAGCAATAATAGGCTATGATTGGCCTTAACTGACGATAATTGGCAACAGTTAGCAGTTTTGTGTGCAACTGCCCCTAGTTGATATTCTATAAATTGTATGCTTATATTCCAGAGTATGCAAATTCAAGGGGGGGGGGATGGAAGAGGGAGGGGCATGTGCAGATTGGGGGAACATCAGGTACTTACACATGTAGGTTATAGAATACTAACATTCACATGCCTAATTGCCTATAGTTAGGCAGAAATATTTACACCAGCCATTGAGCTGGTATATATGTAAGTGCCTAAAATTAGTTGCTTGAATGCAAATTTATGGTAGCATTCTATAATGGCAGCTCCATGCAAAACTGCCATTATAGAACTTGCGCTTAGGATGCATCATCTCAGCACCTAAATTTCAGGAACCTTTATTTATTTATTTAATTCATTTTCTATCCTGTTCTCCCCAAAGAGCTCTGAATGGGTTACAGGTTAATATACATAATTAGGTTCTTACCTTGCTAATCTTCTTTCTTGTACACTGGAATTGTAGTCTTGATCAGCTTTTGAGAATTTACCCCCCCCCCCCCCCCCCCCCATGACCACATTAAAAGGTGTAAATCTGCAGCCTTTGGTTGCTGGAGTTCAAACTAAAAAACCTTTCTGTTTAACGATGCATTTGTAACATGAAATTCCTTCTCAGGACAATTAGAAGATCTGATACTTTTCGCCCCTTACTTTTGGTTTTTTTCCTTTTTATGTTCTCTTTCTCTTAAGATTGTAGTTCTCCCCTTTTATCCTTATGTTTATGTACGTCCAAAATTGTAGTGCTTTGTCATATAATAAACTGCCTGTGCCATCCATATTTGTCAATTTTAACTATAATTTATGTTTTTTATTATAATGTACACCGCCTAGAAGCCTGATTATGTGGTATAACAAATTTTAAATAAACTTGGAAACTTATTGCATATTATATACATTAAAAGACAAAGAAAGTCAGGTAAGAAAACATATTGTAAATCAGCACGGATGCACACATCTCACTATACAGTCTATATATAGATCTTTACCACTGTTGACTTCTTCCTACTTGCTCTTTGCATTTACTTAGTAGAACTTGGAAAGAGTGATCAAACCGCAGATCGGCCTGGAGTTAATGAGAGAGCTCTTTCTGCAGTAATTACAAGAGATACATCCCCATAGACTGCTCTGTGATCAGCAGAGCATGGAATGAATGAACCATAGAGCTAGCCAAGAGAGGCATTAAAAACAGTGCAGTGAAGGAACTAATGGGATAGCAGGCAGTGGTGAGGCCTAGTGATTGTCTTTCACTGGATCTAAAATGTGATTGGAGTTTAAGAGATGCTATTTAGATTAGTAAAAGGAAAATTTTTTTAAATGTTATCTGTGGGACCTTAGACAGACCGCTGTGTGAAGGAAGTTCTTTGGGTACTTGTGTAGCACAATGAGGCTGCTATGAAAGGTCATGGGAGTCATTTTCTAGATGCAGCCACAAAGAGCTGGAGTAGGGTTACCAGACGTCTGGATTTACCCGGACATGTCCTTTTTTTAGAGGGCATGTCTGGGCGTCCGGACGGCTTTTCAAAACCTGGCACTCTGTCCAGATTTAGAAAAGCAGATTGCAATGGGAGGAGCATCCGCACATGCTAGGGGCTAGGGGTGAAGCTTGGGTGTGGTATGGGCATAATGGGGCAGGGATGGGTGGAACTGGGCTTGTCTTGGGAGCGGGCCTATGGGTCTGGATTTTACATACGTAAAAATCTGGTACCCCTAAGCTGGAGAGAGTAGGCCTTGCTCTTGCCTCCATTGACTTCACTGGATCACCAGGGAGCCAAAGTAGGCCTAGGGAGGCCTACCTAGACTGTAAGGGGTTGGGGGATGTTCAGGGGGCATTTTGATTGTTGGTGGGCTGATGGGAGGGTGTCCAGAAGGAGGGGTATCCTTTGGGGGTCCCAAGTTATGAAGGTTATGCTGGGTTAGCTCTGTGGGTTCCAGCACTGAATATTGCTGGCTTCTGCATAACTGGTGGCTCTTCCCCAATACTACCCCAATCTGCCCATTTTTTGGGAGTGTCGATCAGAACTGACATTCAGCAGTACTGCCTGGTTAAATGTCACTGAATAGCAGCAGTTAGGTGGCCAGGAGTGATTTAAGTGGACTGGAGCCTTTCCTGCCACTTAAATTGCTTTGAAAGTTTACCAGATAATGTCTTGGTCATAGCCTATATAATTGATTGTGAGAATTGTTAAACCATAGGACTAGTTAGTACTACTTAAATAAAGGCTGAGTGTGATGGGAGTGTATGTCCTGTCACAGGGACCCAGACATCCCAGAAAGAAGTTCTCTAGAAAGAAAGCATGTGAGAAAACCATCTAGCTCTATGGCTAGGTCGTAGGAGTCTTTCTTTCATACTGGGGTGGGTCAATAGAGTCCTGCCAGTGGGTGATGGTAGCTAGTTAGAGATGGCTATGTGGAAGGTGACAGGAGGGTGAAGGGAAATCAGTCCCTCAATACCAATCTACACCAGTTCATGGAGACAGAAAAACTCCATTTGCTTCATCTTTTATTCTGAGTTGAACTGATTTGAATACTAATTTGCATATGTTTTCTCATTGTGAAGGTCTTTTTGTGCCACTTTGGGGTTTTCTGGGGTTTGGTGGATGGACAGTTTCTGAAGTAGACCTTGGGAACTGATAATGAAGCCAAGAGACTAAATTTTTATGTAAGGGGAATTTCCTGTACCTGATAAGAAAAGGGCCTGGGAGGAAGGACATTTGACTGGATTTTACACTTATTTTTGAGACTGATCATGGAGTGTTTAAAATTTTTTTTTTTAAATTAGAGTTCTGATTTCTAGAGGCAACCCTTGAAGGGATGAATATGGGCTTTTGTTCTAATCCTTAGTAAGCCTGGAGCTAGAAAAGATTACAGTGACTGGAACAGATCAGAGTGGACCCTGGTGACTCATCTGGAAAGCAGATACTGGTGACACTGAGGCTTGGTTCAAACAATAATATGCAGTAGGAAGCTACTTTGCAGATGCAGGCCAAACATCCTGTCATGCCATTTATTCCATGGTTGGAGAGTAGGAAGGTATTCCTTCCTCCATTGTTTCCAGCAAGATGCTGCATTTGCTTCCACTGGTATTTGTAAATATTGTCACCCTTAAAGTCTCCAGGTGGAGCAGAATTGGTCTTGGTTTTCCATGTGAGAAGCATAGCTGGGGTCAAAATCAATGGTGAATCTGGATCTGATGACACTGATACTAAGGGTCTAGCATTCATAATAGTTGCCAGTTGCCACCTCTGCCAGAAAGGACTTTTATGTAGATGACAGCTTGAAATCTTTGTCCACAGCCGGATAGGCAATTGATCTGCTAAAAAAAACAAACACAATGTTGGCGGAGGCCAATCTTAGGCTTCACAAAATTGCTTCAAACAGTCCAGCAGTAATGGCAGCATTTCCTCAAGAGGATTATGCCAAGGATCTAAAAGATCTAGATCTCAGAGTAGTCATCCCTCCACTACAGAGAAGTCTTGGTCTGCATTGGGACTTAATGAAAGACATTTTTACATTTCAAGTGTCTACTCAAGTAAAGCCATATACACGCAGAGGTGTCTTAATGAGTTAATAGTCTATATGATCCACTCGGGTTTGTGGCTCCAGTCACCATCCAAGGGAGAACCCTATTAAGAAAGCTGTTTCAAAGCACTAATGAGTGGGATGTTCCATTGCTACAAGAAATACAAGAGTGGGAGAGATGGAAAGATTCCTTTAAGACTCTTGAAAAACTGCATATCCCACGCACTTATGTTTCTACAGCACTCAGTACAGGCCTTCGGGACAGTAAGGGAATTTTTCAAGTACCTTTCTTATTTCTAATCTTAATGTATATTTTCTGTAAACCGCTTAGAACCTAACGGATGTAGCGGTATATAAGAAATAAATTACATTACATTACATTACTATCAAAAATAAATTTGCATCTTCTCGGATGCTTCTGAGAAGTCCATAGCCTACTTGAAAACAATGGATGTAAATGGAGTTCCCCAGTTGGGATTCATTTTTGGAAAAGCCAAGTTGTCGCCACAGCCAAGTCATATGGAATTACGTGGAGCAGTACTAACCGTAGAAATAGTAGATACAGTACTAAAAGAACTTGACAGTCAAGTGAGTGCAGTCAACTTCTATACTGACAGTAAAGTTGTCCTGGGCTACATCCATAACCAAGCCAGGAGATTTTATGTGTACTTCAGTGATAGAGTTGAACAAATAAGAAAGTCAACACGACCAGAGCATTACGTGCCAACAAACCAAAATCCAGCAGATTAGACAATCACAGCCATGCCAGTATCCTGGCTAATAGAAGCTATTTAGATAATAGGACCAGAATTTCTGTTGAAACCTGGTCATCCAATGTCAACTGAAGAGAACCCTTTTGATCTCATAGACTCTTGAGTCTGATGCAGAGATTCGTCCAGACAAGACTATTCTTGCCACAAGGATTGCAACTGAAAGCAACTTAGGAGCTAACCGATTTTCTTGTTTTTCAAGCTGGTCATTGCTTAGAAGGGCCTTAGCATGCTTGATCCACAATGTAACTTCAAAGCATTAATTAGTTGATTAAAAAATCCTGACATCACTGGCACATCTGCACAAAACCTCTATCAGTAAATGAGATCATTTGAGCAGAAAGTACAATCATATACTGTGTACAGCAAGAAACATATGCAAAAGAGATCACTTGCATCAGGAAGGGTATGAACCTTCCAAGAGACAGCCCCCTTCTGAAGTTGAACACCTTAAAGAATAAAGAAGGATTTCTGAGAGTTGGAGGTTGCCTCACCCAAGCAGAAATACGAGCAAGTTAAACACCATGGTAGACACTTTACAGAAGGAGCTGTGTGAGCAGCAGGATTGTGAATCATGGGAGCAAAACACAGCATTGCTTCTGTAATTTACTGCTGTGTAAAGTGTTGCAGGCTGAGGGGAAATATCCAAGAATAAAAGATGGTGTATTTGCCAGTAGATTGACTCAGCACTGAACCACCATTTACGTATGTGGGTCTAGATGTTTTTGGACCATGGACAGTAATAATAAAACCTGCATGTGTGTGTGTATGTGTGGGGCAGCAACAAACACTGAGTCATAATTTTTACATGCATGAGTATTCGAGCAGTCCATATTGAGGTCATTGAATCAGTGGACACTTCAAGCTACATTAATGCCTTACGGAGATTCCTTGCCATATCAGAGGTCAAGTCAAGCAGATTCATTCTGATTGTGGAACCAACTTTGTAGGAGCTTGCAGAGAATTCGACATTCTATCCATCAAGTTGGACCAATCCACTATAGAAAAGTATCTATGTGACCAAATGTGTACTTGGGTCTTCAACTCTCCTCACTGTCACATATGGGAGGAGCATCGAAGTGCATGATTGGTAAAGTGTGGTGGATCTTGAATACCATACTGCTAGAGACTGATCACCAGAGATTAACACATGAAGTATTAACCACCTTTCTGGCAGAGATAGCAACTATTATGAATGCTTACTACTAGTGTCAATTGATCCAGAATCACCATTGATTTTGACCCCAGCTATGCTTCTCACACAGAAAACCAAGATCAATTCTGCTCCACTTAGAGACTTTAATGGTGGCAATATTTACAAATACCAGTGCAAGCATGTGCAGCATCTTACTGATATCGCTGGAAACGATGGAAGAGGGCATACCTTCCTACTCTCCAACCACGGAATAACCCCCTACAACTCTAAGATCCACTACCCAACATCTTCTTCACATACCCTCTTTAAAGATCATCAGTACTCGTCGGGCCTCTTCATTTGCTATTACCACTCCCACAATTTGGAATTCTTTACCATCTCATATAAGGGCAGAACAAAACATAGATAAATTTAATGGAAGTTTAAAATGCTTCCTCTTCAAAGATGCTTACGAAAGCTGATCTGGCCCTTTAATTGCTTTGGTCGATTAGTAGATCTTACCTTAACTCCCTCCTATTTTTGCCTTCTTCGTCTGCTTTTCTTTTAAAATTGTAGTTCTCCCCACTTTCCTCTTGTTTTATGTATGTCAAGTCCGTCCTGTCTTTTAACTAGTCTCATAAATGTTTCCCCCTATTTTTTATATTGTAAAACACGTTAGAATTTATGATTGATATTTTATTAAAATTTTAATAAACGTGGAAACTTGGCAAGACAGCCAGCCGAAGTTATAAGGAGATCTTGTACTGCTGAAGGACAGCCAAGTTCAGTGTAAGAACTGGCCTCTGGGCTTAACATAAGAACATAAGCAGTGCCTCTGCCGGGTCAGACCAGAGGTCCATCCCGCCCACCAGTCCGCCCCCGCGGCGGCCCAACAGGTCATGACCTGCCTTAATCACCAGAAGGGGCCCCCTTGCCCCCTAGGTTTCTCATCGAAATCCTATCTTCCCATCAATGTCCTAACCCTCCGGCCTTGCACCTGCACGACCTGGTGAGCTGTCTAAACTTATGCAACACCCCAGCACCTCCCTCAGTACCCCACGATCCCCTTTTCCCTCAGGAATCTGTCCAATCCCTGTTTGAATCCCTGTACTGTACTCTGCCGGATCACTTCCTCCGGGAGCGCATTCCATTTGTCCACGACCCTTTGGGTGAAGAAAAACTTCCTTGCATTTGATTTGAACCTATCTCCCTTCAGTTTCTCTGAGTGCCCCCTCGTACCTGTCGTCCCTTTTAGTCTGAAGAACCTGTCCCTGTCCACCCTCTCTATGCCCCTAAGTATTTTGAAGGTCTCTATCATATCCCCCCTGAGCCTCCTTTTTTTCCAGAGAGAAGAGCTCCAGTTTATCCAGCCTCTCAGCATATGGGAAGTTTTCCAGCCCTCTTACCAGTTTCGTTGCCCTCCTTTGGACTCTCTCAAGAACTGCCATGTCCTTCTTGAGGTGCGGCGACCAATATTGAACGCAGTATTCCAGATGTGGGCGCACCATCGCTCGATACAGCGGCATGATGACTTCCCGCGTCCTGGTTGATATGCCCCTCTTGATGATGCCCAGCATCCTGTTGGCTTTCTTCGAGGCTGCTGCACACTGTGCGGATGGTTTCATGGATGGATCCACTAGCACACCCAAGTCTCTCTCAAGTCCGGTGTCTTCCAGCAATCTCCCCCCCATTTTATACTCGAACAACGGGTTCTTTTTCCCTATGTGCATGACCTTGCATTTATCTACGTTAAAGCGCATTTGCCATTTGTTTGCCCAGTCCTCCAGCTTATCGAGGTCCCTTTGCAGTTCCTCACACTCCTCCCTGGTCCTAACTCTGGCGCAGAGCTTGGTATCGTCTGCAAATTTTATAACCTCACACTTTGCCTCCGTTTCCAGGTCATTGATAAATATGTTGAAGAGTAGCGGCCCCAGCACCGATCCCTGCGGCACACCGCTCGTGACTCCCCGCCAGTCAGAATATTGGCCCTTTACTCCGACCCTCTGTAGTCTACCTGACAGCCAGTGCTTGATCCATCTGTGTACATCCCCGCCCACCCCGTAGTTCCACAGCTTCCTAAGCAGCCTTTCATGTGGCACCTTGTCAAAGGCCTTTTGAAAATCGAGGTAAATGATGTCTATGGGTTCCCCTTTGTCCACCTGACTGCTTATTCCCTCAAAGAAGTACAGAAGGTTTGTCAGGCACGACCTTCCCTTACAGAATCCGTGCTGGCTTGTCCGCAGTAGGCCATTTTTCTCGATGTGCTCGCAAATGCTGTCCTTGATCATTGCTTCCACCATCTTCCCTATAACTGAAGTCAGGCTCACCGGCCTGTAGTTCCCGGGGTCACCTCTCGATCCCTTCTTAAAGATAGGTGTGACATTCGCCAGTTTCCAGTCCTCTGGTACCTCTCCAGTTTTCAAGGATAGGTTGCAAACATGCTGGATTGCGCCTGCTATTTCCTGACTTAGTTCCTTTAGAACCCTTGGGTGGATCCCGTCCGGTCCCGGTGATTTGCCGCTTTTCAGTCTGTCAATCTGCTTGAGGACATCCTCCCGACTTACCTCTATATGCCCCAATCTTTTGGCCTGCTCCCCACTCATGAGCTCCTCTGAGTCCGGTATATTGGACGTGTCCTCGCTCGTGAAGACCGACAAGAAGAACGTGTTCAACCTCTCAGCTACCTCTTTATTCTCCTTAATCACTCCCTTCCTATCACTCCCTTCATCTCTAAAACTTTCCCCAGTGAGGATTGGAAAGTATGTAAACTAGAGATTAAGACTGTAAACCAAGGAACAGCAAAGACTTTCATCCGACCAGTCACAGAGGTGATTCCTGTATCATGAAGAAACCTGAGATGAGGACATCATGGACCATTGTCCATCCCAGAGACTCAAGGACTCTCTCTTTTTCTTTCTTTTATGTTGTTTGGTTGACTCTTATTACAGTTCCTGTGAGACTGCCAGAGAGAGTTCATCCACGCATCAGAAATGTTAAGACAAGCCAGAAGTTATCAAGTCAAGCTTCAGTGACTTATGGACTTTGACAAGACTGTGGGGTATTATTAAGTTTAAATAGTAATAGTGAAATCTACCGATACCAGGTGGGGAGTGTTTCGACCCTATTTATGTGGGCATTTTCTCAGTTCTTGTTTAAAACAAGTATATGTGTTTGTTCTAAGATGTGTAAGCAAAATGTGCTCTGTGGACTCAAATCCCCAGAAAGCTTTGCTTCTCCCAGAGAGCTAAGCTGCTATCAGAGAGCTTAAACTCACAATTATTTAGCTTCTGGGAGAGAAAAGTATCCATTTTGTAAGACTGCATGGCTGTATGAAAACTTGGGTCTAACTAAAATTGTCCTCTCACCAGGTTTTCACTCTTTGTTCAGTATCTAAGTCTGGAGCACAGTATTATTCCCCACAAGGTATGTGGACACACACCCAGCTTCCCCTTGAATAGGATGTGCTGGTAGAGTGAGGTTGAGGATGTGCTAGTAGAGTGAGAATATGCTGGTAGCAGTGGCGTACCTAGGGGGGGGGGGGGGGGGGGGGGGGCCGCCCCGGGTACCAGCCCTGAGGGGGTGTTCCCGGCCTTGCCGCTCAGTCCCCCCCTACGCCCGAAGGACTGCTCGCCCCACTGACCTTCCAGCACACCTATGAAGCAGCCCGCAGCAGGATCGCGACGTCAGCAATCCCTCAGCTGCTTGGGCGCTGCTTCCTGAGCCGCGGTCCCGTCCCTCCTCTGACGTCAGAGGAGGGGGCGGGACCGCGGCGCAGGAAGCAGCGCCCAAGCAGCTGAGGGATTGCTGACGTCGCGATCCTGCTGCGGGCTGCTTCATAGGTGTGCTGGAAGGTCAGTGGGGCGAGCGGTCCTTCGGGCGTGGGGGGGGCAGTAGCTTAAGGTAGCGCGGCGCAGGAAGCAGCTCCTAAGCAGCGCAAAGATAGCTGACGTCGCGATCCTGCTGCGGCTGCTTCATAGGTAGTGCGGGGAGGCCAGGGGGGCGAATGGTCCTTCGGGGTGGGTCGGGGCATCAGGCCTTCAGGGTGGGGCGGGCGGGCGGGCAGGCAGACTTTCAAGGGGGAGGGGGGGTGACAGGCAGGCAGGCAGGCCTTCAAGGGGGGGTGCAGGTCTTCGGGGGGGGGGTGCAGACCTTCAAGGGGGTGCAGGCCTTCAAGGGGGGGACAGGCAGGCAGGCCTTCAAGGGGTGGACAGGCCTACAAGGGGGGGGGGACAGGCCTTCAAGGGGGGACAGGCCTTCAGGGGGGGTGCATGCCTTCAGGGGGGGTGCCGACCTTCAAGGGGGTGCAGGCCTTCAAGGGGGGGACAGGCAGGCAGGCCTTCAAGTGGGGGGACAGGCCTTCGGGGGGGTGCAGGCCTTCGGGGGGGTGTGCAGACCTTCAAGGGGGTGCAGGCCTTCAAGGGGGGGACAGGCAGGCAGGCCTTCAAGGGGGGGACAGGCCTACAAGGGGGTGGGACAGGCCTTCAAGGGGGTGCAGGCCTTTGGGGGGGTGCCAACCTTCAAGGGGGGGTGCAGGCCTTCAAGGGGGGGGGACAGGCCTTCAAGGGGGGACAAGCAGGCAGGCCTTCAAGGGGGGGACAGGCCTACAAGGGGGTGGGACAGGCCTTCAAGGGGGTGCAGGCCTTTGGGGGGGTGCCAACCTTCAAGGGGGGGACAGGCCTTCAAGGGGGGACAAGCAGGCAGGCCTTCAAGGGGGGGTCAGGCCTTCAAGGGGGGGACAGGCCTACAAGGGGGTGGGACAGGCAGACCTTTAAGGGGGGATAGGCCTTCAAGGGGGGACAAGCAGGCAGGCCTTCAAGGGGGGGTCAGGCCTTCAAGGGGGGGGGACAGGCCTTCGGGGGTGCAGGCCTTCGGGGTGGGTGCAGGCCTTCGGGGTGGGTGCAGGCATTCGGGGTGGGTGCAGGCCTTCGGGATGGGTGCAGGCCTTCAGGGGGGGACAGACCTTCGGGTGGGGGGTACAATCCTTCGGGGAGGGTGCAGGCCTTCAGGGGTGGGGTTTAGGCGTTCAGAGGGGGACAGACCTTCGGGTGGGAGGTAAAGTCCTTCGGGGGGTGCAGGTCTTCAGGGGTGGGGTGTAGCCCTTCTGAGGGGGGACAGACCTTCGGGGGGGGGGGGGTCCTGGTGTAAAAGTACACAGAGGGAGAGAGGGAAGGGGGGGTTCAAAGATACGTGCATATGCCAGACTTTGGGGGTTAGAAATAATGGGTCTAAAAACAGAGGAGTGGGAGAGAGATGGTGCATAATGGGATTTAGGGAGGGAAGGAACAGAAAGGGAGAGAACTTGGAACAGGGGATGGTGTGGAGGGGGGATAGAGATACTGGATAGGAGGATAGTTGGGAACAGAAAGGGAGAGATGGTGGATCCTGGGGTGGTGGGGAGTTGAGAAAAGGTGAATCTGTGGATGGAGACAAAAAAAAGGAAAGATGCCAGATCTCCGGGAGAGGGAAGGGAAACGGAAGGGGAGAACAGAGATGGCAGACGGATGGTTAGCACGGAGAAAGTAGACCCTGGCAAGCAAGACAACAAGAGCCTGGGACCAACAAGATTTGAATATTGATCAGAGAACAAAAGGTAGAAAAAATAATTTTATTTTCTGTTTTGTGATTACAATATGTTAGATTTGAAAAGTGTACATGAGACAGCTTGAAATGGGAACTTTTCTATTTTTGTGAATGGCAAGGCTGAGTTCAGTTAAAATATATGCTTTATAAGAAAATATAATAATGTGTTTTATAAAGTTTATAAGCATTGCTGGCATACTCGGTGAGGTGTTCCTAGTGTTGGTGGTGGTGGTAGCATGTCAGTGTGTTGAGAGGAAGAGGTAGTCTGGGAAATTCTGCTGAGCAAACTCTGGGCCCATTTCCACCCCCAGTTAGTCCACTCCACTCAACTGGTTCACACACTGAGTGGGTCTTTGGGTGTTATTTCTGGGTAGTTGTTTTAGAATCTCTTCCAGTGGTTTGTCAGTATCTCCTTCTGGTCCAAGGAAGGAAACTTTGTCAACCTTAGCATTGACCTTCAGAATATGTTTGTAACAGCGCTGCTTGTGTGGCATTAGGCTATGTAGTGATCGAAAGAAAAAAACAGGCCTTTGCACATTTTTGCACTATATGGTGGGTGTATGAGGAGATTCATTTCCTGCACAGTTAAGTCCATGTGAAGTTACCTTGTGCTGTATTTGACATCTAGCAAGGTCTCTGTTTGGAAGGAAAGATCTAAGCTTAAAAATGAAGTGGCCAGAAGTTATGTTAAAAGTAGATAGCGTAGCTGGTTTTAAGAAAGGTTTGGACAAATTCCTGGAGGAAAAGTCCATTGTCTGTTATTAAGACATGGGGGAAGCGTCTGCTTGCCCTGGATTGGTGCACTCAGCAGCAACAAATACTAGTTTTGGCTGGCTCTTTCCCCGCATTTCTCCTCTCTTCCCCACGATTTAATATCCAGTTCAGGCAGTAAGTAAATGCATCGGCAGGGGGGGGTCTGGTAAGTCTTGGGGGCTGGGGATGGAAGGTGAGAATCAGTTCTGTAGGCTATCAGAAATTTGCTTAATTATCTACTCACACAGAAAAGCAGTAAAGTCAATAGGTTCTCTGAGTGGGAACAACCTGTTTGATCTTGCACTCTTGTGATTGACCAAGTGTTTATCACTGTTTAATTTATCACATTGATTAATTTGAGCACACCTGAGGTGTCCTATGATGGTGTGCACTGCAGGCAGAGGAGCCTTATTGTGTAAAGCACTGGAGAATTCTCTCCTCTCGCTTACCTCTCACGCTGAGGACACCCTGCTTCAGTATAATCATTTATATGATTTATCTTATAAACATTATTACGTGGTCTTTTCCTCAAGTGCTGAGACATCAGGTTGTTCCCACTTGGAGAACCTATTGACTTTTACTGCTTTTCTGTGTGGCTTTAACATTTTTGCTATTCAGTATACCTAAACTATTATTCAGTAGAAAAAATATGGTTTGTTCAATCAAATCCTGTGTGGACATTGGACTTCTATGAGTGAATGTTCTGCTTGATTGAACAAACTAAATTTTTTCTACTGAATAATAGTCTAGGTACAATGAAAGTAAATAGCAAAAATGTTTGAGTAGATAATTAAGGAAATCTTTTTCATATTGCTTGCTTATGGACTGGGAAAAAAGACTGTTCAAGCAAATGTCTCCAGAACTGCTTTAATGGAAAAATGTGATTTTTTTTTTTTAAGTACTTTGTGAAATTTATTGTTGTTGTGAAATTTATTGTTATACTTTGTTTAAACTTAAAAAGCGGTGTCATTAACAGTGAATCTAATCGAAAAATCGATTCAACAGGGTGAATCGAATCGAATGAAATATTTTTCTCTGAATCGGGCAGCACTATTGGCTACCATGAGAATGGGCTACTGGGCATGATGGACCATTGGTGTGACCCAGTTAGGCTATTCTTATGTTATGTTCTCATCTGTAGGGGCCTTTGTTTTCACTTCTTATTTTAATGTATTTTTTTCCTGGGAACTTATCAGTGTTTTTTTATAATGGGAACAAAAATGGAAGAGAATTAATGTGTGTGGAATGGGGGGGTAACTAATTTCTTCAGCTAAATAATTCAATCCACTTCAAACAGACATAGAACTCACGCACCATTCACACACCCTCCAACCAAAAACGTCAAAAGAAAAAAACTGTTCGACAACCTCCTAGCCATTCGAGCTGCAACACTTGACCCCCAACTCTACAACCTATTGACCTCGACCACAAACTACAAAACCTTAAAAAAAGAAATAAAAACCCTTCTATTCAAAAAACACATAAAACCAAACTAACATAATCAGAACTGTCCCAAGCATCACCTGCAACTACTCCATATGTACTTCTGATGTCATGACAATTCCGACATAATTTATGTTATGTTATGTTTGGAATAATGGTTACATAAATGAGGTTCAATAAAAGAAAATTTTCACTGCCTGTTTCTATTCTGACCATTTATTCCATTTCATGGTTATTGCAAAAAAAAAAATAAAAATTTTTTTCCATGAGAGGGGGGGGGGGGGGTGTCAAAAAATGATGGGCCCCGGGTGCCACATACCCTAGGTACGCCACTGGCTGGTAGAGTAAGGTTGGGCTGCCTTGAAATCATCAAATTATGAATGTTTATTCTTTACTTCAAGATATTCAAGAAAGTTGTTAAAAAAAACCCTACAAAGTCTGGTTGATAACACTAAGGTTACAGAAGTAAGGGTTAACTGAAGGGGATCCTCAGAGATATGCTAACCTAATTCAGTGAGTTCAGCAGTGCATGGCCCCATGAGGAGTCCCTGCTTTTCAATAAAAAAAACCTGAGGAAGTTTCAGGGAAAGTCTATGGTAAAGACTGCTCAGTTAAAGCTGTTCAGCTGTCTTTTTATGCTGTAGTCCTGGAGTGCATTCTTGCTGTCTTTCTTGATTACTAATCTGCTGAGACCTTAACCTTAACCGATATGCAGTTATGTGAAGCTTGGAAAATCCAAAACTATTTTTTTTGAAAGCTAAATGCTCTTTTGAGAATAAAAGTTAAGAGTGATCTCTTGTCTTAGAATTCTAAGAAGCTCTGTGGTGCAGAGCTGTGTCCAGTCAGTATTCCTGTACTAACAGGCTCTATATGAGGAAGTTGTGACTCAGGTTGTGAGACTGTGAGGTAATTACTGAGGAGTTTCATGATTTCTGAATCAAAAGTACTTAGATATTGTGTAAATGTGTTGCTGAAACTCTGAGTTGATGTCATATCAGAAACATTTTTTTTTCTTTTCCTGGGAGGGTCAATTTAGGAATAAAAGAATTATGTGTTTTTATCCACATTTACCCCCTCCTTTACTAATGCATAGTATGGGTTTTAGCGCCGGCAGTGGTGGTAACTGCTTTGATGCTCATAGAATTCCTTTGAGCGTCGGAGCAGTTACCACCGCTGCTGGTGGTAAAACCCGTGCAACATGTTAGTAAAAGAGGGGTCTAGTTAGAAATACATGGCCTTAGCCTAAGAAGACACTGACTTTAGCCTGCATTCATCTTGGGAGGTTAGTGTTTTGCTTACTTGCATTTGTTTACAGATAGGATAGTAGCAAACATCCGGATCTTCAGAAAAGCTGCTGGTTCCAGACAGGTGACAGGACAACAACTCAGCAGTACCCAAAACAAGAAAGTGGTGATACTGGTGAAAATAGGATTTTAAAATATTTAATTTTTGTATGCACCATATATACATTTTTTATATTTTATTGAACTTTGGGACTGAGAAACACCTAGTCACCTGTGTTTCTAGAAATCCTGGAACAAAGTTGGTGTTAAGTTGAAAGACATGACATGTTTGTTTGAGGTTTTCAATATTATCACTAATTATAATGGTGTCATCAATGTAAATTTGACCACATGTGAATTATAAATTAGCTTTGCTATTCATTTATATTTAAATTTAATTTACCTTGTTTAAACAACATCTGATAACAACAATTGTTGGACATACCTATTTAGTTTTCTTTCACCCTGAATTGTTATTGGGTTTTTTTTTTAGTCACAACAAATAAATACAAATATTTAAGTGTTTAACTTCTGTGTTGGTGTGAATTGAAGGGGAAACCTATGGGAAAATTAAATTGTAATGTAATTATATCACATCACCACTAGGGGGTACTACATCTAGACATGACCTTCCTTCTGCAGCTGAAACTTGTGGCAGCAGTGAGTGGTCCAGGTCAGATTAGAAAAATATAGGAGGAACTTTGTGAAGTTTGTTGGCTCTGGAATAATACAAGTTGCTTGAGGTCAGGAATCAGAAATCCAGGCAGGGCTGCTTGGTAACTTTGCTCTCCTCTCTCAAGTCTAGGCTGAGAGGTGTTCAATTGCTTAATGGTTCAGCATCATGCAGCTGTAGCCACTTCTGCTAAACCCAGGACACATCTGCAATTTTCATTTGTCTGCTTCCTTAGGGAAGCAAACCTCCCCTCCCCCCAAAAACCCAGCATATTACTTTTACAGGACTGCTCTGTCGATTAGCAAAAAGCATATTTCATTGTCTCCATATACTTTGTGGAAAAATCTACCAGAAAAAATGATAGAAATAATGAATAAAGAAAAATCAGACTTAATGGCATATAAAGAACACAAGACCTAACCAGCCCAAACTTTTCCTTGAAGGATAGCTAAAATTAATTTAATTTATTCTACATAGCTAGAAAGAGTTCAGGAAGGTTCACATATGTTAAGTCCTGAAAGAGAGATCACACAGAATTCTCTCACTACAAACTTCACTCATGTCTCTCATTGTGGCATGCCTCTGAGTTAGAGAGAAAAAAAAAATCTGGAATCAGAGTAGAGAGGGCTCATACAAGACTCTTCCAGACCAGAAAATTTCAGATGTGTGCTGCTTTCTGACAACATTTCTTTCACCACTGGCTACTGAAACAGGGAGGATCCAAAGATTGCAGAGAGCATGTGTTGGTGGGTCAATATATATCAGGATTCTTATTCTGCCTATGTGTATGCCTCCTTGACAAATACGCACTATGTAATATATGGGCATACTTATAGAATTGCAGTTAGCTGTTTTTTAAAATTTATACATGTATTTGCTATTACTGTAGGCTCAGGGGTGGGGTGGAAGAGGGAGGGGAAGGGCCGGTTTAACACTATTTTGGGCCCTAGGCAAACAGATATTTGTGGGCCGCTCTACCAGAGCCTTCCCTCCCCCCGTTATTTTTTTTAATATTTAAAACTTTTATTAATTTTTAAAGCAGAAAGAAACAGCCATATAACCACATACAGATTGCAACAATAAATCCAATAGGCACAAACAATACCATAGCATAAGGAACAATCGAAACAACAATAGCCCTAACAGACAACTCTACAATACCCCCTCCCCCCAGACAGCAGAGGTAAAACCCCACCAATCCTCCCCGCTCTCAATCCAACCCAACCAGCATTCCATCCAAGAGACAGAGAGAAAAACAGCTCCCAACTCGAAAATTACATACCATTAGAATACCATTAAAGACCTTTCAAAATATCTCCCAATTTACACCATGAAGCACCTGGAGACCCTACAGGAGCATGGCGTTTCGCCATGGCCAATTCCATTTTACCCAAGGACAGAAAACGCGTTGTCCAATCAGCATACGAAGGAGCAAAGTTACTTTTCCAATGATTTGCTATTAGACATTTTGCTGCAGCAAAGCCTAGATGAAGGAGCTGAGTTTGCCATTGGTAATTCCTACCATTATCAAGGCCCAGCAAGCATACTTGTGGAGAATCTCCCACCGGCCCCCCCATGAATGTGGCCAAAAAGGGCGTATTTCCATACAATCCCACCAAATGTGCAAAAAGGACCCCACCCCAGACCCACACCTCCAACATTGATCCGACACCTGTGGAAACATTCTCAGTGCTTTTCTGTTTAATAAAAATTATTTCAAACAAACGCGCTGGCGTATAATACCAGCGGGTCAGAACCTTATATGAATTTTCTTGTACCAAAGCACAAGAAGATGCTCTAACTTCACGGTATTGCGGTATATAAGCTGTTATTATTATTATTATTATATACCTCCCTGCACATAAGCTCCCATTCTTTAACAGTATAACGCTGCCCCAGATCCCTTTCCCAATGAATCTTATAAGAGAAATGTGTTGCAGAATGCCCCCTCCAATACTTATATAACACTGAAATAGGGCGAGGGACTTTCTGCAGAACCAACCACAAATTTTCTAAATGCTTGTGCACCAGAGGTGACCTAGAGTCCCATCCTTGAGTGTGCATAAAATGTCGTATCTGATAATAGGCCAAATAATCCCAGCTGGCAAATCATATTTCCTCCTGAGGCCCTCAAAAGATAAAACCCCCATAGGACCCAATAAATCTCGAAAAGTGAGCAACCCTTTTTGGGCCCATCTAAAGAAAACTGCATTATCCCGACCTGGTGGGAGTAGTGGCTCAGATTGTATACTCGCCAGAGAAGACAGAAAAGCCCCACTCCCCAATTTAGCCCGACCCATATCCACAACTGTCCAAGATGCTGGAAGAAAGGATCATTGATGCTCTGAATCCAAGTACGCTGCGTTCCAGCAACCCAAAGCCTATGGGTCAATAACTCCGAACCCCTACTCTCCTGCTCCAATTGAACCCCACTTTTATAGTCACCAATAGTCCAATCCAAGATCATTCTCATCTGAGCAGCCTGATAATACCACCACAGATTAGGCACCTCTCTGCCCCCTATCTCTCTAGCAGCCCACATCTGTTTTGGGGATAATCGGGGAGGTTTACGCTGCCAAATAAACCGCCACAACTCAGCACTTACTCTAGCCATATCTGCTGGAGGCACCGGGACTGGCAATGTTTGAAACAGAAATAACAATCGGGGAAGTACATTCATCTTAACTATAGCTATCCAACCCCACCAAGAAACCCATAAACCATGCCACCTCTGTAAATCACGTCTAATACTCCTATAAATAGGAGGATAATTCTGTGCATAAAGCTGGGAGAGGTCTTTGGGAATATAGATACCCAAGTACTTAATCCCCTGGGAAGCCCATTGGAAAGGAAAACATCCTTGGAGCCCTACAACCTCAAGGTCAGTCAGGGTCAAATTCATGATTTCCATTTTATCTGAATTTATTTTGAATCCCGATACCCTCCCATATTCGTAAAAAATCCGTAACAGCTGCAGAATAGTGGCCTCCGGCTCCCCCACATATAACAAAATGTCATTGGCAAATAGCGCAATACAATGTTCCACACCAAGTTTTGATATCCCAAGCAGCTCAGGATGAGTATGAACATAAATTGCTAGGGGTTCGATGGAGACTGCAAACAGAAGTGGAGAGAGCGGACAACCCTGACGCGTCCCCCGCGAGATCGGAAAAAAATCCATATAAGATTGATTGACACGAAGACAAGCTCGGGGCTCCGCATAGAGAGCCTGAACCCACTGACTAAATGTAGCCCCCAGATCCATGCACCTCATAACATCCCAAAAGAATCCCCATAATACCTGGTCAAAAGCCTTCTTAGCATCAACTGCCATCAAGACCGCCTTACCAGGATGCGACTGAGCCTCCCACAATAAATGTAACGTATGCCCGATTTTATCACTCACTTGCCATTGTTGAATAAAACCTGACTGGTCCAAATGTACCAGCGAGGTGAGCATTTTCCCCAAACGAAGAGCCAGAACTTTAGCCAGGATCTTAGCGTCCAAGTTCAACAAAGAGATTGTCCGGTAAGATCTACTATTCAAAGGATCTCTCTCTGGTTTCAATAAAAGTGCAACCCCAGCCTCTCCTATGGAACCTGGTAAACCGCTCCCCTGAGGTACCCCATTAGCCACACGCACCAGCAAAGGCCCCAATTGACCTGAAAATTGTTTATAAAACCTACTAGAATATCCATCCAGACCTGGAGATTTTCCATTCTTCAACAACTTTATCACCCCTAAGACTTCTGTTAAAGTAATGGGTTCCTGCAAGTACGCACTATCCTTAAGCGACAACGTCGGAAGAGGTAGCTTATCCAAAAAACAAGTTTGCTCCCCTCGATCAACCGGATCCGGTGCGCCATATAATTCGGTATAAAAGTGCAAAAAAGCCTGATGAATAGCCGAATCAGTAACATGAAATCCACCAGTATCATCTCGCACCCGAGCTATACAGGTCCTGGACTGCTTGATACTAATATACTGAGCAAAATATGAGATAGCCTTATTGCTATGCTCATATATTTTGATATTAAACCGTTCTCGGATCCGCTCAGTTTCCTCCACCTGAAATTGATACAACTCATCTCACACTCTTTGCAATTGGACCATGAGCTGGGGATCCGGGCTGCATTTATGCCTCTGTTCCATCTGTTCCGCCCTCCTCCCAGCCTGCTTGAATGATTCATCCGTGTGGCAATTGATTTGTTTTTGCTATTCAGCATAATGGGTTCCTGATGAAGGGACGCTGTTTTACTGAAATCGGGCTTGGTTGAATCCGGCCAGAGGGGATCTTTTGAACGTGGCGATTCCCTGGATTCCTGTTACATCTAAGGAAATTGTTTTCATCTTTCAAGCTAAGTCTGAGTTTATTTGGGGAGTTGGCAGGGGAGTTCTCAGAGTGGTTTTTCTGTGTGATTTCACTCATGTGACTACTTAATTATTTACTATTTATTGACTACACTGATTTTCACCATATTATTTAAGCACACGTGAGGTATCTGTTGATGGTGTGCTGGTAGGGGTTTGCTAGCCCTCACCTTGTTCACTGCACTGGAGGTTCTCCTCCCCTCGCTGACCTCTCACACTGAGGATACTCCGCTTCACAAAAATTTTTATATATATTTAATAACGTAATTATTGTTTGATGTTCATACGATTGTTTATCTTCAGAATACCACTCAGAACTCATTGGCTTTAACTGCCTTTGCGTTGTATCTTTATCTGCTCCAACTGTAACAATTGTTCATGCAACTGAAGGTGTCTCTGGGCTCTCTGACGCTTATACCTAGCCCCCCATTTGATCAATTCCCCCCAAACCACCACCTTAAGAGCATCCCATAATGTGGATTCTGACACCTCCCCATTATTGTTCAAGTCTAAATACTCCTGTATAATTTTGTCAACTGCGGCCACCACCTGTGGGGCACTCAGAAGCAATTCATTGAGTCTCCAATATCGTCTACCCCCCTGATCAAGAAGTCCTTGACATGTAACCCAGACAGGGGCATGATCAGAAATGTGCATGGCCTCTTTCTGCCCATCTCAACCCTCCTCCTTGATTCCTATGAATCCAAATCCCATCCAGTCTAGTGTAAGAATGTTGGGCGTGTGAATAAAAAGTATAATTGCGCTGTGAACCATGTAACAATCTCCAGCTATCAACCAACCCCGGAGAGAGTATCAAATCTCGCAATGCTTTACTAGGACCCTCCCCCCCATTATTTTACCTCTCCAGAATAGCAGGGGAAAGTGCAGAGCCTAACTGTGCATAATGAATACATTAAAAAAAAAAATCATATGTTTATAAGAAAAATGTGTATTTGTTATTATAATTATTTTTGTATAAGCTATTTTTGGAGTGTTTGTGTATTCATTGCTTACACAGATTTTCTTCTGATGGTCATCTACTAAAAAAGCAAACCTTTTCTTCTAATTTTTTGGCAATGTTACTTACAAATAAATTCAATAGAATTAGTTCGAGTAACAATTCCTGAGACACTTCACTATTCACCTTCCTTTTCTTCGAGTAAACTCCATTAACCACCACCCTTTATCATCTGTCAGTCAAGTAGATTCCATTCTAGTACACCATCTTGGGTCCCAACTTCAACCTATGAGAAACTGTACAAATATCAAAGGCTTTGCTGAAATCCAAGTAGATTACATGTAGCACATGTACTTTATTCAATTCTCTGGTCATCCAGTCAAAAAAAAATCAATCAGATTTATTTGTAAGGATTTTTCTTTGGTAAAACCACATTGCCTTCGACATAGCAACCCATTGGATTATAGGAAGTACACTATCTTTTCCTTCAGCAGAGTCTCTATTAGTTTTCCAACCACAAAACTGAGGCTTAACGGCCTGTAGTTTTCCACTTCTTCCCTGCCCCTACTTTTGTGAAGAGAAGCTACATCTACTTGTCTTCAGTCTCAAAGAACCTCTCCCATCTCCAAAGATCTATTAAATAAGACCTTAAGGGGTCCTGCCAGGATTTCTCTGTGTTCCCTCAATATTTTGGGATGTATCTCATTCAGCCCACAGCTTTGTTCATTTTCTGTTTTTCAAGCTGTTCATAAATACTTTCTTCCATGAATGGTACAATTTCACTCTATTCCCACGTACACCCTTGGTAGATATCATAAGAACATAAGAATAGCCATACTGGATCAGACCAATAGTACATCTAGCCCAGTAACCTGCTTCCACAGTGGCCAATCCAGGTCACAAGTACCTGGCAGAAACCCAAATAGTGGTCCTCCAGGAATTTCCTCCGAGAGCACAGAACAGAAGTAATTGTTTAGCACATCTGCATCACTCTCCACATAGTGAGGATCAATATCTTTTGGTCTTACAATTCCATTTCTACCCTTCCTCTTTTCTTCAATATATCTGAAAAAAGTCTTGTCACCTGCATTTACATTTTTAGCCATTTTATTTCCACCTGTGCTTTTCCATGTAAGCATAGAAACGTGATGGCAGATAAAGGCCAAATAGATTACTCCTGAGCCTATCACCTCTTAACTTCATCCTATGCCCTTTCATTCCAGAGCTTCTTTTCAAATGAAAGAGACTCGACTCATGCACATTTATGCCACGTACGTATTTAAACGTCTCTATCATATCTCCTCTCTCTCGCCTTTCCTCCAAGTATACATACTGAGGAAAGGCGGGAGAGGGAGATATGATAGAGACATTTAAATGCATACTGTACATGGTGTAAATGCATATGAGTCGAGTCTCATTTGAAAGGAAGCTAGTCATATTTCCCACTTTTCTTCTTTGCCTTTTATCTTGTGTGCTTCTTGCTGCGTTGTTCTTTGTTTCTTGAATACCAAATCTTTTGTCTTAATTTTTTCAGCCACTTGTTTGGAGAACCATATTGGTTTCCTGCTTCTCTTACTTTTGTTTACTTTCCATATGTAACCAGAAAAGCGGACTGAATAACTCTTGGTTATAGAATGAAGCCCTCAGATACCTGTGCTGCAATGTGTTTGTTGAAGCAGCTCTGTTGCCATATTTATAACTGCTTTTAGCACTTCTCATATCTATCCATTTCAACAGCTGTTTCTTCAGATTCTCCCATTCTACTAAAGTCAAATGTTTGAAATCAGTACTTTGAAATTTGGCTGTCCACACTCTGCTTTACCTCTTATTTCAAACCACATTGTGTGATGAATCGATTAGACTTCATTGGCTCCCATTTGATGCTAGGATAACATTTAGGGTCCCTTTTACAAAGCCGTGGTAGCAATTCTGCTGCGACAATTGCATCAAAACCCATACTTACATAATATTATCACATCACATACAATATTAAAAAAACCCAAAAATATATCGGTGGCCAGCACTTACACTTATCATAAAACTTCAGTTCCCATATTTCATCTTACAAAACAAATACTTTTTCAGTAATTTCTTAAAATTATGCAAATTTCACTGCTCCTGGATGTACAGAGGAATCTCATTCTATGCCTGCAGGCCTCTGCAAGAAAACATACTTGCTCTCGTCACCTGCAAACGCAAGTGTTTAACAGGTGGGACAAACAGATTACCATTTTCCACAGAACAGAGTTGAATGGGCTTCAGTGCATTTGCCGCAAGGGAATTGCTACCACGGCTTTGTAAAGAGGGCCCTTAAGTTGGCTTGTTGTACATTTAAAATTATTTTTGGCCAGGTATTTTTCTATTGGTACACAGATGAAACCGCGTGAGGCAAAGTCACGGGGATAATGGAGCGCCAACAATCGCACGCAGAATTTAAACGGTATTTTAAAGTGCTCTGACAGGGGGTTTGGGCGGGGAACACCCCCACTTTACTTAAAACTATTGGTGCTCCCGTTGTGGGGGGGTTGGGGGGAACGCCCCATTATAGAGGAAACAGCCCTTTCCCCTGTTTTTAAAGGAAAAAGTATAGTTTCCTCTGTAGTGGAGGGGGGGGGAATTCCCCCCCCTCTCCAACAGGAGCACCAACAGTTCTAAGTAAAGTGGGGGGTTCCCCGACAACTCCCTCAGAGCGCTTTAAAATACTGTTTAAATCCAGCGCTATGTCCTGCGCGCGATTGTCAGCGTTCCATTGTCCGTGCAGCTTTGTCTCGCGCAGTTTTGACCTGTCACCTTTCTATTTAACCAAATTGATTACGGTTCCATATTTCAAATGAAATTCTCATACAAGAGATCAAAGTTTACTGAGTTTTTCTACTTTTAAAGAAGTATGTTTTACAAAAGTTCTTGAGGGTTCATCTCTTTTTTCGGCTGTCTCAATTTGGAATAGCCTCCTGCTTTCTGTCAACCAATAGCAATCCTACTTATTGTTTTGTAAACATTTGAAAACATATTTGTTTAGGAAGCATCTTGTTCAAACTTGAAATTAGATGTTAATCATATTTTTTTGGTTTTATTATTGATGTATGTGAATTTGTTCATTTATTGTATACCAGCTTGGATCAGTTGGAATTTAGCAATTTCTAAATGCTTGAGAATAGAATAGAAAAAGATTTCACAAAAGATACCCTTCCCAAGCTCTTATAAAACAGCTCAGTCATTAAAAGTATAAGCCCTTGCTTCCAGGATGCTCCCCATTTGAGTAAAGGACCCCAATCAAGTACTGCAAAATATGTAAAAACTGAATAGAGTCCAGGATCCGGATTTTCCAGTGGGGAGCAACACTAGATATATAGCCCAGGGAGATTACATGCACTCACTTGCGAAAACAATCTTCAGCCCAAATTGGTTTTCCCAAACAAAGGAAAAAAACTGCTTACTTGAAGAGAGGCACTTATAAATGATAAATCCAATCCAGATTTTGTGGTTCTTCCAGAAATATGCACATTGTAGTCCAAATCAACTAAATAGCAAGAAAAATACAGAAAAAATACTCTATGAATTCAACAGTCTCCCTGTTTCAGGGAATACACTGTTCTTAAGAAGAAAACAACCAAAATCTACAGCTAATCTATGTTTTATGCTTCTTGAGCACCATAGAAAGAAAGTGAAGCCTTCTGATGTTCCCAATGTGATGTTTTTTGCTGTCAAAGTTTCTGTTTCAAGTTTCAAGTTTATTTAAAATCAAGCCTTCTAGGCGGTGTACAAAAACCTCAAAAACAATGCGCCAAATAAAATACAATTTAAACAGAAACAGACAAGGGGAAATGACAATATTTAAAGACATTGATGAACGGGAACAAAAGGAAAGAAAGGTTTGAACTACAATTGATAGAGAGAAAGAGAACACATAAGGGAAAGAATGACAAAATTTCAAGTTTCAAGTTTATTAAAAAAAATTTTATACCGCTTATTCAATTTTCTAGGCGGTATACAGCAATAATAAAAGAGATATCTTTAAAAAACCAAAACAAATTAAAGTTAAAATATTATACAAAACAATGTTAGGTTAGTAGACATTTACAAAAAACACACAATTGGGAAAGAAGGACTGAACTACAATATTTGAATAAAGCACACTTAGGGGTAAAACAATAGGTAAGGAAAGGGCCTGCAGTTGATTTAGTCCTAAGAAGGACAGTTTTATCGAAAAGCATCCTCAAATAAAAATGTTTTGAGTTTTGCTCTAAATTGTTTTGTCAAAGATTCCATTCATAAATGATTAGGCAATGAATTCCAAAGGGAGGGTGCAGTGACGGCGAAATTATTGGATTTCAATGTATTAATTAGTTTTAAAGATGGTACGACTAGGAGATTTTGTGATACAGAGCGAAGAGATTTAGCGAGATAATAGGGAGTAAGGAGTCTATCAATAAACTTTGGTTGACTGTGTGAACGAGTTGTAAAGGTTAATAGTAGAATTTTATAACTAATTCTATGTTCGACAGGCAGCCAATGGGCATTGATTAAAAGGGGAGAGACATGGTCATATTTCTTTGTGCCATAAATGATCTTAATAGCAGTATTTTGTACTATCTGTAGGCGTCTTATTTTCTTTTTGGTAATGCCCTTATAGAGGGCATTACAGTAATCTATACAAGAAATTACCAAAGAATAGATTAATGTATTCAGGGATGATAAATCTAATAGTTTGGATAGAGAACGTATCATTCTAAGACGGTGGAAACATTTCTGAACAACCGTATTAATGTGATTGTGATAGGAGAATTTGCAGTCAAAAGTAACTCCCAATAGCTTTAGAGTAGATACAATTTTAATTGGGAAGGATTCAAATTTCAAAGGGGCCTGAAGAGTTATTCCCTCTTTAAAGGGAAAAATCATTAGCTTTAGATTTATTGATGTTGAGTGATAACCTATTTGAATCTAACCACAGTTTGATTTTTTTAAGTTTTTGGTTGATGGAAGCAACATCCCCAATGTTATTTAGATCAATAGGGTGGATTAGTTGTACATCATCAGCGTAAGCAAAGATGGTGAAGCCAATAGATTGGCCCACTGTCAAAAGGGGGGACAAAAAGATGTTAAAAAGTAGTGGTGACAGGATAGAACCTTGCGGGATTCCATATTTAGTGGAAGAAGGTTCAGAATGATGAATTGTTAAAAATGACCTTGGATGATCTGTCAGAAAAGTAAGAGGTGAACCAGTCCATAACTTGACCTGTTACACCTATTTCATGAAGACGGGATAGTAATAAACTATGATCGATGGTGTCGAAAGCAGAAGAAAGATCTAGGGAAATGAGCAGAACTGATTGGTGATGGTCAAGATGGTAAAGTATTTTTGTAGTTAAGCCTAGCAAGGAAAGTTCAGTGGAGTGGTGGTGGCGAAAGCCAGTTTGATTAGGGTGTAAAACTTTTGTTTTCTCAATGAAATCGGATATTTGATGGAAAACAATTTTTTCAGTGAGTTTAGCTAAAAATGGTATATTAGCTATGGGACGATAGTTAGACATGTCTTGAATGCTAGATGTATGATCCTTAACGACTGGGTGAATGATTGTTTCCAAGATTTGGGTAGGGAACCTGATGATAGGCTAGAATTGACCAAATCTTTGATATATGGACCAAAAATAGAAAAGAATCGTTTTAAGAGAAAAGGAGGAATGACCTCTGAACTAGTCCCTTTTATATTGAGTGAATTAAGACATCTTTGTATTTCCTGTAAAGTTGGGAAGGTGAAATGAGAACATTTAGAAAAAGACAAATTAGAAGTAGTAGAATCAGTGACGTCTTTAGCGCTGCTAGGGATAAGAATTTGTGAAAAAGTTTCCCTAATTCTTTGTACTTTATCTGCAAAGTAAGTAGCAGTAAGTAGCAAGGGGGAACTGAAGGTAAACCTTTCTTGAATCTAAGTCATCCTTAAAAGGACAGTTTAAGTTGCATAGGCAGTTTGGGATACTGTTCCTAAGAGAAGGGGCACTAACAGAGAAAATTGTAGTCCTTATTGTGCTGATATGTTTCAATGAGGGGATGGTAAGAAGGTTGTGAGCTGTAGATCTTAACATCCTAGTTTGGTTATATAGGATAAGAAGGTTATTAATAAATTCTGGCTGGATATTTACTCTGGTTTTAAAAGTTAGTAGAAGATTCTTATAGGTGATCCTATGTTCTATTGGTAACCAATGAGCTTTATGTAAAAGAGGCGTAACATGGTTGTATTTTCTTGCATTAAATATAATTTTTACTGCTGTATTTTGTACTATTTGGAGTCTTCTTATTTCCTTTTTTGTTATGCCTTTGAGGAGGGCATTGAAGTAATCTATGCATGAAATAACAAGAGAGTGGATTAAAATGTTCAGGGACGCGGGCTCTAACAATTTTGCTAAAGCTTTAATCATGCGCAATTGATAGAAGCAGCGTTGGACCACAGTACTAACATGTATATGATAAGTAAGTTTACAATCGAATGTGATTCCCAATAACTTTAAAGAAGGTACCACTTTGATAGGTAGATTTTTGAGTTTGGGAGGGGTTTGAAGAGAAAGGCTATCTTTGAATGGAAAAATCATTAATTTCGACTTATTTACATTCAAGGAGAGCATATGTGCATCAAGCCAAGAGTTAATCTTTTCTAGTTTTTGAATAATGAGAGTAATTTCATTCAAGTTGTTTAGGTCTATTGGATGAACTAGTTGGACATCGTCCGCGTAGGTGAATGTTGTAAAACCAATAGATTGGCCTAGAATTAGGGGAGGGGCTAAGAAAACATTAAAAAGTAAAGGGGATCTGAGAATATTCGCCTTCCTGGACAATGCTGAGAAGAATCCCTCCTCAAAACTCTTCTGACTTGTGTGAGGAGAGCCGTACCATGTCCTACTGGCAAAGAAGTGCCACTGCTCTTCCCCTCCTTGAAGAAACAGAGAGAGCAGCCTCACCTGCTTCTTCTGGGAGTACCCTGTATTGATCTGCCCCACTCCTTGAGGTGGACAGGACTTTCTTCTTCATTGCAAATTTTCAAGTTTATTTAGAATTTGATATACCCCCTTGGCAAATGCATCTAAGCGGTTTACATTTAATATAAAGGTTAAAATAGAGTGAAATTTGAAAGTCCAGTAAAAGAAAATGTGTAACTTTCCCCTGATTACTCAGAGGATTTATAGTAGTCTGTAAATGTTTTAGACTCTGCATTGTCTATGCAGGAACAAGTCACAGCTATATTCTTCCTTTGCACATCTGCTAATGCTGAGTACATTGAAGCCTATGATTTATACAGATGATTTTAGAACTGTTCAGAGCCTGATACTGTTGTCACTCTATTATTGCAAGGTGCTTTACCAAAGAATCTGATAAGCATGTTAAAAGGTTTTTCAAATGGCACAAAATGCTGCTCCATTGTGCTGTGGATGGAACTCATGGCAGCACACAGTAAGGAATCCACCCTGTGATGTTTCACAGCAGAGTATAGAGGTGATCTGCCATTGCCTTCTCCCATTTGGCTCCATTGTATTGCTGCTGTCCAGCATGGGGCCTCTCAGCCTGTGGCACCTGGTATTCCCAGGCACTCTCCCATCCAGGTACTGGCCAGGCCTACTGCTATTTAACTTCCAATGGTAAGAGCAGGCCTACTCAGGGCAGCTAGGATGTAGGCTTATTATGCTATATAATACGTTAAAATCTTGACATCGATTAACAAACCCCCTCTTTTACGAAGGCATAGTGTGGGTTTTTGCGCCAGCAGTGGTGATAACTGCTCCGACGTTCATTGAATTCCTATGAGCATCGGAGCAGTTACCACCGCAGCTAAAATCCACGCTATGCCTTCGTAAAAGAGGGGGAAAGTATTGCAAAAAAAAAACCCCCGATGCTGCTTATTACATGAGCATTGTTTTGCCCTATTTATACTTTAAGATGAGAGGGATTCTACCAACCATCTATTCTGCCTTTGGCCAAAATTCATTTGCAGAGATTAGGAAAGGCTCATTTTCAATTGCAGGCCCATTGGAATGGAATAAATTACCTATCTTGATGAGGCTGATAACAAACATTACTGCATTTAAAAAAAAACAACTTAAAACTATTTTATTTGGGTTCATGTAGCAGATATTATTGGCCAGACAGTATATTTGGATTTTAAATCGTCTTTTATGCCAAGTATTTGAGACAAGTGATAAGAAACATTCTTTGTTTTTATCATTAAGATTTTTTAATATTGTACTTGCTTGTCTGTCTGACTGTGAATTGTTGGAATTATGTATGTTGCTTAGTTGTGGGCAGAATAGAAATTTCCAAACAAACAATTACCTTTAGTAGGACCCTATAGGTAAATAATGATATATTAAATTGTATTTAATTTTGGATTTCAGAAACTTTTGAATGAAAGAGTGTGTATAAAATTATAATGAAACAGTCACACTAGAGCACAGTTGTCCAACTTCGGTTCTCAACGGCCGCAAGCCAGTCAGGTTTCAGATTTTTCCAAATGAAGTTGCATGAGATCTATTTGCATGCATTGCTTCCATTGTATGAAAATAGATCTCATGCATATACTTAATATGAACTTATAGCGCAGAAATGTGAAACCAATATTGGAGGTGAAACAAATGAATAAAAAGTAAATGGCAAAGACCAATGAAGATGAAGCATGCATAAGAACGCAGTATCACATCATTCCTAAGGTGTTTTCGCTTGAATTAACACAAAATTCAGTTCTTTCAGATAACACTTCTTAAAGTGCATTTTCATAGCAATCCAGAATTTCCTCTTCTCTCAGTGCTGAAGGAAACTGCAGTTTATCAATCACCCCCAGATTTCCTCCCAGCCACAAACACAATGGTTTATCTGACAATGAAATCACGGCAACATTGGGAACTATCTGAAAGTCCTCATTGTTAGTTTATTCTTCCCTCTGCTAATAAATGAAGAGGATATACACAGCATACCGGAACTCATCAGGCTATATGCTGGAAATGAAGACAGGAAACTGACAGGGTTGACGGTCAGTCTAGAAGAGGTATGCAGGCAGATCGATAGGCTTAAGAGCGATAAATCCCCGGGACCAGATGGCATCCATCCGAGGGTCATCAAGGGACTATAGCTAAACTGCTTCAACTAATAGCCAATCTTTCGATCAAATTGGGAAAGATTCCGGAAGACTGGAAGGTGGCGAATATTAAGCCGATCTTCAAAAAAGGTTTGAGGGAAGATCCGGGAAATTACAGACCGGTGAGTCTGACCTTGGTACCGGGAAAGATGCTAGAGGCGCTGACAAAGGACTGCATCATTGATCACCTTGACGGACACGGGCTGATGAGGACCAGTCAGCACGGTTTTAGCAAAGGCAGATCGTGTTTGACGAACTTGCTGAACTTCTTTGAGGGAGTAAACAGACAGATAGACAAAGGCAATCCGGTCGACATTGTATATCTGGATTTTCAGAAGACGTTCGACAAGGTTCCGCATAAACGACTACTTCGGAAAATTGCGAGCCATGGAATCGAGGGTGAAATACTCACGTGGATTAAAAAATGGCTGGAGCATAGGAAACAGAGAGTGGGGGGTAAATGGACAATACTCGGACTGGAAGAGCGTCACCAGTGGGGTGCCGCAGGGCTCGGTGCTTGGACCCGTGCTCTTCAACATCTTTATAAATGATCAGGACATTGGTACGACGAGTGAGGTGATTTGCGGACGATACGAAGTTATTCAGAGTTGTGAAGACACAGAGGGATTGCGAAGATCTGCAACGTGACATAATTAAGCTTGAGAAATGGGCATCGACATGGCAAATGAGGTTCAACGTGGAAAAGTGTAAAGTGATGCATGTCGGTAACAAAAATCTCATGCACGAATACAGGATGTCCGGGGCAGTACTTGGAGAGACCTCCCAGGAAAGAGACTTGGGAATTCTGATCGACAAGTCGATGAAGCTGTCCATGCGATGTATAGTGGTGGTGAAAAGGGTGAACAGAATGCTAGGAATGATTACGAAGGGGATCACGAACAGATCAGAGAAGGTTATCATGCCGCTGTGCACCCTCACCTGGAGTACTGCGTCCAGCACTGGTCGCCCTATATGAAGAAGGACATGGTCTACTTGAAAGGATCCAGAGAAGAGTGACTAAAATGGTTAAGGGGCTGGAGGAGTTGCCGTACAGTGAGAGATTGGAGAAACTGGGCCTCTTCTCCCTTGAAAAGAGGAGACTGAGAAGGGACATGATCGAAACATTCAAAATACTGAAGGGAATAGACTTAGCAGATAAAGACAGATTGTTCACCCTCTCCAAGGTAGGGAGAACAAGAGGGCATTCTCTAAAGTTGAAAGGGCATAGATTCTGTACAAACGTAAGGAAGTTCTTCACCCAGAGAGTGGTAGAAAACTGGAACGCTCTTCCGGAGTCTGTTATATGGGAAAACACCCTCCAGGAATTCAAGACAAAGTTGGACAAGTTCCTGCTAAACTGGAATGTACACAGGTGAGGCTGGACTCATTTAGAGCACTGGTCTTTGACCTGGGGGCCACCGTGTGAGCGGATTGCTGGGCATAATGGACCACTGGTCTGACCCAGCAGCGGCAATTCTTATGTACAACCAACATACAATATTAGACATAATACATATAATTTTAAATGAACAGAAGCTTCTTGTCATCCTTTTGTGTAACTCAGCTGGACACATTCTAATTTCCATCTTCCCTATACTAAACACAAATACCTAAAACAATATCCACTATACTTTATTTATTTTTTTCACATTTATAACCCACCACTGCAGACCTGAAAGCATACCCTGAAGAAAGCCACAGCATGATGGCTGAAATATTGGTTTTACCTTACCAGATACCGCGAAATCCAGAAAACTACAGCAAGCATGATGCTAGCCACGGAAGCCTAAGAGAGCATCTAACCCAACTCTAAGGGGAGAACATCTTTATACTCACTAGATAATTTTCCATTCAGTGGGAAAAAGAAACCAATTTATTTTCTCACCAAAATTCAAAATTGTGACTGATGGGCTCCACCAAAAATACTTCTCATGGTGGTTTACAAAATGTAAAAGCAATAAAAACATGATTACCTTAACATAGGGTTTCTCTAAAACCTTTTTTGTGTTATTATTGGTCTCTGAGAAAGAGACATGGCATATAAAATGAATACATTAAAGCAAAACATTGTATATGGCACACTATTACATCATAGGCTTTCTTCATAAAATAGAGTTAGTAGATCGTTCAACAGAACCAAAATTATTATATTTCATGTACTGGTGTGATTGGTTGCAGATATCTACTGTCTCTCAAGAAGAAAAATGAGGCCCCTCCAGTATAAAGACAGATGCATTTCATTATGGCTCTGGCACAGATTTCAGACCTTGTGCTGAAGAAATAATACCCAGGTTATTAATAACACCGATTAAAAAATGATGTCTCAAGGATCAGTAACCTGACATGGCCTGCAGCTTGCAGAGTGTATTGAAATGCTAACTTTTAGCCTTGATAACTTTAAACATATTCTTCAGTAGATGTTGAAAAAACATCTGGTTCAGCTCTCAGTTGCATTTAACAGCCAAGTGGGAGAGTTTAGGTTTCAGAAGCCAGACTTCGATCCCTGGGAGGGTATCCTGCTGGCGTCACTGTCTTCAACATGAAGAATGAGTGGCATAAACTGGCCACTTTCCCTACGCTTTGAGGATCATACCACACAGATCCCTGGCCTTGGTTATTCAAAGTAACGTCTTCTGAAATTCTACAGAAGAAGAGGAAAGAGGATGGAGGGCTTTGAAGAAGAGCTCCTATCTTTACAAATTTACTTCCCCCCCTTTTTAGCGTGGTTTTTAGCGACGGCCACGGTGGTAACAGCTCCTAGGAATTCTATGAACGAGGGAGCTGTTACTGCTGCAGCCGATGCTAAAAACTGGGTGATGAGAATAGATAATTTTGAGGAAAAATTATATTGCGAATAGTCAGTATTTTATGACTTCCATAAACAAAAGAAACTGAGAAATATAAAATAATAAAATTTCTTATTAAAAGTCCATTAAAGCCCCTTTTATTTAAACTTTATGGTATCTTTCTTTTATAAATAAGAATTTTTATTCATAATCTATCATTAAAGATCTGAAATGGCCATGTTTTACTTGTAAACTACTTCAGAGGTTAGTAATGATGCATACAAACTAAAAAACAATAAAAATAAAATCAGTGATTTCTAATTATACAATGAATGGTACAAACTGAATAACTAAGGCCAGTACTGGGCAGACTTCCATAGTCTGAGTCCCATATATGGAAATTCGTTTAGGATGGGCTGGTGAGGGTTTCGTCAGGAACTCCAGTAATTTGGAACATGAGGATGGTAATGGGCAGACTTTTACGGTCTGTATCTCGCAAATGACGAGATGGTTTGAATAGGTTGGAGTGAGCTTGGACAGCAACTCCAGTTGCTGGAAGTTCCTAAGGACAGTACCAGGTGGACTTTATGATCTAAGGTCCAGAAATATATTAAAAAAAAAAAAGACAACTTAATTTAATCATGAATTTATAATGCATGTAGCTATTGGGCAGACTGGATGGATCGTTCAGATCATTATATGCTGCCATTTACTATGTTACTATCCCCCTCCTTTACAAAGCCAGCTAGCATTTTTAGCACCGGCCGCCACGGTAATAGCTCGGACGCTCATAGAATTCCTATGAGCATCCGAGCTGTTTATGCCGCAGCCGGCGCTAAAAACGCTAGCACGGCTTTGTAAAGGGGTATGTTAATAAATAAAAAGTGTAAACGAGTCATACACCATACATGTTGAGATTAAGGGGGAAAATAATCAACCTGGGCAATTGTTAAGATCTGTTATTTCAATGTTAAGCTCAGTTATTATTAACACTAGTATTTTAGCCCGTTACTAATGTAAAATCTGGCAACCCTAACGTAGGCCCAGTAGAGTGTATGGCTATGATCTCTGGAGTTCCGAATAAGGCAGTATCAGCAGCAAGGGCACCCCCCCAAAAAAAACAACACAACGTATGGAATTGCAGCTGAAACCTCTTGCTATGGTAGCAGTTTGGAAATTTATTTTTCTTTGGTTCCACAGTGACTTTGGATGTGGCTTCATAGGCTAGCTGCTGCGAAGAGGGATGGCCAGCATCAGTATTAAGCATCAGCATTAGGAGAGAAGAGGGACCTCCCTCATCTGACACTGATGTTGATGCCAGCTCTCCCCCCTCCCCATTCAATTATGGTTGCCGTATCTCAAAAAAGATGTAACAGAAAAGATTCAAAGAAGAACAACCAAGATAATAAAGGGTATGGAACTCCTCTTGTATGAGGAAAGACTAAAAAGGTTAGGGCTCTGCAGCTTGGAAAAGAGATGGCTGAGGGGAGATATGATTAAAGTCTACAAAATCCTGAATGGTATAGAACAGGTACAAGTGAATTGATTTTTTTACTCCATCAAAAATTACCAAGATTAAGGAACGCTTGAAATTATAGGGAAACACTTTAAAAACCAATAGGAGGAAACGTTTTCACTCAGAGAATAGATAAGCTCTGGAATGCATTGCCAGAAGATGTAATAACAGCGGTTAATGTAGTTTGGTTTAAAAAATGTTAGGACAGGTTCTTGGAGGAAAAGTCCATAGTCTGCTATTGAGACAGACATGAGGGAAGCCAATGTTTGCCTTGGAATTGATAGCATGGAATGTTACTACTACTTGGGTTTTTGCCAGGTACTTATGACCTGAGTTGGCCACTGTGGAAACAGGATGCTGGGCTAGATGGACCATTGATCTGACCCAGTATGGCTATTATTATGTTAAATTCTTTAAAAGCATCATCAGCATAAAAGTAATAAGAAGATCCCATATTATGAAAACCATGCTAACCTGACATAAAAGCACATTAAATAAAATTGGGATGAGATGAACTTTGAGGAGCCCCACAATACTGTTCCCAGAGCAGTGGCGTACCAAGTTGGGGGGGGGGGGGAATTCCGCCCCGGGTGCAGCCTTAGGGGGGGTGCACAGCTGGTCAGGTCCGGAAAATTCTACCGGGCCGATCAGCCTGCCTCTCCCCGACGTCAATTCTGCTGTCAGAGAGGAAGTTTGGGCCAGCCAATTGCTGCCTAGCTGGACGGAACTTCCTCTCCGACAGCAGAATTGACATCAGGGAGAGTAATGCTGGTCGGCCCGACATAGGGAAGATGCAGGGAAGGAGAGCTTGGGGCGGCAGCGGCTTTGGGACATGTTACCCGATGGCGGTGACTTGGGGGGCTGTTCCCCGATGGCGGTTACAATGGCTTGGGGGAGGGCAGGGAGAAAGAAAGAAAGGGGGCAGGCAGGGAGACAGAAGGGAAACAGAGAAAAAGAAAGGGGGCCTGAAGAGAGAAAAAAAAGAAAGGGAGGCAGGGAGAAAGAAAGGGCAGGGAGAGAGGAAGAAAAAGTTGGGGGAGGGAATGATTTCTGGAGGAGAGGAAGCATACAGGCTGAAAGAAGGGAAGAAAGATTGGATGCACAGTCAGAAGAAGAAAGTGCAACCAGAGACTCATGAAATCACCAGACAACAAGGTAGAAAAAATGATTTTATTTTAAATTTAGTGATCAAAATGTGTCTGAATTTATATCTGCTCTCTATATTTTGCACTATGGCCCCCCCTTTTACCAAACCACGATAGCGGTTTTTAGCACAGGGAGCCTATGAGCGTTGAGAGCAGCCCCGGGCATTCAGCGCAACTCCCTGCGCTAAAAACTGCTATTGTGCTTTAGTAAAAAAAAGGGGGGGGGAGGGATATTTGTCTATTTTTGTATGGTTGTTACTGAGGTGAGTCATCTGCCTTGACCTCTTTGAAAAACCCCCAGAATAGGAATGATAATTAACATTTTCTCAGCGTACAGTGTGCTTTGTGTTTTTTAAAATTTTTTATTGTTGATAGATCATTTTGACTTGGTCATTTTAAAAGTAGCTCGCAAGCCCAAAAAGTGTGGGCACCCCTGAGCTAGAGTGTTGAAGCTGCGTGTTTCTGCCGTAAAGGTCATCTCTGATGCAACTGGAAATTGCATCAGAAATGACCTTTACGGCAATCATATGCAACTACAACGCTCCGGCTGCTGTAAGAAGGTAGTTTAGACATCGCCAGCCACAGGGCAGGGAGGTTTGTCGGACCGGGCCTGTTGTCCGGGCCAGGGGGAGGGGGTGGGAGAAAGTGCCACGAAGGTAAGGGGCAGGGAGGGAGAAAGGGAGAAAAGGTGGGGTGGAGAGGAAAACAGGGTAAAACAGAGGGGGGAGAAGGACGCTGAAAGCACATGGGGAAGACAGAGGGGGGAGAAGGACGCTGAAAGCACATGGGGAAGACAGAGTGGGAAGAAGATGCTGAATGGAAATGGGGAACAGAGAGTGGGGAGAAGATGCTGAAGGGAAATGAGGAACAGAGAGTGGGGGGAAGATGCTGCAGGAAAATGGGGAAGAGAGAGTGGGGAGAAGACGCTGAAGGGAAATGGGGAAGAGAGAGTTGGGAGAAGATGCTGGCAGGGAAGAAGATAGAGATGCCAGACTATGGGAGGAGCGGAGGGAAGAAGATGGGTGGCAGACCAATTTGGAAGGAGAGAGAAAGGGAGAGGCACAGTAACAAAGCAAATGGAAGATGCAGAGAGAAGAGAGACAGTGGATGGAAGGAAGAGAGTAACAAGAAGATGAGGAAAGCAGAAACTAGAGAAGACAAAGGTAGAACAAAAATTTTCTATTTATTTATTACTTTAGGAGACATGTGTCACTGTTTCTGTGGTGTTGCATTGTATGCAGAGTCCAGCTTCTTGCTGGTTCAATTTAACCTTTGTCTATGTATTTCTATTTTATCCCCCCTTTTACAAAACTGTGGAGCATTTTTTAGCGCCAGCAGTGGTGGTAGCAGCTCTGATGCTCAGAATTCTATGAGCGTCAGAGCTGTTACCTCTGTGGCTAAAATCCACACTACAGTTTTGTAAAAGGGGGAGGGGTTAGTTTGTGATGACATATTCCATACTAGGCGAAGGTGTTTTCTGTGTTCTGTGTGTTCGAAAGACATGGTTTTCTGTTAGGATTGACGGTGTAGGATTGATCTGTACTAGTCTGACTTGTTTAGTTTTACAATGGATGTATTGATGTTGTACTGCTCACTGCAGTATGTAAGATGCTGCCTTTTCCTAGGTATTCATGTGTGACATGTGGCTTGTTACTAAAAATCATGTTTTTCGTACAGATGGGGGGGGCAAAAAAATGATGGGCGCCTGGTGTCACATATGCTAGGTACGCCACTGTCCCAGAGTTATAACTTTCATTCCCCCATTTTAACACGTATGTTAAGGGGATACTGTTTAATATTTGTCTCTTAATGTGTATTAAATGGCAAAATTGTGTGTTAATTTATTGCCACAAAAGGCAAAACAGAATACATAATACTGTAATGGGATGCAAAGCATTCAGCTTCATGCAAAACACATAAAGGAAGTAAAAACCCACTCCCCTTGAGCTTAGGGGGGGGAGTGAAAGGGGGAAAGAAACGGTTGGGGTTTCCCAGAAGTCCCAAGAGATCCCTGCCTGCCTGCCTACCTCCTTCCCTCGCTCCAGCGCCCAATTCAACCCCCCTCCAGGTTCGCTGACGCTGCCTGCCAGCCTCCCTCCTGCCCTACCTCCAGCGCCTGATTCAAACACCCCCCCGTCCGCTGCAGCTGCCCCTTCTTGCTACCCAGAAGCCTTCTTCCCAACATCAATTCTGACATCGGAGAGGAAGTTCCAGGCCAGCCAATCACTGCCTGGCTGACCCAGAACTTCTTCTCCAACGTCAGAATTGACATTGGAAAGAAGGCTTCTTGGCGGCAAAAAGCAGTGTCGGTAGACCAGGGGTTTGAATCGGTGCAGCAGGGAGGCAGGGAGGGAGGGGAGCGATTGCCGGTCCTGTTGTCCCCGCGCACAGCTTCAGGACGCTGTCCCTGAAAACGGGACATTCGGCATCCCGAAGCGGTGGGTCGAGACAATGGGATGGTCGGTCCAATAACAGGTTGGTCCCGTTGAAAATGGGACGTATGGTCACCTTAAGTATAGCTTATGTTGAGCTATCTGAGATGGTCCTGGCTGAGCTGAGAGACAGCCCTCTAGAAAGCTACAGGGCTCTTATAAGAGATGGTATGTCTGAAAAGAAGAAGCAACCTATGGGAGCTTGGTTGAAGGCAAGAGACCTTTGGGAACAGCTCGGGGCAAAAGAAGGCAGATCAACAGCCCTAGGGAGCACTACTCAAGGCAAGCATCTGTGGGAGCAGTCAGGGAAGAAGAAAAATGCCTGTGGGGGGCAATGTTAGTGTCTAGGGCCAGAAAAAGCAATGGTAGCCCTCTAATGGGGACCCTGTTACTGGTGGTTGCAGAGCCCTGATGAGCACTGGTAGTCTAAACCCCTACAGGGAAACACCTAAGAGGCTTTTCTTGAAGATCCATAAGATTTTCAGGGTACTATTGGCATTAGGAGTTCAGCAAGGTAGGAGTGGCCAGCGGAGGAGGATAACCTCTTGGATGGACAGCGATCCTCAGTGCCTGGGAAAGCTTCCAGGAGCCTGCAGCAGGAACAGGCCTAGCTAGTTGGGAAGCCCAGCAGCCACCTGCCCATGAGATCTGGGGACTGGGTGAGGGTGGACTGACAAGTAGAGAAGGGACTTAGGCACATAGCCCTTCCCACACACTAACATAATTGAAAAATTGGGAGGAGCTTGCAGCTACTGCCTTGGCAAACAAAGCTGAAAGAGTTTAAAGGTTGCAGAAGTTAAAGGTTTCAAGGATCTGAACTACAGACTAATTATTGAACTACAGAATAATTATTGAGTTAAAGGTATAAGTATTGGTTTACCTGTAATTGAGTAAATACAGAAATTAGTGAAAGCTGTTTATGATAATTGGCTATATAAATAGGTGTATGTAAATAGTTCATAAAACATATTTAATTGATTATTCAGACTTGTTCACAACCACTTTTGGGGATTTTTCCTAGGGGGAGAAAAGGGTAATCACACCTGCTAACTCTAAATAAGTAGAAACCAACGGAGACTGCCTTCAGGGGATTCCAGACAGATCAGGCACCGAATCCAGAGCCACTCTGAAGGGGACATCACATCATGAATATTCATGTGGTTTCATCATATAAATCTGGGAGTACCCACTTCCTCCATTGTATGCAAATTGCTTTTATGAAACCTGACTGGCAAGGGGGTACTGGCAAGAGTGACTTGGGAAGCACTGATATAAGCTACAACTACTTGTGACAGAGGAGGGGTAGGGAACTCCGGTCCTCAAAAGCCGTATTCCAGTCGGGTTTTCAGGATTTCCCCAATGAATATGCATTGAATATGCATAGATCTCATGCATATTCATTGGGGAAATCCTGAAAACCCAACTGGAATATGGCTCTCGAGGACTGGAGTTCCCTACCCCTGAGATAGAGGCTGAGGTGAGAGAGGAGGGGCAGGCAGGCTCAAGGAACAAGTTTGAGAACTACTTCTGTTTGTCATCGTGGTACTTATCCAAGTTTGAGAAGTGTCCCAGTGTTGTTTTTTTTTTTTAGGCTATATGATATCCACAGCTTCAGTCCTGAAATTTCTGTTGATAGAACTATACTTTTAAAGGAATTTCTCCCATGCTATGCATAGCCAAAGTCTCTTAGAAAACAGAGCCCAATAAAGCTTTGAATAACAGCATGAATTAGGGTGTGAGCCAGATAACAAAACAAAACAGGACTAGATTAAAATGTACTGGTGTTCATGAAGTCATCTGGTTATCGTTCCATGTAGTCTACTACAATGTGAAAGTAAACCTCAGATGTTCATAGTTCATCCAAGACAAACAAACCTTCCCAGCATTCAACCCAACAGGATCTATTTTCAGCAGTGCTGTCATCTCTATCGGACACGTGTCAACTCTCAGCTTGAACGATAGCTCCAAAAACAGTATACTGCAATCCAAATAAGAGTGGCTACAATCAGAGATTAAGGACTTCCATCTTTGAATTTAATCTGCACATGAGAAGGATTTTATAAATTCCAAGTCAAAGTGGAGCAGACTGCTTGCAAGACCTGGGGTTGTTAGAGCAATTGAATTCCATGCCAGTAGTCATTTCTCCTGCATCTTACGAGTCAGTTTAAGCATAGGCATCGGAATCGGGGGGTGGGGGGGCGCATAGGGGCCATTGCCTCCTCCAAAATTGCCCCTTCTGTAGGTGATCCAGTGGGGGGGGGGAGGGAACCCCCTAATTTTAGCGAGGGGTCCAAAAAAATGTATACTAAGGGCCAAATCCTATAAACGGCGTCCCGATTGTAGGCGGCCAACTGCTGCCTAACCAGCCAATCGGGATGCACGTTTTTTGTTTTTTTAAAAAAAACCTTCTGAGGCAGATCGCCTACATTGTAGGTGCCTCCAGGAGCCTAGGGAGGCATGTAATAATAATAATAATTTTATTTTTGTATACCGCCATACACATACAACAAAAATTATACAATCAGTGAGTAAAATACAATTAACTAAAAATACAATTGATTAAAAAGGCGTTAAAATCAACTAAAATAAACACACTATAAGAACCATATATTATTTACCAATCAGGATTCTAAAACATCAATTTACAAATTTATCAAACAACCTAGGTGTGGGCATGCCTTGGTCTGGAAGTAGCTGTAGGGGAGCCTAGGCAGCCCTACGTGCCTCCCTAGGCCCATGGTAGAAGCCTACATTGTAAGCAGACGTGGCCGCTGAGATTATCGCGGCAAGGGATTTCCCTGCCGTGCTACGTTTAGTGGCCGCTCATCCCCACTGAACATTGCCGGCAGGAGGGATGCCCAGTCCTGCACGGGGAGAGGACTATGGCCCTGATTGGCTGAGGTGCTTCAGGCTCCTCCCTTGGGATGAGTCTAAAAAAGTCCCTGATTGGCCAAAAACAATGGGGCATTTTGGTGTGGGGATCATTTTTTTGGTTCAGGGAGGGGGTGGGGTGGGGGGCTCTGTCGGGTTAAAACCATGGGCTCGCAATGTACTTTTTGCAGAATATATAAAAAAGGAAAAGAAATAGGAAATATATAAAAAAGGAAAAAGAATGTAGGGCCAGATAAGATGGTCTTTCCCCTAAAAATGGAGGCCTGAGAAAGTCCAGACATCAATTTTATTAAATGACAAATTGAAAGAGCTCTCAATGTCACCAAGAGGATACGACTCAAGATGGGGCCTTGTTTCAGCACTTAAAAAGCCTGCATCATGAGTCGTAATCCAGAGTAAAATCTAAACTAATTGTAATAATGTAGGTTCATATCAAACTGGCATTTACACAGAGTGACATCTGAAGTTATACCATAATTTATTTGACATTGAAAGCTTTTTCAATTTGTTATTTAATAAAATTGATGCTTGGACTTTCTCAGGGCTTCCTTTGTTTGGAAGTCCATCTATATGGCCCTACCTTCTTTGACTGCTTTACAGCCATAGGGTTTGGTACTTTCCTATTATTTTATTTAATTTAATGTGGTGCCTTATATACCGCTTTTTTCTTTCTTTATGTGTGTGAGAATATAAGCTAACCTAATAAATAAGTACGAGGGGCTACTGAAAAGTTCTCAGCCCAACCAAGAAGAGAATGATGTGGAGCCATGAAACTTACAAATTATTCCTTATTTTTCTTGACACTTTTCATTTAATTTCATATCATATTTACTAGTTTAAGATTTGTGAATTCGATTATTCATGAATATCTACCATCCCACCTCCATCCCTTAAAATTTCAATATCATTGGAGTAACCTGAGATTCACAAGGTGCCATATTTTAACAATCAAGAGCAACTCTGTAGGAAGAAATTCTGCTTTTTGCTTTAGTCTACTGATTAAAAGAATCTTGACTCCAAGTTGTAATGGCATATTTAGGTTTTAGAGAGTAAGACAAAGCATTAGTATAAAAGGGGCCGCAGAAAAGTTCTCAGTCCAACCAAGAAGAGAATGATGCGGAGCCATGAAACTTACAAGTTATTCCATATTTTTCTTGACACTTTTCATTTCACATCATTGAAAAGTGTCAAGAAAAGTGTGGAATAACTTCAGTGGCATAGTAAGGGAGGGGGCAGACTGCTCCATTTGCCATCTTGGTGGGGGCACCAGCACTTCACCTCAACTCATGTCATGCTTGCACCTTCTCTTCCCTCTTGTACCTCTTTAAATCTTCACCAGCATGAGCAACTTCTGCAGCCTGCCACTCACCCTGGCCTAGCTCCCCTCTGAAATCACTTCCTGGTTGTGGGGCCAGGAAGTGACATCAGAGGGAAAGCCAATGCTGGTGCACGAAGCAGGCCAGAGAAGCTGCTCATGCTGGCAAAGATTTAAAGAGGTACAGGGGAGAAGGGAGGGCACGAGTGTGGCGTGGGGAGCGTGGAAGGAGCAGGGGGCGAAGAGGATACAGGGATGCCACCTCCTACCCTCACTATGCCACTGAATAACTTGGTTGTGCTGAGAACTTTTCAGTAGCCCCTCATATACGTATGCTCAGTTGGCACACCAAGAAAGGGTTATAACAGATTAAGAAACATCCATAAATAGAGAAGGGGGGGGGGGGGCAGTAATTTAAATTGTTATAACATTTTGTGGTATTGATTTCTCAAGACGTTTACCCCTAGAATCTACTTGGAGGCTGTGGTATGGGCATTAACCGTACCTTCCACATGTTAGTATAATCTTTAATTGGTTGCAGCTTTCACTATAAAAATACACACATAGTCCAAAGGACAGAAACTCACTTAACAAACTGCAGAACTGAGGCGGTTTCAAGAGTAGTGAATCTATTTGAAACTTGAAAAAGAACAATTCAGCCACATCTCTCTGCTTTGTTTTCTCCCTAGGAGGTCCAAATATTTTCACAGCCTCTTGGAGCTCCTGAGACAGGACTATAAAATTGACTCAAGTCATAGCATAATCTCACAGTTCCAACTTTTGTTGCTGTATGCATACTTCTTCCTAAAATGTTTTATAGTCTATCACTGCCAGTCCTATGAAGGGAGCTTCTCTCTATTTGTCTTCTCCATTTCTTGAATAGTTACATGGTAACTTAGTAAATGACAGCAGATAAAGACCTGAGAGGTCCATCTGGTCTGCCCAATAGTCACATTTATCAAGACAATGTTGAAACAACAATCGTAGTAACATAGTAGATGACGGCAGATAAAGACTCGAATGGTCTATTCAGTCTGCTCAACCTTACCCACTCTTTAAATTACTGATTTAATTAAAAATTTTTTTTTTCTTCTTCTTAGCTATTTCTGGGCAAGAATCCAAAGCTCTGCCCAGTACTATGCTTAGATTCCATCTCTGAAGTCTCCATCAAAGCTTACTCCAGCCCATCTAAACCATCCAAGCCACTGAAGCCCTCCCCAGTCCATCCTCAACCAAAAGGCCATATACGGGCACAGACCATGCAAGTCTGACCAGTACTGGCCTTAGTTCTTCAATATTTACTATTATTTTCTGATTCTAGATCCTCTGTGTCCATCCCACACTTTTTTGAACTTTGTCCAGTTGTCCTCTCCACCACCTCCCTCGGGAGCCCATTCCAGGCATCCACCACCCTCTCCATAAAGAAGAATTTCCTTACATTGCTCTTGAGTCTACTACCCCTCAGTCTCAAATTATGTCCTCTGGTTTTACCATTTTTCATTCTCTGGAAAATATTTTGTTCTAAGTTAATACCTTTTAAGTATTTGAACGTCTAAATCATATCTCCCCTGTCCCTCCTTTCCTCTAGGGCAGTGTATCGCAAACTGTGTGCCTCCTGAGATTTCTGGTATGCTGCCACACACTGGCGAGGAGGAGAGCTGTCCACGCCGGCTGCCTGCCTACAGGAAGTCAGCTGGCGCAGCTGACTCTCCTCCTAGCCGGCGTCTCTCCTCTTCTCCCCGCACCTCCAAGATCCCTGTAACAGTAGGGTCGCGGCCAGACGAGTCTCCGCACATGTGCGGATGTTGATGTGATGACATCATGCATGTGCATGATGTCATCGCGTTGACTTCCGGGTTCATTCCGTTCGGGGCACTTGTTTTAGTGTGCCGCCGGCTGGAAAAGTTTGCAAGACACTGCTCTAGGGTATACATATTCAGGGCTTCTCTGTGGCGACTTAAACTTTACATTTCCACTTGTGTTCATTAAGCAATTCCCTTGTGTTGTCCACTGATGAACCGAGGGGTGAGGAGAATAGAATCACCCTAGTTTTATTATAGCAGAGTATTTGCTAGGGTTGTCACTGAGTTTTAAATGAAGTTCCAAATATTAATTGAGATACAGGCTGCTTAAGCAAACTTTCTAAATATTTGTATGTTTCTGGATCTCAGGTTATCTGCTCTTTTGTTGGATGCCTTCCAGGGTCTCAACTCTGTTTACCAATGTCCCTTCT